>NC_089146.1:32034377-32634377 GCF_009819655.1 Sylvia atricapilla
TAGTTGCTGTATGATGTAACTACAGGTATCTCAATTACTATGTAATACTCTGTTTCCAGTAATGCAAACGCTTGTAATTACTTGAATAAGTTTTATTTAAACTATGAATACTTTTTTTACACTTAAGGAATATTTAAATGGAAACCTGATTGCATTTTCTGCTATATCTTTAGTGTAAGTCAAGGCCCATGTACAAAATCCAAAGCTGTTTTACCCCTCCTGACTTGGTTATTTTTCTACATTCGGGAAGTAACTTCTTGTTACAAACTTCTGCATTGTTGAATATTTTCTATGCTTTTGTAGTCCCTTTCTTTTCCATCTCAGTGCTATTCTTGGGTCTGATTTGTAACCAATGTAATCTGCATTATAAACTGTCCTAAACTAGAGCCTGGGCAGACTCGTGAAATAGCAGGAAACTGTCTTTGACTTTAAAGCACTACAGTACTTTCTTTTTGTGTTTGTTTAAATAATTGTGCCAGGAAATGCATCTTATACAGCCACTCTGGATAAGCAATATATTGTACTGTAAATATAGCAGTTGCTGTCACAACCTGGAGTTAAAATGTCTGGATGGTAACTAGTGCCTGTCTATACACCCTGGAAAAAGAGCATAGGCCTTCCTCCTATGGTGCTGTTACAAAAAAAAAAAAAAAAAAGAAAAACTATTACCTGTTTTGATTCTGGGAAATTGTTAAATATGGTAGACAAAATGTTGCTATGTTACACTGAGATCCAAACAGTGGGTTTTGGGTTCTCTGTAAAGGATGTCCATAAAATTCATGGGGTTTGGGTTTCAATGTAATTGTAAATAGGTAAAACTGTCTGTGTGTTTGTGTCTGAATTCCACGTGGTCATCCTAGGACTGAGAGGGAGGGAGAGGGGATGCAATCAGGTGCCACTAGTTTTTGCTGACTGAAACCCACTGTAAATTAGTGAATGGTGTGAATTGCAGCCTGGCTGAGATGTTGGAAATGACTGAAAACTATTGGGATCAGCATCAGCCTCACGTGAATGACTGAATAAATGCAATAAAAGGCTCATAGTCAACACTATTACTTTGTTCATCACTTACTACAGATTTTTTGTTATAAATTTGAGTACACGAATTATGTAACTTGTAAAATGATGCTGTAGTGGAGACCTTGCTACAACACTATCAAAAATCTTTTCCTTTCTGTGAGATGAGGTTTGTAGAATAGTGAGATTCTTTCACATGTTGAACCTTCCTGATGGTGGGAATGCTGGGGTGATGTATCTCACTGTGAGCTGGTACTTGGCTATTTGCATAACATGGCAGTTCTGTATATTCTTTTGGCAACTGTAAATATAAATGTTTCATAATAGCTTAGTTGAATTTTTGAGGTACAGCTGTTTGTGTGAGATTAGAAAAAAGTTTATTTCTAAGAACTTGTAAAAAAACAAAAAAGTATTTTCAATAAAATTCCCTACCTCACCTCTATTGTGCAGAAATGATCCCATTTTCCTATGTCTAATTTTTCCAACTTTGTTAGTAAACACTAAGGTTCCCTTTCAGTTATTGGCAAAACATTGCTAGTTGTCATCAAATCATTCAACTAATGGAATGCTGGAAAGTCTGAAAACTTGTTTCCTTTACTTCCATTGCATTGATCAGGTATTTGGTACCCGAAAAGCAGATTGTAGACATTTTGTACCATCTTAAGCTGCTCCTTCTCCCTGCCTTGGGGGCAGAGCCTGTGCACAGCAGTAACAGTGTGTAGTGCCTGGCCAGCTGTGATGGTGGTGGGGTTTTTATTATGATTTTGCTTTGCAGCAGTGAGGGGGTGGGTGACTGCTACACCACACATTCTTTCTAAGACCTTACAGAGAAGGGTTCCCAGTCCTTGCTTTGCAGGGAGGTGATTGGACAAATACTTTGCTTTCTTTAATTTGATGTAAATGCACATAAGCATTATCAGGTCTAAAAATGAATGTCTTGAGCCTTGGAAGTTATGCCAGGCTGAACTAGCTAATTAATTCCTCCTTTCTCTGAAAGACTTAACTCCTTACACCTTAAAGAGGTAAATAGTCCCAGGAGTCTTCTCTCCCATTGCTACTGGGAATGACTTTCTCTGGCTTCTGAAGTGGATGTAACAAATCCAAACTAAATTTACAACCTTGCAACTCAGTGCTAGGGCTTGATTCCCCTCTATTCCTGTACTTTTAACAGCGGCATTGCTATTGCCATGGTTCAGACGTGTTCTTTGGCAACACCTCTGAAATTTCTGAGCTGTCCCATGGTACAGGACCCTGTGGGAAGGGGAGAAGAGGGGAGAAAAGGCACTGCAGTGTGTCCTGGGGGCCCTTCCTTGGAGAACTCGGGTTCTTTGCCTGTGCAAGAACCAGAGGTTTGATAGGAGTGGTGTAGAAATGGCATCAGTTCCCGCTGAGTTTTGTTGAACAGCACTAAATCTGAACCCAAATAATCTCAAGAGACTTGTGGTTTCGAGGACCAGGCTCTGCTTCCTTGGAAAAAGAGGCAGATGTACTTTTAGATGCAAATTTTTACATCCTCCTGCTGGTGGTAGTTCCAAGAGCAGTGTAACACAGCTGGGTTGGCCTGCCCGTGGCCCCTCCCTTCTGAGATGTGAGCCACGGCTCCCGCTACTGTGTGAGGGAAACGCTGCACAGCCCCACAGTCCTGACAGGACAGGCCTGTGTCTTCAACTGCTCACGCTTCAGCCCCAAAGCTTGAGGAAACCTGCACTCACAGCAAGTGCTTGGCAGGCTGCATGCACTGTAATGGGTCCTTACTGGTTCCAGAAAGGCAGGCTGTATTCTTTAAACCAGCAAGGCTTGCCCTGCTCCAGCGCTGGGAATAATGAAGCCAAGTGTGACCCTGCCACTGAGTCACTCGGAGTCTCATGAAAAAATCCGTATTCAGGATTTCACACCCTTTCCCCTTGTTACATTGGAGACCTGTTATTAGGTACCTGGATTTTGGTGTGAAAATCTCTGATCTCCTCAAGTAAGAAATATCCAAAGTTGATTTTAGACTGCTCCACCAGCCCGGCTCAGCCAAGAGACCCAGACTGACACAGGGCTTGGTTTAGCTGTGCTGGGCCCTGAGCTCTGCTGCAAGCACAGCTCTGATTAAACTGAAATACCTTCATTGCAAGTGCTGGCCTTAAACTGCCACCTCATTCTTGAAGTCTGGTTAAACAAAAGCAAAAATGTGCTTTCACATGTTGATTAAAAACTCAGGTTGAAGTTTTACAAACCTCTAATGACTACTTTCAGTGTAATTAGCTGGTTTAAACATGACAAATTGCAAATAAGTGGTAACCCTAATATTAGAGAACTCTAACGAGATGTTAGTTTTGCTTCTAAGATGTACGTAAGAAGGGGGGTTTGTAATGCTGACCTTTTTTAAATTAATTATATACTCTGGAGCATTCCCATTCTTTCCTTGCTTGTGACTCTCATCTCAGTTTCATTTCATGCTAAATAAACCCTCATATTTACTTTGCAGCTTTGTTGAAGACTCTACCTTAATCAGAGAAGAATTAGTACACATCATGGAATTATGTACATCCCACTAGAGCTCACATGCCCAGGCTCCTGCCTTTACTCTGCAAGGTACTTTAACATGAAGATACTTTAACAGGATGTTGCCATGGATGTCTGGCATGAGCACCAACTGATACTCCTCAAAAAAAAAGGACTGTTAACTGCTCGAATTTAGAAGATTACTGTGATGTTAGGATTTCTCTTATACTGGCATAATGTTCTGTCATTGTTATGTGACATTATACCTACAGAAACTATTAATAAACAATTTTGCTAGAAGTACTGGTTTCTTTCTGCTTTTATAAAGTTTAGACTTAACTCTCTGAAGTCAGGCTACTGGAATAAAATAAAGTTCGAGAGCTTTTTAAGTAACTAAGGTGTTCAGCACTCTGGGGAAAGTCGGTTTTATATAAAACACAGAATTTCCTTCTTTCCCATTTTTAAAACACAAATGTTCATGTTACTGCTGGCACTGAAATGATGGCCTTAGATCTTGAGAGCTCAGCTCTTAACAGTTGTAGGGCTGAGTTTTACTCTCTTTTCCTGGAGCCTTTAGCTCACAAAGGCTAAAGATTTACCTCATTTTGATAGGAAGAAGCCTTATCAACAAAAGGACATTCTAAATACTAATACATTGGGGGTTTTTTCTAAATACTTAATAATGCTTTTTAGCTTTCATTTTGTGTAGTTAGTAGTAGCTAGTTCTACTAAGTGTAAAGACCACTGGGGTGCAGAGGGGCTCTGTTCCATGTCATCCAGTCACAGATAGTGCTCACTCAAGTGGTTGGAGAAAGGATTTCAGTGGGCATCAGCACCCCATGGGGACGGTGAGGAAGACAGAGCCAGACTGCAGTGCTAGCAGTGACAGGACAAGGGACAACAGGACAATTTGACCTTAAAGACAGTCTTCAAACAGGAAATCACTTCTACCATGTTGGGGGTTAAAGACTGGAGCATGTCTGGAGTGGCTGTGGAGTCTCCATCCACAGTCAAAGTCAGTGGGACAAGGGCCTGGGCAACCTGCTTCAGCCAGCCCTGCTCTGAGCTCTAACCAGAGCTTCTCCAGAGCCCCTTCCAACCTCAACCTTCTGAGACCTGAAGGTGCCCATAAAATGCACTGTTTCGCTCAAAATGGGCAGTCTCATGGTTTAGGTCATTATCTCTTCCAGTTATCACCACAGTATCTTGTGGAGATACAGGGCCTCAGGAACACAGGGCTGATCTGTGTACATAAAAAACTTACCAGCTAAAAACTGAAGTGCCCATCCAGCTAAAAGGGCCCATGTGACTGAATAAAAGTCTCAGTACCTTTTATGCCAGCAGATGATCTGAGGTTCCTGTGGGATCATCACACTCCTTACTCATCTCCAAGCTGGAGTCACCTGCAGAGCTCTCTGCCTGTAGCTTGTGTTCCATAGGATTTTACAGACATTGCAGCTTACCTGGCCTGTCACATGCCAGTGATGGGGGCTTGATTTTCCCTTTAAGTCTCCAAATACAACACAACGTGGCCTTGTGTTCACAATGCAGGGCAGGCATTGCAGAACAGGTGCTGTTTAATTCCTGCTGTCTAACAACAGGCTCCTTGAACACAACTGCTCTCCAGTTATTTCTGCTGTTAAAGTCCACTTCCTTCTGGTCATTTTTTCACAAGTGAAAATCTTTTCCATGGAAAATATCTGCTCATTTGGCAAGAGTTTTGAAAAATTCACTGTCTTCCTTTCACAAAGGGATGGTCCAGCAACTGCAGAGCAGAAGGCCGCTCGTGTTGATCTCTGCATTGAAGGTTTCACAGGTCAGTACATGAAATGAATATGTATGCCTGTGATGAAACTGTAAAAGCCTATTTGCAAAATTAGCCTTTTTTTGTTATCTCTCCATTCTCATTTTTAGGGTTTTTTGGATAAAGCTGATAGAAAGGAAGGGAGACTATAAAGGAAAATACTGTTGGAATTTATGAATTATAAAAATAAAATATTTTGCTATTAAAGAAATTATTACTTATTTCCCTGAATTCCTTGCAAATCTTTGAATAATTCTGCTGATTTGGTTACTTCAGGTGCACCAAAAATGTCTTTAAAAAAGGTGAAAATTATCTGTTTGAGCCTCTGTCAATCAGGTTGTCCTGTCCTCTTCAATCAATATCATTTATTTTAAGAAGCTCATTACTTTGTTTAAAACAAAACGAACACCACAAAAATAATTCTTATATTGTGTGAATGCTAGTGGTTTGGGATTTTACAGAGAGAACATTATGTTTAATTTAAGTATTATGTTTCAAATAAGTATGTTTCCTAGACTGGCAGTGATAATAGATTTTTCCACTGCAGAAGACAAGAATTAAGTGAAAGCTCTTCCATTTAGAATACTGTCCTTAGAGCAGCTTCTCTGACATAGACCAAACTCAATACTGGAACAGAAAGCACAGCAAAGAAATCTCCCAAACGTTTTGTCCAAAAGTCAACAGTGCCATGTTTCTGCGTGAAAATTACACTGAAAGTAAATGATGAGTATAAGGGCTACAAAAAGAGAATCTGTGAGGACTTTTTTATACCATTATAAAGAGTAAAGCTCTTTATATACACTTTTACCTAAAGGCTGTCCTGAAATGCTGAAAAGCCTACGCATTTACAATAAAGTCACGTGCTTTTAAAATAAGCTAAGCTGCCGTGAGCCATCTCCAGAGCACAAACCAGCTGCATATCCCTCCCATTGCCCAGCTCAAGGCCCCCATACCTGGTCAAGCAGGCGTGCACAAAGTCCACGGCAGCGCTGGAGAAGCGCCGGGGCAGGGCCGGCATCAGCCCCCCGCGGGCCCCGATGTAGAACATGGCTGCTGCCCTGCCCATGGAGGCCAGAGGGGGTTTGCCTGTCGCCATCTCAAACACGGTGCAGCCGACGCTCCAGATGTCGGATTTCCTGCCGTAGCCAGACTCATTTATGACCTCTGGAGCCATCCAGTAGGGAGTGCCGTGCACAGACCTGAGCAGCTCGCTGCGGGTGCCGCTGAGGCCGGCCCAGGCCAGGCGCCTGGCACAGCCAAAGTCAATCAGCTTGATCACCCCGGTGGGCATGAGCATCACGTTACTGCCCTTGATGTCTCTGTGGACCACACAGTTGTCGTGTAAATATGCAACCCCTTGTAGAATTTGCTTGGTGTATTTACACAGGACAACTTCTGGCAACGGACCGAAGCGATTCAGAATGCTGGAAATGGAGCCGCCAGGAACAAACTCCATAAATATGCTTAAAATGTTGTCTTCCAGGCAAGTTCCTAAATAAGTTACAATATTTACATGCTTCAATGTCTTCAAAAGATCGACTTCCTCATGGAACTTCTGATACCCCTTTTCTGTGTTGAGTTGATCTGATGTATCCAAAACCACCTGTTTTACAGCTATTAGCTGTCCCTGGCTTGTCAGACCGCAGTACACCTACAGTGAAACCAGCACTTATCAAAACAAGACATGAGACAAACTTGAGAATTTACCTTTTTTTCAAATAGAATCTTTGTGTTTGTAATGTTTCACGTGTCACTGTATAATCTAAAATATTTAACCATTTGGGGAATAGGACAACAGCTATTTTTGAGATAAGATGTAGCTCCAACCAACACATTTTAACATATTCAGACATTAACTTACCGTGCCATAGGCTCCCTTTCCAAGGACTTCTCCTCTTGTCCACGTGATAGGATCTTTGGCAGCTGAACTGCTTCCTGGTAATTTAGTAGATTCGTCAAAGTTTAGAAGGCCATTTTCTTCATTTGAAGCCAAAAAGGCTTCACTGTAACTCTGCTTGAAAGATGATGGTCAGTGTGGGGAGAAAGCAGAGAGGAAAAGACAGGCTTCATTTGGTCCCCCCTTTTTTCATGAGGAGTAATTTTTCCTGGCATGACTTTGCTTTAGAGATTTTTTATATATATAAATTGCCCAGGTCATTGATAGCATTGCTATATTAGGTAAAACTGTATAAATATTTTCAAATATATATCACAATAGTGCTAGAAGGTCACAGCATGACATCTTCTTCCATTGACACCAAGACAGAGGAGCACTTAAAAGAGCAGGACACACTCTCTTTTGTGTCTTATAGGCACAGTTTGCTAAGCTGAAGGGTGAATATGGCTATCATCATGCTCTAAGTAACACATGTAACACAATTCTGATGAAAATAACAGGCCACAACTTCCCAGGAAGAAGAGACTGCCTCAGAAAATGGCAATAATTATCCCATCTAGCCATGGAGTCCCCTGGGAGAAGTGAGAAGGGAGCTGTAATTGGCACCAGTGTCTGCAGAAGCACAAGGGAATGTATCAACAGGTAGTGAAAGACATTTCCTTGTAAATTTATGATTTAAATAGACAACAAGCTAACAGGACTAAGGAGAAGCACTTTAGTAGGTGAAGACATGCAGCTAACCTGGGGGCCAAAATCTGAGCCTTTTGAGCTTGAAGTTTTGATTAAGCATTAATTAAACAGGTCATTCTGTCTGATAAACCAATACTTGTGGTTCATACCTATGAAAGTATCTGGTTGCACTCAGACATTCAAGGTAAATGCCCTTCTGGATATACAAGACTATTTGTAGTGTCTTTTCATATTCCTTAACTGCCCAGATCTCCACCTCTTGCCTTGCCCAAAACCTTTTTATACAAGCTCTTCAGTTAAAACAGCCTATTCTCTTTATTCACTACAATTTCTCAACTTACATAAGCTTTGGCAGCTACTCCTGTCATGCCCTAGTACCTTCTGGCTTGTGTTCTGACCTGCAGCCTCTAACACAGATATATGCAACAGCACACTGGAAGAATCACTGGGCAGCTGGCCCAAGGTAAAAGACTTGATAAATCTCTTTAATAAGCACATATTTCCCATTTTTCATCCAAACTTGTGTGAAGCATCACTCAAAGGATTTAGCAAGTTACAAGAAGAAATTACTTTTACCTTCTCTAGAGCATTATTTATTATTGCTCCATCTCCATTCATTGCATTTTCCTCTTCTTCACTCTGTGTGTTTTGTATTTTAGAACACGTATTTTTTGTCCTTGAAGAGTTGGTGTCTTTCTCTTCAAGCATTAGCAATTCTTTGGCCAGACAACAAAGCAACTCATCAGTCACATCCTCAGTATCTGACCAGGACGTGCTTTGACTTGCCTGGAAACTGGGGCTTTTGGCATTTTCTGTCCAAATCACTGAAGGTTGAGTCAATTCATTTGCCCAGCTGTGATCTAATATTTTTGTAGGGGACTGACATTCCAGTCTATCTGGAAAGAGCAATTTACATTTATTGTCCAGGCCTTTGCCACCATCCCTATCCCCCCTGCACTGGGGCACACAGCTGTTCTGCTCTGCTGTTACCAGGCTGCCACTTGGAGCAACACATTCTCTGCACTCTTTATCACTGAACTGGAGGAGATCCTGGCTGCAGGCAGCATCTCTCTGATGGCTGGATTTATCCTGGATGTCTAACAACTGCTCCAAAGAAGTTTCTCTAATCGTTGATAGGTTTGAATTCATCGGCATTTCATTTTGCTTAGTCGACTGTGAAAGCTCTTCTAAAAATGTGAGCTGATGATTCAGGTCACTGTGAAACAATGTTGTGCTACTCGAGGTGTGTGTTTGAAAATCCAAGTCAGAACTTGTTACATTCCCTTGCTTCGTGTTGCTGTTACTCAATTTGGTCCTTCTGACCTTTGTCATTAAGCATTTCTGCTTTTGTTTAGCACCAGGTACAGTCTTCTTTGGCTTGGAATGTGTTTTCTTTTGAGTGTTTCTGACTCTGCTGCTTTCTCCCCCTTTACTGCAGGCAGATCTGCAGGTGCATCTCCGTGGTGGAGCAGAATAAATCCCTGTATAAAACCTGCCCTCATGTTGATCAAAGTCTCTCATGCGGGAATAAACAGGAGTTCCAAACATTTCATAAATACCTGGGCCTTGCTCATCTGAGTTTATTATTTTGAACATGTCAGTATATTTCAGATCTACAAAATCTGAAGCAGAGGATGCACATGGCAGACAAAGTGGAGTAACATGTTTCTTTAAAACAGCTGAATTTTTGCAACTGCAGGAGCAGCTTTGCTTTTTAATTTTCTGAGCTCTCTGGACAACATGGCCTTTGTCTCCATGAGTAGTTTTTTTCTGACTTTTCATGGAAATCTCAGATTTCACTTTTGTCAGTTCCAAAGATGGAAAAATCTGACTCTTAGCACTTGATTTTGTGATAACCTCATTAGAAGCAATTAAGTCTTCAGATACTTTTATCTTGTTATTAATTTTAGATTTTGATGAATATTTATTTCTATTAATCTTTATTTTATTTTTGTCTTTTTCTTTGTGAGTAAGAACATTGAGGCTCTGAGTAACATGAGGAGGCAGGGTACAGACAGCACCCTTTTTTGTGGCAGGTTGTTCAGCAGTGTGTGGTTCCCTGGCTGGCTCTTGTTCGGAGAGTGTAACATGAGCAACAACTACAAGCTCACTTTGGTCCTCTGAAATTGCTTCTGGCATTACTTCTTTTTCCATTTCAGATTCAGAGAGACAGACTTGATTTTCTGACTGTTTTCCAGAGAAATCTTGAACTTCTACTCTGGGAATTACTGCAACTACAGAATTATCTTCTAGGGCTTGGTAGGCTTCTATCACTTCATTTCTACAGGAAGAATCTAAATCCTGACTGTAGAGCACAAAGTTGGCACTCCCAGCATCTTCCTGTGGTTTATAACCTATCATCATCTCAGCAGCACTTTCTTCTTCCAGAGCAATGCTACAGCAATCCTCTGCTCTGTTTTGCTTATTGCCAGCTCTGGAGGCATTGCTGTTGCTGGACACTGCAAACATTGTCTGGGCTGTAAACACGCCACAGTTCCCCAGAGCATTGCCTGAGCTCAGGTGG
This sequence comes from Sylvia atricapilla, assembly GCF_009819655.1. Lineage (NCBI taxonomy): Eukaryota > Metazoa > Chordata > Aves > Passeriformes > Sylviidae > Sylvia > Sylvia atricapilla. Next base: position 32,044,800 of record NC_089146.1, read on the forward strand.
TGATGACTCTCATCCCAGATCCTGGCCTGGGTCAGATCCACGTTTTCACAAACTGCGGAACGCTGGAACCTCGCCTGGTTCATCTCCGTGTGGGCTGCTGCATCAGCTTCCCTCCACTTTAAATGGCTTTGGACTTCTTCCTTCTTGTTGTTGGGGTACTTATCACAGTTATTAATGCTGAAGTAGTACAGGTCCTTCACTGGAGTGAACTTAGCAGAAATTGTGGCCATGATCAGTTCTGATGACTTTTGACCATGTCTGTTTAGTAAGTTGTCTAACGGATACTGATAAAATTTAGTAACTGGTTCTATAGGCTGAGGAATAGAGTTCATAATATTTAAAATACTTTTGATGTTGCTGCTCTCATTGACAATATCATCCTTTAGAGGAGTAAGATGAATTGTTCTTACAGGCTGGCATGTCAGTGGTGGCAAATGAAACTGTAATTTTCATTAAAAAAACATTAATAATATGCACTGCCACAGATAAAGGTAAAAACTAATCACTAAGAACCAAGTAGACTCAGGAAAGAAAATTAGAAAATAATTATTCTTTTATATACTCCTATATTAAACCTATTATGAAGTATAATATCAGACTCCTGAGAAAATATATTATTTTTCTCACATTAATTGCATCAATGTTCTCAGATCCAGAACTATTTAAAAGTATTCCTTAGTACAGAAAGCAGGACCTTTTGCTTTAAGGCACAAGTCCTTCCCCATGATTTAAAACCACTAAGTTTTGTCCACATGTACAATTCCCCTTGTCAATTATGAACTCTGTCTTATGGCACTTCACAAGTTTGCTACAGGAATTCAAAGGCTGGGCAGTGGCTTCATGTGCCAGAGTTCCTCCAGCACCACTCTAATGCTGATATTTAAAGTCTTTTTATGTAACCCTCCAATGTGTGCTGACACCATTATTATATTCCCAGTGGAACTAGAGCTCCTGTAAGCAATTTTTCAAAAGGAAAACCAGAATGCTATTGTATTCCTGAAGACAACAATCCTAACAAATTATTTACACACTTTAAGATACATTATATTAAATCTAAACATATAGATCCATAAACCATGTTAAATGGCCACAGATTTAGGTCACAGGTTTAGGTGGACTGGAAGACAGCACAGTCTGCACTCAATTTGCAGTGAAGTGAAATGGATAAAACCAAAGGCAGCTGACACAGAAATCTGCTGGGTCAGGGACACGTTTTATTATTCCTTCTCCCCATCACATTTGTTGAAAGGCACCACAGAGATTTGAAGGAGTACAGATCAGAGAGTACTTTGTTTGGATTATTCAGATGAACAGTGGGAATGATTTTCTGAAAATAGTATTTCTGTTCTTTACTTTATAGGAAATGAATATTTTAATGCAAATGAATGCAATAGAAATAATCACAGTCATCTGCTCTGAGTGCTCATTTGCATGTCTATATTCAACATCAGTTTGCAATCTGCAGGAAATTTTTGTTTGCATTCCAAGGGCAAACTGAGGTTTGAGCATGCCAGGAAAAGCAATGTCTTAGTTTGAAATTCACACTTCTCTAGGTTTTGTCCATGGCATTAATGTAAATGCTTAGTTTATCCCAAAGGATGCAGCTCTAGAAACCACCAGAGCCCAAGACATGAAATAAAGCTGCATTAAATCACACCAAGGTCAGCTAAATTATTTTTCTTAAATATTTACCTCCATTTGAAATGTTTTTTGTTTTTGTTTGTTTTTTTTTTCCCCATAACCCCTTTTAATAATCCTGTGTCAGAAATCTTGCTCCTACTTCTATTCTTCTCTTCACTTTTTTCTTGTTGTATTCTATGATAGGTTCACTGAAGTTTACATCTGATTTAATATGTTGAGTCCTTTCTACAAAAGGCTATTAATTAATACACATGAAGGCCAAATTCTCTTTTTTCTAAATACAGTATATTTAAAGTGGTGTGAAGTACTGAGCTGTAAAATTGTGAGCCTGTTTCTAGGTACAAAGTTTTGTCTAATCCTATTCACACTTTTCACAAAATCTCATGCCAAGTATGTTTAATTCTAAAAGACTATTTTTTATTTGCTAACACAACAAATTTTATCAATCTTCGAATATTTTGAAGAATTCAGCTATTTTAGAATTCAGCTTCAGTTTTAAATTACCATTTAAAAGAAGTGTTGGGGGTTTTGCAAAACTAGACATCAAATTTAACATATAGGATGCACATTTAAATTAATTTACATATTTCTAAAGCTTTTATATCTTTTTGAACTTTCAACCTTTTATCTCCAGAAGTCCCTCATGTAACATTTTATTGATAATCTGTTGATATACATCTCAACATTTGCTGACACACATACATATAAAATAAATGTAAAAATATTTCACATCCTTAAAAAAAAAAACGAACACCTGAGACTAAGGAAACTACCCACCCTACTTCTGCATTTCTATTTTTAAGATTTTAAAAAGATATAATACACTTGCCAGTGATCATTTTATACATAATGTCCTCTTACCTCAGATATCTTGTTCCTGGTTTTTAGCATTGTTACATTTAACCCTTAAAAATCAAAACAAATTAAATATTATTTTGATGTTCTTAGACAATTCAGATTTATAAATTAATTTCACAATAAATCAATTTCAGGGAATCAAGGATGTGTGTCTGGTTGCAGGACTGTGCTATAAATCTGCAGTGCAGAAGAATGATGTAGGTTGAAATTTAACTGTGACACTGGACTTCACAATTCCATTTTCCATAGAAAACAATAAAATACTTTAAGTTTAAAATATTTTGACACTAATAATTTAAAGAAATGCTTCTCAATTGTAGATGTTTGCTAACTACAGTATGCAGCTAATTAATATTGCCAGTATGAGGGAAAAGATGTCATCACTCCAGGTACAGAGACTTACACTCCACATTTGTGGCTCAGTTTCCCTACACAGAGTACCAGGAATGGTGAAGTTTGTAATTTCTTCACTTTATCTCCATTCTGCAAAACCACACAAACTTGTAATTAAAGAAGAGGGTTGACATGGCTGAAGTCTCTCTGAAGACAGCAAAAAACATAAAGGCAGTATGATAACCAATATATAACTTTGTATCTAACTTGTGACTGTTAAAATTGAACTTACTTTGTTGGATTTGTGGTTTTATTATCTGGAAAGTATCTAAATCCATAAATGGTGTTGAAATGTTAGATTCTGGGCATGAGGTTTGTAGCAGAAAGCTGAAGTCAAAGCCACATCCCATGTTCTCTTTCTTTGAGAAGAAAGGGAAAGAAGTGGGAAGTCTCCTGGCTGTCTGATTTTTACTTGGAAAACATGCCACTTGTTGGTCTGGCCGTGCTCGGGATGTTGGTGCATTTTGGCTAAAAGGCAAAACAAAAATAACCAAAATACAGAGCAAAAATAAGTGGAAGGAGTCAGTTCAAACAATCACATGGCTGGTGAATAATGTGATCAAGAGGTTTGCAAGATCCCAGAATGCCTTTTCTTTATTTATCTGTGAGGCTGTGACTCTCCCTGGAAATAGCAGACTGCAATGCAGAGACTGACTACAAGTGAGAATGAATGACAGTGTTAACCAAGCAACAAGAGAAATGTAAAAACACACTGTTCACATTCCCCTTCTTGACAAAATTGATTGCTTCCAGTGTGTAGTTTTTATGAATCATCAGGAGAGTGTGTCAGAAGGATTCTGAAAACCAGATGTGCCTTTGTCACTTAAAAAATAAGCTGTGGCCTGCCTGAAAAACCAGAGGCTGTGTGGACAAGCCTCAGTTTTCTGCCGCCTGTTTTCTGGAGAATTAAAAATGTGGAAAAGATAAACACTGTGACTGAAAAGAGATACAAAAGTACTATCTTAGTTAATCTTAAAGCTGTATGCAAGATAATTGTCTGTGTTTAACAAGTCAAATAACCACATATCATGGGGTTTTTTTATTTACCAAATAATTTGTTCACCTAATGGAATATCCTGCCTCCAGCAGTGGCCAAGAACTGACATTGGGAAGAGGTAAACAATACACAACATATAGAGCTGTATATAATGTCTAGGAAATATTTTTATTATTCATTTATTTTATACCTTCTTTGTTGCCATTTGTGCATACCCAAGCACAAATTAACTGATACTTCTTACCTGTTTTTTCCTAGAGCTTTGTCTGACTGACTCATTTCTTCCACTATTTTATCTGCATTCTGGAAAGCAACAACACTTCCACAACCTGCAGTAATACATCAATATTTGCATAAAAGCAGTTTAATTCCAGTAACACATGGCAAATGCAGGTATTTTGGGCCATTAAAATATTATTAAAAAGAAATACAGGGAGTAACTATCAGGAAAATAAACAAGAGCAAGTTACATTTGATTAATTTTTGTAATTTATTGAAATGTGAATGCTTAACTTTGAATTCTTTTTATTTATTTGTTAAATTTATAAATTCAAAGTACCATAAAAGCAAAGAACATCCTAAAAACCTAGTTACAACTCCTGTCTCAGGAGAACAGAACTAAAAGACAAATATCGACAGAAACTCCACAGAAGTAGAGCATTTAAAAATATGAAAAGCAAACCAAATCTCAGGCCTTTACAAAGGTGGAAAGTAACTCTGAGTTTGATTTCATACATTTTTATCATTACTAAATTTTGACAAATATCCAGATTTCAAGTTTTTACTGTACTTTTCCAGCTTCAGGTCTCCATTTCGCATTTTAAACACAAAAGCTTTGGCTTAGACTACCTTTTTTGCTTCTCCTCTTATTTTGTTGGTTGTCAGACATAGTGCCCTTGAATGTATTAATGCGCAGAAACCTGAAAAGAAAACGGTTAATTAGTTTCCAATTCACACACACAAAATGTTACATTGTATTTCATTATTTGATACAAAAGTAAGATAAAAACATTTTAAAAGTACTTGAAATTATTCAAGGCACTGTAATTTGGCGTCTAATCCCTTTCCTGTGAATGCACAGAACCAAAGAGTTCAGAAAGTTTTTAGAGCTAAAACCACAACATGTGCTATGTTGAATTTCACTTGAAAGGGCTTTAATCTTAATTAGAAGATCGTGACGTACCTTTCCTATGACTAATCAGCAGTAACTGTGGGAAAGGAGCTGGCTGTCACCCTCCTGGCCAGTACAGCTGTGTGTGGGTAATACTGACCCTCAGACAGTCACCACTGCTCTTGGCTGTGCTGAGAGTGCTGGGAGCTGCTTCATAAATCTAAAAACAGCAACCCGCCTTTCCAAGATTAAACTCCAACTCTAACGATACCAAAAGATGACAGTGGCGTAAAAAAACCAGAACAATCCCAAAGTGCAGACTCGCAAAGAAGAAACATGAGAGGGTTAAGTCAAAGGATTGGGAGTTTTGACATTCTAGAAAGCTAATTCTTAAAAGAAAATGAATCCCGGTTAATAGTTTCGATGGATTTGGGAGTCTTCCTGAAAAACACAGTGAACTTCAGTTTTTCAAGTGACAAGAATACAAATTAAAGGCAGTGAAACTAGCTATAGAAGCCGGCAAAAAGAGTAGCTATAGAAGCCAGCACTCTTGATGGCTCATACTAAAGGCCAGATAACCCAGTACAATATTCAGCCCATTATGTTCGCCTGTTAAAGAGTCAGATGGCGAACTTTTACGAACTTCCCAATTGTTTTTGGACTCACAAAAAAAAAACCCTTCAAAATAATAACCGCGAATGATCTGTAAAAAGGCAGAATCTTACAAATCTTACCTGGTTCTTCAGTAGCGAAAAGTGAAAGAGGCACAGGAACCCCAAAGGGAAGTTTCGGAGCATCTTCAGTTCTCAGCTGCCTCCTTTGCTGGCCAGGGAGGAATCGGACAGCAGTTACACACTCTGGGGGTTTATTTTGGGCGGTTTCGCCGTGTGCGGAGCAGCCAGGAGCCCTTCCCGAGGCAGCGGCGGCTGCGGGCACTCCGGGCTGTTGTCACCACGTCGCCCGGGTAACCCCGGCACCGCGGGGACTCTGCCTGGAGGAGTTCAATTCAAAGGGCAGCAGCGACCTGTGAAAACAAACACAGCCCAGAGAAACGGCACCACTCGAGGCTCTAATCGCAAGTTCTCTCAGCACACAAACCAAACCCCATTTCTGTCTTATGTTTACCTCCGTTTAAGCTTTTAGTACCCGGTATGTTTCCATGCCATTTTTACTTCGCACTCGGTCCCCTCACGAGTTATTGTAATCCCCTTTCTAGCCGCAGATTTTAAGGGTGTTTCCTCTTCTTTAAGTAACAGGCTGTGCTAAGGGGCAAGACGGGATAAAAAAGGTATAGTGGCTTCAAGCTGAGTTAAACGGGTATTTAAGGGAACTGTTTTGCTGGATGCCAGAAGGATTTGTCGCCGTCCCCCGGGTGACAGAAGCGACGGGGACAGCTTTGGATTAGGCGAGGACAGGGACACCAAACCTGGGGGACACCTCAGGCCCCAGGGCTGTGTCATTCGCACATCTGAGGGAGCCCTTCTCTCTGACGGAGAATGTGCGGGAGCAGCCCCCGCTTCAGCTCGCTGTGAAGAGACTGCCGCGGGCGGCTCACGGCCAGCCGGGGAGGAGAGACGCGGGGCGGGCAGCCGGGGAGGCAGGAGCCCCGCCGGGACGAGCCATGACGGACTGCGAGGGAGCCCAGGATGGATGTACTGTGAGGAAAAACGGGGCCGTGAGGGAGCGCAGGGGCGGCACACGGTGGGCACAGCCCGGGCCGTGAGGGAGCGCAGGAGCGGCACACGGTGAGGGAGCGCAGGAGCGGCACACGGTGAGGAGAGCCCGGGCCGTGAGGGAGCGCAGGAGCAGCACACGGTGAGGGAGCGCAGGAGCGGCACACGGCGGGCACAACCCGGGCCGTGAGGGAGCGCAGGAGCGGCACACGGTGAGGGAGCGCAGGAGCGGCACACGGCGGGCACAACCCGGGCCGTGAGGGAGCGCAGGAGCGGCACACGGTGAGGGAGCGCAGGAGCGGCACACGGCGGGCACAACCCGGGCCGTGAGGGAGCGCAGGAGCGGCACACGGTGAGGGAGCGCAGGAGCGGCACACGGTGAGGGAGCGCAGGAGCGGCACACGGTGAGGAGAGCCCGGGCCGTGAGGGAGCGCAGGAGCGGCACACGGCGGGCACAGCCCGGGCCGTGAGGGAGCGCAGGAGCGGCACACGGCGGGCAGAAGCCGGGCCGTGAGGGAGCGCAGGGGCGGCACACGGTGAGGGAGCGCAGGAGCGGCGCACGGCGGGCACAGCCCGGGCCGTCAGGGAGTGCAGGGGCCGTGAGGGCGGTCCGGGCTCTGAGCAGCGCCGCCCTCAGCGCGTTCCCGGCAGTCTCCGCCGCTGGGGGCCGGCGGCGGCGCAAGATGGCGGCGGACAGCGAAGTGAGTCTCTGTCCCGCTCCTCCCGCTCTCTCCCTGTTCCCCGACTCTCCCGCTGTCTCCCCCACCTCTCTCCGCTCACCGCCTCTCCCGCTCTCTCCCCGCAGCCCGAGTCGGAGGTGTTCGAGATCACGGACTTCACCACCGCCTCCGAGTGGGAGAGGTAGGTGCTGCCGCGCCCCTCACTGGGTGACGCGGGGGCTCCGGCGAGCCCGGCCCGGCCGCTCCTGGTGGGCACGGCCGCACTGTTCCCTCCGGCCGGGAGCTCCCGGAGCCTGTCCCCGGAGCCTGTCCCCGGAGCCTGTCCCCGGAGCCTGTCCCCGGAGCCTGTCCCCGGAGCCTTTCCCCGGAGCCTGTCCCCGGAGCCTGTCCCCGGAGCCTTTCCCCGGAGCCTTTCCCCGGCTGTTCCGCGTTAGGCTCAGGCCGCGGCCGAGGAGCGGCTTAAGAGGCGCTAGTGCTGTTTCCGAGCTTAGTGAAAGGTCTGGTTTAATACCTGTTTGCAAGGGATTAGAATATACGTTTAGAAGGCTTATGTGTTTTCTAAGTAGCTGTCTGATTGTTAAGACAGCCGTCTCACAGCTGAAGCCTTTAAAAGTTAGTAGAACAACGTACGAAGGAATTTTAGGTGAAGAACGCTCTTGCATTATGAATGTGTCGTTTTTAAAATGCTTTTTCCAATAGTGATAGTGCTTATGACGGGAGACAAGATTTCAAATGCTGCGCTTTAAATCTGAATTTAGCGTAATTTTTGTCTTAAACACTTATCTGTGAACAATGAAACAGGAGTTAAATGTTACGTGCTGCAGTACGAGATAAATAAAAAGGTGAGATTCTTAAAACAGTCAAAAGATGCTCACAGCTAAAAGCAACTGTCATGTAAAATGTAAGCATAGGAAGACTGTTTTGTATACAAGGAAGCAGTTGGTCTGACTTTACTGTGATACTCGTTGTGGTGTTTGTTTGTTTGTTGGGCTTTTCTAAGGAATTCAATAGTAGAACAACATGCTACCTGCTTTTAGGTGGCTGAATTATAATATAAATTTAGTGTTCAGCAGATATTAATGCTTTTTCCCTTCCTAATAGATTTATTTCAAAAATAGAAGAAGTATTGAATGACTGGAAACTTATTGGGATTTCTTCAGGCAAACCTCTAGATAAGGTCAGTGACTGCTTCTGAATTTTCCTGTAGAATTTGAATTGCTAATTAATAATACAATAGTGCACATGTGTATTTCAGTTATTGCTGTTTTCTTAGGTGTGGCAGATAATGACTTTATTGGGGAATTTCACTTGTAGAAGTGTCAATTTGACAAACAATTGCTGTAAATTCATTGGTGGGCCATTTGCCAAACAGGCTGTTTCCCTGACAAAGATGGATCTTCGTGTAGGGCTTAGTGATTTTTTAAAAATTCTCAGTTTGAATCTGGGAACATGCTGGAAGCTGCTCTAAATACTTAAGGAGTCCTTTTGTCCTCCCTTGTGCTTTTCTCACACCTAGTGAACTTATGGCTGAGGTTTGCACAGTGCTGCTTGTGACTCAGTGTGCTCCATAGATGGGAGAGATTTTTTTGGGAGTCTAATTAGAGCCTTTGTGATGCTTTCTCAGTCCTGTGAAATGCAGAGGAAATTGCTGAGCTCTTCTGCATAGTGATGCAGATAAACTCAGCTGGTTTGTATGGACTGGCTGCTGTGTTTCCAGAGGAATCTTACTGCTTTTCATTCCAGTCAGGTACAGAGTATTTGGAATAAAAACTTATGTTATCTAATGAACTGCACCTTAGCTGTCTCTGTATTCCTGCATGTCTTCTTTTCTAGGCCAGAGCTCTCTTCTTAACACCCTTTAAGATCAAAGGATTTTCCAAGTGGCTTTTAGTAGGAGCAGTGGGGCTGATTTTCTTATACATTCCCATGCTGTATTTTTGTTAAGTAATTAATTATCCTTACAGAAGTTCTGTAAGCTATAGATAAAAATAGTAATTTGTTGCTGAAAGTAAATATCAAGGTAATATTTGCACAGAATGGTTTAGGTATAGATAAAATCCCAGGTGGGAAACTTCTGTTTCTGGGCAAAGTTGAGGGTGCATATATTCAGATGTGCAGTTGCATATGGGAGGATGCAAATCTTTATTATCTTGTAGTTCAGAGACTGCAAGATGATACTTGGTTTTTTGAATGAACGTGATTATTGGCAACATGGATTTTAGCAGCCAGCTACCTTTGTAATGAAGAGCTTTAAGAATTGCTCTTTGAAATTACATCATGCTGAGAGGTAGAAAAACATGTATAAACATTATTGGTCACATAGGCAATATACTTTTAAAGACTAATGAATGTTAACCTAAATTTATGAGATAATGTCTTCTTTTTTTTATATGCAGGGTATATTTACCACAGGAACATGGGAAGAGAAATCAGATGAAATTTCGTTTGCAGACTTCAAATTCTCAGTTACCCACCATTATCTTGTACAAGAACCCAGTGACAAAGACGGGAAAGAAGAGCAGGGAGAAGGTACCTGACAGTTCCCTTCCATAGCTGTAAGGATAATGACAAAAGACAGTGTCAGAATGTGGAGTCCACAGTGTGCTGATCTGCACCGGTGTGGGATTCTCTGAGATCTGATGAGTTTGATCTGACATTTCTGCTTTTAGTTTGCTTTGCATTCACACAGTGCTAAAACAAGGCTGGATTGATACGATGATACATTGATTATGTGTCAATTTTGTCACAGATGCCCTTCCTCTGCCAATGCAGGACTTGCTGTGCATGAACAATGACTTTCCTCCTCGAGCCCACTGTCTGGTGAGATGGTATGTGTGCTGCCCCTCATCCCTACTGCAAATGAGTGTAGCTATAGAGATCTGGCATGATCAGTTGTATATTTGTTTTTTCAATTAGAAGTTAAAGCTTAAGTAAAATGATTCTTTGTACTAGACACAAGAAAAGAGTGCAAAAAAAGCCTACCATAGTGTGCTTTGTTTTTTTTTCCCCCCCAAATACTTGTCTTAATTTCATATATTAACCAAGCTTTTATATATGTAATATTCAGGTACATTCTTAAAAAGGAAAGCTGCACCACCTTAAGAAACAACAGCTATATTCCTAGTAATGCAAATCTTGAGCATATAATAGCATTGCTCCTAGAGATAGGTTTTATATATTGATAGTTTCAGTCATTAATACATAAACCAGAAAACCTCAGGAGTGTTAGCCCTGGAAGTCCTCCCAGTCAAACACATCACAGTGTTGGAATGCTGTTAAGCTCAGGTAGTTTGTGATTCCAGGATCTGCAGCACTCCATGCCCACTCAGTTCTTGACCTCTCTAAAAATAAAGAGGTACTTTCATCAAATTAACAGATTCCACAATCTGTTGGTGACAATTAGGTTCTCCAGGTAACAATATTCTTTTTTTAAATCACGTTTCAGCTGCTTGCCAGAGACTGGAAATGTGCTGTTTTCTCTTTCTCCAGGTACGGCTTACGTGAGTTTGTGGTCATTGCTCCAGCTGCAAATAATGATGCTGTTGTTAGTGAATCCAAGTGCAACCTCTTGCTGAGTTCCATTTCCATTGCACTGGGCAACACTGGCTGGTAGGTGAAAGCATAAACCTTTTTACATGTCCAGGTAAAACTCCAGCATACTGCATTTGTGAGGAAAATGTATTAAAATGTTAACAAAATATATTAAAAGTTTTTTGTATTTGCACTGTAATGTTGTTAGAGAAGGGTTAAAAATTATTCTTGTGTATAAAGATTGAATAGATGTTTTGTTTATTTTCATTATTATTTAAGAACCTTAAAAGCTTTTAAAAGCTGCTATAAGCTGTTGGAATAATTGGTAATTGATAAGGCATAATTTTTGCCAGAGGATTTCTTCCCTATGTGTAGTAACAGTAACTTCTTAATCTTCCTCAAAAATTACATGGACTGAAAATGAGCTAAGTGCAGTCATGGAGAGGGCTGTGATTATGGCATGGCAATTTTTTTTTGCATTCTGTTTAATAATGACATTAAAAGTGTTTTTCTGTGATTCCTATGAAGTGTTTCAAAGTGTGTTAGTCTAAGAGAAAACGTATTAATGTTCTAGGGTGACTTTATGATGCTTGTATCCCCAGCCATCTGTTCTGTTTGTGCTGTATGTTGATGAAAGGATGAAATGTTGTTGAAATTATGCTGGAACGTTCAGCCAGTTGTAGAGCCCACAGGACAGCAGGACAGTTCAGTGATCTGCAGCCTTGGTGTTTTGCAGTCAGGTGCCACTGTTTGTGCAGATCCACCACAAGTGGCGGCGGATGTACGTCGGGGAGTGCCAGGGCCCGGGCGTGCGCACCGACTTCGAGATGGTTCACCTGCGCAAGGTGCCCAGCCAGTACACACACCTCTCAGGGCTGCTGGACATCTTCAAAACCAAGATTGTAAGTGTGAAGCCGATGCTACAGGTCGGTTGTGTTCAGCCCAGAGAGTGCTGGAGAGGATTTACTCTTTACATGGAATTTGTTCTCTGATGTTTTGAAGGGCTGCCCTTTAACGCCCCTGCCTCCAGTAAACATAGCTATTCGGCTTACCTTTGTGCTCCAGGACTGCCAGCAGTACTTCTGGCCACAGCAGCCACCAGGTAGGAGACTTGTGTGCTCAGAATAACTTGTTCTCAGACAACCAGTCAATGCTAAAGGAAATATTTGTCTGTCTTGCCAGAAGAATTCAAGCATTTTCTGTTTTCTAGGAAAGGCTTCAGTCCAGTCCCACTCTGTATGATGGGCCAGCCAGCCAAAGCTGCTCTCAGGTTGTAGCTCATGGCTGGGACAGGGGTTTTGGAAGCGTGGGTTAGTCAGCATTTGAAAATACAGGAGTGTTTCTAAAATGGTGGTATCTATGTGGAATGAAAAAGGTGACTGTGAAGAATTCTGCCCTGAATTTCTTAGGGAAGTGTTTAGATTCAGATTCTAGGAGATGCTGGTACTTAGTGGGAACTTTTGTCAATTTTTTCCATAAAGTATCTTTTTTCCATACTTCACTATTTAAGTATTAACAGTGGGAAAAGCAGAAAATACTATATGGACCTCACTTGAGGTAAAGATTTGGATTTTTGTAATTGTTGACACAGTACTGAATTTAATGCAGGAGGAATTTCTAAACAAGTCTTTTGTAGTAGCTTTGCATGAAGGGGAGAAATAATATATAGTCTTAAATGTAAAGTATATAGAGCAGGCTTGATACGTTTATGCCATAGTGATGCTGTTTAAGAGAAACAGAGATAGTAACTCGTTTGGTACTCTCAAAATGATCTCTCATATTGTTGCTTGATGGTGGCACTGTCTTCCTTGAGTATTAAGGAATTGTTTTTAATAGACTTATTTCTATATAGGTAATAGCAGAAAATAAATGATAAACATCTCGAAGGTAAATAAACCCGTAGGAAAAACAGATATTAGTTCCTCTTTAACATCCATTTTATTAGAGATGTGATGTTTTAGGTACAAGGTGGTGGAACAGTTAAAATGCCCAAGTTCTTTTCTTGACTTGGTAGCAGTTTTACATAACAAGCTTGAGGTATTTAGGGTACATTTGGAGAGACAGAACTCACGTGGCCTTGGTTATCTAATTGTTTGGCTTTCCTTTGCTTGAAAGAAGTATACTAATCAAAATTCTGCATTTTGTAGAAGTGTGCAGTGAGGTTGATTCTGTACTCTGTAGCTAAGGAATGTATGTTGAATATATGATTAAAGAGAGTCTTGCTTATTAGAGAGAGAAAGTCAGTGGTTAACCAAGTTTACCTGAAAAACTTGGGAAATGAATTCCACAGATTTTATCTTTTTATTGTTTCTGCAGACACAAAATCTATTTTCTGTATTCTCTCTGACTTGCTGTAGTTATTCACTAGGTCAGGGTCTCAGGTTTCTCGTGGATGAGTTGTATCATTCTTGATTGGAGCAGTTTGAATAACTTCCACTCCTTTAGTAGTAGTATTGTGGTTATGAGGGAGCCAAAAAGTATGTTGCAGAAATGGGAGATGGACAGCATCAGTTTTACTGCTATTGCTACATACACTTGTGGTTTTATGTTCTCTGTAACTTACATACCATCACTTAATTAGCTCTTCTCTAATAAAACCAAAGAATTTAAATGTCTTTTATCTTCTCTGCAGAAGAAATTGTGTAATAAAGTTATCCAGATACTTTATCTGTGTTAATACCTCACTTGTTTTGTTTGTAAACAGTTTGCCAGATGCAGATAAAATTGCAGATCAGATGCTGTAACAGCATTATTCTAATGGCATTACAACACATTAGTATTATTACCCATTTTAATTTTTATTCAGTGGAGGCTGTCTGGTTTTGATTTATGTATTTGAAGGCTATAATATGGGAAGTGCCTGAGGGTGCTAGGGAGGCATCTCTAAGTACCTGGGACTACGGGGAACCCCCAAGATCATTTGATTAAGTCCTCTTTTGATAAAATTGTTAACTTTTAAAAGTAGTTTCTTCACTCTGCAGAGTTGCTTTTTCAGAATCTTCCTTTTCTGCTTGGAACTGATTTCCTGCCCAAGTGTTTTTATGGCCCTTCTGTGTCTATTCCTGTGCCAGCACTGAATCTTCAGGGCTGTCTTTATAGCTCTCATCATGGCCTGCATGAAGGGAGTAACCTTCCCTCAACACGAATTACAGGAATTTTATCTGTCCCTTTGGATGTCCTGTTCCATGGTTACTTCCCAGGTCCTGTTGGAAGCAATTGCTTTGACTCTGTGTTAGGATTGTGTTCTCCTGCCTCAGTCACTGTAACTGCTCAGCTCTTCTCTGGTCATCCTGCAAGTCTTTGCAGTGAAATGAAGGTGATAATGCTGCTTCAAAGGTTCCACAGATTCTTTATGGAAAATGTGCTGGTTTTTCTCCAGATATAGATGCTCTGGTTGGGGGAGAAGTTGGAGGCCTGGAATTTGGGAAGTTACCATTTGGTGCCTGTGAAGATCCTATTAGGTAAGAGTTCAGAAAACTGTTTTATAGCTTCCTTCATGGGGGACTTCAAGGTGTGTTATTTCAAATTTTAGCTTTGCCTATCTGCCACTTAGCATGTCCAACAGACACTTAATTATTCAAGAACACCAGAAACATCTGTGAAGGGCAATGGTTGGATAGCAAATAAGACCATTTGTGAAATTGTCTGATGATACTCAGAGTTGAAGCTCATACAGTTTTTACTGTAAGCTTTTGCAGCATTATTTCTGAAATTATTATCTTGAAATATATCTCAAGATAAACGTTAAAAATTATGTGCTTTGTTCAAGCCTTGAACTTGCTCTCATGTATGCAGTGAGGAAAGTTAATGGAGAACAAAGCACATAGAGGGAGACAAATATGAACGATCACAAATACCTTTCAAAACATGAACTGTGCTGGAGGGAGGACTTTCTGCTGTCATTGAAAGACTGAAATCTTGTTTTGTTTCAGTGAGCTGCATTTAGCTACAACGTGGCCTCACCTGGCAGAAGGGATAATTGTCGACAACGATGTTTATTCGTAAGTGTCTTGTCTGAGTTACAAATAAGTGTCCTTTTTTTGCTCACTGCTGCATTTTAGTGTCACCTCAAACACTGTGTGGCTTTGCATGTGAAAAAGAACCCATTTCGAGTAATGCTAATGTCAGCTGATGGAACATCTAATTCGGGAAAACACCTTTTGAAATGCATTTCTGTGAGAAAATATTACTGTGTTGTAATCTCAACAGAACACAAACCCCTGGTTTTGAATTCTCATGTTAGACTTGACAGTTTTGTGTGTCACGTATTTCCTGGAAAAGATGATAGTGAAGCATGGAAGGTAAAAGGAATTCCCTGCTTGATATCCCTCTCCCAAAAACTGTCATCCAGGTTTTCTGCTAAAGAGGAGGAAGTGTTTGTTGTTCCTGTCATGCACATACATGAGAATAGGGACTCTTGCTTGCATTGCAGTGTTTGTCATGTTCTCCTATGTAATGTGGTGACCTTGCTGGTTATGACATGACATTTATTGAGAATTTGATACTCATCTTTCCTATACTTACAGTAGCATTTGGTTTTCTTTTTTCTTTTTTTCTTTTCTTTTCTTTTTTTTTTATTTCCTTCATAATTTTTTCCCCCAAGTGACCTGGATCCACTTCAAGCACCTCAATGGTCTGTGAGAGTTAGAAAAGCAGATAACCCTCAGTGTCTCTTGGGTAAGATACCAGAATTTCCTGTCTTCTCTTACAGCTTTTAAACTAAAACTACTAAGTTATGAAGTTAGAGTTGAATTGTTGGTTACCTGATGGCTTCTGTTTGCTCACTCCCCTTATTTTTTTGAGTGAACGGTATTTTGGGCTTCTTTTTCAAGAAAACAAGCTTTGCAAATACATAAGTTCCTGTTGTAGTCCATTCTGTGTCTGTGGTGATATTCAAACCTGGTCCCTTATTTCACCAGGTTCCAGGGAATAAGAATTTTCTCTGGAAAATTTCTCAGATTTCGTAGAATCTTCCCATTTTATTAAGTGTGTTTTGCATGTATCCATCCCCTTAGTTCAACCAACCTGTCTGACAGGGAGGATTAATACTTCTGGATAGCTGTACTCCTCTGTCTGTCCTTGTCTTTAGGCTTGTGGGGAAAAGGGCTTCAAAACTTGCCAGGTTTTGTCTTGCTTTGGGTGAATTAAACTGCAGACAGAGCTGTGCTCTGGAGAGATGGCCAAGAGCTGCCTGGGGGTGCATTTACCTGAGCTTTAATTATGTGGTTTAAGATATTTGTGCTTCAGAACTAGTTATCAGATGTTCTTTCAGAAGAAAAGATAAAAATACTGTCCTTGGGGTATAATTTGAAGTGTTGGCTCGTTGTTCAGTGAGATTTTTGGCTGAGTTCAGGAGCTTTGTTCCTCTTACAGGTGACTTCCTTACTGAGTTCTTCAAGCTTTGCCGTCGGAAGGAGTCAACGGATGAGATACTTGGAAGGTCTGCATTTGATGAGGAAGGAAAAGGTAAAACTGAAGTCCAGTTGATTTGTGTTATTTGTATTTGTTTTGTGTCAGTTTACCCTCCCTGTACTCTTACCTTGACTGGTATTTATAGCTTTTGCTCATTTTCTGTAATACTCCTGGGAATTTTCTGGCCAGAGCTTCATGGGGAAATTTCTCATGAATTCTAGACAAGTTTAGCTGCTGGAGTCCCAGAGGGACAATTGCCTCTGTTATGGTTGTGGCTGTTTCTTTTTGCAGGAGTATAAAAGCTTAAAATATGACTAGAATGTACAAGAGTTGGTTATAGGACACATCAGATTTCTTCTGCTGTTTGTATTTGCTAAGAGCAGTGAGTATCAGGCATAGAACCTGCCAGCAGAGGTGTAGCTCTGGGTCACAAGGGGTTAAATATCAATACAAGGTAAACAGGCTGATGAAGACAGGTGAACTTTTGAAGCGACATGTTCTAGTGTTTGGGGGGTTTTAATTTTGCCCTAACTGTTTTTTATTTTATTTGCTAGAGGTGGCTGATATCAGCCACGCGCTGTCGAAGCTCACGGAGCCAGCACCGGTGCCAATCCCCAAACTGTCAGTCACAAACATGGTTCACAGTGCCAAGAAAAAGATCCGCAAGCACAGAGGTGTGGATGAGTGTCCTCTGAACAATGATGTGCTGAACACCATTCTCCTGGTGAGTGAGCTGTGCCTGCACATGGATTCAGAGAGCACATGGACTTCACACACTGATGCGTTTGGTTTGGAGCCTGTGGCAGGTTTAAAGATACCTGATGTCAGTTCCAGTATTTGAGTTGCATTTATCAGCTTCTTGGAACAGCCCAAGTTGTTACAAGTCTGTGTAAGCCCACTCTAAGTGGGCTAAAACTGATCTCTGAACTCTGCTAACAGTTTTAATTATAGGGACTGCTGGTATGAAGGCAGCGATAGCTTTGTGAAGAAAGTGGGAAAGGCAGGAAAACCATACTGATGGAGGGTTATTTTCTTTTCTTCAAGTTCTTATTTCCTGATGCTGCTGACAAACTTGCAGAAGTATTTGAAAGCAGAGCCAGCACTTCAGCAGGAAACAATCCTCCTCCAGAGAATGAAGATTATGTAAGTTTTGAGTGACACAAGAGAGAACACAATTTTGAGTGTGTTTATACAGACTTTGCTGTGCTTGCCCTACATCTTGTAATACTTAGCTTTTGGAAGAGGAATTTACCTTTGTAGAATCTCTAGGCAGAAACAGTGATGATTTCTGTTTCCTTCTAATTCTTTCTTCCAAAGACTGTAGTTTTTGGTATCTTCTAAGCTTAAAATGTTGCTTAGCCTCTTACACTGACAAACAGGAAAGATCACATGGTTTTGGAAAACAATGCCGTTGTTTCTGTATTTTTTGCTTTCTTTTATTTCTTCCCTAGAATCTCTTCAGTCAGTTTAAGTCTGCTCCATCTGACAGTCTGACATATAAGTTAGCTTTATGTCTTTGTATGATAAACTTCTACCATGGCGGGGTCAAAGGAGTGGCACATCTTTGGCAAGAGTTTGTGCTGGAAATGCGTTACAGATGGGAGAACAACTACCTTATTCCAGGGTAAGACTTGTTGTTGTTGCTCCTTGGTCATAGAAAATGTTCATTGTTCCAGGAACTGAGTGGGCTCACTCTGACTTTAAAACACACCGTTTTGGGTTTTTTTAATTTCAAATGCTATCTCTGTTTTTTTTTTACCCAACTTCCTTAATGCAAGAAAGGGCAGGGAGTAGGAAAAGCATCTGTGCCCTCCTTTGAAAACTTAAAAATGCCTGGGGAAGCTCAGTTTAGATATTCACTCCACTGTGTGAATGAGGGTGGGAAAAAAACTTCCTATGGTGTAGTTTCACTTCTCTTCCAAGGGAGCTGTTCCAAGGTTCTGCTGGTGCAATGGCCTTTTCATATATTTTGGTTGGGGTTTGGAGTTTTTTGCTAATGTGATGGACTGGCCATTTAATCACTAGTTTGTACTTTGAAATGGTTTCACTAGTGATGAAATAGAAGCTGAAATGTATAGCAATGACTCCACTGTATCATTGCACTTTTAAAAGTACAAAGATGGTTAATTCCTGTTTGAAAGCAGTTACCTTTTCAACTTCCAATTGGAAAGCTGACCAGGAAATGCAGGGTGTTCCACAGCAGTGTGAGTGATCTCTGAGCTCCTGAAATGACCTCTGGGAAATACACATAATTTAAATTCTGAGCTTGTCACTGAGACAACAGAAGAGCTGTGTAGTTGAAATGATGGGGCTGGGTTCTGTGTGGGTATTTGTCCCTGTTTTAGGTTTCATGTGAATTAAGACCACATGTGTGTGAAAGAATCAACTTTGTAATCGATAATGGTTACACTTCTGCCTTTTGTTAGATTAGCTAATGGCTCTCCAGATCTGAGATGTTGTTTACTGCATCAGAAACTTCAGGTAAATATCCTAAATTTAAGAGTGATTTTTCTCCTAAGGAAACTGTCAAAATTATAGCAATTCTTAGCTAAATGTGTTGTGTTTGTAGATTTAGTTGTGCTTGTGGTTTTGGGTTGTGGAATTAATTTCTTGAGAAAAATTTTGTTACAGCAAGTTCAGTGGAATTGTTGTCTTTTAGAATTGTAAGACCTTTTCAGTGGCTCTACAAGTTTTTATGTAGGGTTGTCTCCATAAGGGAAATAATTGCTGAATAATTTTTTTGTTGTTGTTCCTTTAACTTGTTAAATTAGATGCTAAATTGTTGCATTGAAAGGAAGAAAGCAAGAGATGAGGGGAAAAGGGGGAGCATGTCTGATCGTTCCCCTGGTGGTGCTTCTGGTGATGGTGCCAAAGGAGGAGACCACTCTGGAGACAACCCTGACAAGGAAAAAGAATTTGGCAAGTCTTGGGAATCATGGAGTGACAGTGAAGAGGAATTTTTCGAATGTCTCAGTGACACAGAAGATCTTAAAGGAAATGGACAGGAAAATGGCAAGAAAGGAGCAAAAGAGTCAGTCAACTTAAAACCAGAAGGTCGCTTGCATCCACATGGAAAACTGATGCTGCTGCATCCAGGGGAGCCTCTCTATGTTCCAATAACACAGGTGAGGGAGCAGGAGCTGAGCCAGATGTGCAGTAGAATACACAGAACGTGGCTCATACCTGGGACTGAGAAACTGCCAGTAGTTTGCAGGTTACAGCCTTGTCTGTTGTTAAAATTGCTGAGCGTTTTTGACCTAGGACCTTGTTTTTAATCTTTATAACTTAATGAGGCTGTTAATCTCACACACTCTTTGTTTTATTTTAGAGTGAGTGTCCCTACTAAATTTCACTTCAAACAATATTTGTAAACAAGAATTAAACTTCCTTGCTTACTTTAAATTTGGGGTTCTTTTTATTTCCAGTTCTTGAGGCATCTCCCATCCCCTCCTTACTTTCTTTTATATAAAGTAAGAATTGCTGTGGTTCTTGCACCACAGAGATTTCTGCCTGAATTTGCACAGTAATGTGTCAGTTTTGCTGCTGTATTTGGTTTTTTTATAATTTCTCAGCTCACATCTAAAAAGCCCACAGTCATTAGGTTTGGTGCCATTCCCTAAAGCAAGTTTATCATCAAACAACTAGAAATGTTACTTGACATCAACAGGCTTTCCTGCAGTGACAGGGATGAAATAGGAAGTGGTGCTGTCACAGAAAGTAGTTTGAAATCAGCCATGCCTGAAGAATACAGTGGTTTTCATTCTCCTGAGAAAAATTATTTCTAATTAATGTTGATTTGCTTAGGTAAAATACGAGAGCAGAGAATAGTCAGGCAAACTGTTCTCAGTTAATTATGTGCTGACAGTATCAACAGCAAAAATTCTGCTTTGCTCTGGGTAGATTTTCATCCTTCTCAGCAAAATCGTACCAGTCACACACTTCCTGGATTTCATTTGGACTTTGGCATTTCAGCAATATATCCTTACATTGTTACCTCAGTCACAGGTTATTTGCTGTTTAGTTTCTTTGTTAGTGTCACCTTCAGATACACAACTTGAGGCTGAAATGTTTAATCAGTAGAGAGCTGTGATAATTTCCTTTGAGCACAAAGGGAGCAGAATGAACTTGTGGCGAGCGGGAGCTCTCCTGCGTGTCCTGGCTGTGTCCGGGCTGGGTTTGCGGAGGCGCAGAGGCAGCTGGAGGGGCCGTGTGTGTGTGTTTCCCGCAGGAGCCGGCGCCCATGACCGAGGACCTGCTGGAGGAGCAGTCGGAGGTGCTGGCCAAGCTGGGCACGTCGGCAGAGGGCGCGCACCTGCGGGCGCGCATGCAGAGCGCCTGCCTGCTCTCCGACATGGAGTCCTTCAAGGTGGGCTGCTGCAGCTGCCGTGCAGTTACATGCTTTCTTCTTAGTTAAACTGCCCCTCTTGCTTCTCTTGGACGCTTCTGAAGGTTTCCGAGTTGTTTTTCTCCATAAAACGGTTTCCAGTTAGTTTCAAGTGGAAAATAAAAAATTTTTATTTTGGGGAAAATTCTTTGCACATTTCAGACTCTATAAGGATGTTATCTGTTATGCTGTAATATCCCAGTAAATTTACACAATGTCTGTGGGAAGGGAAGAGACACATCAGACATAAAATTGATAATTCTGAATTAAAACAGCCACTCATTCATCAGGTTAGGATTGGACTAACTGTGGTTTTGGGTTTCCTTTCTTGTCTGAGCTCTGCAGAGGGAGCTAAGAGCACATCCACTGCTGTCATCATAGGAGCTCAACACTAAAAAGACTTGAGATTCTGTAATGCAATAGCCATATATATATATATCTTTTTAATTATTGCAGTGTTTATGGTAAAAGGATATCACGTGCTGTACAGTTAGAGTATTTATAATAAAACAGTAATCAGTTTATTCACAGTGAGTCATGGCATATTAGATATATGTAGAAGCTTTATTTATATGGTGCAAGTAATCTAAAACCTCAAAGTTAAAATAGAGAACTGTGATTTGAAGCACAAGTACGTTGGTACTTCATTGGTACATCTGATGGGAAACTGGGATTCCTTGTGTGTTCTGGACCTGTAGATGTAGCTAATTGTGGTGATATTGCATCTATGAAAAGTGAAGTTATTTTTGTTGGGGGAAGATTTTTTTAAAAAGAGGAAGAAATGGTGAATTTTGTCATTGGAACATTAAAAGATAGAAAATCAGTGCTGAAAGCATACTTAGGCAGACAACTGATTCCTTTAGTCTTTAATGGGATAAGCTTAGTGAAAATTCCTACTTCTTGCATGTGGCAGGTGCCAGGTAGAATCATAACAGTATAATTTTGAGCTTGCCTGAAATAACTGATGAATTTAATGAATGTGCATACAGATGAGAAGGTGATTTCTTTTGTTGTTGCTGCCGATGTGGGTTTTACCCCTTGCCATTGTCTTGGTTTATGCTTTATTCCCTCTGACCTAGTGTACAGTTTGTTGGCTGTGGGCAGAAGAATTTCCTGAGTTTTGTCTCTTATTCTGATCTCAACCCACTAAACCATATTGCCCTCCTTACCCAGGCTGTCATGCTTTTATAGGATTTTTCAGGAACACGTGTTCTGTCCTCTCCTCCCTGCAGGCAGCTAACCCTGGCTGTTGTCTGGAGGATTTTGTGAGGTGGTACTCGCCTCGGGACTACATCGAGGAGGAGGTGGTGGATGAGAAGGGCAATAAAGTCATCAGGGGCGAGCTGAGCGCGCGGATGAAGATTCCCAGCAACATGTGGGTGGAGGCCTGGGAGACAGCAAAGCCAGTGCCAGCACGGAGACAGAAGAGGCTTTTTGATGACACCAGGGAGGCTGAGAAGGTGAAAGCTCTGGGGCTGGTGCCAGTCTGGGCTGTGATGCTCCCTGCAGCCCTTCCTGCCTGCCTGCCTTCAGTGTTAAAACACTGACAGCTCCTTGCACTGTGCCCTCAGAGCTACTGAACTGTTTCATGCATGGCTTAGTGGGTTGATTGGAAATTCCTGCTGCTGTACTGGAGGGTTTTTGAAGTACCTAAAAGTACCCAGTGTTACTTAGGTATTTCTTTGAATTATTAGTAAATTAAATATTTATCAGCATAAATACTAGGAATAGTTTAGTTTCCAAATGCAGTTATTTCTAGTTTTGTTCTAACCTGTTGGGAGGATTAGTGTAAAACTGCCTCTCAAGTCCTGTCTCACAGTGATGTTCCATTCTTGTGAATTTATCTTTCCTGTGTAACCTTATCTTTGGGAAGTAGTTTTGATCACTAAAGTATTACATTTTCTAATGTTGCAGGTGCTTCATTACCTTGCAGTTCAGAAACCAGCTGACCTTGCAAGGCATCTCCTGCCTTGCATCATCCATGCAGCTGTACTCAAGGTAAAAGAGGAAGGTAAATAATGTTTAATAAATTATTAAGATATTTAGGGGGGAACAGTGATGCAGTCAGTAATTACAACTTTGTTTCTTCCTTAAAATAGAAGCAGTAGAAGATATCTCTTCAGTTAAGAAGATTATTAAGCAGATAATATCCCATTCCAGCATAGTGCTACGTTTTCCCAGTCCAGAGGACAAGAAGTTGGAAGTAAGGCTTTTGTAGTGATTGAGGCCGAAAACCTGATAGACTTGCACACTGTTCATGGCAATATTAAAAGAACATCTTTTAAATTTACTCTTTTATTAAACTCTTGCAGGAAATCATCGCTCAGATTATGAGTGTGGAAGCCATCATTGCCAGGGCAAGGTCTCTCAAAGCAAAATTTGGGGTAGAGAAATGTGAAAATGAAGAGGAGAGAGAAGATCTACAAAGGTGATTGGTTTTTTTTTTAAATTCTTATTCTTCACTTCATTTTGTTTTTCCTCTGATGCCCTTGTTTGTACTTTCAAAACTTAGGACAATGGTGACAATAAAGAAATACTTAGGAATCATATTTGGGTATCCCTGTCACTAGACTGTCTAGAGATGATGTGTGTGGGTACCCTCAGTGCTCCTCCAATTAAGCATCTCTTTGGAGACATTTGATTCAGGTTTTTTTAATAGAATTTGGTTTCATCTTGACAGTACTGGGGACTAACTTCTTTTTTTGCGTGTACATAAAAGGTATATTTGATGAGCTCTGTTATCAAAGCAGTAAAATTAGGACTAGAAATTTAGTATTTTTTATAAATATAATGGAATGAAATAGCCCCTTCCACAGTTTTCTTATTCTTGTCTCCTTGCTGATGTGAAACATCACTGGGCAGCTCTGAATGGGAAGTGACAAGGAAAGTTCCCTTGCATCACTACCTGCTGTCAGATTATTTACTGCTGCTCAAGATGACTAATATGTTACAAAACCCAAGTTAACTTCTTGCTGCTGTGCAGGTAGAGAGAGAAGACATTTGTGCAGTACATGTTGAGGTGTGATGTCTGACCAAAGCAATGTCTGTGTGCTAAAGAAAGTTGTCACATTGTGAATACTTCTGCATGGCCAACGCCATGGAGGCTTTCCTGTTGTTTTTACACCACTGCTTTAGGAGCCTGGCTTTCATTCTTAGGTAACCAAGACAAGAAGCTTTTCCTTAAAATTTAAAAACAGAGAACCAAGAGAATCTGCCAGTCCTCTCCCCCTGAGCAAATGATGCGTGGTGAAGGCCTTGGCACAGGAAACAGCTCCTTTAGGTCAGCACACTGCATCAGGCCAGGGATTAACCATTCCTTTTTCCTTTTCAATCATTTGTTCCTTCAGGTTTGTGAACAGTCTCCTGGAGCAGCCAGAAGTGCCAGTTGTTGGTGCAGGAAGAGGACCTGCTGGCAGCATCATTCACAAGCTGTTTGTGAATGCTCAGAGGGTAAGAGAAAGCTGCAGACACTTCTGATTTAACCAGAATGAGGCAGGGGATTTTGTCTGCATATCTGCATGTATTGTCATAAATGTGCTTGAGGTGTTTTCTGTGATGTTCAACATGATTTTGGCAGTAACAGAACCTTGCAAGACCAAAGAAGAGTGAGGGAGCTGGGATGTCAACAGTTGAAGCCAGCTGGGTAGATAGAGGTGTCAGTAATGCTTTATGTACTGCAAATGGTAACATCAGTAATGCTTTTGAGGCAAGACAAATTTCTGGCTTATCACAGCAAGGTCAAGTGTTGATTGTTTCACAGAGGAATGCAGAGAAACAGGTCATATATATTTTAGAAGGAGTAACTTCTTAAACTGAGGCTTATGCTTGGAATACTCGAGATTTCTTCTGTGGAAACCAGCATGCTTAGAAGTTTCAGTTTTCAGTTTCTGCATTCAGTTTACCTATTGCCAGTGTTGCATCTATTTTCTGGAGACCCTTCTCTTGCTGATACTGATATAAATGTTGCCTTTTCCTCTTAAGCAGTCTTTGGAATAATTTGCTTCAAAGTATTGATTTCCAAACCTCATGGACTGCAGTCAGCCTTCAGTTTCTATCAGAATTACACCTGTTCATAGCATCAGATTTTCTAACTCCAATTTAACTGCAGTGGTAATAACAAGGTAGCCTAAAATCCCATTTGGAAATAATTGCTGGAAAAAACGTTGTGATTGGGTGTTAAACACTTGAAAGGGATCAATGCTTTTGTAATAATTTGTATTTTGCAACTCAGCATAAAAAGGACCATTCTGAAAACAGACCATGGTTATTCTGAGGAATGAAAATCAGGACGCTTCTTTTATTCTTCCAGTCTCTAGGGAAAATGTGTTGGCAATCCTGAACCTGCCAACCAGCCACCTTTGCAGACTCCCCTGTAAGGCCCAGGACTGTGCCCTGTAAGTGATGCACACATATGCACTTGCCTCTCTAAGAGGGGCAGTGTGTTTTTAAACCTGAGTAAGTTTCTACCCTTAGGATGTGTGCAAATTTCTAGGGTTTTGTTTTGAAACACCACTAACTAAAGCAGGGTTACAGGTATTTCCCACTAGTAGCTGGTCAGTGTTAATTAAAGTTTCTTAGTGGGACAGGAACTAACTTGATATAAACCCCACTTTGTGTTTAACCTGACAAGAGTTATTTCAGTAGAGAGCTGTTTGGCAAATAGAAATTAAATGAGTTCTTGTTCCTTACCTTTTGAACCTGGACTCCTCTCTGAGCTGTGTATAATGTGTTCTGTTCTTGAGTTTTCTCAGGGAAATTCTGTTAGCCACTGCATGTTCTTGGAGTGCATGATGTCTCTTAAACCTACAGTCTCCTCCTAACCTCTTGTGAGTCACCTCTGACTTGCCTTTGTTTCTGTCTTTCATCACTGATTCTTTTCTCATCCCTTTCCAAGCTGACTGAATCTTCTGATGAGGTAACCGACTTTGTCCCTCCTTTCCCTCTCATCTTCTCTGCATAGAGCTGAACCTTCTGGTAGATGTAGTGCAGCACTCAGATTTAGTTTGTACTGGCGTTCACATGTTGAGCATAAAAGTAACTTTGTGTTTCCAGAATGGTTTTTCTGCACTCATGCTTTATTTTTAGAGCCTAATTATGCATAGTGAAAAGAGAGAGAAAATGCTTTAAAAAAAAAAAAAAAAAAAAAGGCAAACTAAAAACAACCTCTCAAAATTAAAAAACCCAACCAAACAAGAAACATTTCTTCAAGTGAGTATTGATGTTTTCTGATGCTGAAATATCTGGCCATGCCTTTATAGTCTTTGTTGCCACAACTGTTTGATTGTTGATGTTTTGGGGGGAGGTGGTGATGAACAATTAGCTGGATGCTGCATTCCCAACACTAGTGCTTCCTGAAGCTACGGGACTTTTTGGACACAGATACCTGGGAAAGAAGCAGGGTAACTGTGCAAAGTGTAGCACAGGGACGATCCTCTCTGTTTCCTGGAGCTGTTTTTGTGGGACCACGTGTCACTTGTCCCTGGTGGGTTCTGTGGCCCAGCCTGCAGAGCCGAGCAGGGCTGGGTCCCCTCCTGGGAGAGGGCTGGGAGCAGAGGGGCAGCACCAAGGGGACCACGAGGGGCAGCCAGTGGCTTCTGCCACACCTCAGTGCTGGTGCCAGTGTGGAGTTGCACATGGAAGGGCCCTATTAGGGTATTGGTGTGGGTGTGTTATCCACAGGTATATGTAACTAGGGGATGTTTACTGGCCATGCCAGCCCTTCCAGTGTCCTGGCATCAGTGTTGCTGCTGAGCAGTGAGGCAATGAGCAGCCGCTGGGATGGTGCAGAGTCTCACTGGCTCTCCCATGTCAGCAAGGCTCTCTGGCCAGGAAAAGCCCATCCTGCAGTAGTGTTGGAGTCTGGAAGGCAGGTCACTGTCAGGACTGCAGTAGTGGCACTGAGGATTTTGAAGTGGAGGCTGCCATGGCCTCCTGTAGCTGCAGGGAGCTGAGGAGAGCACCCTGTCTGAGAAGGGGCCATTTCCCCCAGTCACAGCCCTTGCTTCACACTGCCAGACGTCACAAATTTCAGCTAGGCAGAGCTTCACCATTACACGAGGGTTCTTCCATCTGGTTAGTTCGCTTGATTTCCTAGCATCCCATTAGTGCTTTGCTCCGCGTACACATAAAACCTCTTGATGCGTTCCCCATTTCTGTCCTTCCTCTGAGAAGAGTTTCCCGAAGGGCAGTGTTCGGAGCAGCCCGCGCTGTCACTGTCGCTGTGCTCTGTCGCAGGTGCCCGCCGCGGCGCCGCTGGAGGAGGAGCTGCGGCGCTCGGGCTCTCAGGAGGAGCGCAGGCAGGGGCTGCAGTCCGAGTTCCCGCCGCCCACGGGCCGGGAGGTGATCCTGCGCGCCTCGGTGCCCCGGCCCGCGCCCTACTCCAAGGCGCTGCCGCAGCGCATGTACAGCGTGCTGACCCGCGAGGATTTCCGCCTGGCCGGCGCCTTCTCGGCGGACACCACCTTCTTCTGACGGCGGCACTCGCGGTGCGGGCGGGGAGCTGCAGCCGGAGCTGCCTCCCGGGACTAGGACTGGAGCAACTCATCGCCGAGGTTTGGAACGGCTTCAGGAGTGGTTTCTAACTCTCTGTCCAAAGGGAGCATATTTTCCTTTCCTTGCATTAGCTTAATTACGGACCTGAAGGGGCTGTGTGCAAATATTCATGTTGAAATTCATGCAGAATGTGCTGCTTTACACTTCAGGATCAGACTTTATCAAGTGACGTTAGTCTACTTAAATTGATATATATAAACATTAAGTAATTTATATTTATTACTAATCATAATCACAGAGCCCAGTATTTTTTGGTTAATCACTGTTTCAAGTGCTTCTGAAATATCCTTATTTTTATTTAAAGTGTACAGTTAATTCTCTAGTTCGTGCTAAGCTCTCCTGGTTGTCCAGATTTCATCACGTGTCCCAGATTGAACTAAGTGGACAGTGAGTCTGACTGACAGCCTGCAGTGGAGCACTGAGGGGTTGGGATACTTTATATCCTTCCCTGTGTGCCAGGGCCAAAGCTGGATGGAAAGGACACCCCGAAGGTGTTTGTTTCACTGTGAGCAGCTCACTGGTGTTCTCCGAGGCTATTTGCCTGCAGTCCCTGTCATCGATGGGAGAGGAGGGGACAGCTCTGTCACCTCTGGCCCCTCACCCCACACGTGCCAATGTTGCTTTACAGTGACCTTCATCTGTGTGAATAAGAATCAGCAGAAGATCAGCACTACTTTACAAATGTACAAACAGCTACAGTATTGTGGACATTACTCAATAAATATAAATGTACTGTTGGCTTTCAGTATTGCCATGCTTTTCTGTGCCCTCCTTGCACACTCTGATCCAGGAAGGACATTGTGACTACACTGAGAACACTGAACTGAGTTCTGCTGTCAGTAGCAGGATCCCAGGTGCTACCCTAAAACTTCTCTGAGGGGACAGGGGTCAGTGTCTTTTTCTCACATAAAGTTCTGTGAAGCAGAAATACGTTTTTCAGGGTGAAGAAGAGTTATTAACAAGGTAAAATCTTGTCACAGACCTTGTTTTCCAGGCTGTTGGTGTGTTTCCTCAGACATCGGGGTAAGTACAATAAAGTCCTGCAGCTGCTGCTTAACTGTGTGGCTTCAAAATGAATTACACCAGGCAATTCCTGGTTTACTGATAAGTAAAATTTAGGTGAAGCTTCTTCCCCAATACTCTTGGTTTCCTCCTCTCTAATGAAATATTACACTGCAGTGTGGCCTCTTGTAAAGGCTGTAGAAACTTGAAAGTCTCTCATACTTGATTATCAGGCTATTCCTACCTTGTCCTTGAAACTGCTGGAGAGGTGATTCCTTTACAGTCAGAAACCACAAACATCATTAACACAGCTAAAGGCCTGTTAGTCTGACTGTAGCAAATGGTGCACTCATGCAACTACCTTGTCTTAAACAGCCTTTTTCTCTGTTTCGAGAGTTGTAACTTCAAGGATTTTTCTCAGAATGATAACTCAGCTTATTTTAAGTAGCTGTACTTGAAATTGCAGCTCTGCTTTATGAGCTTACAACTCAGCATTCAAGGGGTGAGGAGCATTAAAAAAATCACCAGGAGAAAGAACTGTATTTAAAGGAACTGTATGTATGTAAAGCAAGCCAAGGTAAGCAGTCCAAAATTACCAGCATCTTGCAGTCTTGGTGAGGAGAATTTGTAGCATTTCCTAGAAACGACCTTTGATGAGACAATTGCTAATATTCAATGTTTTCTATCCTGAGTAACATTTCAGTACAAGCTGGTTTAAGTAAAACTAGAATTCAGCTGACATCAATTTGAAATGCCAAAGTCCTGTAAGTCAGGCTCATGCCAAGAGTCAGCCTTTGGTGGCACTAGAGGATCACTTGTGCTGGTTTTTGTCATAATTGCTGTATTTTATTCTGTGGTTTTGGTATGTCAACAACAAAAGGAATAAAAACTATGACATTTTCTAGGT
Source organism: Sylvia atricapilla (assembly GCF_009819655.1). Lineage (NCBI taxonomy): Eukaryota > Metazoa > Chordata > Aves > Passeriformes > Sylviidae > Sylvia > Sylvia atricapilla. The sequence goes on from NC_089146.1 coordinate 32,073,941, forward strand.
CCATGAACTAACCCCTAACTAGCCTGTAAGAGGAAACCATGATGCTTCAAACTGGCATTAAAGTTACACACAAAAATTCAGCTTTAAACCAGGGCCATATAAAACCATGATGATCAAGTATTTTGGATGTTACAGATGATTTCTTTGGTTTAATTCCTTATTTTCTTCTCTCTACCAACAGCATGATACAGCAATTTCCGTTAAATCAGTGCAAGAGGAAAACACTAACAGTTTCAGTTACAATGTACATGAATGTAATGTGCATTTTACTTCTTCACAAAAAATTTGGTGATATCACAGCCATACTTTGTAGCTAAAGACATTCTCTTCAGCTGGCTTCTTTCCTTGGCCTGTTTAGCAGTTCTCTGCAAAAGAGAGAGACAGGATGGGGTTGGTTCAGTGAGTATTGATACTTGGCAAAACATCCAGCAGAAAGCATAAGCCCACAGTTAAACTCCAGTCTATCTTATGCAGTAGACAGCATGATGAAATGCAAATGTTTATTAAAGCAACATTTCCCCAAATCCAGAGGAAACTGCCAGACTGTAATAGTTTCATGCTGCCTTTCCACCTTGGCTGTATGGGAGGGAGAGGCTGTGAGCCCTGCAGCAGGAGGGAGCAGGGCTGAGGAGGAGCCTGAGCGCAGTTTGCCCCTGCTGTTCCCTGTGAGAGGGCCAGGATTGCTGGCTGCACATACTGACCTCCCTGTGGCAGGCTGTGCACAGGGTCTGCAGGTTCTCCAGGGAGCACTGTCCTCCTCCACTGTACACGGGCAGGATGTGGTCCACCTGCCAGAACTGCCCCTCCGCCGGGCTCCGGATCATCTCGTTCAGCTGCAGCACACAAGGGACAGGACAGGGGTGAGACACTCAAATACATGGACATCCTGCTGTAGCAACAAGGAGATTCTGGGAAGTAGCTGTCTATAGTTTTCATCAAGATAAAACCAGCCTTGGCGTTTTTTAGTCTCTCCCACTGCACAAATAACAACTCTAAGTGGTTGGCACGTTTTCACCCAGGCCTGGCTGTACATGCACCTCCCTACAGAATCAGAGCTCTGATGCCTGTGCCTTCTAAATTTGTTAGAAGACAATGGGATTTAGTTAATTTGATTGTTTTTAAGGACTTGTTTTTTCTTATTCTGTTATTTGTGCTAGGTTACCTTTTTATCTTCAATCTCTAAGAACATTTTTGGCTGTCCCTGAACTCTCTATACACAGACCAGCTGTTACTGCTGAAACCCCAGAGCCATCACCTGCCCAAGGGGAAGGTGAGACATCCAGGAGCTCTCCAGAAGCTGCTTCCTCTGGCTCCTGGGCGCATCCCTGACGCTGAGGTAAAGCTGCTGGGCGTTGTTGTGGCAGGCCTGGCACACGCCGTGCTCGATGAGGAACACGCGGGAGCGGAGGCAGCTGTTGCTGGAGCGGATGGAGAAGTCCTCCTGGCAGGCGTGGCAGCAGAAGCGCGTGTCCCAGGCGCGGCCGGGCGCGGGCGGAGCTGTGGGCTGCTGGCAGCTCAGACACAGCGGGGTCCCCTGGCTGTCCAGGGCCTGCAGGTACCCTTTGGACAGGGAGGAGTCTCCCTCAGTCTGCCCTGCAGGAAGGGCCGAGGGGTCAGCTCCGCTTTCTGACAGCAATCTGATGGCAGAGAACAAAGTACGGCTCTGGATGAACGATGTATTCAGCAGCCCGGCTCATGGGGGGTTTATGCACTGTGTATTTCAATTAGAGATCTTTTATGTTCTGAAAAATTATTTTAGCTGAAGTAATACCTTGCTCGGTGCAAATTCTTTATGTGGTTTACATTTGCATTTAAACAAAATTTGGCAATATAACAAGGCAGATTTTTCTTCTGCACATCTTACTACACTCAGTTATTAGCTGAAATAATGCTGTATTTATAAAGACATGGTCCTTTCTATCAGGCATGTACACAGACAAAAGTAATATATTTCAGCCCCCTCTTTAACAGAAGTAATAAGGTCAAAGGGAAGATCCTGGTTTCTCTTTACAATCTTTATGGCAGTCTATCAATTTTTACTCCAAGTGGGATACAGAGTGCGTGTCTAAGAAAATCTTTTAAAAGGGCAATTCCTTTTTGGAATTTTCACTTTTTTTGCTCCCTTTTTTTAATTTAAATTCTGAGGCAAAAGAGGAGCAAATTCTCTGCCCCCATTTTGATGCTGACCTCACAGGAGGGCTGAGCTGACATTCTTTTCTCTAACTGAATCACATAACTATTCTCTTGTTCTGTTTCAGTCAGACTCAGTTAATTAGCAGCTCTGTCAGCAGACAACAGATGAAATCTGAATTGTTAGAAGAATAAAACAGAGCTCATTAGCACTACAGCGAGTTTCTTACCTAACTACTGTACTTCAGCAAAGCAGAACACTCATAGCAAATAATTTTACTACCATTAAAAAAAAAAAAAAAAAAAAAGTGGCAAAAGAACTTCATCATCCTACTGCACTAACAAACCTACTTGGTGGAAGGTTGAGGAGAAGCACCTTTGTCCAGAGCAGCCCCCATGTCCTTGGAGATGAGGCGAACGCTGCCCCCGCTGTTGCTGGCCTTGGAGAGCGAGGCTGCTGCCACATCCTCCCTGGTCACATACCTGAGAGTGACAAACCCTGTCAGCAAAGGGGGCAATCCCCCTCCAACAACACCACTCCGGGCTGTAGCGAGATTGGTACGGCACATTACCTCAAACATTCCTCATTTTCTGGATGAGAAATGAAGAAAGTTTGGGAAAACGTGCTTCATATGCTTCCATATTAAATATCTTCTTTAAAAAGTGAATTCTAACCAGTGAACAGTAACTTGGTTTGTGTATAACAATTAAAAAATGACTGCAATTTGATACTGCCTGACAGTGAAACCTGAAAGGCGTTTTGTTTCAGTTAGGTGAAGTCTCAGTGACACTGAATAATCCAGGAAATTTTACAAGCTTTGGAGGAATCCGTGCTCCATTAGTTATGTTTGATCTCCCTATTTTATTTTCATCTGAAACCCTGTAAAATGCAACTGCTCTTAGTTAAAAACTTAAAATTGCTTCACAGAAACCACTATTCAGACAACTTCTGAGGAGATCTCTGAACTGATCATCTGCCAAACCCCATCTTACAAGGCTGCTGTAGGTCCTGGTGATTTTATAACACTATTCACAGATTTTTTCCTTCACTTTATGGAAGGACACAATCAGGCAAGAGGTTAACAAACATTTATTACCCTCTGCTTCTTATATTACTGGAATTACAAACTACTTATTTACTTAATTCTTACCTACAGCCAAAATAGAGTGACCCTGAGGAATTTAACAGTAGGTGTTGAGGGGAATAATAAAGTTTTAGATGGTTTGCATGACATGTTCTGTGCAGAGCAATGACAACACTGAGGCCACAAATGTCTGTCAAGGAAAACCATATCAGAAAAAGGAAAGAAAGGGAATCAAAGGTACATTTAGGTTTTAACAAGAATCAAACACCAGCTCTTTTCAATCAAACACTCAGCAAAGAGAGACACAGTTTTGAGAAATGTCATCCACAGAGAACAGAACTGCTTAAAGAAAAAACAAGAACTGGAAAGGGTTAGAGTTGGATGTGAATTATGAATAAAACATCTCATTGATGGCAACTAATGATTGATTTCTGCTTCCTCGTGGGGAAAACAAGATGCTTTGACCTTACTTTTCTGTTGAGGCCCTGAGGTCAGGGTTTGTCCTTTAAAAACACCTGGCAAGTTCCAGATGTTGAAACATGCAGTGCAGCTGCTGAATGGGGCACAGAGCTGGGCAGGGAAGGAGACACTTCCAGCAGGTTCACCAACATGCCTGGCTGCCTCTGTCACTCTGTGACAGGCAATCACTGACTGTCCAGCTCAGACTTAGCATCATTACACTGAAGGTCACATTAAATAAATCAAACTTTCTGCAGTCATTAGTGGGAGGAATTAAAACCAAACCCCACATACCTCTTTGTGCTGCTGCCCACTGACTGCTTTTTAGACAACTCCTCTGCAGCATGAATGGGACTGCAGAATATCTGACCACTTTTTCTGACAATCTTCTGTTTCATTGCTGTTAGATGAGTCCATTCTTTCACAAACCTCAGGATCTGGCACAGAACACAACAGTCAGCAGCAGGACAGGCTTTGCACAGAGCTAATTACATTGCCAATTGCATTCTACACTGGCTGAAAACAGCTCCTACAATCAGAGATGGTACTTTCAGGTAACTCTTCACACCCTCCCCTGATCTGTGGAACCCACTCAGTAGCTGCTTCACACAACAGCTGGTGAATCAGGCAGGTATCCCCATTACAAATTTATATTCCAACCTTGCTGGAGAACCTACAGAAAGATTCTGTTTTGTTCCTACATGATGGTTTTCTGCTTGGAAATTCTGACTTTAATTTAAGCAGATAGTATTTCTCATCCAGTTAAAATCTGGATTTCCTTACTTGAGTACTTGTGTTTGCAGTGTTCTTCTCAAACCCCATTATGAATGGGATCTTTATTCCTCAATTAACTGAATTAACAAGTGGAGCTGTGCTGTCGCTGTTAGGGACATGAAAGAAGGAAGCAGGCAGCAGGAGGTCAAGCAGGAAAGCTCTCTCTTTATTTTTCTGACTCCATCTTAAATACCTTTTACAAGCAGGCCAAAGATTGGCTACACAGGTAGCCACCTCTTGGCCCTCGTTGGTGAACATCACCATCAATCATCTTTCTCCTCTCAGGGGAGAAAAATGTAAACAATAGATAAATTCTAAAAATATACATAGTTTACTTGAAGCTGTGTGAGAACAAATGCTAACAGTGAAAAGCAGGGAAACTTGAGGCAACACTGTGCCTGACACTGCTTTGAAAACTCAGTAGACCAAAGGGAGAGGGAGAATGAGAGCGGAGGCTTGCTCAGGCCTGCAGCTCTGATACAATCCAGAACATTCTTATTTAGTCTCCTCCATTTAATTCAGAACCTTTAGGAAGTTATTTTGTTGACTTATGAAAGTTAGTAACTAATCCTGTAAATGAGGAATGAAATGATGCCTGGTTGATTCTCTACTGCAATGTGAACAGGAGGCATGATAATTACTAGAGTAATAGACTACATAATTAATATTCACATTAACATCTGTAAGACTGCTTTGATGAAACTGCTTATATCCCAAGGCCTGGCTGTATTCTGCATTTATTTTTTAAAAAAGTAAGTAATCTTCTTCTGCATTAAATATTATATTGCTGTGCCAGTAGAACTTGTTCTTACCAATGCACGATTTTTTTTATTCTGGAAAGTCTCTGGTAAATCTTCCCAGTTATCCAGCTGTATGTCCAATGGAATGAAATTATGATTCAGTGGTTCACCATCCTAGACAAACAAACAGTTTTGTTTACAGATGCAGTGTAGCACAATGTAGAAAAAAGTAATCTGTTTCAAGTGAATTCTCCTCCCTTCCTATTAAATTTAGTCTCTCAAGGTCAAATTTTTCCAGAATTAACAATAAGGCACAGAGATAACAGCAAAAATGTAAGAAAGATGATTCATATTAATCTGCCTAAAAGTAACAAGGCTGAACATTTTAACTTTTAATAGATCTGATTTTTGTTCTTTGCAAATAGTTCAGACAGACACACAAACTGCCTTATATTAAACTGAAATTACAATCCTCTTGACTGAATTCTAAGGGAAATGAATGATTTGAGATAGGAGAATGTCACTTCATTACAATTTAAAATAAGAAATCTTGAACATTGTTTATCATACTTCATTTTGATGTCTGAAAAAGTTCTCCGCTTAATTTTTAAAGGAATAAGTTCTCCCAGTGGGTACATCTGGCCAAAGAACTTATTGATGATTCACATGCATTTGAGAGGAGTCAAAGCAGAATTCCCTGGTGTCTCACCATTCAGCAGATTTTGTGCGGTATCTGGAACAATTCATCTCTAATCCCAGCAAAACCCACACCAGACAATTGCCCAAACCCCACCTAAAATGCATCTTTGTCTGAATAAAACATGTGAAGCTAGGCAGCAGCACACATTGTAACAGATTTTCAGATACAAAGGGACTTTTTGACTCTTTTGACTTTACTTTCTACGAGCTGCACCAGCCTCACAGAAATGTCTCATCCCAAAGACTTGCCCTCAGTTATCTGTGCTGCTTTAGTGGCACCTGAATACACTGATTCACTCAGTAATTTGGAGAGACCTTTCCACTGAACTTTCCTATCACTTGAAAGAAGAAATTGGCAAGTCCTGACCTCCCCTTGAATAACGACCTGGAAAATTCCCAGCTGCTTGTTTCTGTGCCAAATCACCACTGCAGAGAAATGATAATGTGCTTTATTCAGAAAGTTACTGACTTACAACAGCGCCAATGTTGAGCTTTCTGAAAATGTCGTGGCAATATTTTAGTTACTTAATGTGTCAGGATTTACTGTCATTTTAAATTTGAATTTTGAATGTTATTCCATTCAAGTTATTTTGTGATAAGACACTGTAATAATAAAAAAGGAATTTTAAACAACTGTCACTGGCATTTCTAACAGATGCTTTCTTGTATAAGCCCAATTTTGTAAGCCAAGACAAGTTGGAAGTTATGTATCTAAGGAATGATTACTTGATTCCACTGAGAAAAAACCCTAGAGTAATAAACTACCTAATTTTTGTACATTTCAGTTAATACAAAAATATTAATGCTTTTACATCAAACATAGCAAAGGAGAGCACACAGAAACATTTCATAGGGCAACATTTTCCTTTGCAATTTTAAAATGACAATAACCATCCACATTTCAGGTTTACCTTTGTATAGAGGTGGACTCTATCAGTATTCCTGCTTGCACAAAACATTAGCCCATCATATACTTGGAATGTGTTTGATTTATCTGCAACAGAAAAAATGTTGGCATTAGGGATTTTTAATCATTCAATTCTACTCTGACATTAAAAAAAATATTTAAATATGTATCTAATTCCTGAACAACAGAGGTGCAGAGCTCAAGCAGCAAACTATTAAGGTATTTATGTCTTTTATTTTTCTGTTTCTCCTGAATGACCCATCATCTGTTTTGCCTGTGTCCACGTTCCCAGCTGCTGGTTTGCTCCAGGAGCTGTGTGGAAAGGCTGGGCTTATCCAGCATCAAAATTCAACAAATGGCCCAGGCCACATGACAGTCTCATGCTGGTGTTTGTGCTTCTGTGTTTAAGAGGGGTAGGTTTTGATTTAAAAGCCATTTTTCATGCCAGAGGTATTTAATTCGGTTTCACAATGGGATAGAATTGTTCTTTCAGAGTCACACTTTACCTTCCCCACATTCTTTTTCACTTTCTTCCTTTTCAGTGCCAACAGTTTCCTGTTCTCTGATTTCAAGAGACTGCTGGCTGCCCAAATTTCCTCTTCTGCCTTCAGCACTGCCCTCTGCTCTCTCTCCATCTCTCCTGGGCTCCTCTGACACTCCTTCCTCAGTCTGGCTCCTGGGAGCTTCACCATTTCTCTCACCTAAAGACAGAGAAACAAGCACAGTGATGATCTGTGTTACCTGGCAGGTACACCTCCCTGAAATACAAAGAAATGGCTCTGCATTCTCTAATGTTATTATGGTGCAACCACTTAGGAAGTTAGAGCCAACTTTAACAGCAGAAGAACAAACACGTGGAACAAAGCTTTTAATTTATGTAATCCTGTGCGCCTAGATTAATGTCAAAATATTTATGTAATAAACAATGCAGTTAGAAATTCTATATTATATACAGTTATTGTATACCATAAACACACAAAATAGTTTTCCAGGCATTGATTTAGAGCTGTGAAACTCAGAAGCTGGCCTGATTTCAACAACCCCAGACATATCAATAAATAAAAAAGGGAAAAAAAAGAACCTTACCCATGGCTTTGCAACTGAAATGACAAATACCAGCATAGATTTATAAAAATGTTTCATTCATTTTCCAGATAGCTTAAATAAATTTAAGTAAGAGAAATCTACTGTGAGCTGGTAGAGCAAGAAAAGCCATATTTTTCAGATAATGTCTCTCATGACAATACACAATGCTCAACTTAATAAAACTCCAACACCACAGCACTTAGTTTTGAAAGGTAAAGAAAAGTTTTGCTGTTTAATTGTATTCAGAATAACCATAAATCTCCAGGAAGATGTGAGGGACATTTGCTGCAAAGAAAACAGAGGATGTATTTTTCCTTACGTAATTTATATCCTGTTAACATTTTATGGGCATTTTTCACTTGTTTCAAGTTAGACTCGTGTAAAAGATCCTTGGGGAAAGCAAGACTAAGGAGGATCACTTGAGGAGTATTTGTTCATGTGAAGACACAATTCTTCATATTTTCCTGGACTTCTGTGTAGTCATAGGTTCAAGAAAATTGTGTTTTCTGAGCCTGATCACAGCTGCAATGAAAAATGCACCTTTCCCTCTGCAGCAGCCCTTACTCACCATCCCTGCTCTGGGGGCAATGGCACATCTCACAGTAAGGCAGCAGAGCGTTGTTCATGTAAGTGCAAGCACTGCAGTGCCAAACTTCATTGAAAGCTGCACTTTCACTTGAAGTACTTAAGTCACAAGGATGGAGTTCACTGTTTTTTTCTGAAGACAAAGAAGGCTTTTTGCCAGTCAAAGATGTTTTCTTTTTATTCCTGGAGCTGACTGGGGTCCATCCACTTAAGATCTTCGCTCTTTTGGCTTCGTGTTCACAAGTATCTTCATCACAAATTGTCTCCACCTCACTTATCCTTGTGGAATCCAGGTTTTCATTGCTCTTCTCTGCTTCCTCTTCTTTTGTGGCTGCAGAAGATTCTGAGTCATTATGTAACAATTCATCACCACCAGAAAATCTTCTGCGTTTCTTCTCCGTGGAGGATTTGGGGGAAAAGAAGGAGCGTATGTCATGCTGTTTGTCCTTTTCAAACTAGGGAAGAGCAAAGGAACAGGAATCACAGAATCATTTAGGTTGGAAAAGACCTCTAAGCCCCACTTATGACTGCATCAGAAACTGTTCAACAAAAGGTATCTTTAACAAAAGGTACCTTCAAAAACAGTGAGCAGGAAAAGCAAATCAACATTCCTCTCCTGATTTCAGAAAGGTATTTTCAATATTCTCTTGAAAATTTTGAAATGGCACTACCAGAAAACAGATACACAGGAGCAGTAAGCTGTCTGCCTTTTTTGAAAGATGTTCATTACAAGGCAGGGCTTTCAAACACTGTTTTAAATATTAGTCCAATTAATTCACCACAGTTAACAAAGATGTCATTTGAACAGAAATTACTTGGTCTTATCTGACTCTGAGGGTTGCTCAGTCACCTAAACAGAACATAAGGACCCATCAGAAGATGTTGATGACATTTATTCCCCACAGAGCACTTTTCCCAACTTCACCTAAGTTTAAAAATGGAATTTGCATTATTTTTTCCTACTTTTTTGGTGCTTCTCCAGTAGTAGTGTCTGAAGTGCACTGAAAGCTGAAGCAAATGGCTATTTTATTTCTTTTTAAAGTGAAAGGAAACAGAAAAAACAAAGTGTCAAGTCTTACATGTGTAAACAGAAGTCCATTAGGGGGATCTTCTAGACTTTCATTTGGGGTCCAGGTCTCAGCAAAACTCAAAAAATCCCATTTGTCCTTATCACCTTCTTCAGCCTGCATTTTCTCTTTCTTGCCATTCAAGGTGCTGCCTGTGACTTTGGCCTGCAGGAAGACAATAATGGTAAGTGCTGTATTTAGCACACTACAACCAGTGAAGCTGCACACAAAATGTCAATACTTATTGAAGATAAAAGAGAATATATTCACTGTGTACATCTCAAACAGCCTTGACATGTTTTGCTTGGCATGTGGAGACAAATACAGGCAGAATTATTTAGTGACAGAACTTGCAAGGTAAATTGATGTTGAATTACTGAGCCCCACCTGTGCCATGTTTAAGAAGCCCCATAATGCACCAGGCAGAATGAGTTTTAAGGACCCTTCCAACCTAAACCATTCTATGGTTCTCTGACTGCTAACAACAATTGGGTGATAGTTGTGGAAAATGGCTACAGAATAAAAGATTAGTGTAATCTTGGATCTACTGAAAAAGAATTACCTGAGAATGCCTCTGCCTCTCAGAAGAGAAGTTTTGTTTAGGCACAACATTCATTCTACTAAAAAAACCCAACCCACAGCAAATTCTAGCTGTTAAGAGTGATCAGAATGCCTGAATGCCTTAAAATTGTAAACTGAACAACAACAGCAACAAAGAGCTAGAAGATAAAACAACCATCTCCTGTGGATATGAAGAATCCCGTTCCCCTTGGCAAAAGCTCATTATCTTTGCATCTTGAATGAAGAGCAAAAAGCTAGAAAAGTCTACATCAGAACAAACAGGGACATTTTGATGATCACAGAATCACAGAATGTGTAGGTTGGAAAAGACCTTCAAGATCATCGAGTCCAACCCAGCCCTAACACCTCAACTAAACCCTGGCACCCAGTGCCACATCCAGTCTTTTTAAACACATCCAGGGACAGTGACTCCACCACCTCCCCGGGCAGACCATTCCAGTATTCAATCACTCTTTCCATGAAAAACTTCTTCCTAATATCCAACCTGTATTTCCCTTGACACAGCTTAAGACTGTGCCCTCTGGTTCTGTCAGTTGCTGCCTGGAGAAACAACTGGAGAAACGATCAGCAATTGCAGGTGTATCCATTTATCTCAGCGTTCCAGCTGAACCAGACTGCTGTGGCACTGGAGTGCAGCCCCCAGCACAGCCCCAGGGCACACCCACCTTGCGGTTCAGCATTGCCCACATCAGAGTGTCCATGGTTCCCTTGGCAATGAGGAAATGGATGTTCACAGAGCTGCACTGCCCAATGCGGTGGGCTCTGTCCTCTGCTTGTTTGATGTGGCCTGGATCCCAGTACAACTCAGCAAACACAACGTGAGTGGCAGCAGTGAAGGTTAAACCCTAAGCACAATAAGGGAGAGGTATTCTTAAAAAAAAAAATATATAGCCACACACAAAAATTGATTATCTGATTGTCTTTAGCTTTAACAAGCTAAAGGTTGTACAGGATATTTTAATATGGAAAAAAGTGGTTGAGGTGGTTCTCAACAGCAGATGGGTTTATTTTACTGATTCTTCCTTGGGCCTCAAATTCAAAAACTACTTCAATATTGTGCAAAGACTGCACATTGCTTTTCATTATGGAATAACATCTATTTCTTATTAATCTAGTGCTTTTAGAGAAATGGAGTTTTTCTAATTATTCAAGAGTGAGATATTGCTGCTTATCATCATTTAGCTCAAGTAAATTCAATTGAGGCTTAGAACAGTTAACATGATTAGTGCAAAGGAATGAGCACAGGGTCTACAAAGGACAAATGGCACAAAGATAAATTGCCTTCAGTAAACCACTTCAGTCATCAATTATTTCAGCAGCTATTTTCTTCAAGTGGATTAGTTCACACATTTTCTGTTTTGCCCCACCTGACCAGCTGCCTGAATACTCAGGATAGCAACTCTGGTTTCGGGGTCCTTCTGAAACTGATTGACGAGGTGAATCCTCTCTGCAGAGGGAACACTCCCATCTATTCGGATGTAGCGAGCCTGAAACACCAGAACAGAGACTAACTGACATCTTCAGTGTCTGTTTTCAGACCCAATCCCTCCCTGTCCCCCAATAAAAATAGGAAAAGGACTGTTCTGTTCCTGTCATGGGCATCATCAGCACTCCTCTGCCCTTTGATTTAAAATTAAGTCTCTATCTAGGGAAGTGTAGACTTTGTATTTGCTGTTTGCAAAAGTACAAGACAGAATGAACATGGTGTCTAAAATGGAATATTACACAGAAGAATCTGGAATTATCCAGACACCATTTTTTTAAATTCCAAGCAGTTAAAAAGAATAAAAATACAAAATAGCAGTTAGCCACCATTCCCTAGCAATAGTTAAGTGTCCATGATGCAAATAAGGTGAAAGTTGTCTGCAAACATTTTTACTGCTCCAAGTTAAACATTCAGGTGGGATGATAGGATGCAGTTAAGACCCCTCAAAAAGAAACAGAAGCATAGTGGTAGAAAAATTTGGAAAACAATTGCCTACAACATTGATTTAATAATAATAACGTCATACCAGATACAAGTGTGTTTACATCATCCTTAGACACAAAGCAGTTCTTCAGAGCCACATGACCCCTTTTAATCCAGTGGCACTGATCCATATACACACAAAATCCTTCCACTGCTGTACTCGTGTGCAGTTCTGCTGGATTCAAACAGAGCTGACAGCCACGTGTGTAAGTGAAGGTAAAAGTGTGTGCACATTTGTTAAGGCTGTACCTTGCTCTCTATCACTGCCTCTGTGCAGGCTTGCAGCATGCTCAGGTGATGGGCAAAGACAAGGAACTTCAGTTTGTCATTGTCAAGCATCATTTTGATGTAGTCCTTGACTGCTCCTGCCTGCAGTGAGAGAGTGTTTTCGTTAGTGAGACACACAAAATGTTCAAAAAGACAGTTTTTATTTTCATGTCTTTCAATTCCTTGTAACATGAAAAGGTAAATTTCCATATCTTTTGTTACCCATGTAAGACTTTATTAAACACTGACATTGCTAAGAATCAAATAATTCAGATTAATTTTGTTTAAAAAAATAACACAACTTGATGTCTTTGAGAAACCTAACTTAGTCCTTCAGAGAGAGAAAAAACCCACACATTTATCCTCAGAAGATCATATAATTACATGGCACTTCTTCCAGAATAAGATGTAGATAAGCCCTCTTTTAATTCAGACATCATTATCTGGTGTTTTAATCCATATTTAAGAAAAACAAACATATTTCAAACACACGAGTTAATATTTAATCAGAACCTCTATATTCACACACACAAAGCTATATATCAAAACGGAGAGAGTAAATTTGATATGATACCATAATTGTAAAATACTGCTCTATTTAAGCATTCACAGAGATCTTCTGTGTCCAATATAATTTTCAGTAGCTTTTGCAAAAGCTATTAAAGGAATGATGACAGTTAATAACAAAATTTATCAGTGATCAAGAGTTAATGCAATGCACACTGCAGCAGTCTTCAGATTTCTTTTTTCATTGTAATGGGGTTCTGCCCATTCCATAAACAACAGGGGAAAAGGAAGTGTTTCTCCATGTCACGATTATAAAACAAACCAAATAACCTCATCTCGGGTTCTGGCCAACAAAACCAAGTTTATGAGGTTAAAAACACACACTGGATAAATTAGGGATATTAAGGAAAGACTTGCAGGCTCACCTTGGCAATGGCTGTTTCCTTATACATGCGTGTGATCAGAGTCATGACTTCAGAAAAGTGGCTTTCAGTGGCATCTGAACTCAGACTTCTCATTAATTTCTCCCACTCTGCAAAAGTGGCATTCAGATTCTAATTGGTAGAAGAGATCAGTGGTTAGACACAGAGTACAAAGCATGTTCTACCTTAATAGGTACATTTCAAGTGTGAAATCTTTAGGAAGTTTGGAGAACTCTATCAAATTTGGCTAAAAGTAACTGTAGGATTCAAAATCTATGGGAGAAGAAAACAGGAAAGATTATACTAGAATTAGAACAAAGTTTTTCATTGATAAAAAAATTGCTGTATTAGTGTTCTTTGTGTTACATTTTAAAAACAGTAACAAAGACACTCTGCTTTATTCTCACACAACCTTTGTAACTACATACAATACACATGCATACACAAAAATACATATCCATACATAGATATTTCCATTTATTAACAAATGTACATTTTAGCAAAAGTGGAAAATTTACCTTTGCTGCAGCTTGTGGGAGATCAAATGGAATACGTTGCCTGACTTTGGGAGGCAACTGAGTTAGGACATCCTTCTTCAGTCTCCTGATCATTATTTCACTTAAAAGTTGATGTAGCTCCTCTAAGTTTGAAGCTCCTCTACAATCCCACTGCCTTCTTTTACCAAAAAACCTGAAAATGATAAAGCAATACAGAGTGTAAACATGAGATCTTCCAAATTCAATAGAAATCTTCAGTACATAATTAATTTTAAAGGACACTACTGGATATGACAGTGTGCTTCAGCTTCCCAGCAGCCACCACTGCTGCAGGAGCCACTGCCCATCACCTGCACGCAATCCTCTGTCTATTCCCAGCTTCTCATACTTTACTGTCCACAGGAAACAGAAGTTTCAGGTTTAATTTTGGAGCTCCTGTTTCAATGGACTAATGAGAAGAATATACCACCATGAGAATAATCTTTATTGTATTACAGATAGGAAAGCCATCATGAAAACTACAAATATCACCATCAATATCCCTTTCTTTCGCTCCTTAAGAATTCCTTCTTAGTTACTGCCAGAGACAGGATTTAAAGCTTAAGCTATCATCTTCAAAAGTAATACTATTTAATGAGCAAGGTTAAATAGAGGAAGAAGGTTTAACATTAAGAAGCTGAAGGCTGAAAAGAGAAAGAATTTATTAACTCAGTTTTCCTTATTCTTTCCTTGCTTTGCTGTTTTTGAGGAAGTGTTGCAGCAGGAACAGCAGCTTTTCCCTGTCAGCATCACCAGGAGACAATAAAATAATGAACATGAGAGATTTGGACAAAAGCCCAGGTAACATTTTCCAGAGGACTGTGTTACAAGCATGTAATTTTTATTAAAAGACCAAACAAAACCCCACAAAACCCCCCACAACCATTTGGAAATTTTTAAGCCTTACTGACTTTATCAACAGTGTTCTAATTAGCTAAATTAGCTGAATATAATCATTTGGGAAAGGGGCTGAGGGAGCCCCTTCTGCACTGCTGAAGTGGGAATGGCACAGATGGAATTCAGCAACATCTTTTGCTCATATCCCTTCCTAGGTCTATTTATATGTCTGTCCTTAGAAAGGCCTCCTTCCTCCACCCTCAGCACTGGGGATATGACAGAAATGGCAGGCTAAGCCTCATGGAAATAGTTTGGGCTTCATCTTTAAAACAGGTGTCTACAGACACCTAAGGAAAACCCACCCATTATTTGCACATGAAGTGCTGCATAAAATAATCCTACCAAGTTTATTATCACAGGATGTTTTGTTCCAGCCAAGTCGTGAAGAAAAAGTTATTCACTGAATGCTTGCCAAACCCTGAACTTGATTTTTATTACATTTATGGTATTCCAAAAATAAGATAATCATCTATGATTGAGTAGCTAACCATGCTGTACCCACGCACACTTGTGGTGTGAAAATTACAGATGCATTCAGTCAAAACACCACGGAAAAAATAGCATTTCTCTGTCTGAAAATTAGATAGTGATCTTCCATGTTATTTGAAGTTAAATACTGATAAAGTGCATATGATGAAGAGAGAAAAACAAGTTTTACGAAAATGAAACCATGTAATTAGTATTGTAAAAATTAAATCTAAATGCTAGCTAATTTGGCTGACAAAATTCTGTTATTCTGAATACATGCAAAGTTGTGGATATGAAATTTTTAGCTAAGACAGTCAGCCTGTGAAATATAAAGACAAGCACTGGACTTTTTTTTCCCACCCAAATGTGGTGAGGTAGCAAAAAACCTGGATCCCATAATAAAGAGAGATATAAATTATTACACGACCATTAGCTTAAGACTGAGAGCCAAAACCTCCAGTTCTGAAGGTAAAACCTCCACAGTTCATACTAACAACAGTAAATGCACAAATAATTTTACTTAACAGAATGCTTCAACTTTATTTCAAACTTTAACAGAGTTAATTTATTTAAAAGAATGTTTATTTAAAAGAGTGTCACTCTTTTCCTAATGCTCTTTGATGGAGGAAATGGTAGCTGACCCTGGGTTTCAAAGCAAGATGATGTGACAAGAGGAGTAGAGAAACCTACTGATTCTCTCTCTTGGCATGACAAGAAAAATCAGAGAGACTCATAAGAATGTAAATAAGCAAGGGCAGTAATACCTGACACGAGCATCACAGTACTTTTTAGCATATTCATTCCAAGTTCCAAACCTTCTTGGAAACAGTGCCTCGATCTGCATGAAGAGCTGCATAAAAAATAAAATAACAACGGTGAAAAATTAAAAATTGCCTGTGAATGTAAGACTAATCAGAAATAATCATTATATGGTTCTTGTGCTAAGTCTACATTTAAGATTTGCATAAAAACCACACAGCTTTGGCCAGCATGCAAAAGAAATTCCACAGGATACCGGAGTCTTCAGAGGACAGTTGTGAGAAGCTCTCAAAGAACAGAGCACTCAGACCACTGTAACAGCACTGACAGCTTGGAAAAGGTTCACACTGAACAAGAAAACATGGATGAGATGAAGTTACTCCGAAAAATACAGTTTTTATCATTAGCCAGGTTCATGGGCTTCTGCAAAGCTTCGGTGCAGGTACGGCATGAGTGCTCTGCTTCCTAAAATCCATGAAAGACCTGCTCAATTCTTAAGTTTTACTTCAAAAAATGGACAATTTCAATACAGCCCAGAAATTTCACAGCTTTTTTAACCTGGTAAGTATCAGGAGGTAAATACCAGTTTAGATGACCTTAGCCAGGAAGAATCCTGCTTCACAAGCTGTTATACTGTCAAACCTTCCTGGCTTCTGAGATCATTTTCTATACATTTAAAGACTTTATATAGAGACCCTGCTTATGACACAAAACTGATTAAAGACATTTAATGCTTTTTATACTCTGCCTTGTAAGCCACTGAAGAACATCAGTATCACTAAAAAAAACCATCTCAAATTATTTTCCATTTGGTCATGAATTTTGATCCCATTGCTGTGGTCAAGGACAGCTTGTATGGAATTTCCTTTGAAGACCTTTAACAATGACTGGTCTCAGTATCCATGCACTATATAAAGGTGTAACACTCTCTAACTTCAATTCTTCATCCAGAGGTGGTTGCAATATCTTTGTAAAGGAAGTCTCAGTAATCATCCACACCCAAAAACATAAATATTCATATTAAAATTTTAGGTAAGAACTCATGATATACCAAGTCTTTTTCCATACCATGGACATCTTCCTCAAGTTATCACCTCTTTGAACAAATCAAATTCATAAAGGGCCTTGGCATAAGTTCTATTTACACAGTGAGGAATTCTGAAGCAGAAAATACTAATTATGTAACTCTTTTAAATTCCCTGAATACAAATCAGCTCTTATATTCCATTTTCCCCCTACATTTGACAAATAAAGGCATTTGTCTTGGGTTCAGTATAAAACCCAAGAGGGTTTCTGTTACCGTCTGCTCCTCCCTAATTCCATAAGCTGACCTTCCTTCAAAGAAAAATTTGTCATTCTGAATGTGCAACAAGCACAGTCTGTATTTTGTTCCACTTAAGTAAACACAAGGAATATTCAAAAGGCAGTGATAAACTTAGGACTGCCTTTGTCAGATGATCAAGTAGAATATTTAATACATGATCTTGTCTACCAAAGACTCTCCTACCCAGGAGAAACAAGCAGGTCTTGCTCAGGCTCTTTATTTTCAATTTCACCCAACATTCAGTCTGTAACATGCAAAATTAATTCCTCACAAGAAACACTGTCTCAAGTTACCTGTGTACCTGTGTACAAGCTTGAAACAAGTTTGTAAATCAACTCCAACAAAAAGACATCTGTTTAGTTTCTTCTACTTGTCCTTCTTAAAGTAGCTAGTGCTGCATGTTACTGCATATATTCAACAAAACTGTTCATTTATTACTGATACCATCCTCAGAAACAAAATCAAAACAAAATACAACATATCAAGTACCTCTTCAGGTCTTCCTAGAGCAGGAGTTCCAGTAAGGAGAACAGCTCTGAGAGCCTTCTGCACAATTGGCAGTAAAATCTTGCTACGGGTGGCATTTCTGGATTTCATATAGTGTGACTCATCAATCACAACCACCTTAAAGTTCTGCCTGTACAAAGTGTCTACCAAAGTCTGTGCATCAGATGTTAACAGCCCATACCCCAGGATTGTTACTTTGCTCCTTGATATTCCCCTGAAAGAGAAAATCCACAAGTTTTCTTAGTAAATTTTTATTGTAGGACAACTAATATAGCAGAGGAATTATAAAAAAAACTGATCTCAGAAGGTATGTATGTCTTCTTTTGGATTGATTGACATGTGGGCTGTCAGGCTAACAACAACAGCTTTTGGTGTTTAAAACATCTCACACTTACCAACCACACACATTTCATAACTATTTTCAGAAAACACACATTGCATTTCAAAGGAATTTCATTTATGTGGATGCATTGCTTCACCCTGTGCTCCTTTTCAGGGGCATCCCATTGGAAAAATCCCCTTTATGGACAAAAAGTTACACACAAGGCAAGATCTTTATTAGCACCCAAACATCTGAAGCAGTAATGTCTCTGCGAGAGCTTTCTGCTGCTCTGGGTACAAAGAGTCCCCTCACCAGCAGCCTGAGAGGATTAAGCAGACTGTCCCTCAGTATCTATCTGGGCACTGTGAAAGAACAGGCTGGGCTGAGCCTCACCACCTGGAAAACCCATTCCTGTCACTGCTGTAATCCAGCTTTTCTGTTCAAACAGTACAAGAAAAAATAAAATAAAAAAAACCCCATGGAAGCAGAGAGTCAACATGGCACAAGATGAAAAATTAGGCTTTAATTGAAAAGGAACTTTTAATAATAAATTTCCAGATGTATCCAGGTCCAAGGCATGAATTGGTTTTAAAATCACTAGGGAGCACTGTGGCCCTTCAGGAGCAGCACAGGCACTGCAAGCTGTCAGACACACAAGTCACCAGCGTGAGGGTCATAGCTGGTCTACTTATCTGTCAGACACCACTGCTCTGCTGGCATCATTTCTGTTTGTTCTTTAGTAGAAAGGGATGAAGGAACCAGGCAAGCTGAAGTTTCCTTGAGGATTTAAGAGGAGTAAGTAAATGCAGCTACACATTGATGCTCCTGGATCTGGAAGGTGCAGTGCTTGGAGCACTTGGCACTGTGGGGCACTGCAGGCTCTGGCTGTCACTGTACAGATAAACACAGCAACCAGGAAAACACAAATTGCCCTAGCCCTTTCTGAAGGGTTCATTAAAAAAATTACAAATAAACTTATTTATTTTAGTGGAATTTATTTATTCAAGAAACTTCCATTTTCAAATTTGGCCATAAATTACAAACCTAAACTGACGCCTAAGTTGATTTTAACCTGTTTTAATCAAGAAGTTAACACTTAAGCAGTCAACTTAGTTCTTGAAGTTTTGAAGAAAGGCAAAGTATTAAACTGAGAGAAATCAAAGCTTAACATATGAAAGCAGAACTTAACAAAATGCTAAACCAAGTTTGGCAGCTGTATTTTTCTATTTTCTTACAAATGCATGGAACACTTTTTAATGTTAAAATATTAATTGGTTCAACAACAACGTCACTGATAGCTAGGAAGCCTCCTGGGAGTTAAATGAGCAGAAACCAAAGTTTTCATCTTCCCTCGTTTGTGAATAAAAGTAAGTAATAATGGTTAAGGTCTACTCCTCAAAAAAATCTTTAAAGAACAGCATTTCATTTGCTGTCTAATTTTCCCACCATTTTCCCTAGCCCAGATTTCTCCTTTCTGTATCCAGCACTATAAGCACTGAATGCCTTTTACGTGAATAACTTTAGTTTTCATGTTCCTGTGATGAACTTGAATTTTGACTATCGGTAGGAATTACCCTTTGATGAAGCTTTCACAATGCATTTTCAGTTGGATTTCTGTGGTTACCAGAAAGGTTCCAAGCAACACATCTTGGCAGTCAAGTCATTTTCTGATATCCCCAGAAAACATGAAGATCAGTCTCCCGCACATCAAAGTTTTAGAACAACATCTAAACATTACCAAAAAATCAACCAAGTCATTTACAGTAAAGCAGACAAAAACCACCCTTGCAACTCAGGGTAATAGGAGAGTTATTCTAATAACACCCAAGACATAGCTTCTCTGATGAATTCAGGCTATTAAGTCTAAAGATAGAAAGCGTAGGTCATGATGACCTTTTCAGTTATTTAGGGATTACTTATTCGAACTTACAAATTTTCTCAGCATGCTAAATGGAATTCTAGCAGTAATTACTTCCTTATTTTGTAATGTACACCAGAAGTTCTCCAAAAATGTTTTACAGAAGCTAATGAATTCATCAGAGTTGAGAAATAACTGTGTATGTTCAATTTGAGACACACTGAAGTAATCTAGTTTTCAGCAGACAAGCATTTGCTACTTTGCCAAAGGCAGATCCCTCAACTTCTAAGAAAATGAGTAACTACTGTAATACAATAACAGAAAACTGGGAGGATAATAGAGAGGGTGTATCTGATAGCTCAGAGGGTGTTTCTGATAGCCCAGAGGGTGTTTCTGATAGCCCAGAGGGTGGCCCTCCTTGAGCAGAGGGTGGTGAGCAAGCCTTTCTAGAGAAGAATAACAAACTGTACTCACCCAATATCAGTTTTGTTCTGGATGATGCTAATGTCATCTGGAGCAAGTTCTGGAATCCACTTCTCCATCTCATCCACCCAAGGGTATCTCAGAGAGGAAGGAACTACAATTAAGAGAGGCCATTCATTTTTATAATAATATGAAATGGCAATTGCTTGAATTGTTTTTCCTAGCCCCATCTGGAAAAAGAAAAGAACAGAACAACATTAAAACCAGAAATCTCTGCTCAGAAAGCACACTCCATTCAGAAAAGCCCAAAAGAATTTGCAAAGACAGAACCAAATAAAGGAAACCCAGTCAAAGAGCTACTTACATAGCATGTATTTAATTATCACTCTGTTACCACAGACCATCTTTTATGAAACAAGGTTTTTCTAGTTAAATGGATTAATACGTGTGTTATATCTGGTTAGTTCATCGAAGTCAGAAGCAGCATTTCCATTCATCTCAGATAAATTTCAGTTCAGAGTCTTAATAGGAGAGACTAAAAAGATTAAACTCTTTAACTTGTTAAGCTACCAAAAACATTTTTTAAAGACTATGCAAAGGAAAGAAAAAGATAGATTGCCTTTTTTAAAGTAACAACAACTTTATCCTCTATTGCACAGACAAGTGAAGAACAAACACCTGTAGGAAGAACTCTGGGTTTGACCCAGTGGGACACCAAAAAGAAATTACTGCTCTGATTGACCAGAGCTGATGGTTTTTCTTTGGTCTGTAACACAGCTGAGAGAGCCCAGACAGTGGGAATTCAGATGCACAGAGAAGGGGAAGATTCAACAGATTTATATTTAACAGGAAAATATTTTCTTCAAGGTCAGAACATTCCCATAGGTGAATAATCATGGCAACAGATGATTCTAAGATTTAGACTTTAGGGTTTTGTCTAAAAAATATCACATCCCCTCTCCCCAAGATTTTATCAAAGAATGCAGCTGTTTTCTCTGCTGGTTCACATGACAGGAGATAGCTCCCAACTCCTGTGAAACATCAAAGCAGAGATGGGCCTTAAAATGCTCTGTACAGGCTTTTCATGGAGTCCAGTGGATATTTGAGTGATTTGCTGCTATCTAACTACTCACAGCAGTGAGACATAAAACAACAACTCACATCTCCAGTATTGAGTCTGAACAGACTGATGTAATGATATAATGAAGAGATTTCCCAAGTACAAAAGAAAACAACGATTTTTTTTCTACTACTACTAGAAAGACAATGATAGGAAAGCTACTATGATATTCAGTTTTCACTCAAAATTGCCAAGTTTTCATTGAAATTTAACCACAAGTTCCCCCTGTGTCACCAGTTAGCTTTGAAAACAAAGCCAAGTGAAAAAAATCCAAAAAAACAAAACCAAAAGCAACCAACAAAGTAACATTAATTTTTAGTTTGCTGCCATGGCTGTGCCCTAACTCAGGCTGTGCAGTCGCTGGTGATAATCCAGGCACTGAGTTGAAATGAATATGGACTAAAAGCAGGGCTCTTGGCATCAGCACAGCCAGGGCTGCATGCAGATCCCACAGAGCTGAGCAGCAGGCTAGGTAACAATGTGAGAGACTAGAAAAACTGGAGAAAATATTATGGTCTTGGGTTTTGATATAAACCCATCTTTCTCCAGCATGGAAATGGATGATGCTGAAATTTGGGGGAAAAAAATTTGTTTGTGCCCACTCTAAGAAAAAATGGAAAGAGATTTGCAGATCACCTTAAAAAAAATACTGGCTTTATCTTACTTTAATCCTTACACAGTTACACAATCCAGGGATATGTACAGTAATTCTCTGATCTTGAGTTTTCCTCCATCATTTCTTTTTACATCCAAGCTCACAATACTGATATTTAATTTTACTAACATTTTCTTATTTAGAGATAGGTCAAAAAGCACAGGATACACATCACTGCATGATACTTCCTCCAGTGCCACACCTATTGTCATTACAAAATATACCATCTTTATTTTGGAATAAATGTATCTTCCAGGACTTTTTATTGCTAACATAATTATGCACAACTCATTTTCTACTTCAAGGAGGGAAATAAACTGTTTTAATAAAAAAATAGCTACTGCTGATATTTTGATTTTTCCCAAGCTTCCCTTTTCTCTTCCCTTGAATACTTTTGTATTCTCCACAGCTCTCAGATATTTTGCATTCTATGCCAGGATAGTTTATCTCCAGATGTAATGAGATTTTTATAGTACGGAGATGCTTAAAGTCCCAATAATCCATCTCCCTCTCCCTCCTAGTGTGTCAAGAAAACCCAAATGAGAATTGTGAGACTACAGCAATTCTCATTTTCAGAAAGGTTTTATACTGACAACACATCAAGAACATTATTACAAAAATGTTTTATCTGTGGGAAGAAGTGCTGGACTCAGATTTCCCTAATACAGAATATAATGTATATTTTCAAATATATGCACACAATGTATTTTACTATTACTACTTGATTAGTGCACTTTAAAAAAATTAATCTTTGAAAACCATATCTGTTAAAAATCTCTTTGGGCCAGGAATGTCTAATAATGCATTAAAAATAGCTTGCTATGCAATTATAAAGCATTTTAAAAAATCAACTGAGTCAGTGTTTTTAAAATGTAACAGTACAGGAGATTTAACCTACAATTAAAAGTAACCTTTTAAGTTTCCTCAAGGATTCTTCTAAACTTATGTCAGGTTTCAATTTTTCCCTCACTAAAGTTTTTGCAGGATATCTGCTGACTGTCACAGGAATTAGAATTTTTCACTACCAGCCTTTCTGCCCACACCTCTCAAACAAAAAAAGTCACATCTGCACGAAGTGCATTAACACCAGAAAAAACAGTGTTAGAGGAACAGGAACATCACTTACCTCATCAGCAATCATACACCTAAATAAGAAACAAAAACAGGGGGGAAAAGCAGAAATTAATACTAAATATCATACATAAACCAATACTTACAAACTGTTTACTATAAATTTAAATTCTGGATTTACAGAACCAATGGAAGGAAAAAAGGTTCATTCCTCCAGATATCACATACAAAAAGTGAATTTGGTATGAACCGAAAATAAGTGTAACAATTATTCTAAAAATATTTATTCAGTTTCCTGACATTACTGCAGAACTTGCAATTGCAAAACTGAATTTCTGCTTAGGTCCAGGAATAGATTAATTGTAATCATAAGAGACACTTCCAGGGCAAGAAGTGTATCTTCAATTTTCTTTTGTCTTTCAGAAACAGCAATGTTTTTGCTGCTTCATGATTAAGTATTATTTATAAGTCAGATTGATTTTAAAAATGTGCTTTCCAGAGCTGTCACATTTGTTTTAAAATAGAAGCACACACTCCCTCTCCTCTACCAATTGTACCAGCTAAAGTATTAGAAAATGAATTTGATTTTTTGCCCATTTTGTAGTCACTTGGCAATGCCACTCTGTGTAAAGACAATGACAATTCTGAGTCCCCAGTCATAAATAGTAAATTCTTTTAAGCACATTTACATTTTATAAACATTAAATGCCATCTTTGGCATGAATTTCTTAAAGGTATTTTAACCATTCTGGGATTCTATAGGTACCCATTGCACCGTGTAACTCAAATACAGTGTTCCTTCCATTAATAAATGGGAAAAGATCTTCTGGGTCTCAGTGTCTTTAACAAAATTAAACACAACAAGATATAAGTATTCTGTATTTTGATCCAGAACATTTTTTTTCAAGTAATACAGACCTACTTTTTTTAGTGGTAACTACTCTGAAGTTAGTGTAACTAACTGCTGTTAAACTGCTGTTTGCTCACGCTGCCTGCCAGTATCAATTCCAGTGTCTACTAATTTCTGCAGTTTCTTTCAACTGAGGTAAAAAATGAATTCAAACTTAATTCTCATACAACTTCAATTTTTATAAGCAACAAACTATCTGCAATTGCTTTGCAACTTCCCCCCACAAGCTGTTAGGGATGGAGCAATGAAAACAAAGGAAGAAAATATAACCAAAGCCCCCAAGTCTGCACAGATTTACAAGGGAAAAAAAAAGGCAGGAAGAGAATTATTTTTAGTGGCAACTCATGATTGTGGGGCCTTAACGTCTGTGATTTGCAGCTGGGCAAAGATGTTTATTTGCAGACAAATAATACACAATTCTAATTTTAAAATAATGTCAGTTTTTGCTCAAAGACTTATTTTTTTCCCCATTCAATACTCATTGTTAATTGCTTGCACTGAAGTTTACAAAACAACTCTTTTTTGCAGATTCTTTGAGGCCAACTGCTTTCAGTACATTAATCATGTTTTTAAAAACCAGTTTGAAGCCTGAAATCAATTGGAATGCACAATAACCTACTGTTGTAGTAGTACTCCTTACACAAATGCAGCAAATGACTAAGAGTACAACTAACAGCTACAGAGCAGAGACAGCTCAGGAATAAACCACAGACCTTCTTCAACAATAAAGATTATTTATTTTAAGAATATCAGAGCTGAAGTACAAATATAGCAATAGCCAAGTTGCATCTGGTAGCAAGAAAATGTGGCAAAGAGGACAGGAATGAAAGTATTTCTTGCCAACTTCTGTTGATACACATAGTGAAATGTTAATTATGCCAGTTGAGACAAACAGAAAAAGTGAGAATAGGTAAGATCCTATTGCACCATTCTTTGGCATAGGTGAACGATGTGGA
The DNA here is from genome assembly GCF_009819655.1 of Sylvia atricapilla. Classification (NCBI taxonomy): domain Eukaryota; kingdom Metazoa; phylum Chordata; class Aves; order Passeriformes; family Sylviidae; genus Sylvia; species Sylvia atricapilla. The sequence continues at coordinate 32,099,026 of NC_089146.1, forward strand.
CACTCCTTCTTCCTTTCAGGATAACAAGGAAAAAAAAAAAAAGAAGAAATTCGGAGTGATTTACAAATGGCTCTGACAATTAGAAGCTGAATAGCAAATAAAAAACCACCAACTTTAAAAGTATGTCAAGCACAGAAACATGTTTTCCATAAAGCTAGATTTCTTCATTAGAGTGAAATGTAGCCACTTACACACTGATGACTTTATCTGCTGACAAATAAGAAATTGTCCTGGTTCTCTTTTTGCATGCATTTTCAGATTGCACTCATAAAATCTTTGGTGCTCTAGAGTATCTCCTGTTTTCATACCTATTAACTTCCACTGAGTATGTCCTTAAGTTAAACTCCTTAAGTAGCAGCAACAAAGTTGATGACTAAAATATTTATAGACGCTCATCATTTTGTTACTGGTAAATGAAGTAAAGTACAAAGTAGCTGCCTTCACTTTACCCATAACAACTCTGCAAACAGAGGTTACATTAAGTGATCAACACTGTTTCACCTTCCTCATTTCTGCAGTACCAATAGAAACAGAGCCACAGAAACACTCCTATGCTTAAAGCTGGGTATCTCTGGTGATATTTTGCTAGTAACTATTCACTCTCTTCTCCTGCCCAAGGATGAAATTGCTTTGTCGTAAGCAGTCAGGATTTTCTTCCTGTACTTGCAATCCATCCATTTTTCTGCATTTAAAATCTGACCAGACACACCACAGATTGAGCTCAATCAAGTGCACTAAATTGGTTTTAAGGCTCCAGTTAGAGTTATCTGAATGTGTAAAGTCCTCTGTGATTATACAGTTAGTGACATGAATCACTGCATGGATCCACACTGCTCAGACTCAAATTCCTGAAGTGCTGCAGTTTTTACATTGCAATTTATGCCAATTAATTAACATTATTGACACTCATACTTGATAAAATGTTGACATGGCACACAAGATGGAGTTTATGATACAGGTAGAAGTTAATAAAACTAATGTAAGTGGAAATGGAGGATATTGAATTTATTTTATGACCTAATGCATTTTAAAGCATTCATCTGTGTATCTTCCACAATTTTACAATAAGAATCCTAAAGATGTCTGCTTAATTAGTTAAAAAGACAAGAAGTCCAAGTTTTTTTCATTGGATTCTAGGGCAATGAAAAACAGCTTATAGAGGAGAGGAAAACCATTAAATGCCTCCAGTTTATAATCACAACTATTAGATTTGAAGTGTAAAGAACTTCCCAGTCTTCATAGCCCACATCACACAGAACTTACAAGATATCTAATAGTTAGTTGCACTAAGCTGCTAAAAAGCAATACTTTACATAATCTTAAAAATATGCAGCCTCTATTTAAAACAAACTTCAGTATGTTCTATATTATTACAGTCAGACAAGCTGCCAACATGGACATAAAGGTTCCATGCTGTTAAAAGCAGAAGAAACAGATCTTCAGCTACACGGAAGGGACAAATATGTATTTTTGTTTCACATATTTTGACTGCAAGAAGACAGACTTCTTGTTCTCTGAAGTTCAATTAGTCATTTCCTCTCAACTGGTAGCTACCCAATCTGAGCTTCATCATTCATATCCCATCTGTTCATATGACACCTTAATAATAGCTCTCTCCAAGAATATAAATCAGAGCTATGATACGCAGATTCATATCCTGTTATAAGCTCAGCCCACATGGTCAAAAGTTTCAGAAAAGCATGGAAAAAAAATCATTTGAGATGTCTCAGTTGCACTTACTCTCAGCAGCAAAGTCCAACTGTGCAAAAAGCACCAGTCAATGGCAAATTCTTTCAGATTCTTTTGCATTTAATCTTTAAATGTTTCCCTTCTTCAGCGTGAATCCTGTGGCTTGAATCTCTGTCCATTCATCAAGGAAATCTGCTATTTTTTTCCTAGCAGAGAGCAGCAGAATCTCATTGGGATGCAGTGCATATGCTGCTACAACCTTGCTACTATTCATAACCCTTTTGCAGTGTAGGGTTAGCAATGGCCTTCGGACACAGTAGGATCTTTCACAAACAGAAGGGAACCATAGTTTGGGCTCCACCAGACTGTAACAGCCCCAGCGTTTTGAGGTGTATTAGCCTGAAAATAAAACTAAGTTTTTCTTTTACCAAGCAAACATGAAGAGCTTTGAGTGAGGATGTACCCTGGTGAGCGAACACGCCTGCAGAGCGCAAGGTCTCTGTGCTGGTATCCAAAACCTTACTGCTGTTCACTGAAAAAAACAAATGCAAGCACCTGAGGTTCTACACAAACCCCACCTTTCTTCTGGATGTAGAGAATCCCATAGTTAAAGGGACCACCCAAAGCTGGATGAGTCAGAACCCCAGAACCAGACTTTCAGCATTACCCAGAACCCGAACTTTCAGACTTGGCTTGGTACTTGATACCTTTACAAGGTGCATTCACACATTCTTACTACAGCAAACCTTGAAGAGAAACCTGAAGCAAGTAAAAGAAAAAAAGGTGAAGGAGCTAAGAAAGAAACCCAGAACTCCTGATAGAGCCCTCAGAAAGCTCTGTCTCTAAAAGGACAGATTTTTCAAACCTCAAAAAACACAGAAAGAGTTCTTGATTGTGATGATGTCAAGAAGATTGGAATCAGCTTTGCAAAGCAGAAGGAGAAGCAGATCTTTAAAATTTTATGCAGATGAGTTCAGTGGAGAAACAGAAGGAAACTGAGGCTAAGCTCATGTGGCATATGTCATAGAGCCACACAAAAATAGTCTGCATCAGAAGGTTAATGCTAACACAGTTTTGTAAAAGGAGTTTCAGGGAGGAACAAACATCTAAATGAAAATCATTTCTATTTCTGTGTGTCTGGGTTACATTCGGGTCACCCCTTTTGAAATGTCAGCACTATTAACTATGCAAACAATACAGCTAAAGTTTCTTATATTAATTATGGCTGCTCCCATAAGGTATTTTTGTAAAGAGAAAGAATCCACTTTGAACTTTGCTCTTGGAGGAATATTGATTACCAACACACTGGAATTAAGGTCTGTACAACCTCGGATCCTACCAAGGTCAAACAGCTGGTGTTAGAAGTTTCTTGTAACTACAGAAAAATATTTGTAATAATATCCTCTCTAGACAGTTGTACTTCCTTACATGGTAGACTAAAAACCAAAGGTGTACAGCAATCCAATATATCTGTTGCTTGTTTACAGGGGTAATTAAACCACTAAGAACTGCAGGTAGCTTTTTCAGAACAAACTCCTTCCTTTTTAGATGCATTTTCCAAGGCAAACAGTCAAAGCAGTAGCACTTCATTTTTTAAAACACTGAAAAATTTTGCTACTACTCAAGCAAATTAAAGCTGTTTTTTGTTAATGCAGGCTTTGGAACATGTTGTACAGAGGAAGCTCGAGTCTTTCTTTCACTGGTGTGGGTGTCCTGATATTCTTGGGATTCTCACCTACTCATGTGAGTCAGTTTTATATAACACTACAACATATAATTTACCTCCCACTCACAAGCCAACACTTCAGCACTAACATCTTAACCAAGGGTTATTTAAGGAATCTGAACTTAGAACATTTTTTATATAAAACTGCGCAAGCAACCATTACATTTGTGTGTCAGTAATCACAGCACACAGCCCCAAAACTAGAACAAAGAGAACTGACTCCCTTGCAAAATAATCAAGGGTGTTGCATCAAAAATAGTGCTCCAGAAGATGTGAGATAAATCTTACACTTGCTCCTGAACTACACTAGGTATTTAAAAAACCCTAAGTAATAAAGCCCCAACCTTTGATTTAATATAAGATGCACCAAATTGCCACATCTGCATTGTTAATGATTCTGAAAAGGAGCACAGAGGAGAATGGTTGTGCTGTCTTATGCTTTTCTCCAACACTCCTCTACATGTGACTGAAAAACCCACCTAAAATGTTTTCTTAGTATTTGAAAGCTCTCAGACTACATGTTCTGGTATTTTAGCTTTGGCAAAGATGTGTGGAATAACACATAACTAAGTGGTCAAGTTGAAGGTCAAGCTCAGACATGTCAACAGGTTTTTAGAAAATGTTAATGGAACTGTTAGGTGAGAAAAACCTCCAGTCAAGAAGACACTCAATAGTGATAATGAAAACTTCTCATCTACTCAGTCACTGGCTTCAGAGACAAATGGGTTCAGCAGCTGACTCAATGAAAGAAAACAGAGTAACTTCAACTAATTTCAGCTACTGATAATCGAGGCTGCAAATGTTAACTTTGCTGTTAACTGGCATGACTGAAATACCTGAGCCTTCCTTAGTATGCAGTCTGCTGGCATTCAGTGAAATGTAGATACTTCTCACTGCTTTCCCAATAAACTCTGCATTCCCTGGTGATCTGGGGCAGTTTTCCCTTGTGCCTATGTTCTTCCTCTCCTTCCAACTTGCATTAAGTCAGTCAGAACGTGACTCACACTTGTTCAGGACCTGACTTCTATTAAGTCTCATTAAAGTGACTTGTCTCACACTCAGAAGTGCTCCCTCCCCTTTGTCCTCTCCTGGGTGCTGTGGTTAAACACCAGCTTCTCATCACGGATTCCCACACCGCAAACTTTCTCTGCGCACAGCTAACACCATTTCCCCTTTCCCCTCCCTGTAGCACTGCTGACAACCTGCCACCTACACTTGCATTCTTCATCTCTCTTGGTTCTCCTCTTCCATTCTAACAAACTGTGCCCTGCATTTCTAAAATCTGCATTTTCTTCTCTATTCTTGCTGCTACAAGTCCACATTTAAACCCAGGTAAATTCTCATATTTCTACCATTGGGTTTTTTCTGTTCTTATGTCTTCTTTTTTTCTTTTTCACCCCACACAGTTCCTCTCCTGAATTATATCCTAGATTCACTTACTGACAATGCATTTTTTGTTGTATTTGAATTGCTTCCCAGTTCCTCCAGCATCACTTCCAAACAAGCTTCCCTGGCTAGGATAGCTCTGCAGAATTTGGCTCAGTCTCTCATTCATACTTCCTGCATCTGAACCTCATTCTGTGAGCTAGCATCTTCATTTATTCATCCCTCTCTTCCTTGGCACTTCTCAAATGTGAGATGTACTCTGAATCATTACAAACCAACGTCTTAAAAAAAATGAAATCTTTCTTCAATTCTCAGAGCTGAAATGTATTAACTCTGTTTGATCCTCTCCATATTCACTAAACAGCCATCCCATCCTTATTCCCCAGAGCTGACTCCTGTGCTTTGTTCTCTAAGACTGGAGATAACTGCTCACCTGTTATAATGCAGGTTTAAGAACCCACATTTATCACAAATCTGTGATAATTTCATATATCTGAGTTGCTGAATATACTGGAATAAAAGATGATTTCTGTCTTACTCTAGCAAGAAAGTATGCCTTTTCAGGTTATATAACTACAAATTACTGAGACTAGAGACAGAAATCAAAAAAAGAGTTACAATTATTTTTGTTCCAGTCTGGTCTCTGATCACAAGTTCTACAAATAATGGAGACACTTGTTGATGCCACATGATGCTGCAAGTCACCAAGTACAAATTAAAATAAAAGAAATATTCATAGTCACATTAAAACAAAAAACAAATGTGAGGGTAATGTCTTTTTCTAACGGGCAAAATTAGGTAATTTGGCTCTGACTGAAGTCAATGTGAATGGGAAAAATTCAACAGTAGCCTGTAAAATATTTTTAAGTGTTCTTTTAAACCATGCAGCTGATTATGAAAAAAGAATTAGACAATGGTAAAAAGCAGTTGGCCTTGCATTTAATCACAACATTGACTTGCAGAAACCTATTTGACCTTTCAAACAAAGGACAGAAAAATTAGATATATATGGTAAGAGCTATATAGACATGCAACTAGGCTTACTGCTTCAAAATGGAATTGAAAGACAAATCCGTTCTCTTATTCATAGCTACTATCGAAGATAAGAAGCTGAAGAATAGAAATACACTGAAAAAGCAAATCAATCAATAATCATGGATCAAAAATAGTCAAGATAAAAGCAAAGTCAAACCAAAGCTCTGGTAACTTAAAAAGGCAATACAAGACAGAAAGCAACAATTGCATCACACAGAAGGAGAAAGAAAGATTAATAGACAACATAAAACCCAGAGAAGAATAAAACTGAGAAGCAAACTCAGTAATGATGACAAAAATAAGAGTGAAAGTGAAAAATAGTTACAGAAAAGTGTAAGACAAAAGGGCTTACTGCTCTAGCACAACCTAAAATGTGCATGGAAAATGTGCATTTTCCCTTATTCCATCAGCTTCCAAAATCTAAGACTATAACTCCCTTAGGCACCCAACTCAAATGGAAATTATACCTTTCATACTACTCAGTAGATAATACAGCCTAGAAAGTTAAAGAAATTTGTGTAGAAATTTGCATAAGAATTTAAATAGGACATATCAGAAATTCCTCACCCTACAAAGGGCTGTGCCTGGGAACTTCAAACCTTACTATTTGCTTCCTGCCCAAGAGCTGCCATTTCTGTGGTCCAGCTGCTAAACCCTCAGCAGGCTGTATATGCTGTGCCTTTCTAGTGAAGAATCTTTCAGCTGTGTTCATAAACTTCAAGGAAATTATGATCTGAACCTTTGTTTTTTTGGTCTGCTTTGAGGATGGAAGAGGGAGAATTAATTTCTACAAAGACTGAAAATTTTTGAAGTAAAAATCTGTTTTAATTAACAAAGAATTAACTAACTATGTATTCCTCCTGTGCAACTTGCTAGACCAGAGGCACAGTCAATGGGAAAAAGTACTAGTTTAAAGTGTAGGCAACTCACTGAAGTGTAGACTCAATATTATAACAGAGGACATTTACACTCTATTCTCTAATGACTTCTCTGCCATAAGGGCTCTCTGTAGCCCATTATCAAAAAAAAATATTAAACACTATAAAACTTTTTCTTACTCTAGATAGGGACTGCCTAACAAAACAATTGTCCTTGCATTCAAACTGATAGCTCTTTATGGCAGATGTGAACTCTGTATATCCTGGTATTGCCATCCATGGTAATTTACTTCTTTTTTTACTGTGTCTAACAGCATTAGGCCAGAATGTATGGGAAATTAAAAATCACATGCTCCTGAATATATAAGTTAATGTATTACCTCTCAAACTTATAGAGGAAACAAGATCACCCCAGTAAAACAGTCTGAGCACACAGTTATAATGGAAAAGCTTGTTTATGGGTGGTAAATATCTCCAAGTTCTCTTCTGCATCCAGCTTCAACAAATCGTTCTGCCTCCATGCCTAGAAAGAAATATATCTGTGTGTCTGAAGGCATCTTTTACAGATACCATCTACAAGACAAGCAATGCTAAATAATGATGCTTGCAAATCACAGGCAGACAGTTTTTATTACAAAACTTGATAAAGCATTTAGTGATATCCAGTAGCATGAGAGCTAAATTTCAAACAAGAGCATGCCTCTTACAGAGTACTCAGGTGAAAAAATTGTCTGAATTACCAGACAGACATCACACACTTTTGTAAGGAGAGGATATAAAACAAGAATACAGGGCAAAAAAGAATTGTGACTTTCCAAGTCTGACATTAGTGAACAGCGGCAGTAAAAATCAGTATATTCAAAGAGCAATGTGAGCTCAAATGAGATTGAACACAATCCTTATCAACACTATAGAGTCACTTGCCCATGTATCTCCGTATCTTGGATATTTTACCCAAGCTTCCACCACTTCTTACAGAGCATTGTTCTTCAACACTGCCACCTCTCACTGCCAACTCAGATCTACCCTGAGTTCTTAGGAAATGGGGATTTGTCCACATCTGCCCAAACAGGACTAAGAAGTAGCAGAGAGCAGAGAATTGCTCACTCTCACCTTCCAACAGCACACACACATCTGACCCCAACAATCCCCAGTATTTCCTAAGCCTGTTGCTAACATGTCACATTCCTGGAAGGGACAAGTTGGTTGTTTTTTATTTAAGAGACAGTTTAAAGCACACACAAGTAAATAAATAAATACATATTATTGCTGTTTTTTAATTTACACCTTCACTGAAAAGAAAATCACAAAACTAAAACAGTCTTCATGGATGGAAGTAGTTGTGTGCAGCCAGCTTTTCTGCACATTAATGTTTGAGGCTACAAATAAAGACAATAATTTGTATCCATCCCTAGGCAGCCATTCCAAAGTGCATCTCTGAAGAATAGTCTCTAGTAAGGAACAAGCAGCCAGTCAGTTATTTACCACTAAGGCATGTTTGTGAGATAAAAGCTATGTTAGCTTATGTTGAAGCACACACTGTCTTCTTGGCTCTAGAACTGTCAATTCCCAGAAAAGTGTTAGGCAGTCTCTGTTAGATGAGGTAATGCCTTTGGAGCACCTACTGGAAAAGCCTTTGATTCATTTACCAACGAATCAAAAATACAAACCACAACAGCATATTTATTTCATGCTTTGGGAACAGACAAGGGAATTAATAGCTCACTCCCAGCCCCTGCCATGCAAAAAATAAGAACTTGTTCTAATAATAAGTCCCTTTTCATGCTGGGTGCTTGTCTAATATCATCTAAGATGATATTAATTGAATTTCTTCAGCCAACACTTGCTCTACACCAGTTTCCTACCACTACAGCAAAGCAGGGATTAAGTGATGCCTGTGAAGGGAGTGCATAGCCTGGGGGAAGAAGGAAGATGAGCAGAGATGCACATACTGCTCACTTCAAGTCCTAGGCTTATATTTTTTTTTAAAATTAGAAAAAACACTTCCACAGAAAATACACCACTGGGACCAGTGAAAGAAGGTTTAAATCATTATGGAGTACACAACACTTGCATGAGGCAAGGGCTGACAAACTAATAAGAAAACTCAGCTGCAAGCACCAGAGGCTCCTGTTCTCTGTTCTGGGACAGGAAGAAAAATAGATCTGCATGAGCAAGGGACAGATTTAAAAAATACTGCTTGGGAAAGTTTGACTTAACACATTTTTGCTTTAGATAGAAGCTGGCTGAGAGTGTGCACACAATTCCTCAGTGTGACCCAGCTTACACACAGAATTTGCTGTGCCAAGCAATAAGATTTCTTGCAGTCATGATTAACATTGTCTCATATGCATGCCACAGGAAACCATCAGACTTGGGTTATGCAAAACTCCTTTAAGTGAAAGACTTAAAGAAAAAAGCTATCATAAACCCATAACCCTAATGAAAAAAATAAAATTCTCTCCTTGACAGAGTCATTAGACTAGCTATTTCAAACATTTTTGAATACTTATTGCAGGCAATTGTTACTACTTCAACAAAAAGAAGAAAGAAACATCTGATAAAAATTTATTCAGTTCTACAGTTAAGCTGCTTCCCAAAGAACCTCTATATTATACAATAGCCTGCAAAAGATTATGCCACTTTCAAATACATCCATTAGGCCTACACTAATTAAATGTGTAGCTTCTTTAATTTTAACAGCTTCTGTTATTTTACTATTTGTATATACAAACATACACCTCAATTGCATATTCTGTGGCAGCCAAAGGCTTTGGATTTATTAAATTTACCTCTAACAGAGGCTTTGCTGTCCATTCCACCAAATTCTTACATAGCTATTAAAATGTATGCACTCATTCTCAGTCTGTGCAGCAAGAAGTGCCTGATATGGCTGATGGTCAGAGAGCAGTTAATGCCAATGCAGCATAAAGCACATCAAATCTCAGGCTTTCATGGGAAGGGCTGGACTCATCTTTCTGTTCTGCCACTGAAACTGGCAGCATAAAACAGATGGTTTGTTCATTCCCTGAGAAAGCAGTGCTGAAGGGTTTTGGGCAAAGGAACAAAATCAAAGTGAAAAAATTCAGATATTTTAATTGATTTAAAGTTCCCTATAATTTCAAGAACTGCTGATAAATATTTCCTTTCCAGTTTTTCACCTTTAGAGGAAAAGATGCACGTTTCTTTTCCCCTGAAAATAATCACAAACATTAGCAAGCAACCCCCTAGGCCCTAAGCCTCTCCTTCTCTGCTGGAGCCCTGGAAGCAAGATGCTGAAATTATCAGGAACTAATTCCATCCATCTTTCCCACACAGGCTACAGTAATTCCATTTGTGCCAGACCTCCCCAGCAGCTTTCCTTTCCAAAACAACAGCATACAGTAGTTTCACAGCTTTAGGCTGCAATTGCTCACATTTCCTAAAATTTATAAATGTAGAAATAGCATTTACCCCTCTCCTTTTTGTTCACCTGTAACTCAGTAACAGCCTCTTTGCAAAAGATTTCCAGCCTCTGCTGCACAAACTGTGTTTTTTGATTTACCAGGTACTTCATTGTTGAATGGCTACTCCATCAGCTGCTGCAGTGGCTAACTGAGAACTCTGCAAGGCTTCTCCTGCTCTGCTGCTGCAGCCCAGGGAGCTCCAGAACACCCAGATTACACTCCAGAATTGTACCAAATTTAAAATAGAAAACCACAGAGATGCATCAGGATCTGTTAGTCATTCCCTTAACAGCTCTATCATGCCATTATGAACTAAAGAATCAAATGTGAATTAACTTATTTTAGGAATTCTCTATTAACATAACAAAAATGATGGTCCTACTGATATCAACCTCCTTTCACATGAGAACTTTGATACTACAATTCCGTTCTGCATAATGCATTATCAAACATTTCTTCATCCTCTGTGGAAAAAAACCCCACAAGTCATTTTAAACCACGTTATACTGCAGTTTGTGAAAGATCTCTGTAATATAACTCACCTAAGACTGCTGGTATTGAATAACCTTTGAAAAAAATAATTAATGTTTACCTAAAGCACTTGTTTTTAGCATGTGATACAGTAAGTTGAACACAGTCATTTTACCTGCCACTTCTCTGAAGTGCAAATATGATGCCCTTTTCCTGAAAAGGAAGCAGCTTCTTTCTCAGCCTTTCAGGTAGGAAGGAGAGCTTAGCATCAACATCCTCTAAGTGAGAAGCTTCGAGTGAAGGTGTTTTCTGGAGAGCTTTGGCCATGCTGAACCAGAGGGAAACAAAAGAGAGAGATTATTTCTGACCTGCATGGCAGAATAAGAGGAAAGCTTGATGGAACAATACTCATCACTTCATCTTGAAAAAAATAATATCTACACAACTCTCCTTGAGTGTGGAGAATTCTCTCTGGAAAGCACAAAATTGTGCAGGCGCTGGAGGAAGAGTCCCTCACCTCGGTATCCATAAAATATTCCAACTATTTCAGGATGAAGAAGGCAGCATGCATCTCTTCCTTTACAGTATGGAATTATTATTTTAGCACATACCCTCCTCATGAATGGAAGTTATTTGCCATTCAAATCGAGCTTACTCATTGACACTGAAATATAACTCTCAGTAAACATTTTTCAGAAGAGTTTCAGGAAAATGAGGCAATGAGGGAGGAAGAGTGAATTTAAATTTAAAACCCTGATCAACACACGAAAGTTGGGACATGAGCATTGTACTGACTGTGGCAATTTTGTCCCAAATTTTCTTCAGTGGAATCTTTGGTATACCTTTATAGAAACAACATTCCCACACCTTGGGCCTCTGGAACATCCAGCAGCAGGTGAAAGCTCTGTGATGAGTACCAGGCTCCTTCAGGCACGTCCACTACAGAGCTTTGCTTAACAGAAGATGGAAAGCCCTGGTGTGTCCAAGACAAGCATTTCCCAAAAATGCTCCAGTAAATAAATACCTGCTTCTGCTCTCAGTTGAGCAAACACAAATGTTTCAATTCTAACTGTTGGGAAAACAACCAGAATCGCTTCAGTTCTATCACAATATTTTCCACTGAGTATTTTCTTCCTTTCAAAGTTGATTAAGGTAGGGTGCTTCAAGACTGCTGGGAAACAAATAAAAACTAAACATTTCTGTAGAGCCAAGCTTCAACAATGCTGCAGGATTAGTGGGCCCAACAAAGCTGTTCAACACTCAGTTCTGAGATTCACCTTTAAAGCAAATTTGTGACTCATTCCTGTACTAATCTTCCATTCTATAAATGCAGAGATAATGATGTACTTGTGATCAGCTCGCTTCATTGCTTGTTGTGAGTGACAATATGAGAATGAAATGTTAACATAATTAACTTTCTGTTGAACGAGATCATCTCACTGAAAGACTGAATAGGAACCATGCAGCTTCAGAAGCATAAATCTGAATTGAGGAGGCACATGAGTCATCAGTACATGGCAATACTACCACGAGAAATGTTTCTGCATCAGTCATTAACAAGGCTAAAACTGACTTTGCAGATCTTAGAAAGCAGCAGAACAGAAAGCACTAACTACCAGATATGCACAAGTTTTTGTTGAGTTTTTTTCTCTTGGTGAATGGTTGTATAAATTAATGGTGAATAATTACAGACTAGATGAATAATTAAAGAAGTCCAGATGTGGTGAGCAACGACTATTAAAACAACATACACAATGATGGTGGGAGTGGTGGTCATGTGTGTTTTGAGACAGAGTACTCAATGTACACATGGTAGTAATGTCAAGAAATAAAAAGTCCATTTTAAAAAAGAATTTAGTCAGTGTAGCAGAAGACCAGTTCATATCTGTTGTTCTAGTCATCGCACATTTAGAAAAGGTCAGAGGAGAAAGATTAGTGCAGGTATTCTCTGCAACTTTTCAGTTTTTTCTGTGTCCTTAATGTGCTACAACACAGACCACATCAACCTTCTCACATCTCCAGATCACAAGTTAGACCTAAAAGAAAAGGTTTTGTGTGGACACCCAGCTTTTCATTCAGAGACTTCATTCAACTGCACAAGTTTCATGAGTTAAAAAACCCTCAAACTCTAGAGTATTTATTCAAATGTTTTAAAGGAAATCAGGGATGAAATAGCTGAATTACTAAACCCAGTAACTATTAATCTAAAATTGCTTAACTATCTCAGGACTAGATAGTGGTAAATGATCCCAGCTTTTAAAGGCAGGGATGAGAAAGATTCAGGGACCTACATCATGATTCATTCATAGGGCATCAAAAACCAGTAAAATATTATGAAGTGCAGAACCCATGAACACCAGGATAAATGTATTTATTTTGTGGCAGTCATCCTGTGCTTTTTAAAAGTGATTCCCACTCTTCCAGTCTGATGAAGTTTTTTTTTTTGAGGGCTCTACAACAACGTACCTATAAACCATTTGATGCAGTCCAATTCCCATTACTTTTCAAAACTGAATTAGAACAGAATACATTTTATAAACATATTTGTACAGTAACTATAATTTCCAGGAAAACTTTTGAGAAAGTCTCTCAAACTTCCAAGAAAACCGAGCCACCATATAAAAAAAAATTGCATTGAAACTTTTTTTAAATTCAAGCAAGTAGACAGTTCATACATGAGAGAAACAACATTAGCAGTACTTCCAAGTAATCTGCTTCAAATTGTATCATGTTCGACCAATCACAAATGATCTGGAAAAGTAAGTGGCTACTGAGTGATAAGGGCAGTGCAAATAATAAAATAAAAATTGAAAACACTCAGTCTTTAATTTCTTTCTAATCACAGCTACAGCTGTACTGCATTTCACTGTAGGCCCTTATCCTTCCAGAGGCAGAACTGACACCCAGCTTGCTGAGGATATTACCCCAGGGGTAGTTTCTTTACTGGAAAGTTGGGTGGAAGACTGATGACAATTTCAAGGACTGCCTCAAGTTTTCCAATAGCTGTTTGTCAACACAAGCTGATTACATAATATAAACCCACTGCTTATTTTTACAGGCCACTAAGTATAGCCCTTTAATGCAGCTCAGCAGCACATGCCTAAGACAAATGAGTCTTTCCACTAAGGGTTTTGCTTCATAAATTTCCCCTTGATGGCCTTAACTGCTCCATGACTGTGTGTTCAATAAAACTTAATAGGGAATTCAAGGCTCTTAAGAACATCTTGGTGGATTGATTAGCCAAATATTTCACAGAATCACAGAAATGTTTGGGTTGGAAGGCACCTCTGGATATCACCCCATCCCAAGCCTCTGCAGCTGGTGACACAGAACGCATCCAGGTGGCTTTGGAATGTCTCCAGAGAGGGAAAATCCACGAGGTCCCCAGGCAGCTGCTCAAGTACTCGGCCATCACTGTAAAGAAGTCCTCCCTCATGCTGAGGAGGAAGTTCTGTTTTATTTTATAGCCATTGCTCCTCATCCTGCTGATGAGCACTGCTGAAAACAGCCTGGCACCACCCTCTTGGCACCCACTTTGAGATATTAATGTGCATTAAAGAGATTCCCTCTCCGGACCAAACAGGCCCAGCTCTTGGAGTCTCTCCTCATTAGAGAGATGCTCCAGACCCCTCATCACCTCTGTGGCCTCTGCTGGACCCTCTCCAGTAGCTCCTTTTTCTTTCTTGTTCGGAGGAGCCACCAGTGGGGTAATAACGAATTGAAAATCTACCCGCCAGGACACAGCATTTTAAAGAACACTACAAAACGAAGCAATCAGATGGAGCAAAGGACATCACACGGTTCTTCAGCATCGAACAGTTTTTCCACAGGCCGCTGTACCGTGCTGGAGGGAAGCGCACACCTCAATACCTCCCTGGGGGCAAGTCTTTTACTTACGCAAATCCCTGCAGCTGCAATCGCAGAAATACCTGAGCGCACGACGCGACGAGCCAGCAGCAGCAACCGCAAGAAGTGAAACCTGTCACAAACACGGGCTGGGCACAAACAGGAGCCGCCCGGCGGCTGGCGCCGGCCCCGAGCGCGCCCCAGCCCGGGCACCCCCTCACGGCCGCGGGCTCCGCGCTCGAACGGCCGCCGGGAAGTGACGCACGGCCACGGGGCACGGACGGGAAGCGCTTTTGGGCCCCGGGACCGCTTTTTCCTTAATTTTTTTTCCCGTCTTTCCCGTCCTTCTCGCCGCTATCCCCGCTTCCTCAGGAGCGAGTTAAAAATCATCTTCCCGCCAGGCCGTGCAGCCTGCCGGCCCCCGATCCGCTGGAGCGGGCGGGCTGAGGGAGCCGCAGGGGCAGGAAGGGGAAAGCGGGGCTGGGAATGGAGGAAGGCGAGCATGGCGCTAAGGGCCGGGCTGGACGGGGCAGTGCCGCCGGCTCTCGGGATTGGGAAGAGCGGTGAAAGCCAGGGCGAGGGGCCGGGGAGGTGAGAGGTTACGCGGGCAAGCCCTGACTACAGCTCCCAGCCTGCCCCGCCAGGGTGCGGGCGCCGTGCGGCTGCGGGAGCGCTGGTGCGGGCACCCACGGGACCAGGGAGCTGCTGCACGGGATACACCACACGCCCGGGAGCAGGGGAGCAGCTTAGGCACGGGTGAAGGGAAAGAGGCCGGGGCAGGGAGCGGAGGCCGCTCAGAGCCACACTACCACAGCCGCCGGACCGCTCCGTCCGCCTGCGGCCATGGGCTGCACGCAGGAGGCGGGCCTTGCGGTGCCGGTGCGCCGCTCTTACTGGTGCTCACGGCTGTCTGTCAAGGCGGCCGTGCCCTCCGATTGGCCGCCGCCTTCCGGGCGGGCTCGGCTTCGCGTAAGCGCGGAGCGGCACCACTCCGCGGCAGCGCCGGGGGGAGGGGGCCGCCAAGCTTATTGGTCCATGCGGCCGTCCATCATTAGTGCTCCGCGCAGCCATTGGTGGCGGCAGCCCGGGGGTGGAGCCTCTCTCCCCGCCGCGGCAGCACCAGGAGGAACCCGGGCGGCGCTCGGCGCTGGGTTCGGCGCCCCTCGTGTGTGAGGACCCGCCACCCGGCGGGCGCGGTGTCCCGGGAAGGAGCCCGGGTAGGAGCCCGGGAAGGAGCCCGGGAAGGAGCGCTCCGGCCCGGTGAGGAGCCCGGGATGCCGCCGGGGAAGGCGCTCCCGCGGGCGGGGGTCGCAGTGCGCTGAGGGAGGAGGGGGGGCCGCGCCCGCAGTGCGCAGAGCGGGGGCAGCGCTGAGGGAGGGGGGGCGCGGCCGCGGGGCCGGTGGGGGCAGCCGGGGGTCGCGGTCCGGCGGGGCGAGCCCGGCCCTTCCCCTTCCCTAATATAGCCAGGGCTGGCCGGAGTGGGACGCGGGGCTGTTCATCTATTATGTTTTCATTTTCTTAAAATTTCTGCCGCGCGTTGGATAATTTTGCATGTGGGTATATCTGCCATATTATCGTATAAAGTGTAAGTAGACTCGAGAGCAAACTACGTCACAGCCTGGTTTTTACCATCTCCTTTGAAAACGTTTTAAAATGAGTTTTTTGCACCGAAGAAGGGTTTCACTTTATGAGGAAGGTGGAACGAGATAGAAAAAGAAGTGAGGAATAGCTGTTTCTTGCATGGGGTCTAAGAATTATTCAGATTATTCACGTGAAGAGATTTGCACTCATCCTACATGGTGGATTTGTGTGATGTCCATAGAAAGCTGGATTAGGAGGGTGGTAGAAAAAAACCCTAAAAGAGTGGGGCACACTTTGCTTAAGGGTGCATTGCCACATAGTACAATCTACCATAGTATTTGTTATCTTGGGGTGGTTTTGCTAATAGTCTTAATTTTAAATTTTGGTGCCCATTTCTCATTGACCTGAAATGGAAGAGATCTTGTGTGCCCTAAGCAGAATAGAGAATGTGTTGGGGTTTTTTTTCTCTTGCAGTCTCTGATACTGGCCTTTTTTCACTGAAGCATTAACCTGCAGTTTTAATGGGGTTGCTTTCTCGTGTCTTGTCTTCCACAAGGAGTAATGTATTTGAGACATGCTTTTTGGCTGAATATTAAGCAGCAGTTTTACAGGGCAGTATGTCTTGTGAATGTTAGATTAGGAATATTTATTTACTGTTGAAGTGAAAGGTAAAATGAAGGTCTAATTATTTTTCAAAATGTTTTGTTCAAATAATTTGCTATTCAGGAGAAAGAAATGGCAATGGAAACACATTTTCTTTGACAGTTTTCCACTGGCTTGGCGTGCAGCTGATGTTAAGCCTTTGTTTTACAGTAAGTAAGTACTGTAATGTCAAGGGTTTGAGTATTTTGTAGAAATTAAGTAACTTATTGCTTGTACTCCTCAATTTACCGAAGTCCCAATGGCAAAAATAATGTTAAGACTTTTGTCCATTTAAATCATTGAAGATCAAAAATGTAGTACTTGTAACTGCACTGCTTGGCCACTCTTTATTTTAGAAAACTGTAAATTGCTATCAAGATCAACTAGTACTTTTCTGGTGAGTAAACACAGATTGGAGTAAAGATCAGTAGTTTTGAGGGGTGTGCAGTGTACTGGGTTAGGTTTCTTAGCAGTGCTCCAGAAACCATTCATTAACGATTTGGGAAGGGTCAGCCACTAAATCTGCTGCAGAGGTTCTCTGTTTGTATTTTAATTTTGTATGTTAAGAGGAATAAAGGAAAAGTTGGGGAGACTGGTACTACTACTTTATTCTTTCTCTTCTTAAACACAGTTCTACATCTGCCTTTTTTCTTTTAACTTAGGTTAAGGTTTGGCTTTCATTTCTTCTCCAAGTTCAATATATTCGTCTTACACCATAGTCTTTTATTTTGTATTACTTGCTTAAAGTCTGTCCGTGAAACTGCTTCAAAGCAGCTGAATGGTTTAGGTCAAGTGGCTAAGGTTGATGGTTTAGGCTCAGCTCTGGGTACAACACAAATGTCATGGGTTTGGGGTTTATTCACTTAAGAGGTGCTGCCACTTTCCTACAGTGGCCCCTGTTAATTCAACTAAATGTCTTTGTATCGCCACTTTCACAAATCTACTTCTCCCCAGAGTTAATTTGACTAAGAGATGTAGAGCCACGTCGTTTTAAGTACCTTTATGTGTTTAAAGTTTCAAGATGCTGTTATTCCAGGCTTTTAAAAGTGACTGATACAGTTGCATTTTTTGGACACTTTGGGGAAAATCGGCCTCTTGACGCCGTTTTTTCAGAGGGTGAGTTGTCGGGTAATGGAGCAACGTAAACTTTGAATTGGCTGTGATGTGGCGTGCAGTCCATTTTATTAAAATCTTTTAAATATATTGACAGCATGGTTGAGATTTGGTGAGCTAGACAGCTCTATGGCTCTAGCTTTTACTGCCTGGATAAAAATATGAACCACCTTGGATGTCCTGATTAATTGAAGTGATTAGCATCTGAAATTTTTCAGTAGCGCTCGGATTCTCATTTCGGAGATACGAAGAGAGTTAAGCAGTAAATACCAGTAAATACGAAGTGCTGTAATTGATGGGTGTGACAGCTAAGGAGCTTTCCGTGGGAGCGGGAGAAGATCCTGTAATCCTGGCATCTCTGGGCTCCGGGTCTGCAGGCAGAGCTGTTGAGCCCAGTCGGGCTTTTGTGGCACTTTTCCCGTGTCCTTCCCACCTGGGAATGGCCAGCTAGGACTGACCCGGGGGGGTTTGTTAAACGCTGCATTCCACATTGAGCCTTTTAGTGATGGAAAGAGCAGTCGTTGGGCAGTGCAAGACCTGAATAATAAAGTCATTCACACCGTATTCTTTAGGCAGCAACAATCAACGTGACTTCCTTAATGGGGCGCTTACTCTGGCTGATGCTCTGGCTGATAGGGAGCATCTGTGGGAGCCCAATAAAGTTGGGGTTTTGTGGTTCGAGGTGTGTCCTCCTGGACTTTCTCTGAGGTGGTGGACGAATGTGCTGCATAACAGAGTGTTAAGAGATTTTGGAAATTGGTGTTGGAAAGCTCGAGTTTTGGGAGATGATAAGTCAGCAACAGATCATGATTAAATATTGTTGGGAAAAGGCACTTTGGGCCTGCCTATAATCTTTGATTTCATAACTTGCTGAAGGAGTGTTTTAGAGGAAATAATGTCTGGAAACCGATTTATGAAGGGCAGCAGCCTTAATTACAGAACAGCCTGCACTGCTACTCTTGTGCATAAGTTAGTCTCCTGCAGTTTAATGCATGTATTATGAGAATCCTGTCAACGTGTCATTTTTTTATATGCACTTTTCTCCAATCTATAGAATTCCATTTCCAAGAATATTTCGTTATTGTGTGTTGGGATCCAGACTGCTGAAGCAAAGTGTAGATTTGAGATGGCTGTGGGATGCTTATTCCAGGGTTTCTTTTCTTCTTCTTATCTTGGATCTCTGTAAGGAAATGGGGCATTACCTCTGAGCAGCCACTGGTTTCTGCATAAACAATTCTATACTGCATTGTTCACCTGTCTTTTTCTGTCTGCTGCTGAATTTTTATTCTTTACTCTTCTTCCCAACATCAGTTCTTCTTATTTTTTAATCTGTAATTTGAATTTGTGTGTAAAATGGAATTCTGTCCCTTATTTAGCACTCTAACTTTTCTGCCTCCTCCTCAAGTTTGTTAGCAAGTGTGTACTGCCGTGTGTGAAAGATCTTTGTCCAGTTGTGTATAGAATGGTCTGAAGGCTGAAGCTTGTCAGGACAAATGTCATAAATACCTTTAAATCTGTGACTATATAGCATAGCAGAGTTGCTCCTTCTTTTTGAAAGCATAGTTTTGGATAACTTGCATCTCTGAGTCAAAAAAATAAACTCTAAAAGGCATAAAGATAGAAGATATCATCACTGGATTTGGTTTAGCAAAAATCCAGTCCTGAGTTTTGTACTTTTGTAGAAAATATTCTGCATAATTGGTTAGCACTTAACCTACCACAGTTCTTGTAAGAATTGTTTCCAGCCAAGTGAGGTGTGATAGGTTGCTGTAGGTATCCAACTAAAGCATTTAAATATATGTTAAGTGAAGCAGACATAAATAGATGCAGTCCTTGCAATACCTGCTGCTGTGCAAGAGGCCATCGTGGTGCCATATCCTTGGCTTTTTGTTCTGCCCTCTGCCACCTCCCCTGCTCCGTTTAATGAGCTGTTACTGGGAGCGCTCTCCCAACTTTTATCTGTGTCAGATGTAGGTCTCTTATTCTGTCAGATTGAGGCGTCTGTTGGGAGCCTTGGAGGAGCAGTTTCAACTGGCAGATGGAGGAAATGGTGACTGGAAGTGAGATCAGTGACTTCTTTAGTGCAGCTGAGTCTGGAAAAGGCTGTTGGTGTGCAGCTGGTGAGTGAAGTTCGAACTAATTCGAGTGCTCCTGCCAACAGCAGATTGAGGAGTGTTCTCACAGTTCTTTCTCCTGTCAGAGCTTTGGGCATCAAAACCTCCCGCTGGTGCTGAGAAGCTGGGAGCAGTTGCATCATTGACCAGGGATGGATCCACAGGCAGATTTCCATCTGTTTCCATGTTCTAAGTGAACTCGGAAGAATTTGCTGTGTTCCTGTGGAGATACAGCAGGAGTTTTCAGAGGCATTGGAAAATTGCAGGCTTAGATCAGATGTTCAGTTCTTGTACTCAAATGAGGCAGTAGCAAAATGAGTAAATCAGTCTCTGGGGAATTCTTGTCCATGTTACACAGCGTGATTTGGAGCATTTCAACAGAAGGTACAGAAAAAAGCCTTTTTCCTTTAAAGCATTGTTAATCCCTCCATCCATTGGATGAGAGCTCCATTTCAGGTTCAATGTGCTCTGTAGGTGTTTAAGAAGAGTACACCTTGCTCCTAGGATTAGAATCTTTTTCTCCTTTCTTTTGTAATCCATTGAATCTATTCCATAACTTAGAGCAAGAACCAAGCCCTCACCAGTTTCTGTCTTCCCTCACATGTGGCTGCATTGGTTAGCAAAGTTACACACATTGGCAATATTTGCACTCAGAACAAAACCTGGTTTGCCTTTTTTTAGTTGATGGGTCCTTATTCGTCCACTTGGGAAGTCAGATTATATCTGAGCAAGAACTTTTGCCTCACAGCTTTCCAAGGGAAAAACCAAGGAAAAGCCAAGGGAAACTAAATAATTTTCTTGTGCTAATGAGTATTGCCTATACTTTAGTGGCAGAAACTGGTAAAATGACAATTAGATACTCAAAATATCTGCTGATAGTAAATTGCCGTTAGAATTGACTGTAATGAGTCCTTAATTTTTACTTCTAATGAAGATGACAAGTTGTTAGTCTCTTAGTTCAGGTGTTGTGGTTTCTTCTTTGTTTTAAGCACAACAAAGTGATCTTTAATGCATTTTCATTGCACTTAATCTCTACAAAGGCTTCTAGCTGCATGTTTGCTTGCACACTGCATTATTGTCATGGAAAAATCAACTGCTCTTTCAAGGGTTTAAAGCTGTAGCACAAAGCAGGGCCGGTTTTGCTCTGAGGTGTCATCCTTGTGGTGTGGATTGGAGGAGGGAAAGGACTCCCAGTGCTTGGAAAGCGGTTCAGGGACTTCACGGAAACTGCTGTAGGAATGCTACTGCAGGCTGGTTAGACTTGTGGTCTAATAAAAGGATGTGAATCTTTCACACAAACTTTCACACATAATATTTTTATAAACATATTATGATGTTCATCCTAGTACTTCATGTAGGGCTGTTTTGTTTCCCTCTGGTTCACATTGGCTTCTGGAGAAGAACACCTGTTTTATGTGGACATTCTTGTTACTGGGAGAAACAACTGAGTTCAGAGTGAGCTTATCTAGTAATGAATTAAATAGAGAAGAGTAAATAATACCATGTTTTGAGGAAGATTTCTGCCCTTCAAATGGTACCATTAGACTAAATTCTTGAAGCAGTAATATGAGAAGAATAAATGGTGTTACTGGGCTGACTCAGTTAATGCAATGTATGATACTCCAGCAGTTCATTGTTGACCATGATGACATGCCATTAGTTGCTACATAATCTTGTATTTCCTGACACTGCAACGTTTGATTTGAAAAGCACAAAGAGCAGTAGTCCTTATTAAGACCTGCATATCAAAATAGTAGTGGAAGCTATCCCAATTCAGAGCACAATCAGCTTTTTATCTGGCCTTTTCTGTTGAAATATTGGATAATGTTAAAAACTGTGCCTGTCTCCCTTGGTCCAGAGCAGTGTGAAGGCTTAAAATAGTAATGTTCCATAAAGATCAAGAAATACAGATGTGTAAGTATTCTTTCAGTATCTCTTTGTTGTCCTGTTCTCCAGTATGCAGTGAAATTTTTACGCAAGAGACAGTTTAGCCCATTTTTACCATGGAGAATAATTGGGGATGGGAGATCTTGAGAAGATTTCAGCTGTGGTCAGACAATGTGTGAGTTCAGGCTTGGTTTAGATCAGTGCTGTGACTTGACTGAGATCACAGGAATCTGATGGGTTTTTTGTGGTGCATTTGAGTGTTTTGTGTGTGCCTGCTGCAGAAAGGCAGCAGGGTGTCCTGCAGCTCTGTGTCACACCTGCCCAGGCTGGGGGTGTGTATGTGATGATCTGACTGCTCCTGATATGAACAGAAAGAAACTCCTGGGGCATGACGTGAACAGGCTCAGCTCTAATCCTGCTCATAACTTATTAACCTTGGGACTCTGCTGTTTGCAGTGTCAGTTGTTGTTTTCTGTGTCCTTATTTTATTCATGTCTGCACATGCTGCAGTTACCTGGTTATAGTGGCAGTGACTGTCAAACTTCTGAACTATGTTTGGTAGATGTAGGTTAGATGTAGGCATGGCTTCTGTAAGGAAGATGGATTCTCACATACGTTTGATGTCATGAGACAGACTCCCATAGAAAACATGGAAGGACATAAAATTGATTTAGAATTGTTCTTTGAGGTCTTTAGAAATAAAGCACAAGTAAGTGGACTTTATCCAGTTCAATTTTAAGGGAACATTCTTCCTAAGAAGGCTTCTTAACAGGCTTTTGAAAAGTCTGATGAAAAAACATATTCCAGTTGTTTTCCACTGAATCTAGGCCACTCAAGTACCTTGGTATTAAATAGCAGTAATTATCAGTAAAATAATGGAGTGTTTGTGGTAAGGATGCAACTCATTGCACTGTGCACTGCTTGAATGTTCCTGAAGACTGAAAAGGAGAGAGAGCCTGGGTCATTTAGCCCAGTCCCTTCTTCTTGCAGGAAATAATGCTTTCCTAACTGTGTCAAACTTTATCTTCATGTTAATTAAATTGCTAGTTATCTTCTTGCATGCTGAACAGCAGTTGTAAAATCTGGTTGTGATATCTACTGGCCTCCAGCCTGGCTGACTGTGGAAAACTTACAGACACATGGGTTTGTGGCAAAGTTTTCCTCTAGATTAAGTAGCTCTTCTACCCATCTGTTATCTACTGCAGCCACATGAAATTTAAGTTTTCCATACAAGTTTTTATCAGTGCAAATAGCATTTTCCATATAAGGCCTTACCAGGGCTTTATTAGAATGGTACTTCTGTAGCTTTTCTGAGAATAAATTGAATGGTAGCTACATCTCTGAAATTTGAATTTTCTTAATCTTCATTGTCTCTGCTTTATCAGTTTACTCTATTAATACTACCTGTAATTTAAATAGTTTAGGCCTCCTCCATTTATCTTTCCTAGGAACTATGACTTTATTAAATAGACCTGTTTGGCACAATCTCTGCTACAATGTTTTTCTGTCAACTCATTTTCCACTGACTTTGGTGCCTTTAATTCATTCTTTCATTTAAAATTTGTTTAGAAGTCAGGCATACAGTTATTTTTTCCTTATATTTAGTTCTGTGCTTTTTGTTCCAACACCAAATTATGCCATGTATTTTGTACTGTTGAAAAAAAATCTCTTATTTGGGACTTGTGATCTGATGAGAGGCTTCAAATTTTCTGCTGTTCGTGGGTATGGTGTCTTCAGCACTCACTTTCTGAATCTTATTTTTCCTTTGAATGTACTCTTTCAAATTCAGTTTCAGACGTGCTGTAGTGGTTTTTTGGTGTACTTGTTCTTTTTCTGTTTATATGGATAATGGATCTTTTGTTAGAAAGTTCTGACTCAGGCTGGAAATTGTTTCTGACTTTCAAGGCTTACCTTTTGGTTGGTCACTGTATTTTGGAGTGGATTTTATTTTTTGTTTTGTCTCTTTCTGAACTGTTGTTTGGTTGTTTTGTTCTGTTTTTCCTTCTTCCTCATTTACTTTTCCAGCTAAATTTGTGGTTATTCATAGTAAAGGGCTTTCTTCCCTTCCTAGCCTCTTTTCCCTGTGCCTTAGGGAGGGCAAGTTCCACAGGTATTTTACAGATGGTTCTTTACACACATGACATTGTTAAATGCTACATAATACACATTGAAACATGTCAATAAATTCTAATGTAACTGTGTGTTGTATATCTTTATAAGGAAGTGATATGTCAAGGGCAGCCTGATTGTCCTCAATCCCTGGACTGTTGTAGCCTAAGACTATGTCAAAGTCCCTGTCCTGAATTGCCTGTAAAGCAAAGCCTTTTGGTCAGAGAAATGCAGGATTGTCATAATTATTCATAGATATTCTATTAATTATTAATAATCTTTTGCTTAAATATTCTTACTACATGAATAAGATTCTTTGGGCTTGACTTGTTCATTGTTAAAATTGGTCTCTTTAAACCATCTTCCCTTAGCCCATCTTTGGTCCCCCAGAGATGGCTGTAGCCCTGACCTCCTGCTCTGCTCACACTGCCAGGACACGATCCAGAGCATGAGACAGGCTGTAAACAAACACCCTCCAAATGTGAAAATTCTCATCTCCAGGAAGATTTCCTTTCCTGTTCTTTGAAAACCTCTCTGCTCCCAGAATTTGGTGTCAGTGCCTGTGTTCAGCTTGGGAGCAGTGCATTTGGAATCTGCATTTTGAGGCTATTTTTTTCTCCTGTCTAATTTGCACTGGCTCAGACATGTAACCTTTGAAGTATTTCTGAAGAAAACAATGGTGCTTATTTTTTAATTTCCTCATGCCTTTATACTTGTCCAAAAACCAGCTTTCAAGAAAATTTCTCAAGGAAATTCACTAAGTTCTAATGCATTGCAATAATTTCTCATCTAAACTGAGTTAAAAATCCTTTAGAACATCAATTTAGTGGTGGCAGTATTTGTCCTATGTTATTTTTTTTAAATAAAAAAAAATCCATCATACTGTAAAACAAATCTTCATTAAATTAGAGGGTTTTTTTCCCCATCCCCTCTAAGGAGAGATACAGTGTTTGGTTCAGGTAAGTTTCTTGTTTCAGTGATCATGCCGTGAGAAAGGAGCCTGTGCCGTCACAAAAATGGGTGCTCAGTGTAATGCTGGCATTGCTGCTTGACCACTGCGTGAGGAGACGAAATATCTTTGCAAGGCATGAGTTCCATGGTGGCTGAATGTGATGCTGCCTGGTTTTTTCAGTTGGGGAGAGGAGGAATCAGTTCTTTGTCTCCCTTTTGCCTGGGTCCAGGCAGTAAAGCTGCTAATCTGATGATGATGATGATGTACTCTCAGAAGTGTTCATAAGGAAGTAACAAAATGCTCATTTTAGTCTACTTTGCCTTATTGTCAGGTTCCTCAGTTTTGAGATCTAAGATAATGCTTAAGCAGCTGTTCCATGAGGTATCATATTAGTGAGGCAGTTGTGTTCTTACCTCCCTCTGACCAGAAAGTGGAACAAAGGAATTTAGAGGATTCAGCTGCAATGCAGGGAATTGCTCGGCACTGGTTGTTAAACCTGTTCAGAATGAAGCTGCTGTTGAGGACAGAAGCTCATTTATAAACAATGCAGGAAGACCAACTGTAAGAATCCAATACTTTAATCTTCTGTGAGTTTGATTGTCTCTACTGGACAGTCTTCTGGAATTGCTTTGGCCATAACCTCATTCAAGAAGCTTTGCTGACATGGAAGACTTCTTTGCTGATAAAACTTGACCAGGTGTCAAACTCTGAGATTTCACTGGATGAACTTAGTTTAAAACCTCACTGTGTGTGTCTGTGGGGTGTTGAGGTCTGTACAGCTGTCACACAGGGTGACAGCACCACTGAACATGTAACTTGTTCCAGGCCTTGTCCTCAATTTAATGCACAGTTAGTTGAAAATCAGATCAACTGAAACAATTGCACATAGTAAGTAACAGAATCATGGAATCCTTTAGGTTGGAAAAGACCTCCAAGATCACAGAGTCCAACCCTTCCCTCAGCACTGCCAAGCACACCACTAAACCATGACCCCAAGTGCCACATCTGCATGTCTTTGAAATCCCTCCAGAGACGGGGACTCTGCCACTTGCCCAGGGAGCCTGTTCCAGTGCTTGGTACTTTCCATGAAGGAATTTTTCCTGATATCCATCCTAAACTTCCCCAACAGCTTGAGGCCATTTCCTCTTGCCTCCTGGTGCTTGTTACCTGTGAGAAGAGCCTGGCCCATACCATGCCACAGCTTTCTGCTAGGGAGTTACAGAGGGTGATAAGGGCTCTCCTGAGCCTCCTCCAGTTCCCTCAGCCACTGCTCACAGGACCTGTGCTCCACACCTCCTGTTCCTTCTCTGGACACACACCAACACCTCAATGTCTTTTCAGGGGCTTCATGAACAACTAAGAGTATTTGTCAAAACAATATCAACTAATTAGATTATCCATCGTTTACTGTGTTTTGGAAAGTTTTTCTGATAATGTCAGCTACTTGTAAAAGAGCTCTGTAGTTTATTTATGAACATTCATATGCCATTGTCTTGTGGCATGTGGGTTTATATCTCAATATATAGACTCTGTTAATCTCTGAAAACTGAGAACTTTACTGAAAATAACTATTACTGGTTTATTGGTATTTAAAACAGAGATCTGTGACAAAAAGCCTCCAAAGGTAGACCAGGTTTGTGATTTTTTGATTTATTACAGTGTTGCAGGGAAATCACAGGGAGAAACAGTTCAGTCTTAAGAGTAAGTTAAAATAGTTATTATCTGTCATATTCAGCGAAAGAATAATGTTACAGCTGGCCCTGTCCAGATACCCAAACCTTTGCTGACCAGCTAATCAGAAACTTGGAAAGCCAGGGATTTGTTAGTAGGGGTTAGTAATATATGATTTAGCTGAGTTGAAAGTTTTAAATTAACAAAAATTTTGCCACATCTTGCTGCCATTGCTTTCCAAGTGCAGAGACTCTAGACAGCCCATAAGGCTTCCTCCCATAACATTTTATATCGGGCAAAACTCTTGCTATGGATGTGCATGATAGATAAAGCATGTCCAGTTCTCTTATATTAGTCTGGTCCCTACTTCATAATTGCCAAGATTTGTTCCTGCCCCTCTGAAATTATTGAATCTGTAAAAGGAGAATCTTGGTTAGAAAGTTTGATTTAGCTTTGGATTAGAAAAACTGGTTTTTTACGTTGTGTTTTTTTGTGCAAAATAACTGCTTTTGCTTCTTTATGCTAGAGGTGTGAGACTAGTGATCTTGCCTTACATGGATGTTAAAACAAAAAAGGGATGCATGTCTAGAACTTTAATAAATATTCTAGGTGGGGTATGTAGTATTTCCATTTGTGATGCTGGAATAAGGCTATTGCTTTTCAAAATCTCACTATTCTGGATTACATATAAATAATTCAGTCAGGAATCGAAGATCTTTGTGTATTGCCACCTGCTCATTATTCAGAAATTCTTGTTACAGTCTGCTGTTGCCCTAGCAACATTCTGAAAATTAGTGTTGCATCTATGAAAAAGCTTTTGTTTATCTAGCAAAGCCCACTATCCAATCTGTACTATTGCATGCTGCATCTCAAGTGTTGACTCCAGGTTCCAGCCCTAACTGTTTAAAAAATAATGATTTCCTTTTATGTAACATTAATTGAAAATTATTGTATTATTTTCCCCCCTACCTAGTCACAGATAATTAAATGTGATGCTGATTTTGTTTAAAGTCCCTTTAGGGGTCTGATGATGCCGTTGTATCATCTGAGTGGGGATGCTTGGCTATACAGATATGCAAGAAAGTAAAAAAATCACTTGTTGACTTCAGTGTTCTTAGGAGCTCCTCTCTCTCCCTCCTTTCTCCTTCCCCCTGTTGAATTCTACATTAAAAATCAGATCTTGTTTAACCTTAAGCACTCTGGGATTTCAAAAGATTGTGCTTCTGAAGTTGATGTGAGTCAAGTTTGGGGCAGGAATAAGGGTGGTGTTAACCAAGTCCTTGGAAGTGCTGATGCCACAGCTAACACAAGTCTCAACTGCAGCACTCACTGCTTTAGGTTGACCATATTTATCTCAGGAGACATTTACTTTTGGAACAAAATTTAAGAGGAAGACTGATACGCTGTTTTTTTTTTTTTTTTTCATCAGGGACATAAATTAGTTGAAAAAGATCATTACAAATACTGTTCCGTCCAACTCTCTCTTGTCATGAAGCAAGGGAGAAGCTCCCCTCTGCTCTGTGTGTTCAGGTGCTGCTTCCCTGCTGCACTGCCACTGGTTTGGTTCAGCCCTGCAGTTTAGTTTCTCTCCTTCCCTCTGTGTGGGTGGGAGGTAAGACAAACTTGCTCTGAGAAAATCTGCCTTGTCTCTTGTCTTACTTGACCTGTTGGTTTCCAGATTCGGAGTTCCAGAGAGGAATAAAGACTTCGGATAAATTAGTGAGCTGTGGTCCAACTTCATTTGAAAAATACAGATTTGTTGAGACTCACATCTCCCTTGGTTTAAACCAGTGTTCTTTAGTCTTTTGCCTCTGAAGTGTTGCAATTGAAATGGAGGATTACAGCTGAATTGCTCATTGTGATTTCAGCTGAAGTCTCCTCTTTTCTTGCTTTTAGGCACCTGCACTGAAGCTCTGTTCCCATGCTCTAATGGTTTAGAATTTTTAGGATGATAACACAAGTTGTGCTATCATCCTACATGGAATTTTGTAAACACGAGTGAAGTCTTATTGTTTGGTTTTTTGTTATTCTGGGAGTAGACTTTATTATTTGGGAACCTGTGTTTCTGCTGTCCCTTTGCAGAAAATAACCCTGGCTTAGTATAAACAGGTTCTTACAGTTCCTTATTCTCATTTTTGTGTTCACAAAGCTACTGGTCATTTTTTTGCTGGAATAGACAAGCTCTTTGCTGTTTTGGTTGCTTGATAGTGTCTGTACCGAAAAAGGAATTGATTTCACACCCTCTCAACATTCTCATCCCCTGGTAAGGGTGACAGATCCATAGGAATTGCTCATGAGTTTTGGATGTCTCTTCAAAATCAGTAACTTCCAAAGGAGTATTTGCATATCATAAGCCTTATGAAGACCAGGTTTTCTTAAGGGAGAAAATATATTGGGAGAAAAATGGAAAAAATGCATCCAGTGAACCAACACAAGTTTGTTGTGACTGTTGGTTCTAAGGCAGATCTGTGGTTTTAAAGAGTTCCTGTTCACCATGTGGGAGGTGCGTATGCCTGGCCCATGGTGTCAGTTTTGTGTTCAAACAGTTGCTTTTTCATTGAAAAAACCAAAACACAATCAACCTCGTTGTGGGTGAGAGGATATTACAGCTTTTGCTTTCAGACAGTGAGAATGACCTTAAACTCCAACCTCTGAGCAGCTTAATTTTCTGCTTATCTAATGCCTGGCATTTAGATGAGACTGTATAAAACAGAAGGTCTAGAACAGTCTGAATCTAAACTGCAGCTCAGGAGAAAGTTAATATCAAGATACTAATGCAAAAATAGACATTAGTCCATTAGGTGTGCACGAATTTTTCATCTTAAGACTAAACTTACAATCACTTAATTTGCTTTTCTTTTTGTTAACAATGAAGCAAGATTGTGGTGAAAATGGAAAGATTCTTGAAAGGATTATACAGTCAGTTTTTAGAAGTAAGAGTGAATGAGAATACTTAGTTGTAGGAACAACTGGGGGTGGAAGGACAAAAATTACAGTGATAAAACATCTGACACAATCAAGTAAGTGATTTTTAGTCTTGCTTTGTAATATATTCACACTTTGGTTTAGCATGAGCCATTACTCAGTTGTTTGCTTTAACTGCAGAAGCAATGCTTTGGTTTTCATTTATTAAGCAGCAATGTTTTCTGTAGATGTCAAAAATCAGTCTGTGGTTGAATATAATCTGAGTGGTTCTTACTTCAAATTATGGAGATAGGCCAGAGCCTCTACTGGTAACATTTCTTTTCCTTTTCTTGTGTAACACAATTCTCCAGCACACAGAAAATTAGAAATACAGGTTTTTGAAATGTGTTCTAATGTGATTTCTAGAGGAAAAAAGGAAGTTTGGTGGCTTTGGGGTTTTTGCTTCACTAAGCATTACTTTAAGGACCACAGTTAATGGAATCAATGGCTACCTCAATACTTTAGGATCATCTACTAGAATTTGCCTTTTCCTGTGTGGTTCTCACTCCTTGAGTAAGTAGATTAGAGTTGCCTTGTTCAAGAGATGAAGAATTGGACAGAATGTATCTTTTGGCTTCTTCAACTGGTCCCAAGAACATCCTTCTCACATTTTTTATGAACTTTGAGAAATGCCAGGTTTGGTTGGTGTTTTTTTTTCCTTTTCAAAGTCTGGTCATGTGAATGTTATTCCTATTTAATTACTTAGAATTTTTTACTCCAGCTAACACCACAAGTTTACTTACACGCAGAGATACATTTGATATTTTTCAATAGATTGCTGTAATGAGTACTTGTAGAGAGATCTTTTAATATTGAATTCTGTGAATCCTAGAAATACTTTTATCAGCTTGCTTTTTCACTGTTACTCTAGGCATTTTAATTAACAATAAGTTAATCTTTGACCAGCAATCAGCCCTACAAACAGACCCAGCAGACAGACACTTGCTCATTTGATATCCATTCTCCAGAAGGTATTTGAAAAGTAATTGTATTTAGTCCTTAAGACTGGCTTTGCACAATCAGTGTTTGGGGATTATTTATATTTCAGGCTTTAGCTTAAAATCTCCTGTATTTAGACTTGGACAACACCTTGTCATCATGTAGGATCCATGGCTAAATGGTGACTGCTTTCTAAACAGCAGTAAAATTGTTTCATTTATACTTGTAAGAGTCAGGGTATATTTCATTTCTTAGAAGAAAAATGAAGCGACCAGAGAAAGATGTTTATTTCAGCTTCATCACTCTGCTGTCTGAACTGTGTTTGTGGTGCAAAGGAATGAAATTGCAGTGCTGCTTTCTGCTTTTTGGAAGTGAGAGGTTTTTATAGGGAGATGATATGAACTAAATACAGAATAGGCCTTCATGACAATCCAGAGTTACACAATGTTTCTAAGGGTGGAGATAAATATATTCCTGTTCAATCAAATGTTAGAGAGTTGCTGGCAGTTCAGAAGAGACAAACTCAAATCAGTCCAGGGGGTGGAACTTGAAGGAGTGAGAATGTGGGTTCACCTGATGCTTCTGTTAAGTCCATGTGGATGGGACAAACTCTGTAAATGTCTCCCTTGCTCACATAACAAGAAAAGCTGCTCTATTTCCTTTAGGATTATAGATAAATTTCATTTTAGAATTGGGACAAGTAGTTGAAATATCCCATTCTAGTGTTTTTTAAGCTTTTTATGTCTCAAATTTTTTTTTTTTTTTTGGTTGGTTGGTCCAGATGCTTGCTTTTTGTCTTGTTCTTTAAAAATCTTCAAAGAACTAATTTTCTTTCTCATCTCTTTTTCATTCTTCTAAATGGAAAAAGGCTGTTGTTAGAACATTTCAGTTTGTGTGTCCTTCTCAGAGTTTGTGTCCTGCCTCTTCAGTCCTGTAAGTCTTGCTGGGATTTGTTTTGGGGTGATGAGACCCTTGTGCCTCAAGTCCTTGGATATTGCAGAGCCAGGAACATCTTCCCAAGTGTATCCTGTGTAGCAGAGCCTTTCTGTCAGTTGGGATTTCTGTCTCTGTGTCAGCACTGCTTTTCAAGTTGGAAAGAAAATTCCACTCAGGACAGTCCAGACTTTCCTACTCTGAGCCAGACACTGGTTTGCAGACACTTGATGGTGCACTTTTGCCTCTTACTGAGTTGTTGAAGTTTGTTGTGAGATTAAAAAAAATGAAGATTCATTTGCATCGTGTACATACTGCAGTTTTAAGTACAACTGTGACAGAGGGTATTGTTTTGTCAAGTAAATGGTTTTGAAGAGGTGGTGTTACCACATTTTTTTTAGGTCTAGAATTCTCGCACCTTTGGCAAGCATCTGATTGCTTTCTAGACAGTTTTTTGTTTGTCTCTTGAATACCTGGCTTGTATGTTTGATCTGTGGTATGGCTTTGAACTTTAAATTGAATTTAAATTTATTTGCTCATCTGTTTTTGACCTTATGATGCCTATTCTGTTAGATGGTATTTCAGCAAATGTAATTGTGTGTGGTTGATAGTAGAGGTACAATTTACATGTTTTGAGTGAACTTAGTCAGCCACGTCAGGGTTGCAATTGTAAATTAGCCCTGAGTGCTCCAACTCCTCTTTCCAGGCTTTAAGTTTTTACTGCTCTTAAGCATATTAATTATGTATCTTGACTGAGGGGGAAATTACAGCATTATTTTTATGATCTTTCATTCAAATTATCTTCCTGTTTCACCATATGTTACCGTGTTATGCCTGTGTTCATTTTTGCTTGGCACAATCTTTGTAATAAAGGCAGCCACAGAGCTGAACACACAACATCAGATGAGCATTTATAAAATGCATTTCTGGTACAGAACTTTTCAGGTAATGAATGCTATTCCCATTTTGAATCCATCACTTAGAGCAGACCAATATATGTGTCTAGGGGATAAAAAGGTTTTATGAGAAAGTAAACCCAGGCCAGTCTGTCCTCTTCTGTAGGATCAGTCTCCAGGACAGGAGTTACAGAAGTCCCAGCTCTTCATAATGTGTGAGTGTGTGAGTTTTAGAAAAATTAATAAAAACGTTCTGAGGGGCCAGGCAGAGTATAACAATAGTTCATGGCTCAATTCTTTCTCCATTGGGTACTATTTTATTTCCTGTTTGGGGCTTGCTGCATCTTATTGCTGATCTTTCTGGTTATAAAAACACTCCTAGGTGCTCTGCCAGGGTGTATGTGAATACCAAATCTGATTATAACACTAGCTAGACATGCACAGCAGACACATTTTCCTAGTGTTGTGTGAGGAGACTGCTTAAAAGATTATTCTGACATTAATGTGATCTGTATAATGTGTTCAGAAACTGCAAACTGTTCTCTTTGGCAGCATTCAGAGTATGGACCCTGCAGTGAATGGCTTGTGCACATAGGTGATCACCTATTTGGAATTCATGATACAATTAGGAAAATAAAAGTAATTTTCTTGTCTAGCACGCTGCTGAGAAAGCCTTTTCCATGAGAAATAATGCTCCCATTGCAGACCAGCTGGAGCCTCTGCAAAACTAGCAAGGGCCTCGCAGAATTTTGCCCTTTGTGTGTATTTTCCTCGAGTTTGGGATGGGACCTCAGGGGTGGTGGGGGTGTGTGCTGAGGTGGGGAGAGGACTGCTGTGTAGAGGAGGGGCACAGCCAGCAGTCACACTGACCCCAGTGCACAAGAGCAAACAAGGATTCCAACAACTGCTGTCTTCAGCTCAATCAAAAGGATTGACTTCTCCCCTCCCCACATGATGTTGCTGCTCAAGGAGGACAGCCAAGATGTGTGGAGTGTGTGACACTGCCATGAGTGGGCAGCAGGAGTGGGGGCTTTAAAGAACAGGGAAATAGCAGAACAGGGGAATAGCAAGCATAGAAAGATGAAGAGCTGTTGCAAACTGCAGCAGTCTCAATATCAAATGATGTTTTATGTACTTATATATATTTATTTTTTAAATATTTATTTCTTTATAAGATTCTATTTTAGTACTGAGGCTGCTGCAGTCTGTGACAGGTCTGAGTCTTTCCCTGATTGTTTTAGATTTTTTATTTCCTGTGTTTGTTGCATTGTAGAAATGAGTCTGTCTATATATATGTGTATGGTTTCTTTAATCTTGTCGCTTGAATATATAGGATAGAGATCTCCTGTTTGTCAGGAATTGCAGCCTCCCAAGACTGTAATTCCCCTCTCTGGAGCCTGCAGATTAAAAATACCGCCCCATTCTCCTTCCAGCCTAACTTGGTGTGCAGGATCCCTCGGAGAGGTCTCTGGAGAGTCCCGAAGGGGGATTATGATTATCAGTGTGCAGCAGTGCTGCTGAGCACGGGGTGATGCTGCAGCTGGCCGGGGATAGAGGTTTCTCACAAGCAACAAAACTGCAGACTGCTGGTCTGGGCACTGCTTTGGGAAGTATGATAATTATCATATAACTGGCTTTTTTTTACCCCTCTGTTTAGACGACATTTTTCTTCCATATTTGGGTTCTGATAGTGGGTATGTGCCAGTCCAGAAAATTATCATAGCATTCATTCTGCCAGTGACAAGTGTGTTTATCTGCTGGCACCGAGGACTAACTCACTGATGACTTTTTGTGTTGTGTTCACGATGCCAAAGTGAAGAAATAAAACTGTCTAGAGAAGAAATTAATATCTTTACAGTACGAATGCTTTTGTCCTGCTTCTTTGTCATCCAAATTCTCGCAGCGTGGTGTAAACTTTTAATTTTAGAGTAGCCTGACTGTTAACTGAGAAAGTGATTAAAATGTGTCCAGCCATTTTCTAGCAGCCGGAGAGCTTGGGGAGGTTGTGAATTGCTGAGGAGGAGCTCCCTGGGTGGCGGTGCTGGGTGGCAGTGACAGTGACAGCACTGTGCCTCCCCGTTGTCTGCTGGCTGAGCCCCGGCCAGGGGGACGGGTGGAGTGGGATGGATGGATGGATGGATGGATGGATGGATGGATGGATGGATGGATGGATGGATGGAGAGCCCACCCCGAGGCTCAGGCATGGAGCACAGTGCTGATAGCAGGCAGGTATGGGAGTCCTGAACAGGGCATCAAAACATGCGTGACAGGAGAAGGATAAAATGTCTCAGACAAATTGCAGTTTGCGTTTT
Source organism: Sylvia atricapilla (assembly GCF_009819655.1). Taxonomy (NCBI): domain Eukaryota; kingdom Metazoa; phylum Chordata; class Aves; order Passeriformes; family Sylviidae; genus Sylvia; species Sylvia atricapilla. Next base: position 32,133,616 of record NC_089146.1, read on the forward strand.
GTTTCCCTTTTTTGCATAAAAGCTGTTCTAGGCCTAATCAATTATCAGAGATCATTATCATCCTTAAATCTCTTCCTTTTTTTAAATATTGACTTGAAAAAGATTTTTTCTTACGTCTTATTTAATGGTAGAATTCTTGCTAATTTTTATTTACTGGGTGTTTTGTTTGTGCTGTGGTTGGAAAACCATTAAAAATCTCTCTGCTAAAAGATTTTCCCAAGATGGCAGAAATGGGGGAGATGCCCACATTTTTTTAGTGTGGTATTTTTAAAGTGTAACTGTTATCTCCATTCCAGTAAGGAACTACAAGCTACAAGTAAGCTTTTTATTTTTTGTAAAGATAAGTTTTGAACTGAAAAATAGGTTTCAAACCTAAACAGCAACAGTATTTATAGTAGGCTATGTAAAAATGGGGGTTTTTTCTAATGCAGTTGATGACTGTCTTGTGTTATGGACCAAATGTCTTTTTGTTGAGATAAGAAGTAATTTTGGATGGCTGTTAAATTGCTGACATTTGATTCCATGAAGATCAGTCATTTAATTTTTATCAGGTTCCTGCACTGTCTGAACTGCTGACATCAGACCTGCTGTGGGTTTATTAGAAATTAAGCAAAAATTCACTGCTTGAGGATGAAAGTTTGTATGGTAGACAGTTTTGAAATTCTGATTTGTTTTTACCTGGTGTTTGTAATCAGCAGATTTTGAAGCAGCCAGATAATGTTTGTGTCTGTGGTGATGATGTGGTGTGATATTTGTGAAGCTGTGGCAGCAGGACAGAGGTGAGAGCACTGAGAGTGCCTCAGGGAAAGTTTTATCATGTTTCTCTTGTTTGCTTTGGTGATTTTTGTCTTTAGTTTATGCAGAGAAAGGCCATAATGGTACAGTAATCTACCAAGTTCGTGAATTCTGTTGTAAGATGGAAAGAAAGGGCCTGTTAGAGTTAGAGCTTTTGCTTCTTAACTTTTGAAAACTAAGACTTTTGCATAATCACCAATATCTTAGGGCCCTCACCAGAATCTTGAACCTGCCCTGGTAACTCCAGGAGTCTGTTCCCACCATCCACTGTTGAAATTTGTGTCAGTTTTAGAGACACTTCTTCATGTTACTGATGAAAATATGATGGACAAGTGTTAGCTTAGACATTCTAAGAATGAAACCTGTTTTATGCACAGAAAATTTTAAGCTGCTGTGTGCAGTTGTCGATGGCTGTTTTCTAAATGAAATGGAGATTTGTGTCTTTTAAGAAAGCTGCTATTTGGAGGTTCTCCACTGGAAATAGTCACAGGCAGTGCTTCAGTTCATTTACTTAAAATAACTGGGGGGAAAAAATCAATCTTTGACTATTTTGAGGTTTTAGTTTGCTGCTGCATCATCTGGGGACTTGTAGATGGCACGATTTTATTTGATCTTATGTGTTTTCTATGGAGTGTTTTGAGTAGCAAGATAATTTTTTTTACATCATCTGGACCTAAAATATTTATGATCTCTTACTTCTTGTCCTGTTTCTAATATACCAAAATCAATCAATGCTGAGTTTAAAAGATTCTTGAAGATACCTTTGGTTAGTTTACAGTCTGGTAATATAAAACAAGTTGCCAATTTTTTTTTATTTAAAAGTCTTTTAAAGCAGCTGTAAACAGCTCAGGTTATGCTTATATTTTATTGTGCTATAAAACCTCTGACCTTTAGCAAGCATTGACAGTCTCATAAAGAGAAAACCAATTCTTTTTATCCCAAACTATTGATTTCCAATTGACACCAAAAAAAGCATATTGTTGATCTTCTTATTCCATTTTAAGGCCTTCACACTGGAAATGAGGCTTCAGAGAATGATGTAAAGCAGGTGATTCTAATTCAGTTTTTAAGGATTGTTTTTAATTAGAAAACTGTTGCTATTTGATAGTTGAAAACAGGTAAGATACTTTGGGTTTGGGCCCATGATCTGCCTGACTTTAGGACTTAAAGGTATTAAATAGATACATAGAGATAAGTATTAAACAGCTTATATGATGATATAGACTTGTGCTATATGAGGTATTACAGTGTGCATTTCCTGGAATTGGTGGAAGCTTTTTAAAGGTGTAGTTAAAACTGACTGAAAAATTTGTGTGAAAAAACGTGCAGGATGTCAGAAGGAGCTGATAAAGGCTGCTGGGTGACCATGCAGTATGAACATGAACCAGGTGAGGGTGGCAAGGGCAGGTTTGGGGATTGCTCCAAGGATAAAAGGCTGGGAGCTGTGGGAGGCTGCTGGTGTGGGCTCATGGACACAGAAATTTCTGGGTATCAGCCCGAGAGACAGCTCAAGGGCCAGGAGGAGTTTTGTGCTGTCAGTTGGGTTTCTCTGAATGATGAAAGCTAAGCCAACAAAATCTTCGTCAGCAGAGTTGTTTCTACAGAGCTTTTGCTGGTACAGCAGTGTCGTGTGAGAAGGGCATTCATTTTTCCCCTCCCAAGCCAACAGAACTATGCTAGCAAAAACTAAAGATGTCATGCTGTATTTCATAAGCATTTCTAAATAGTTCTGTCCTCATGCCTTTGGACAGGCGTGTTCTTTGGGGGAGGAGAGGCTCAGCCATTCAACAGATGGATTTTCCACTAACCTAATGCTCTGCTCTCTCTGAGGTATGGCATTTTGGAAAGGTTAATGCTCTAATGGTGTTCAAGCTGAAATGGCTTTTGTCTGCCAACGTGTGTTACCCTGTGCAGATGCTTGCCAGGAGACAATTATAGAAAAAATAGTGTTCAGTGAACTGTTTTGAAGTCTGTCTGGGAAATTATTTTTTTCTTTCTCTCTTCAAAGCTACCAAAAAAAAAAAAAAGTGAGAATAGATCCTAATACAGCTACAACTTTAAATAGCATATAAACCATTTAAGATTATTTTTGTTACCTTAATGAGGGTGGCCTAACCACAGAGCTGTGTTTTATAATAACAGTATGTGAATGTTGGCCAGGCTGGTGTTCATTCACCACAGATTGTTCAGTGCTGGAACTGACATTTCATCAGAAACCCTGCAACTTGGACTTTCATTGTTCTTCATGTTGGGTGGCTCCTCTAGTCAAAACAAGGGCTGTAGTGGGTTTTTTTTCCTTAGGTAGTATCCTAGTATGCCCGACCTCTTCCCTTCCTAAATGGTGAAAAGAACAGTGCCTGTAGACTGCCAGATTTAATGGTGAGCTGGAAGCACCTTACAAGAACCCTTTTGTCATGTTCCACTGTAACAGGAGCTACATTCAGAGAACTTTTCATTTTTCAGGAGAAAACCAAAAGTGTTTACTTCCTTTGATGTACCTGGCTCTGATTGTTGGTATATCGAAAGTGAAGTGCAAGAAGGGAACTAAGTGGAGGATGACAGTGCTTTGTGCAGAATGGAGCAGCTGAGCCTCCTGGGGACCAGAGCACTCTGAAGAAGCATTGCACAGTGGCAGAGTTTTTTTCAGGATACGTTTCAAGTTTTAGTTTTTGAGTTTATGGATAACAAATGAGAACAGACTCCTGATTTCCACAGGTATTTGAATACTGCAGTTTCCTATCAGTATGTAGAATAAAAGACTGCTCTAGTCTTGCTTGTTGTTAAATGTCTTATTCTTGTTTATGCAACGACATTCCTGAAGGAATTACCTTGCTGTTCTTTTTCACTGTCAGCTCAGTGTTTCTACTGCATTCAGGAGTGAACTCACAGGAGAAGGTGAGGCAGGATTAAAGAGCCTTAGAGTATTGCTCAGAATTTAAAATATAAAAGGAGGGGGAGGGATGGTTGCTAATAATACACCTTGGCTTCTCACATGCCTATTCCTGTGAAAGGTGTCCTCTTTAGAAGCCTGTCAACTGTCTTATGAGCAGTGGTAGTGTCCTATCTTAGGCCCTGAGTGTGAAAAAGAAGGACACTATAGTGCTCTTTAATAGTGTGTGAGAAGTTATAGCATGCAAAATGTCCTGGTAAAGAACAGAAGGTATTTAAGAAGACTGGGGGCAAGTTTCAGGTTTTGTTTCTGATGCTCAGCATTGCCCTTGTCCATGTACCACCTTGTGTACTGAGGTGTGGAATGGATGTTTGACAGGTTCATTCTGGTGCTTTGAGGTGTCTCCACGTTTCCTGCCTCTCTGCAGGCTGTGCCAGTGAGGAGAGGGGTGGTGGTGCCTTTCCTAGGGGCCCAGCAGTGCCCTGGGCAGGGCCAGTCCCTGGAGCTCAGGGCCGGCTGGAGGGAGGGTAAACCTGTCCTCTGGCAGAGGGGCAGGGCAGAAAATAGGAGAGCAGATCACTTTTGTGAAAATGCAGCAAGGCGAACTAGAGCAAGACCTGGGACAGCTTTTTATTGGGTTCACAGTTGGGGGATTTTCCTTCCAGATTGGAGGAAACTTTTGAGAAAGTCTGCAAATGGCTTCTGGTGCATTTGGTTCTATTTCTGTCCAGTTAATTTTTTAATGATGTCTGCTTGGTAGTAGGACATAACGTGCACAGACAGTGGGATGCATTCAGTCCCTAATTAATTTTGGAAGAGGTAGAATAACTGCACATTATACTTTTGTATTCTGATTTATCATACTTTGAAAATCTGATTACTAAGTACCTTGGTAAATTGAATCAAATAAGAAGTATCTTCTAATGCTGATGGAGTAAATAGCACTTAGTTGTTAACTGATTAATGGAGAGCTTCAAAATCTGTAAATAACATCATCAAGAAAAGCATAAATCTTTGATTTAAGTGTATTTAAATCATTGCAGCATGGATTCACTTGTACAGCATTTCCCAGTGAAAAAGACCAGGGAATCGTTTAGATTCATGCTTCAAAAGTGGACCAATTTCTTATTTGTTTGTTTCTAATAATTGTTTTAATTAAGGTCAAACCTGCACAGCCCTACAGAGTTCAGTAGGCAGGGCAGGACTCTTTGCTCCCAAGTGGTCATTTAATGGGTCTCAAACTTCAGCCATAAGATGCATGCAGAGAGCAGGAGTGTGTCGACTTTTCTGGAAAAAGGGAACAGCTGCCTCTGCAGAATTCCAGTTTATATTTCTGATAATTGTACAAAGCTGCTTTGAATGTTCTGTTAAATGAATGACAATCTTAATATCAACTGCTACATTTTTACAGGTGCTGTGTAGTATATTTTAACAGCCTGGGCCACTGAGGCACTGGTTACCAGGGAGAGCCAAATCTCAGCCCCTGGTTTATGGCTCTTGGATCATCCATGAGCACAGCCTGGTCTGTTTGTGGGCAGGAGAATTGTTGCTCCCTCTGGAATTCTCCCTTGCTCTCTAAGTCAGGGTTTTTAAGGTTGTGTGAGGTTGTTTTTGTTTGTTTTTTTTTTCTTTTTTTCCTCCTTTATCACCTCAGGCACTTTCTTCCAGTCCTTTTTCCACCTTTGCCTTAACAAAAGTTTCCCAGGAGGAACCAATCTGTTCAAATGTAGATGTTTGTCAGGTTGTCCAGGTTTTTTCTCAGGATTCATCTAGAGACTCTTAGTCGCTAGATAATAACATTAATCTGCACCTTCTCATTGCTTTGAGTTGGGCTGGTGCTATTGAAATGCCCTGACTGGACCTACTGGGGCAGATCTGAAAGTCACCCCTGCAGAAAGAGCTGTACAGCTGCTGCTGTTCCTCCTGGGGCTTTGTTCCTGCTGCCCAGGGCTCCCAAAAATGCTCAGTGCACACCTGTAGCTTCTAGAGAGCAGAAGGAAGAAGCAGGAGCTCATCTTCGAGTTCTCCCTTGATTTGGGTGTCTTAAAACATTGGTCTGCCTTGCCAAAATTAGTTGTTACCAGGGGCTGTGTGTAGGTGGTGGTCCACAGGGATTGAGCAGTAGCTGCATGCATTAATTCTTTTAGCTGTACCAATATTTATTAGGATAGATATTCAGTTTTGATTGATACCTTTCTGCTTAAGGTATAAACATTTTCCTCTTCCATCTTAACAAAGAAACATATGTAACTTGGAGTGTTTTCAGTTGATGGGGAGAGTTCTAGTCACAGGAACCCTGAGATTATGATGTTAATATAGATTTGAGGTGATAAACAGCTGGGAAAAGCTCTTGTTGTGCAGGTCTCTTATATGGCTCTTCAGAGATCTGTTTTCCTAAGAAAGGTCCTGCTTTTTTTGAAAGGAAAAAAAATAAAAAAATTAAGCACTTCCACATCCAAGAAAGGTTTTTACCACTGTTATATCAGGAGTAAGGCAAAACTTTTCCCACAGACTTGGTAGGATTCATCCATTGGTTCCTCCACTTGAGCTGTGGAGGAAGTTGCTGTACAAAGCTGTGGAAGTTCTGGGAAGAGGCCAGTGTTTGCTGGCTGCAGAAATTCTGTTGATTTATAAGCCAACAGAAGGCTGTTTAAGAAATGAATTTTCACGTTACCTTTCCATGGAAAGCATCTCCACTTTGTGTGTTGGGTTTTTTTTTTTTAACCCCGCCCTTCTAGTCCAGTTTTCTGCCCTGAATTTGATTGATAGGAGTTATTTTGGCAGTCTGGGGTCTTTTGACAACAATACTATCAATAATTAAAGAAAAAAATTCACCTTCTGTCTCTTAACTTCTTTTTAAAAGAAAAAGAATGGATTTCTTCTGTCATGGGCAGTGTAAAGCTTCCTATCTCCATCTACACTGCCAGCAAGAAGGAGTTGGATCTCTTGATGCCTCTTAGGGAAATTGGATTGAGTAGATCTTATTCCCAGAAATATCTCTGCTCATTACAAGTCAATTTAATGGGTTTACATGTGGTAATTTTCAAATCAGAACCTGAAATGTGGGACCCAGTGGCTTTTCATGTATCAGGATTCAAGAGGCTGCCATCAGGAATGATTTTGCTTGATCTGTTGGGGGGGTTTATGACTTGTCCTCTAGGCTGTGCAAAAGAAAGCAGTAAGAGCACAGCAGTGACCGATTTTCTGATCTGCTGACTGCAGAGCCCATGTCTGTGCAGTACTGGACATCCATCTCACAGCTGGCAATAACCCTTCTCTCTCTGAAAAGGGAGAGTAGTTGCATGGACAAAGTGGTGAGCACTTGTCAGAGAGAAGATTACCAGACTTCAGGATGATTATTGGGGTGTAATGAATGTTGCTAATATGATAAAGAAGAATGTACATTTCAGTACTGAGTATTTAGAAGGGGACAGCAATCCTGAGGGTGAAGAACATAAGTATGACATTTTATTCTCCACTCTTACATGCAAGTCCTTTCACTTCCTGTCTACTAAAGTGTCTATTTTTGTCACCTATAAAAGATACTAGAATTGGTAGGTTTTCTTTCATGAGACGTGTCGTGAGCTGTTTGAGTTTTAATTGCAAACCCAGGAAATGCTCTGCCCATAATATTCAGTCCTTTCAACTGTTTAGATAATTTTGGGGCAGAACCTCATTTGTGTCCCTACTATGAAAATCTGCAAATGCTGTGTTGGTCTGTATTCCAGTCTGGTCTAAAGCCAGTGCTGGGGTTTCATTTCAGTTAATTTGCTTACCAGTCCCTATTTTCTCCCCCAAAGGACAGAGCAGCTTCTAACAACTGCCTTCCTTCCTGCTTTTTTTTTTTCCTTTTACCTGTCCTAGATGGGACACAAGAAGTTAACATCCAGCTGTATGGGGAGGTTAAAGAGGTGGGATTCAGAAGGATGGGCTGTCATTTGTTCCCTCACTCAGTCTGCAGCCCATAAAATTCCTTAAATCTTTTTTTAATCGTCTCTGGAAATCTAGAAACTAGAACCAGATTATCTCAGCTATGACAATTTGCTAAATTAGAGGAAACTTCAGGGATGGCATGTTATCCAAGTATTTAAACTCAGATTTATGGATCACAAACACGAGATTGCAGTACCAATCTCAATGAATCTATGGCTGGTATTATTAAACAATAATCAGGTAAGCAAAGCTTCATCTTTCTATTCTCTGTGTTTTGCTGCTAGTGTGAAACACAGGGATTGGCATTTACTCATAGATGCACATATGGTGATTCCAGTTGACTCAAAATAGCTCCATTCTATGAACCCAAAATTGAGATATTTTTTCATGTGAATTGGAACTCCACAGCTTTTCCTCAGTTCTGTCTCTTTGACTGTGGGATACATAGCACCAAATCTGCAGGCTTTAAATCTATCTGCAGGGGAAAATCTGTTCAGAACAAGTTACAAACTAATTTGCACATAGTTTGTCATAGGAAATATAAGGACTTCTTGTGCATCAGTTTCCTGGATTGACCTAGGCAAGCAGGGATATTTGCAGAATGTGTTTTGGTAACTGAGTATGCTGGTAAGTGTTTTTAAAATGGTGCTGCAAAGGGACAGGAGCTCTTAGTGTATTTGATAGAATTAAAGAAAAACTTGAAGATGTTAATTATCATTACTATGTTTGTGATTTGTGTAGAGAGTAGTAATTAAATTACACTTACTTTGCAGTATGATATTTGCAACTGGACATAAAAGTTGTGTGTTTTGTTTGTTGCTGTCTTCAGCCTTTAATTTTTTTTAACATTTATCTAAATACTGTGCAAATCACGTCAGTCAACAAAGTGAAACAGCATCTCTATTCAAGTTTTGTTTACTGTAACGGTTCTGAGCTTTTTAATGGATCTTATATCACCATCTGGATTGTCTGGAAAAACCACCTCAACAACCAAACAATCCTGGATGTCCTTTGTTGCATTTTTGCATCTTTTTATTTCCAGTTTCTTTCATCTGTAATCCTTTCCTCTCCATTAGATTCAGTAAATAGGATCTCTCACAGGCCTGAATCATGGCCCATCTTTTATCTTTCTTTTCCATGCTTTACAGCAAATTTCAGTACTCCAGCTGTCTGTAGTACCTCATCTCTTACCCAACTGTGTTTCTTCAGCTCTGGAGCAGTGGCTGTAGCCAGGTTTTAATCTCCCCTGTGAGGGAGGAGCTGGACACCACGAGGTGTTCTCAGGGCTCCACTGGCTTTGCTCTTAGAGCTCTGGCCTGGGCTTCAAATGCTTCCCTGGGGCTGGGGCTGTTATTATTTCTCCAGTGTGAAAAAGAGGGAAGGTGGAAAATCATCAGTTCTACAGAAATGTGTAAATCCTCATTCCAGGGCAATTAATTTCTTGAATCAAGTCTTCTGGAATTCCCAAAATATGTCTTTTGGATTGTGCTGGTAGATTAACTCCAACAAACAGAAAAACGCTGTTCTGCTGACAAGATTTGTCAGCTTTCATGGCCTCTTACTCCTCCACACCTACTGGCTGCATATTTCAGACTCTTTGGGAAGATACCTGCTTGTTTATAGAAGCTGACTTTCAGGAATGCCAACAAAATGTTTATTATGACTACTTGTTAACCCTGTAGTGCAGAAATGTCTTGGACATCCAATGAAACTGTTACTGCTGCTGGATAGAGTGAGCAGGATGGATATGACAAATGCTGCTTTCTTCTTTTTTTTTCTTTTTTTTTTTTTTTTTCCTTTAAAAATGAGTATTTAAGCTTTTAGGTATCATCATGTTCCATCTCCCCTCCCACAGCAAACAGAAGTATCATGCATTTCCTCTGTTGATTTTCAGGCATTCAAAAGGGATGTTCTTGCTGATTCAAGACCAAATAGTTCTGTCCAGGACTCTACACTGGGGATAAGGACATGGGACTCCTCCTGCCAGATTCCAGATGGTTCATCACAACTGACATCTTGGCTGACAACTGTGAAAAGGATCTTTGGATTATTCGATTTCATTTTTGTGGGAGACCACAATCGCCAAACTCTAGGATATATCAGGTATTAAATCAAACATTAAGCTTTTCTATAACATTACTGGATTATTGTTTGTTTCTTATGAAGGAGTTTAGGCATTCAGATCTTACTCTTTATTTCTTGTAGGAAAGAGAAAATCATTGGGTTTGCATCTTGCAGTAGCTGAGTAATGACAAGGAGTTGTGTTTCTTATTTCCTATGGAAGATTTGGGGTTTAATCATTAGTTATCTTTATCTTGTATTTTAAATTATTATTATTATTATAAATTGTAATTTGTGATCATGGTTATTATCATAATTACCAAATTGTTTATTTCTTTCTTCTTTGTTGCTTTTGAAAGAATGTTTAATTTTATTAAGACTAGTTTTGCTACAGTTTGTAGGTAAGATAATTCCTGTATGCAGAACTTGTTCAGTTATTACCTATCAACAAGGAAACTTAAGAAGTTAATGAAATTTTTGTATGTTTGCACACTTGGGGCATTATGATTCATCTATTTACTTTCAACCTTTTTAAAATAAATCTATATGTAATTTTCTTTTTCTTTGAGAAAATCTTGCCTTGTTTCTGTTGGAATTTAGTTTGATTTGGAGTATCTGAATGTTCAGGTGTGTATTCTTAAAATGTGGAAGAAACAAATCTGTGAGTGTTATCCAGGAGCGTAGCTCTTAATTCTTGTCGGCTGTTATAGGCCACTGATAAAAGTGGCTAAACAGAAATCATTCCTTCTAATACAAGACAGGAAAAATTGTCATAGCACAGGGAGGATCCTTTTTTTCAGCAAAATCATGTTTGTTTTGGGTAGCTGTTTAGGTGTGGGTGGCTTTTTAATTAATTTTAAATTACTCAATAATTCATTTTTCTTTGTCCTAAAGGTTCCATATTTCTTGTAGAATTTTAAAATAACCTTTTCTAATGAGGATGTCTGATATTCTTACTGTAAAAGATGAAGCTGATGCAATGAAGGGTTCAGAAGCTGAATTTAAAGATAAAGAGCCAGTTGAAAACCTAAAAAAATCAGGAAGTCAGGAACAGATTCAAGTGGAAAAGGATGAAAATTGTCCTGATAACAAAAACAATATGCCGGTAAGAAGCTTTTCACTTTATTTTTCACTAGTGTGTTGTGTTAAATAAATTTGTGTCTCTATCTCCATTCTCTTGATCCTTCTCTTATATGTTTCTTTGGTACAGTGAGAAAAACTTGGCTGGTTTTAGGGAAGCAAATATGATGGTTATTGCTTCCTGTCTCCTCCTTTGCCCCACTTCTCTGTTTATACTCATGTAGCTATGACTCAGCCATTTTTAATTCTTTGAAGGAGATAAGTGGTTTTGCTGGGAACCAGAGAATTTGCCCGTGTCTGTGTTTCCCCGAGTGCACATGTGAAGTCTTTCATGGTGGCAGAACAAGGAACAAACTCAAGGCTGGCTTTTGCTGCTGCTGAATCCTGACAGTTTGGAGCTGGGCTACGTGTGCTGAGTGTTGCTGCTTTGAGCAAGGTGCTGCAGCTCAGCTGGGCCTGTCTCTTGACTGTTGCACTCTTGAGCTGTTGCACTTTACAGGTGGCTCAGGTGTAGATTTGCCAGCAGAGCTGTTCAGCATAAGGCTGAAGTCATCAGCTGTAGGTAATCCAGATCCCCAGGAGCCAGAGGGATCCAGAGCTCCTGAGGTCAGCAGGTCTGGGAGCTGCCCCAGCCACCTGCAGAATGAGCTGGGAGCATCATCCTGCCTTGGTGGGCAGCAGATACTCCCTGCCCCTTCCCTTCTCTGATCTTCACTGCTTGACAGCTTTGACTTTGAGGTAGGGAAGCTGAGGCAGTTCCTTGTGCACACACTGGAAAAGCTGAGGCATATAAATGGGTGGCTTTTGCAGGTGGGAGAAGTGAAGTTCCTGTAAGGAAGTCGTGGCATCACATTTCAAGTGAGAAGGAGGCAAAGTAAATAGTGTGAAAATATTTTGTGTCAATGGAGAACACGCTGATAAGGAAGGGTTAGGAATTTGTGGCAGCAGATCTAATACCTCTGAGATTTAGGTGTGGGACAAGAGAGCTCACTCCTGGCTGAGGCTGCCCACATGGTCACTGAGGACTGCAGTTAGCTCACATGAGGGGAGGAGTTCAGGAAAGCAACTGAAAATCTCTGACATGACCTGCAGAACAGACCAGATTTGTAAAGGGAAGCACAGAAGTTTTGTTTGGCAAAAGCTGTAGTTGTCTATAGGAATTTTGTCAGTGGGTTAATACTAAACAATTTCTTAAATAGAAATCCTGATTGGGATCTGAGGGATCTCTTGTGGTTGCAAAAACAGGACAGTAGCTTATTAGATTCTTGTTATTGAGATTTGAGTAAAAGGTTCTTTGGGGAGTAGTTTTGTTCAAGACTAACAATTCAGTATTCCACTGAGTGAAGTCAGCTTTATCTGCTGTGTTAAATTGCTTCCTGATAAATCTTGTAGACCACTGCAATAACAATAGTTTTACACTTTAATATCTGCTGGCTTTATTAAGGCTGGCATCAGTGTAAATAGATAATTTTATGGAAAAAAATAAATCCTTGAAATGAAATACTTCTCTTGTAGCACGAGAAATAACTGCTCCTCAAAAGCTGGGAGATATTATAGCTGAGCTGCTATTTTCTTTAATTAATGGAATATTCTAGTAGCGAGCCTTAAAAAATAATCTACGCTTTAGTTATTTTCATGCAGTTCAGTAATTTGGAAAAATCTCATTCACATTTTCTCATGTAACAAATTTTAGTGTGGAAATTTCTATGAGACTCAAGTGGCAAATAAGAAATAAGCCTTCTTGCAAACAACTGCTGCTGTCCTGTCAGGGGCAGAGGAATGAACCTGCCAGTGCTGCCGGAGGCTGTGGGTTGGCAGGGGGTTCATTGCTTGGTTGGCTGCTCGTTCAGGAGCAAGAGCTAGTGGCTGAAATCATTATCTCACATCCACAAGATGAACTGGACACTCTGATGAAGGCTGCTGGATAGAAACAGCTCTGCTGTCAGGGCATTTAGTGTGGAGTCTCCATCAGAGTCAGAACATTGCTGTTACATGAGCAGTTTAATTAAAAACTGAGGCTGAGGATGCAGATTTCCAGAGGAAGACAGACAGTTACCAAATGGAACCTGGCTACTGTCAGCAAGCCCCTTGCAGCAACTGAAATCAGCAGAAATTCATGTCACTTGTACTGTGGAGGCTGCCAGTGCAAATACATATATATATATGTCTCATATTTGAGGATTTCTCATTTAAAACATGTTTTATGCTAAAATACAAAACACAAATTTGGGGTTATCCGTAGTAAAAAAAACCATTGTGGAACAGTAGCAGTCAGCAAGGTTTTAACTAATGGATGGTTGAACAGTTTGATGAATTTCAGTGGGCATAGTACTGGTTCTTATAAAGTGCAGGTTAATGTTACTGTGCTGGTGGGAAAAAGAGCAAAGAATTTGCTGAGAAATGTTAGAAAAGATTATCAGAAGCTTACTGGAATTTGTTGTGTACTTTTGTTTACTAACTGAGTGCATCAGAGGATGGGTTAGGCGTGGGGGTTGGGTTTGGCTCTCCTCCCTGGTGGCAGAATAGGTTTGGTACCTACTGATAAACTACAGTCACATTCCTCAGTACAGTTATCACTTCGTTTTTGACTTCTTTACAGCCAAGGAAGAGACAGGCTGTGATTTTTCCTCTGTTTAAACTTGACATGGGTTAAATTCAGGCATGTTTCTGCAACTGCACAGTTCAGAAACCGATGGTTAATATTTTGAAACGTAACTGTGGTTGTAAATTCTGGATTATTTGGAGGTTGTGCTTTCATAACTGATTGGCTGCTGTGTCTGCTCTTGGAGGTACAATGTGAATGAGGAAAATACCTAAGCAGTGCAAAAGTAGTGCTGTTGATACAGAGAACATTCTAAATTGCCTATTTGCAGTGAGGTTCAAGTGTCATTTAAATGGCACTGTTATGAAAAGTACTTTCGAAGAAGTCATGTGCAGTGTGGTGGGTTTTGTGATCAAAAAGGTTTTGGTTCGCCAGGCACTGTTGTCTCCCACCTGTTCATCTTACCCAGGCCAGGTGACAACAGACTAATTCAGAATTAGCTGGAAAACGAGCTCTGTATTGCCTCTGTCTCTGGGTGGTGAGACGGGCAGTGTCATCCACTGTAAGGACAAAGCTGCAGGAAAAATTGACAAATTAAAGATCCTGCATTTTATCCTGTGAGATGGTCCTTTATGTTTATTATTAGGAAGACTTCTTTTTTAAAACTCAAAAAAGCCTCATGCCATGAGTGCAAGGTTGTACACCTCTACTGTATGAAAAAGGCAAGGCAAGTTGTGTTAAGTGAGTATAATTCTGATTTTTATTTAATGCTAATTAAATGGATATCCTTGTCTTTTGGGGCAATTAGTTTTTTTGTTTTTTTTACTTAGCAACTTGACATCTCTCTTCCTGCAAGTATCTTCCATCATACTAACACAAACCTTGAACTTCTCTCTGTTCCACAGCTGAAGTTCTCTGAGGCCTTTCTTTGCCTCTTCCCCAGCTGTTTTGGTCTTGTCAGTATTTACCTGTCTTTGTTTCCAAAATATGTGATGTAATACTTTTGAACAATGATTGGGCAGATTCTCTTCTTCTTGAGCTGCCTCCATGTCGAAGGGTGAAACTATTTTTCCATCAGTCATCCTCTACTGTGTCATGGAAAATTGCTGTCACTGCTAACTAACGCAGGGCAGCAAGTAACCATGGGCCACAGTTCCTTCCCTCAGCATTACAAAGCTCTCCATGGTTCTTGGGGCTGCAGCACTTGACTGGGTTTAAAAATGACACCTCATTTTGCAGAAAGGTAAAAAACTGAATGTCCTTAGAACACTCTTTATTCAAGTTTGTCGTGTTGTGCCTATCCTCAGAAATGCCCAAATGGTACTTCAGAAATAGAGCCCCTTCTCACAAAACCTTTCACACGTCTGAGTTTGCCATCCTGTGCCTGACCTGTTTTTATCCAGCTTGTTTAGACAGCACAGTGATGATAGAGGAAGGCATGTAACAGCTCCAGATCTTTGCTTTGCATTTAGTATATGTGATCTGGTGAGGTACTTAGGAAAAAATAAAGTAGGCAAATACTCCTACTGAAAACCTGGCTATTTATATGTTTTTGATAAATGCTGTCTTACTTCCCTTTTTATTTTGCAGTTGGAAATGTAGCATAATAGTTGGTCTTAAAAGTTGTGTTGGTGGGGTTTTATCAAAGGCAAGAACCTAATCATTATTTTCATTATGCAATTATTTGGAATACTTGCTTTTAAATGCTGTCTTGAAATCCTGCCCGTAATGACTATAAATAGGGCTTTCATTAACACAGTGTTTTCTTAAGGCAGTAAAAGTCTTTGAGAGCTGCAAATATAAAGAAATTGCCTAATTTGCACTCACCAAGGATTGCATATTCCAAATTAGCTAAAAATCTTTTTCAAAAATGAGGGACATAAAGATGGTCTGTAGGAGCAAAACTGAGCAAATGCAGAGAAATTAGGACAGAGATAAAATTCATGGGCCTGAAAAGAGAGAAAATGTGCATTAACAGCTGCAATGTGCATTGGCTACCTACTTCCAGTGGAAGTGGTGTCATGCTCTGTCAGTGTGGCTTTTGTCCAAGAAAGGAGTCATTGGATTGTAGCCACCCATCTTCAAGCTCTGAGAGTGCAGTTGCTGGTGGTGTCAGAGGACCTTGGGTTTGTGCTTCAGGCCAGACCTTGCACCATGGGGCTGTGCTCACCTGAGCTGTCCCTGCAGTCCTGCCCTGCCAGCTTCCTCCAGTGCTTCTCACCTGCCACGGGTGTGGTGCTTACTGCTCACAGTCACAGCAGGGGCTTGGGGGGCTGGGATTTTGTGTTTTGACATCCTTAAAGTCACACAGGAGGCCACACCCGTCACAGGGGTGTTGGACAGGGCAGTTGTTTGTAGGTGAGAAGCTTGAATATGATGGGTGGAATTACACTTGTTTCATTTGTGAGGGAAAACTTCCCTCCTCCAGTAGCCCTCCAGCTCTCCCCAGTGTTACTGGTGTTTAGTCCAGCAACCATTTCTTCTCTTTTGCTTTCAAATCACTCTTAAAAATAACTAAAATATGTGTCATGTATCTAATTAATGAGCAGTAGCTTGATATCTTGTGTAACTAAGTTGAATTCCCTCTTGTGCCCTATCAAATCTGGATCTGGGGTGTTTGCTTCCATATATTCTTTTGGCTTGTGTACTGGCTTCAAAGCTTGCAAAATTTTGCAAAAGATAAACAATTGCCTGAGTATAGATTCTTTTGCCTCTTGACAGTGAAGTGGGGACTCCACTGACAGTCCTGATGTGACTTTAAATTTATACTACTTGATTTGAACACACCTAAGCTGATTGAGGCTGGAGTAATTGATAGGAGCTTGGGAAATCATCCATTCTTGAAATTTAGTAGCTTGGTGTAACAGAAACTTTGTCAGGGATATGCAGTGCCAGCTTTCAGAATGCAAGGAGTGCTTTCACAGGAGATGATGGAAAGGAAAACATATTTGGCACATAACAGAAAAACTCAAAGTCTCTGTGTGGTTCCAGGTATGGAAACAGCAAAACTCAGAGTCTGAATGGTTCCAGGAATGGAAGCATTTGAACTGTCTTTGCTGCTCAAAATCTCAGCAAGCTTCCTTTAAAAAGCTGGTGGTGAGTTCAGTTAGTTTTCAGTGCAGCTATTTAAAATTCTGTTACATAGTGAAATGAGCTTAAATGAGCTCCCCTTCTGCTGCTCCTCAGCTAAGCTGATGCAACATCCAAAATCGACGTGTGGGACTTGAGGAAAATGAGAGAAAAAGCAGTTCTGCCTTTCCCTGGTAAAGCTCTTTGCTGTAGGTGAGGTTTCCTTTTAGCGATGTTCTATGTCCTGCTAAGAAAGAAGTTCAGGCACTTGGTAGACACCTCATGTGAGCTCTAAGGCAAGGAGAGCTGCATTCATGGAGTTTTCCAGTGGAGTTTCTATTCAGTTTCCTTTTTAAAGGAGGAAATATTGTCCATTAAACAACATTTGAAATTGCATTACTGATGTTAATTTCTCCTTACAAATATTAGGCCTGTGCTCATTAAAACCAGTTCTGTTAAAAGCTTGTCTATTCACCAGTTTTAGTTCTCCAGGGAAACCAGTACTTAAATTATGTGATGCCACTCTAAATGTTTCTATTCTTGTGCTACTGGCACTGAGGGTTGAGTTAGTTTTAACTATGTAGTTAACAAATCATTAAATGCTTTTGTTGATTCAAATGTACCTTTCAGCTGTGCATACTGTAGTAAAAGCCTGGTAATTTTTTTAAGGAATAATTGTACTAGAAGAAGAGCTTTGGGAGGAAAAAGCAAATTATTGCATAATAAGTTACTGAAATGGCTCTGGGAGGAGAAAAAGCATATTAAGTTATAGTAAATTACTAACTGAAAGAAAAAAAAAAAGATCAGTAGCCCATTTTAAAATATACTTTTATGGGTCCCAAGATGAAAGAAAAAAAACCCATGTGTTTTAAGCTGCTTATGATAGGTCATTATCTGTTATCTGTTCCCTTGGTAGAGGAAACACTTTCCTTTTTTTAATATCATTTCTCCAGGTAGTTTCAGGAATAGGAAGAAAGTTAATAAAAGCCATGTCATGTTGCCAAGGAAATTAGGAAACAAGAATTGAAAGTGTAGGAGCTGGCTGAGAGAGTAAACTGCTTGGATGCCACTGAACAAGGATAATGCTTGTAAAAGTGCTCTGCTATCTATTGTTGATAAATGAAGAAGGGAAATCAAGGACAAGCCTGATGAGAGTGGGAGAGTGCCAAATCCGTGAGCCCAAAGCACCTGCTGTTCCTTTCACAGATGTGCCCGTGTCAGTGCTAACTGTCAAAGCTTTCTCTCGTAGAGACTTTTGCATTAACAAACTTGTGCCACTGAGTTAATGTAACCCTTCTCTGTTGTGCCTGTCGCCAGCGGCCAGCGCAGTCCTTTGCACAGACGGCCAAAAGGTCCAAGGTACGGTAGCCGCGTGTGCTGGCATGCGAAGGGAGCCCTTCATGCTTGGTGCAGCTTCGTGACTTTGTGGGCAGTGCCTTTAGTTTTCATTTTTTTGGCATTGTAGCTTTGTTTTATTCTGTTGGATTTTTTTTTTGTCTTGCCTAGTTGTCTGCTTTTGTGATTTTGCCTTTATATTTTTGGTGGCTTCTTATTGTTACGGAGAGAAACATTTTCCCAACATTTTATTTACTTTTCTTTAGATGTGCTCTATTGTGCTGGTAGTGCCTTCAAAAGCTGCAATTGCTTGAGTATTTTCATCCTAAAGGGAATTCTTCATTCTACTGAAAACTTTAAAAATGCAGGTTTCAGCCATTTTGTTTTTCATATAATGAATGAAAAAAAAAAAATAACTGCTTCTGGTATATTTATATTATCTTTTATAAGCCATAGATTTTAATTTTACATACTTTCCTTTAGTCAAACACAAAGTTAAAGTTAGTTCGGAGCCTTGCTGTATGTGAAGAGTATCTACCACCTCCCACAGCTGAAATATCACAGGACCTCCAGGTAAAAATCACCTTACTGAAGTTTCTGGAACAATTTCAAGTAACTTGTTGTTCTAAGAAAGTCTGTTTGGTATTCTTTAATTATATGGACACCATGTGGTTTTAAATTTTTTTTGGAACAGTGGTCTAATAGAGGTGATGATATCGGGAGCAGAATTTGCTGCTTTCTTTTTCTGAACTATACAAATTGACATCTATGGACAGAAAGAGGAGTTTTGTCAGTTCTTTTAACTTTTCAGTCCAACAGTGCACTCGAGGGTCTCTTAAACTGCTTAAGTGCTGTCTGCTATTAGTAAGACAGAAATATTGTGATAAGCATGGAGCCTAATTTATTGGCTTCATATATTTTGAGAACAGAAACAGTTGTGATTTCTGGAATTGTAACTGAATTCCTGCATATTAGTCCCAACTGCTGGTAGCTCTGTAATACCTGCCTGAAGGTATGTCTGAATGAACCTATTCAAATCACAGAACACACTTACAGAAGTTCCTACATGCTGAACAAAATATGTAAAATTACTTCAGAGAATTTAAACCAAATCCAAGTTTCCTGATTTTACCTCTACACCAGTCTGTACTTTCAGAGCAAAACCCTACTGCTGGCTTCAGTTCTGTGCAGGAGTGAGTGCCATCAAAATGCTGGTTTTGTTCACGCTTATCAAAGCAGAAATGGGCCTTTGCTATTACTGAAAAGCTTCTAAACTGTGCTTTTGTGAAAAGTCTCACTTTGGTTTAAGAAAAAACCAGTAGAAAGCAGGGTGTGAAGGGGTTTTTCTGGAAAGGTGGAAATTCAGTTCTGAGGAAAGATGGACATTGAGAGCTCATGTAGGTTTTTGTCAAGCTAATTAAAATTTTTGAGATTGAAACAGTACCTAGGTTGGGGGGGGGGGGGGGGTTGTTCCTTTGGAAAATATTATTTTTGTAGACTTTCACTAATATACCAGAATTTGAAGTGTTGACTAGAGGAATTCAGAAACTTGCCCTGGTACCATGATGAAAATCTAAGTCATAGTTACAGTTTGAAATAGGTTGCAGAGTAAAAGATTAAAAGCCAACAGAAGAGTTATTGATGTTTACAATGATTTACAGTCCTTTTGTAATGTTTCCCATAAGATAATAAAATATACTGAGAGATCTGGTCAGACCGAGTTGTTCAGTCTGAAGCAGAGGGGTTTATCTTTCTCAGACACTGCAGCAAATTGCAAGAAGACAGAAGCCTGATGTGGTGGGCTGGTCATCCGTGGCATATTTCCAACATAAGAGGCATTAGGATTTTGTAACCTCCAGCACTGCACAAGACCATGTGTTGAATGGTTTGAAGTCAGACGTTTATAAGGTGGCATTTGTGGCCGAGTCCTCTGGGATCTGTCCCTGGCTCTGTGCTGCCAGGTGGCTCCTGAAAGGAATCCTTGCAGCAGCAGCAGGAGGGACGTCAAGGCTGGCTCTGCAGAATGAGCTGAATTGTGTGATAATGGAAGTTTGTACAAAAGGAATACCAGAAAGCAGATTGCCATAAGAACAAAATTAGAGCTAGCTGTGTTTTCTTTGGAAGCAGTAATGTAGAAGAAATGACTTATGAATCCCAATAGCTGTGCAGAGAAATGATTGCGAGAACAAATTTAGTTCTTCCCTAGAGAGTGAAGAAATGTGTTGGAGTGTTAGAAGTGGCAATGTGTTACAAGTTCTGATGCTGGAGTGCACATCCTGTGGGGCACAGGTCACCTATGACCCTCTGTAACAACTCAGGCAATTTCTTCACCCATTTTGCCTCCTTTCCCAAACTGTCTTGGGAAAGCGTGGAAGAGCTCTTTAGTCAGCTGCTGCAGTTGGGACTAACTTGCCTCCAACTTGCTTCAGTACTCTGAAGCATTAATTGTGCTTGGGATGTGGGGGGTCCAGTGGCTCAGGGAAGGAAGAGCCTGCCTTGCACAGGTGTTCCAGGTGGCAGCAGGAGAATCACCTCTGATGCTTCCCCCTCCTGGAAGAGTCACTGCTCTGTTGTATCCGTGATTGATACTAAAAAGTGACTTCCAGGTTAGTGTTAATACTTAATGTGGATTTTAAGACACAGGATGCATTAAATTCAGGACAATGTTGATGATGATATTTGAAGAATCACAATTTACAATTATTAGAAGGTGCTAGCCTTGGTAAGATGAAACTATGTATGTACTTACCTGGGGAATGGTGTGAGTTTGGGAATAACTCCATGCTTTTGTCTGTGACTGTTCATCAGTCACTCCTTCACAGCAGCAACTCCAGCAGGGTGAAATTCCTGACACAGACAGGTGCAGGAGGCACTTAGCAAGGCACCACTGGCTGCTTCTCCTCAGAATACTGTGGTGGAAGAGGGTAACAGACCAAAGAAATTGTCTCAAGCAGATCCATTTATTTTCTGATCTATGTTCAATTGTAACATGAAGCAAGATGCTGCTTTTCCCTGAGAAACCTTGCATATTTTTAATCCTTGTTGTAAAGCCCAATCAAAATTTGGTGAAAATTTCCTCTTCTACAATGAGGGCTTGGGATGGGTGATCAGAGTTAGCACAAGGAGTCTGTTCAGTCCAAATGCCAGCAGAGACCTGCTGCAAACAGGGTGGGATTAAGAGAGTTTTATAGGGGAAGAGAAGTTGAAAGATTTTTCGGCAGCTTTCCAGTCAAGTAGGTCATATTTAATTAGATGCTACAGTTTTTATAGCATGAAATCACAAGAAAGTGCCCTTTGGTCCCCAGTTCTGGTGTATCACACTTTGAAGTAGAGCTGGTGGTAGTAGCAGAACTGGCTGTTCAGATGGTGATTCCTTTTTATAGCTCTTGTTGGGGAAGGAAGTATGAAAATGATTACTTGCTGAGATCCTTTAACTAAACTATGGCTGTATGCATTTAGAATGAGTTAAGAAGTTGCAGTCACTTTTCTAATGAAGAAACATCGGACTATGAAAATTTCCTTAATTTACTGATAGTTTTGTAGAGTGTTATCGTAACATGGAGGATAATAAATTGGTGAATCCAAGTCAGGAATCATTTCTTAATGATTCCAAGACAGAAACATTTCTCAAAAAAAGGTTACCCAGCTACTTGGTGAATGGTGAGTGTAGTGCTTTTTGTAGTGACAAATAAATTGCTCATTTGAATTACACACAGATTTATGAGGCAAGGAATACAAAGAGTTGTTTTGGACTCCTTAAGGTTTGTAGCCGAGTGAATTCTCAAGACTAAGAAAGAATCAGGTGAGAGAGTTCCTTGCTGGTGACTGGGGATGGTGTTTATCAGTTGTGGTTATAGATCCTGTCCAGAGTGAGGACATTCACACTGAGGTGCTGTTTAGCGTGTGTTCATGAATTAGGAAGTTTAGTTGGGACATTCAGTGTGGGGAACAGGCATAATGAAAGGGAGAGCTGGTAAACTCTCTCAGTGACCACGTTTCCCTCGTTTGGAAAAGCTGTTGTCCCAGAGGTGCAGCGGGGAGCTCCTGTTGGACAAAGCCTGGGTGGTGCAGGCTCCCTCTGTGCCGGCACAGGCAGGAGTGGCTGCGGGCCGGGCACGTGAACAGGCTCCAGGCTGGTGGATCCTGGCTAAATTTAACTCTGGCTGCATTCCACGGCTCAGATCAAGGCTGTGCAATGACACAAGAGCAGAGCTTAGGGGAAGAGCCTGGATGTGGGTAAGAACAAGTTTGAGTGAAGAGTTGAGGACTTGTGTGGGAAAGGATTGAAGTGCAGGGCAGAGGAGGGATAGATAAAAGTGCACGAGGGGCAGGTCTCTGGGTTGGGAAGGGTTGGATGTTCCCAGGAATGGGGAGGTGACAGCATGGACACAGTTGGCTTCTGGGGAAGCAGAACTGACATTTGAGGGAGTTTAAAGACGACAGGGGAGTCTGGCTCTGACAGGCCTTGGCCACTGCTCCCATGGGAGTCCCTCCGGCATGGTGATTGCATTGCTCCCAAACTCTCAACCCTGGCTGTGAATGTGTTGGTCCTCCACTGACAACCTCCTGAAACAGTAAAGGGGCATGAAGAACAAGCTGCAGTCTTGCACTGCTCAGGGTATTTAGGGAACTATTATGTTACTAATTTCAGAGGGAAGCTTTTTGTTGTATTTGAGAAACAAGTTTTATAATAGTTCTGGTATAAAACCATAGATTTTGAGGTGATTGCACACAAAGCTGCTCCCTCAAAATACACAGGAAGTTATGAAACTAAGCCTTGATGACAGGTCTGCAAACTATGCCTTGATATATTGTACTGTAAATATTTCCCCTTTTTTGTGGATCTGGAAATGCTGGTCTGTCTTAGAAATTTTTATTTTGTTTTGTTTTCTCTTGGTATGAACCAAATCAAAACTTGAAAGAAGCTTTTACAGTAAAGAACTGTGAAGAATGGGGAGGAAAAAAGTATTGTGGATGAGATATGACTTAAAAATATAGACAAGTATAAAATTAATACATCTGAAAAACTGGAATATTTTCTTACATGAGTGGAGTAAGATACTTTTGATTCATTTGCAAGAGCATTCAGCTCCTGGAAGTGTGTGTAAACTCTGAAATGTCTGTGGTCCTTTCTATGCTTTCTGTATTTTCTGATCTACTGATAAATAATTTTATTATGTGATCACATGGAGCACATATGAAATGAGAAAGAATACGTAAACAATATTTTTGGTTGTTGCTTTATTATTTTGCAGGCAATATAGTACCGAACAATCCTCCTGCAGGTATTGTTTGAAATAGTTTATGTGGTGACTGATTTTTACTCTTTGACAGGAGAAAATTCAGATCCAGTTGTCACAGTCTTTTGAAAAAGAAGAAAAACCTGCAAAAGATGAATCAGAAAAGGAAAAATCCAGTGATAAACTGTCCAGAAAAATGTTATCAAGAGGTTTGCTATCTCTCCTTGTGCTTTTCAATATACTGTATAGATAAAGAACATATGAAAATACAGTTCTTCTTCCAGGTCTTCATTGCATAAACATTGTTGAATTTTCTTTGCAAATGAAGCAAATGGATCAGACACCTTTGAGCTGGAGAAGGAATTGGTCCTTGAGGAAAGAGCTTTAGAGTGTTTCATCAAACACTCCAGCAAATGCTTTTCCTTTCTCTCCTGTGCAGAGCAGCATAAAAAAGCAGCTGTGTTGTCTCAGTTGTGTCCAAGTGTTCTTTAAGCTGACTTTATGAGTCAGTGGAAGCTCCTGTCTTGTTTCTGGGCTTTGTTGTTACAGGACTTGTGAAACTGAAGTGAAAATGGCACAGCTGCCTTTGTTCGTTTTCTGATGCTCATTCAACAGGCGTCAGTGTTCTCCTTTGTTTATTTTACTTTGATAGTATCTAGATTTTTTTCAGTCAAGTTCTGGAATAAGGCTAGAACTATATAAATAAAAAAGACACGTATTACGTTTTCACTTAAATATTCCTGTATTCTGGATTAAAATTACAGTCTATGTGCTGAAAATCTCTGGGTTCTAATCTGAAAGAGAACTGTGAAATCAATGACAAAAACCAGGTTTTGTCCATGCTCCCTAATGCCTCCTACAGATAGGAGACTTAATGCATTTAAGGTGGCAAATCATTTTACAGCTCTTGCTTTAAACATCCAGAATGTTTACCTAGATATCTTAGATCAGCCAGAGTATAGGAAATGCCTTTAGAGTTGGAATTCTTTTTGAGACAAGTGGCACTTGTCCAGCTCATGTCCTGCAATTCCATACAGCATTCCTCATGTGGAGTTTGTCCCACCTGCCAGCCAGGTATTAGTGAAACAAAAAGCACTGGGATGGAGAACTTAACCTGCATTTATAAATCTCAGTCTTTGAAATGATGCCTTGAACACCACCCCCAAATACCCAACAGGTAATGATGGGGGCTTGAGAGCAAAGTGACAAAATGCTTTTGAGGAAGAGGTGGTTGTTCTGAATTCAGCCACTCTGAAGGTTAATTACCTTCCAGTATAGGATGTGCCAAAATAGAAAATTATGGAATTTTAGCATCAGTTCTAGTAACTATAACTAAATCATTGCTCACTTGTAAATTAGAAAAATTGAAGTAAGTAATTACTGAATCGTGACGTTTTTACCAGGGATAGCCTTTTTTTGCCTTCTCCTCTTCAGAATCAAAAGTAATTCCAAACCAGAAATGCTCAGACTTGTTTGTTTTCACTTAAAATCTCTGGGCAGCTGGAAGAGCTGGAACCTGGGCATAAGTTTGAGTTATGATTAACTAAATTGAGACTAGGTTAACACATAAGTAGTTCTTGGAAGACATCTAGTTCCAAAAATACTGTTCCAACACCTGTTAGTACCTGGAACCTGAAGGTGCTCATGTAAGGCACCATTTGGGGTTAAATCATTCCTTTCAGGGACAGATTTTAGGGGATAGTATGTAACTGAATACTTTTTTTCACTGAAACCAGAAAGGAGAAGGAAGGTTGAGATTTCTTTTTGGAACCATCTAAACATGATGTTGTGCAAACAAAGCCCAAGAGAACAAGGATTTTTAGTAATGCGAAGCACCACCTTGTGAAGGTTAAACTATTACATTCTGAATTACAAACTTTCTTTGGGCAGCATCCAGTAGTTGAGTAGATGGGCTGCTGCTGCTCCACAGATGAGTACACACACTGCAGTGTGGGATAGAGAGAAAATGTGGCAGGCTGATGGAGATCAGGTCTCTCCAGGTGATACCTGCTTCACAACATACAGCCTGTTGTTAATTGTGGTGTTACTGGGAATCCTGCTTCTGTAGTGCCCTTGAATTAGGGGATAGTGTGTGGTGGTGAGTTTTCTGTTTTGTTTTTGATTTGTGGGCCTTTTTTCCTGGAAACTGGAAGCATTTAATTTTGGCAATAATGTACTTAATGGTTATATAGTATCAATGCATATATAGTATGTTCAGCAATAATTGGAAGACAGCTGCTGCTGCTGCTTCTACTCCGAGTGTGATTTTGTTCTTTTCTCCCTTACCCTTAGATTCCAGCCAGGAGTATACAGATTCCACTGGTATAGATCTTCATGAATTTTTAGTAAATACATTAAAAAACAATCCCAGGTAAGAATCAGTAATGTCAACTTTCTTTATGTTTTTCTCTCTTCTTGTTGCCTGAGGTGTCACACTACCTGTTTTTTGTTTGTGGTTTTATTTTTCCCCCTCTTTAAATGTCCAACTATTCATGTCAGTTATTCAGGGTGAGAATCTGTTGCACAGACTGTCCAAAACACCAGTATAACTGGTTTGCCTTTTGAGCAGAGGTTCAGGACACTGAATTGATTTAAATGCTTTTAATGCTTAATATGCAAATGTTGTGTTCAGTCTGTGTGGAGTTCTCTCCCTGAATGGGCTTCAGTACATTGTCTCTAAACCTTGTACTGTCTTAGCACCTACTTGTTAGAGACCAAACTGCCTTCTCTGACTCTGTCTTGCACTGAATTTACAGATAAAGGCATTTTTTAAACTGTACCATATAACTGTAGTTAGAGATTTTCATTCTGCACATCAGAAACCAAATCTGACCTAATCCAAGTCCATCATTTGTTAGCAACAGAGCCAACCTGGTTCTGTTGCTCTGAGGTTTGCAGTCTGTCCCTGTCTGGTTTGTTCTTTCCCTCGCTGGGCCTTTGTGGCTGTAGTACAATGCAGGAAATTAACTTAGTGCAGTTGTGCTCTGCCACAAAAGCTGTTTCACTATTTGTTACTCATTCATATTATAGATGGGACTTCCAGTGTGATAATTTATTTGGATTCCATTTTATTCAGAAAAAATGTGACATGAGCCAAAGCCGTAGTCCTGTAGAGTAAAATTGGAAAGCACAGACCTCTGTGAGACCCTTAGGTGGTTCCTGTTTGAGCCCATGAAGCATCCCAGTGGAAATAAGGAATTGTAGGTGAAGATCTCCATGGGTTTCCATGCACAGTGACTGGGAAGCTTAGTTACTTGATGTGCACGTATTATGAACTGTGCATCATTGGATTTCATTGCATCCTAATAGTTTATTAGAACCACTGCAAGCAATTTCAGGATCAATGTTCCTTTCTACCACCTTGAGTTTTAGCTTTTTTTTATTTCTGAGATGTCAGCACAGTGCATCATGTGCCTGCTTTAAGCCCTTGGTTGTTGGTGATGTGCCTCATCACTTTCTCAGTGATCCCCTGATGTGCTTCACAGTCCAAGGGCCAGCTGAGGCCTCTGCACATCTCCTGCCCACACCAACCAACAAGGAACAACCTCAGCACTGCTTTTCCTCCTGGAGCCTGTCTTCTCCATGACTGCACTTCCTGCTGAGCCTCCTGGGTAGGGACTTCTTGGAGGATCTGTGTACTCTGATATCTGAGAGCAAAACAGCATGTTTCACTAGGCAGGTTCAGTACCAAATAGCAAAAAGAGAATACTTTGTCCTAAAAATTCTGCATTTGACACCTACTTCCAGTCTGCCATCATCCTTTGATCACAGCTCTGATCTGTGTATTCTTAAGATGAATACAACTGCAGTTATTGGAGTGTCTCATATGTGAGTTGCTGTGTTTTTATTTTCAGGGACAGAATGATGCTGCTGAAATTAGAACAGGAAATTTTAGATTTCATTGGTAATAATGAGTAAGTACTGTACTCTCATAGGAAAAAAGAATTCAAGAGTGTTCCTGTTTATTTAATAAAGCTACTATTCCTTTCTTCCAGAGTACCAAGAAAAAAGTTTCCCCCAATGACATCTTACCATAGAATGCTGTTGCACAGGGTAGCTGCTTACTTTGGATTAGAGCACAACGTGGACCAGAGTGGGAAGTCAGTCATAGTAAATAAAACTAGCAATACAAGAATGTAAGTGTCAAAGCCTTGAAAAACCCTTTTGATGTGTAGCTCTAATGCCTGGGATCTGTGAGGCAGTGATGCTGTAGCAGGTGAGGTCTGTCTCCTCACTGGGAGCAGGCATCAAGGAGAGTTAGTTGAGGGCTCTTTACTGTTCATGCTCTTGCTGTGTAATAATGTGATCTTTTTCATGTTTGAATTCTTTTGGGGAAAGAATGATGTTATCTCAAAGTTAAGGATTTTTGTTGTTTTTCTGGCAGAGATGCATTGCTAACTTTGTTTCTGTGAATTATGACTTTATAGCAACTGTTTATTTGTTCAAAGATTTACACCAGTAAAGTGTACAAAGTGCATTCTTTGTTTCTTCTGGATAGCAGAGCCAGCTCTTACCTTAGAATGGGGTCATTTCTCATTTGGTGAAGGGAGGGGACTTGCACAACTTTGGTTTTTGTATTGTAAAATTCTGCTGGGAAAATTCAGCTATTGAAGTCCTTCTGTTGGAATAATGTTGCTTACAGATCTCTCATGGCCATACAAATAAACATTGCAGGGAAAACAGACATCAGTGGAAATGTCAACCAGGTCAACAAGCCATGGTGTGCTGCTTTTCTGTGGGTGCTGGGGAGTTCTTGGAGAAACCCCCAGGAAAATCCATATGGCAGAGAAGGTAGCACTGAGGCCACAGCAGCTCTGAAACCTGTGTGGAATTGAGGTTTTCATTCAAGGGACCCAGCTGTTCTCTCCATCCTCTGCACTTGCTCTGTCTCCTCATTCTCTCTCAAAAAGACAAAGGTCTAATGTGTTGACATATTTATGCCACCTAGTTTCTAGTTTTAACTTGGAGCATTTGCCTATTTTTATTTTGCGCCATTTTTTATTGGTCTTGAACAGGAAAACAGGAGCATACAGTGCCTGCATCCTAATCTCAGTCTCTAGGTATGCTCTTCATAGCTTTGGGAGAAAATAATCTAATCATCCACACTATTTTAGAGTCAGTAGGACTGAAATGATAGGCCACACTGAAATTTCACTTAAGTAAACAGTTTCTCCTCCGGAGTTTTAGAAATATATATAGAACCTAAATATATGTTGGATACTTGTATTATTTATGTATGTGTTCTTGCTTTGGCTGTACAATCTATATCTAAATTGACCTAGAAAGCCAAACATTTCAAATATGTTGCCTTTGCATCTACCAGCATCTCTAGACTGAAGCTTCAGTCTAGCACTTCAACTGTGGAATAAGAAGTAATAAAAGATTATTTCATTCTTATGCTTTTTAAAAAAATTTTAGACCATATTTAAATAGCTTGTGGCCTCTGGAAGCCCCTGTAGGTGTAGTTACTAATTAGCAGGCATTTCATCTAACCTGCAGACATAAAGATTCTTGATGTTTTTAATATTCTTATTTTAAATCGCTTTGGATATAAAATAAGAATTTAGAAAGAAAACCTTGGAGATCTGCTCCATGTGGAATAAAGCCAAACTTACCTTTTCCTCATAGGCAGATTCGCGGCTCCCTCGCCGAGCAGGGATGTTTCTGACATCAACCACCCAGTGCACACTGGCACGTCTCAGTGGAGTGGGAGTTGGTGATTGCAGGGCAGTAAATTCAGAGACCTTTAAAAGAAAGAGGTAAGACAGTCTAAAGGTTCTCTGAAATGCCTGCTAATTATGTTTGGGCATCCAGTACCCAATAGGCAGGGCTGGCTGTTTCATAGAAAAGCTCCCCTCGCTCCATCCAGAAGTCCTAGGTAATGATATATAGCAGAAATAGAGAAGAGCATACATTTATTCTGTCCTCTATTAGACAAATATTTCCTGATTGTCTGAACTCTTCTCTTATGATAGCAGTAGCTTTGTCATTCAGGTACTTGGTGCGTCTCTTTAATAACAAGGATTTGCAAAATGCCACTTTTTCTTTCACAAAGTAGATAAAATGCCAAAGCCATATTTATAATCTATTGCTTCACTCTCTCCATGTGACTGTGTGAAGCTCTTGCTTGCCTGCATTATACTGTTCTTCTCTTAATCATTTCTACTTCATTTTGTTTTAGAAGTTTCTAAGTTTCAGTGCTTTCTCCTCTACCTTCTTTCTTCTGTTTTCCCTTGAAATGAACTCTGAGGTATTGCGGCTCTAGCGGCAAACACCTGTCTTCACTTCCATGCATGCCCAATATCCATTGCATGGCACCAGTTGGGATTCAAAAGCACTTCTGATTCCCCAAGGGCATGTGGTTTGCTTCCCACCTTAATTGGGAGTTGCAGCAGAAGCTTTGAAAGGAGGAAGAGGTTTTTAAAAGCAGGTTTGTTATGCCTCAGGACAGGACTTGTCAGGGGTGCACCTCATCTTTTCCATTGCCCAGACAGCCAAAATCTATTATTTCAGTTAGAATACTAAGTATATTTTAAATGACTCTTGAATATATTTCAGTTTGTTCCACCGTGTGTACAGCACGTTTACAAAACCCATAAATGTTTTCTTTTTAACAACTTTTCTCAGACCTGACCAAAAGTTTTGTGAGCATATAAAGGATGAGAAGAGCGATGACTTCCAGAAGCGGTACATCCTTAAGAGAGATAACTCTAGTTTAGACAAAGATGACAACCAGGTAAAGCACACATGACTTATTCCTTCCACTTGCTGTATTTGTGCATTCTTACTGTTTTCCTGTGAAAATTGACACTGTACCACTTAATTTAGATGAGAATACGATTAAAAGATGACAGAAGAAGTAAATCCATAGAAGAACGTGAAGAAGAATATCAGAGAGCTAGAGAAAGGATATTTGCACAAGATGTATGTATCAAAACCAGTCTGGCACTGTTTTTCTGTGAACCTTTCACACACAGATATGCACAGGTGGCTTTTCAGGACATTTTGTTTCTGAATTACACTGAGCAGATCAGAGAGTGTGGCCTGAGCGAGTTACAAGTGATATTGCAGTTACTGAGAAATCTGTTTTCCCTTATTGCTGCTGTATGAAACTCAAACAACCAAAGAATTACTGAGGAGTGTTCTCTAGCATTAATGAGTGCAATGCCTTTTCCCCCTCTGCATTGTTTCGCCCCTCACTGCAATTTAAGTTAGAGTTTTGCTATTGCAATCATTTCAGTTGCTCAGAGCAATAATTAAAAGAAGAAAAAACCCCAAGCAAATTAAAAACCAAAACCCCCTCTTTTCTTGCTTGTATCTATAGCAACCACATTATGAGTGTTCACAGTAAAATGATTTGAGGTTCCCTATGTGAAATTCCTGTCAGAAATCTCAGTCTGATCTCCTGACTGGAGATAACCCTGCAGGACAACATCATAGGCTACAATTCAATTGCAAGTAGTGCTTATATTGAGTAAAGCAAAACAAGTATGTCTTCTAAAATATGTGTTACTTTTAATAATCCGTCTCTCACATTTGTCTGTAACTCTTGCACATCCAAAACCAAATTCTGAAGAGAGTAATGAGCTCTTGAGAGGCTAATATTTTTTTTTTGTTCACCTTAGTTACAAACAAGAAGAATGTATATAAAATTACATTTGGATATAAAATTACATTTTCCTTTTGCATCTTAATTTACCGTGTATTACACTCTTAGCAGCTTTGTGCCAGATGTTGGGAGTCACAGTCAAGGAGAACATAATTTGAGTATGGAGCAGCCTTTTTGGTTGTGTCCTGTGTGCTCTGTAGCATACCCAGGCTGGTACCCAGGGCACTGAGCAGTTACTGCAGCAGCAGTGGCCTCACCCCTGCACCCTTCCCAGCACAAGACAAGGCAGCTCAGGTGCTGTGACAGCCCTGGGAATCACACACCAGCTGTAAGTGACAGAAGGCACCAAAAGCCCAAGGGAAGAACTGTAACTTCAGAAAAAGTCTGATAGAAACCAACTGAGCAGCATTGTAACTACCCTCATGCTGGCTTTGATTTCCTGCTCATGTGCCTTTTTATATTGTCTTGTTTCTTCATGGAAATGAATCTGCAAGAAGTAAAGCTTTTCAGGCAGCTTAATATAAAGAGGGTGCTGTAGGAATCTGTGTATAATGCAGAAGACTCCAGACTGTTGTGTGTTTTGTAGTTGGGGTTCTAGATGTCATTCATATTAATTTCTGCGCTTCTTTGCCCCTCAGTCCCTGTGTTCCCAAGAGAATTATTTCACTGATAAAAGGTAAGAGAATTTGCTGTTTAATTCTGTTTTATCTTCCTATTTTCTTAATAAATATTAAGCTATCTTATTAAAATGTCAACAGAATCCAGGAGGAAGAAACTAATAGTACACAACAAAGACGGCAGATACTTAGGTATTTGATGCTTTCTTTTAAAAAAAACAAAACCCAAAGTCTTCTTCTGCATGCATTTATCTTTCCTTTCTTGTTTTTCGTTTACTTTCTTTGTTTGTTTGGTTTTTTTCTTTTTCCTTTTCCCTTA
This sequence comes from Sylvia atricapilla, assembly GCF_009819655.1. NCBI lineage: Eukaryota > Metazoa > Chordata > Aves > Passeriformes > Sylviidae > Sylvia > Sylvia atricapilla. Next base: position 32,165,106 of record NC_089146.1, read on the forward strand.
TTTTGCAAGCCGCGCTAGTGCTAAAAGTTGAGTTTGTAATTGCAGGATCAATAAGGAGGCGTCGGGGCGATCGGCCAACAGCCACCAGAGCAGCACGGAGACGGAGGTGCGGAGCTGCGAGCCGCGGCCCTGGAGCAGCACCGACTCGGACAGCTCCCTGCGCAACCTCAAACCCGCCGTCACCAAGGCCAGCAGCTTCAGCGGCATCTCCGTGCTCAGCCGTGGGGACAGCTCTGGCAGCAGCAAGAGCACGGGCAGGCTGTCCAAGACAGGTACAGCAGCCTTGGGGGCGGGCTCAGCCGGCTGGGCACGGCTGGTGTTTGGGGTGGGGAGGCTCCGTGCATCCCGTTCCCTCTGCACACACACGGCATCCACAGAGCCGGCCCTGGAGCCGTAACGTGACAGTGGGGTCAGCGCTTCCGCCTTTGCAAGGAGGATTCTCAAGTGCCTTGTAGATGGCTTGAAGTTCAGTGCCTTTCATCTCATGCGTTTTTTTATCAGAAATATTTTTGTGTAAAATACTTGGAGTTCAGCTCTTCAGTTCTAGTGGGGCAAAGCTGCATTGCATGGTCTTAGGAAGCTGCACTGCTATCCTTCTAGCTCAGGTACAACAGCATTAAAGCCTATGAATTGGTAGTTGTTTTTATTGTGTTCTCTTTCTTTTGTTACATTAAAATGAATATGGCTAAAATTCTTACTTAATTTTTGGATGCTGAGAAATGAGGTCAGTGAAACAAAGTGTAATGTTAAATTTGAAGATTCAAAAATGTTGGGGAAAATTACTCGTAAGAGTCAGGGTTTCAAAGGGTGTTAACTTGTAATTAATGTGAAAATCAAATCTCAGAAAATATGGGAATGAATCTTCTGTAGGTCAAAAATAAAATTTAGTAAATATTTGTATTTCAAATGCCAACATAAGTTGATCCAGTTACTGATCCGTGGAGAATTCTGGGGCTTGTAATACATGGGTGGGTTACTGGTGGGCAGCTTCAGAATTTGAAGTAGAACTGTAAAAAGGCAGAATATAATTGCTTGCCTTCTTAATACTGGCTTTGATCTTATTTCTAAAGCTGGTTTCTAATGAGGATCTATTTACAAATTTTTTGCCTTTTCTTAGATCACCACTATCTTTTAGGTAAATGGCCACACTGTTATATCTTAACGCAGTAAACCAGTAACAAATTCTGTTTGTCCATTGTATACTTGCATTAAAAAAACCCAAAGCATTTCAAGGTACTTCTGCTGTAAAATTGTGCCATCATTCAGAGTTATTCCATTTAGCAGTGTAGTGATGCTGTTTGGCACAGCCTTAAAAGAGACTGCAACTTCACAATAAAAATCTTAGAAATCTCCACTGGCTAAATTTCAAGAACATAAATGGATTGTTAAAATTTTTGCTGGAAACATTATTTTGGCATTCTGAATGTTTGGACATTCCAGGTTTGGAATGCCCACCTTGATGGTTGTTGCTTCATACAGTTCCAGGTTGTGGTGATTTGGCACATGTTGAGCTTGAGTTTGTTCATGTTGTTAAGGGCTGTAATTGGCTGTATGGCTTCAGCCTCACTTCTCTGCATAATCTAGAAGTGAACACAGTTGGAAACAAATCCAAGTAACTCTGCTCAGGCAATGATGGTTTTATAGAGCTGGGATGTGCTGTCTCACCCAGTTTACAATTAAGAGCTTTGATTTCACTTCATTTACCAATAAAAAAGGCCAGTGCTTCAAGCTATGCTCTCTTCCTAAGCACAAGTAGAAGGGTTACAATTAGCAACTTTTATGGAGGACTGCAAAATAACTTCAAGCAATACATAAATTCCATCAGAGTGCTTTTTCTTCTAGATTGTATAGAGGCTGCTAATGAGGAGTTTGTAAATTAAAACAACTCTATTCTGTTTCCAAGTACTGCAAGTGTCATACGCTTCTTTTGAAGTCTTTGCTAAACTGTGCACTTAAAGCTCCAGGTGTAGAGTGACTTGGAAACAGCAGTTCCACAGACCTCTCCATACTGGACTTTTGCAATGTTTCTTTTAGCTGCATGCCTTGGCTTTCAGGAAGCTCAGGGTCTGGTTCTGCACTGCCTTGCAATGTTTATAGTAATTCAGATCTGTAAAATGATTAATGATTTCAATTGGCTATTTCATACTTCATTTGAAATTTGAATTGTTGCATAAAGCCAGGCTAAAGCTACCATATTACCCTCATGTTTTCTTGATGTGTTCTTGATTTCTGCCTGCAGATTGTCAAAGGAGGCAACAGATAGTGTTGAGGGTTTTAGTGTAGAGCAAATTCTCCAGCAGGTGAGTCAGAGAACATCTGACCCCCAGCAGTGGAAAGAAACTTGTCTTTGCTTGCATGCAGGCTGTGTGTACAGGGCATGAGGCTTTAAATGGTGAATCCACAGGGACCTTGGGGCCCTGCAGCTGCATTCCATGCACAGCTGCAGGAGCTGGGGCTGGGAATTCACAGCCTCAGTGCATCCAAGCCACCATTTTGGAGTAATGACCAATCACTTCCATTCTGGAGGTACAGATATGCATTTTCTGACCAGAAAACCAGAGCTAGATATGAAAGCCTCACTTTGCAGTGCAAAGCAGTGCTGAACTGACCCTTGGTTCACAGAAGGGGGGGGCTTGTAATGGTATTCCAGGGGATATGGAGGGGGAGGCTATTGACAAGGCTGCTGTTGAATAACGTTCTTAATGCTGAGCTTTCAGGGTGAGCACTTACAAGTGTGTATTTTAAAGTGAGCATGATGTCACTGTCTCCAGGTAAAACCAATTTCTCGTTACTCCTTTCCTAGGTTCAGAGTCTTCTAGTAGTGTAGGGTCCTCCACTGGTTCTCTCTCTCACAGCCAGCAGCCTCTTCCAGTGCCAGCTCTAAGCCAGCCCTCTCCTGGCACGCCTGCCGTGTACCCAACTGTCAGCTCTAGTAACTCTCTTTCCTTTGATGGTGGCATGAGCGGGCAAGTGGCACCTGCTGCTGGCAGTAGCTTCTTTCTGCTTCCCTTGGAAGCAGCGGGCATCCCGCCTGGCAGTGTGCTGGTCAACCCTCAAACAGGTTGGTACATGCTTGGGACTGTCTCTGTTACACTGGGGAACTTGCTAAAAAATGCACGAGTGTTTGCCCTGAGACTTCGTGTCAGTATTGTCCTTTGTCCTTTATTTTTCTCTTTGTTTTTTAATGTGGTTGTGTTTGTTCAGTGCACTTAAATAAACAAGGAAGCATGACTGGAGGATCAAAGGAATGAGTGGAGTCACATGATTTTCTCTAGAAGAGTTTTAACTTACATGTAAAATTCTAATGAGTGACTTGCACAAAATATGAAAATCATACGATTTACTATCCAGAACACAGAATAACTTAATTGTTTCAGCTTTTTTGAGGAGATGAAAATGTCTTTTCCAGTGCTACTATAAAACAGTTTCAGTGAGGGGAGAGAGCCTGAGAAAAGATTTATATTGACTTGAAAGAACTTACCATCCTTCATTTTTTTGATGCAACATGGTCACATCTCTAAGCTCAAGGCTGAGTTATTACAAGTGAAAGAAAGAAGCACATGATGAAATGCTATTTCTACACTTCTCCTTGTCACTTCAAAACAGGATTAAATCAATGTTGGTATAATTGGCCAATACTGGTATATTTTAGTAAGTAGTAGGTAATTGATACTTCATAATGTAGGTGCAAGGAGATCTGTAATAACTTGTGTGGATTAAATAATGAGTTAGCATTGTCTAGGCAAGCTTTTCTTCTCGTAGAAATTAGGAATTACTGAACATTTTTAATTTACCTTTTATGTGAAAGATCATAATTTTAGATTAAGATTGTATATTTTAATTTTAGTATAATGATTTGTTTTCATTTTAGAAAATAAAATTCTTCAGGATATATACTGTTCTCTAGATCAACTTGTAAATTTAAACGTGTTAGGTTATGTTTAAATATGACTGCACATGATGTTTGAAGCAAAATGTTTCTCATTGGGGTTGTTAAAATGATCATGTAGAAAATAATTTTTTTAATTAAAAGGTATAACATTGAATTAGATAATTTTCTCTTTTTCCTTAATATTAATCAATTGCTAAATATTTGGTTACAAATCAGTTGCTCTAGGACCTAATTTTCATAGAGAGCCATTGGATTTGGAGGAGACTGTCATCTTAGAGCTAAGTTCATTAATAGTCTTTCATAATTATATTGATGTCTAATGAGTTCTTATCAAAGACAAAGAACACTTTGAGAACAGGGAACATTTAGGTAAAGATAAACTTCAATTTCTGGTGTACTCAAATCATGCTATTCTGTAATTGTTCCTCTGGCTTTATATTGTTCCAATGCCAGCCAAAGTGGAGATTGGTTCTTTAGAGTTTCTGACAGGATTCTGTGCATTGGGAATTAGGAAGGGACAGTTCTTACCCAACCACTCCAAGAAATAAGTGAAGCTCTGGTGATTAGCAGGTAGTGGTAGAAGGAAATAAGAAAATCTGAGTCCCTGTTGATATGAATATTCTCAATTCTTGTGTTAAAGAGAAATCTGTTGAGCTCAGTTGAGTATCACCTCATGAGCTGCAGTTTAGCTGCTATAGCTTATTTTTGCCAGTTTGTTCATGCTCCTCTGAGCAATGAAGTCTGCAATGAATTCCTGGTCCTTTCTTCAGTAACTCTTACGCTCTGTGTTGGGCAGTTGCATTTAAGTATGAAGGAACCAAGAAATCTGGAAGAGCAGACTAATGACTTGCTTTGACAGGGTGCAAAGACTTTAGGCTCAGTTTACACCTTTCTGGAAAGGACAAGAATATCTTTAAATCAGAGGAGAGAAAATTTTACATCAGTGTTGGGCCCTTTAAGCATCAGAATAAGCCAATGCAGGACTCTAAGCAGGTAGGCACAGGCCCTTGCCAGCCAGGCTGTTGCTCCTTCCATTTGTTTTGGTTTTTTCCAACCCAGGCACAAAAAGAAATCACTGAGGCTTTTTTATCATTTACTTTTATGGAGTTGATTTTTCAATTATTTTTCACTGATCCATTGCTATAATATTGAGGTTGCAAGTTATTAAATAGAAGAATAATTCTATGTTATTTATTTTGAAAGCTAAAAGCCAATTAATCAAAGAGTAGGGGCAGAGAGTTCTTTATCAGTAATCTCATTAGCAGTCATGGGAATACCAAGGCAGCTATTGCTTTATATAGTTTTTGAAAAATGTTTGCCTTTAAGCTCTCCTGTGTTCTGATTGGTTTTCAAATTGATTAGAGGAGATTAATTTTTAAAAGATCCTTAAAACAGTATTTTAGTATGGTTTTCCTTTATTACTCCTGTCATATTCAATCTGCTTGATTAAAAATCAAGTTTCAAGATCAGTAGGATATAAGAAATTTTTATGTATGTTCATTTTGTAAAGACTGGGGTATCTTTGTTTAGCTTAAATGTTTTGGGTTTAGCTGCATGTAGCCATTGCTGTTATAGTTACGGGCATTGGGCATGAATCTGTCATATCAACCAGAACGACCTCACTTATTTTTCAGTGTTATTTTTTTAACTCATTTTGCCTGCTGTAAGTACCTTTGTCTGTTTCCTCCCAGCCGAGATGGTGCAGCTGGTTGTGTTTGTTGTGTCCCCGGGCAGGTCAGCCGTTCCTCAATCCCGATGGCACTCCGGTGGTGTACAACCCTCCGCTGCCTCAGCAGCCTGCTAGGAGCCAAGTGCCTGGAGCTGCCCCTCAGCCAGCCCTGCCCAGCCCTGCCCAGCACCAGCCCGGAGCAAACCCCGTCCTCTCACAGGTGCACTTGTCAAACACATGCTCGGGGACACCGGGGCTCTCGCTCAGCGCTGCAACAGGGGCAGGGGGGTTGTTCATTCTTCTGCTGTGGGTGTGAGGAACAGTCACACAGACAAGGGTAACTGGGCTTCTGCCCTCCCAGTCCCCAGAACTGTCAGCTCTGCTCATATCTGAGCGTGGTAGGCGGCCTTTTCTTAAAAATACCTGAGGAATTTTAGTATGGAAATGTTCAGTTACCAAGAACAAGAGGTTCTGCCTTCATTCCTAATTGCAGTGTAGAGTTACCCAGGCATTAACAGCAATATAGTTGGCAGCTGGGAAGAGAGTTAATCCAACTGGAACCTTGGGTTTCTTGTCTTAGGGTTGTTTCTCAGCCAGATGAATTCCTGGGCTGTACAGCACAAGCAGGAGTCGTGGCACAGGAGTAGCTCAGGACTGGTACAGCATGAACATCTCATGAGTAGCACTTCAGCCTATTCTGCTCACAAAACCACACACGAGTACAGGATGTATTTTATCCTTGTCCTGTACGAGACTTTAGTCAAATAGGCCAGATTAAAGACTGTCCCAGCCCTAGAAGGAGAAGAAAAGCAAAATCTATGGGCAGAAGGGAGAGTTCTCCCTCTCCACAGCAGCTATTTCAGGCACCAAGGTACTGGCTGTAGTTTCTTGTGGTATTTTCAGATGGTTCTTAAATTTTATTGAAAAGTTCTTTGTAGAACTTCATCTAAACCTTTTAGCTTTGTTTGTTTGTTTTCCCTGTTTGAGCTTGTTCAGATAGCTGGGTATGCCACAGCAGAGCTGGTCTGTTCTGAGAAAGATCTCATTTGTACTCTTTCTAGTTCACAGAAGTGTGTATGTAATATTTGCCATTTTCATCACAAATCCTGTAGTAATTCTCTGATTGCCTTCTCAATGGATGCTGAAATTAAACCTGCCTGAAATATTATGAGCAATGATAACTATCTAGAGAAAATATTTTAGTACTGTTGAATAAATGCAAGTAGTATGTTTGAATCCATGGTTAGTAGTAAATTCATTCTGCCTTTAGATGCCTTGAAAGAGCTTGTGCTTAAAATGCATGTGGAGTTTTTAGTCTCTTTGAAGGTAACAGTAAATGTCAAGTAGAAGCAATTTGCTGACATAGCTAATATAATGTATAACAAATAAAGCAGTGGATATCTTTTGGGAGACTGAGATATTCAGAGTTCTGTTTTCATTCTATGCAGTTTTAAGCTTTAGAAAAAAGAAGTATCCATTCTGTTTTTGAGAGTGGAGCGAGTTGCTCTTCTGGGGCACAGTTGCTTTTCTGTGTTACAAAAGCCTTGTTTTCACTTCCCTTACTGTGGTGTTAACCTTGTTCATAACCCTGTTATTTCTGCAGCCTCTGCGGGCTCTGCAGCCCTCCTCCCAGCCTGTCCAGTACTCTGCAGTGTCGTACCCACCCCCGCTCCTGCCAGCCTCCTCTGCACAGCAATACTCTGTGGTATTACACTTCTCTTCTCTGCTCCCTGCACAGGCTCATCTCTGCTGCCTGCTCACCTTGCCTTGGCTCTTGGGCTGCTGTGACACCAGGGTAGTGACTGGCTTTCAATCACAGTGACACAGCACCTGAGATGGGAACATTTCATGTTCAGCAGGAATATGTGCAATTAAGGCTATATCTTTATAGCTCTATATTTTGAGATACATTATTTCCCTTTCCCTTTGTAAAGGAAGTTTTTCAGTGCTGTTTCATTAGCCAGTCAGTACCTTTTTATGTCTGGATTAACCTCTTTCTATTGTTTCTTATTGTTTCCTTGTCTGCTCACTCTTCTGCTGAACCTTAATACATTCTGAGCGATCAGCCGCTCTGATTTTTTTTTTCTGGTTACTATTTTGTAGCCTCTTTGGTAGAACTTTGAACACACTCACTTCTCTAGAATCTATTGTTTAATAAGTAGAAGCTGGAAATAAAATATGTTAGTCTATCAAAAACAGGGAAAAAAGAAGAAGAAAAGCCACACAAAGTGAAACTGGAGCTTAGTAAAGGAGAGTTGTTATCCCAGGGAAAATCTGAACTGGAGTCCAGGTCAAAGTCTGCTGTGATACTCACTGAGTGCATGTTTGTGTTGAGTTCATGTGGCAAGGTTTTGGAGCAGGGTGCTGCAGGGATGGCTCCTGGGAGAAGACACTGGCAGCTGCCCCACATTGGACAGAGCCCATTTCAGGCAGCTCCAGGGCTGACCCTGCACAGCCCAAGCTGAGTCACTCATTCACACTGGTGGCACCTCTGAATGTGCTTGGAAAAGGGTGTGGGGGACAGGAGGGAGAAACAGCTCTGCAGATATCGAGGCCAGAGGGAGGAAAGCAAGGAGGTGCTGCAGGTACAGAGCAGGGCCTGCAGCCTGGGGAGGGGGTTCTTGTGAAGCAGATTGTCCCCTTGAAGCCCATGAAGGGCCATGGTGGAGTAGATATCCACCCTGCAGCCTTTGGAGCATCCCACAGGTGCTCTGAAGGAAGCTGGAGCCTACAGGAGCAGGCTCCTGGCAGGAGCTGTAGCCCATGGAGAGGAGCCCTTCAGGGGCAGGTTTTCTGCTAGGACCCACACTAGGGCACTCTACTCCTGAAGGACTTCAGCCCTTGGGGAGAACCCACATTGAAGAGGTTTGTGAAGGATGGTATCCTGTGTGTAAGAGCCCATCTGGACCACAAGGGTGAAGAGGAAGGAGCAGTAGAGACATGACTGGGAACTAGTCACAAGCCCTATTCTCCATCCCTTGTGATACTTGGAGGAGGAGGTAGAAGATTTGGGGTGAAATTGAGTCTGGGAAGAAGCACTGGGGTTGAGGGAAGCTGGTCTTAGTTTTGCTTTTATTTCTCACTATCCTACTCTGCTATTAACTGGCGTAAATAAATTTAATCTTCCTGGTTATTGGTGAATGATTTTCCTGCCTTTTTCTTGACCCATAAGCCTTTCATCATACCTTCTTCCCCTGTATTGCTAAGGATGAGAGGAAGGATGGAGTGACTTGGGGGGGGCACTTAGGAGCCAGCCAAGGGTAACTCACCACAGTGTTGTACAATAGCTAATTTTCAACATTAATCAGTAATGTCTTACAGTAAGTACAGTTTTAGCTAAATTCAATAGAGTTGTTGCTTTGGAAGTTGAGAGTTTGAATAGGTGTCTAAAGCAGAGAAAAAAAATCCTTCCTGTTTGTAGTAATTTCAAAGCATTTCACATTCAGGAAATGGGTTCCAGTACTAAGTGCCCTGGCAGTTTCAAAAATTATTCCTGCTGATGGCAACTTATGTAACATAATGAAAAGAATTGATGGTGTTGGATTGTAATCCAAGTGTAACACCTCTGTAGTTGGCACCAGGAGAGTGTTTTCTCCATTTATTGGGAATGCCATTCCAGGGCTGAGTCCTGCTTGAACCACACCTGTCACTGCAGGACAAAGCAACCACGTCAGATTTTACTTACACTGGTAGTGTAACAGAAATCAGTGTGGTGTGGCCTGGGTTTGTACTTCAGGCTTACTTAGAATTAAGACAAACTCACGTGCAGTATCTCCTTTTCAGACTCAGGATTTGGAAAGGCAGAAGGTAAAACCCAATGCAGAAAAGTATTATAGTTGCATTTAATAGGCATCATTAAGGAATGAAATACCAAAACCAGATTATTATCTAATGAAAATAAGGCTTTTTAAGATGTACTAAATACATACTAAAGATATACTAAATTAGGTTTTAGGTGCAAATTCATATTTCTGGCAGTAATTAAGAATATCTTTAGCTGGAAATGAAAAAATCATAATATCTTAAAATGTGACTGTAGCTAATCAGTAAAAGATGAAGCTTGCACTTACTTGTTCTTGATTAATTCCTGTCTAAGGATGATCTAAGACCAAGTGATCTTGAAATAGTTTTAATGTTCCTGCACATTTGGAGAGTCCATTTTCAAAGTTTGAACCAAATCTTCCTGTTTAGCAAAAAAAAAGCAATACTAGTCAGTGATCACTTCTGATTTCTGGGATGTTGCTAATTGGATGCCGAATTGCTTGTTAAGAAAAGGAGTTTGGGGTTACAGCAACAGAAATTCGAGATTGCCCAGTACCCGTGCAGAGCTCAGTGCAATCAGTGCCATCCTTTCAGATGTTAATAAACCACAGACAGAGGGTAACCACCAGAACACATTTCTCTGTGGTTACTTGATTTCAGATTAAAAGATAATTAATCTTTGCATGTAGGATAATAACTCAGTTAGAGGAATGTACCTTTTAACTCAGGATTAGAACCTCATTATGTTAAACTCTTAAATCCAAAACTTTACCTCAGCAATCCTAATGCATCCTGCGATTTTAACTGGAGTTAGATATTTGCACTCAAGTTTTGGGGTCCAGTCAGAAAATGTTAGTGACAAAAATTCTGAACTTTCATTTTGACAAATGAATTCTCACAGTAAGTAGATAAAGACAGATGTAATCCAAAAGGCAAATATTTGCAGTGAAAATAGCGAAGTCTGAACATGGATGTTCTCTCCTGCTGTCAGCCCTGAAGATAATTTGCTACTGTTCCATATTCTTTGCTGTTGTTCTTTGGCTGCTGTTGCTACTGCCCAGTAATGTGACACGTGCTGTCTGAAACTGACTGAGGTATTTGGCTGTTTTTTTTTTTCTTTTTCCTTGGACGTGCATTTGCCAATGTAGTTTTTCCTGTTTTTGTCACGCCTGCAGCAAGACAACCTGGGCTCGCAGTTCAGCCACCTGAGCCTGGCGCGGCAGCCCCCGGCCGAGGGCGCGGAGCCCGGCGCGGCGCTGTTCCAGCCCGGCGTGGTGCTGCAGCCCCCGCAGCAGCCCGGCTACATCCTGAGCGCCGCGCCCGCCGCGCAGCCCGCACACCCCGTGGGGCAGCCCGTGCTCCCGCAGCAGGGATTCGTGCAGCAGCCCGTGCCACAGGTACCACAGCTCCTCCCCAGAGCTGCGGGGAAAACTGACCGCGCTCTCCTGCTCCGGACCTTCTCAGACGGCCCGGGGCTCCCTGTGGGGCTGCAGCTCTGCTTCTCTTCTGGGGTGGGCTCTTTTCTGGGCGTGTGTTTTGTAATCAATGACTTCAGTTCACTTGAAGAGTCACAGAGGCTTTCCTATTTACTTACGGCTGGTAAAACTCACGTTGTGCATTGTTTTCTTGTCTCTCAAATGCCTCTTGGTAGAAATTAGAGATTGTTACTTTGACAAGGAAAGTAGAGAAATTGGCTCTTATAGAGGGAATGTATGTAGAATAAGGGATTTTTGAATCACTGAACTATTTAACATCCATTGTACCTTTTAATAAATTTTGCCATCTTTGTTTTATGGAGTTTGCATTTGTCTAAAGTTGTATGCCGTGGTGACCCTCTGGTTGTTCTTTGCAGATGCCACCGTGTTACTGTAGCCCCAGCCAGTACCCGCACTCCAGCCAGCAGTACCGCCCTGTGTCTGTGCATTACAGCACCCAGCAGAACCAGGCCCTGCCCCAGCCTGGCCAGCAGACAGGTTTGTTCTACTCTTTCAGCATTTCATTACAACACTTGAGGTGGTTTTTCTTCCACTTTCTCACTTTAAACTTATTTTGCTGTAAAATTTCACATAAAGTAGAGGATCAAATGTAGAATACAAAGTGAAACTAACCTGAGGTGGAAAAATATGAGGCACTTGTGTATGAAACTTGGGATTCAAGCCATTCCTTTGAGTGGCTCATGCTGTAACTTTAATTATAGGGAGTTTAAAATAATTTTAAAAATTTATGACTTAGTAACTAATAACTTGCTTAACTTGCAAAGTAAAATAAATTAGTACCTTTAAATTATGTACCATTAAAGAGATGTACCTTAAGTGAAAGTTCTACGGTAAAGATCATAATCTTAGATGCTGTGGCATAAAAAGAGTGCTGTGCAGAAGATACTGGTGATACTGTTTTACTCTGTCTTTCTGTCCTGTGATTAAAGGTATCAGGGTATTGGATGGAATATATAATGGGACTTACGTGGTTACCTGTTTTAGTAAAGACTGTTCAGCTGTATGAGGTGTACCCTCCTTTGAATGTTAGCAAGCTTCATTTCCATCTCCTTCCTTTCTTATCTCTTTTTCCTTACAGATTTTAACTGTAGGCTACCATTATTCTGACAGCTTGTACTTCTAAATATTGTTATGACTTCTTCAATAAGATCTGTATTCCTGAAACAAATTTACTTCTCAGTAATACCTTGACTCACGGTCAAAACCTTCAGAAGTAACTAGTGATGTTTGGAGGCAGAGATCCTTAAAGACCAGGCTTTTATACCAGCTTTTAGTTGAATACATAACCTCCTTCTGGGTTTCCTTCAGGAGAGTCTTTTTAATTCCTTCCCCTGCCCCCAGCTTATGTGTTGCTCTACAGAAACAGGGTGGAAGATCAGCTTTTACAAATAGAAACTGGATTTATTTATATCTTACGAAGCAGCATGTAAGAGGGATGGCTCCTCTTCTGTACTTCTAGGAGTGCTCCAATAGTAGCAACACTTGATGGAGTTATTCAGGGTTCAGTTCACAAAGATTTCCTTCAAAGGAAAATAAATTACTTGGTTTTGCAACTTATGTTATCCACTGGTGTTAGAGATGTGTTACCCAACTGTATTACACAACCTGCTTTCCTTAGAATTTTTAATACCTAGACTACTTAATAGCAAAAAGTCTGAGGCTCAAGGGAATTACTTCCCACTGTGGGGACACCCTGTGTGAGTAACACACAAACTCCCCAACTCAGAGAGCTCAGTGTACATTTGTACCCAAACAAACCCGTCTGAATTGGAAAGCACGGGGTAATAAGGTGCAAAGGGATGAACTGGTTGCTATTAGGTAAGTTCCCTTCTTGCATGTTTTTAGCTCTTTATATTTTAACTGAATTTCACTGCCTGTGGGTGAGAAGTTCAGCAAGTGAACTCCCTCTCTGTCCTGGAAGAAATAAAATAAGCAAGCTGTGCAGGCAGCTGCTCTACTGCTTTGGTCATGTCCCCTGTACCTGCACTCTGACATCAAGGGATCATGTTTAGGTAGTATGGGCATGGTCCAGCCAATAATTCTATTCAGTGTTTGGTTACTTGGTGTTCACCAGCACTAATGGGAGAAAGAAGGATCTTACCAGAAACTGCATAATCAACTGAAAATCTCGAAACTGCTCTCCAGCCATTGCTGGTTCTCATTAAATGCTTTATAGACAAATCTGAATCTGCATTTTAGAAGTGGATGGTTCCATGTCTTGTTATCTGTTCTGGAAACGCCTCATAAGATAGTGATTTGAAAATTCTCTCCCTTGTAATTTATTTTAAATCATTGATATTTGTATTAATTTGACACAAAGCTACACCTGAAGTGGTTGATGCTTATTGAGTAATGTGTGGTTTTGAGCCAAAGGCACCACGTTACTTGGCTCATACAGCAAAGTGCCTGGGCAAAAATAAGAGTTACAAATCTTGCGTTACATAAAAGCCATGGGGTTTGTTCATCTCAGAAGGTGATTACTAACTATGAAATAACTTTGCAAACATAAATTCACATAAAAGATGACAGCTTCTGAGGGTATGGCAACTGTGGAGCCACTTCTGGTCTAATGTTGAGGAGTGGCCTGACTTTATTGATGAGCTGTTGGATTCGGGGCCGTAACACTGTCTGAGAGGTTTACATTTCTCACAGTGAACCGGTCTCTTTTTCAGCTGCTTCCTGGCTTCCTTTTTAAAGCGGTTTCAGGTGAAATATTGGGGGGGGTTCACTTTTAATAAAAATGCTTTTGTTGCCCAAAAGATGTTGGGAGAAGAAACCTCTTCTTAAGAAAAAAGCATTTCTGATTGCCATGGTAATGTGAGCCCAGTTACCACAAGACCTAACTGCAGGTTGTTTAAAAATCCAGTCTGAGCTACAGTTCCTGTAGGAACATCAGCTGCAGTTCAACTGGCTCCTGCTTCACAAGCCAGGGTTAAAACTACTCCAGTTGTAACAGTAGTTGTAATAGTCATAACCAAGCTCATCAACTCCCAGCTTATTAACCAAGTGGTTGTATTTGCTTTCCTCTTCTTCAATAAACACTGTTTTTCACTCCTAATGCATTATTCAGAAAATGTATTTCTATATTCTGAGAGTTAACTTTTCTTCTATTAACTGTGATTTCTTTTGAGTTATGTAAATGTGAAGAAACCTGCTCCTGTTTTTTACCTCCAGTTCCAGAGTAATTCTTTGTAATGGGACAATCTGCTGTGGCAGGTGTGGGGTTTGTGCTGAGTGCTGCATTTCTGTCAGCCCACTCTATGCAGAGGTGAAACTGCAGCTAAAAATAGAGCATTCTTTGGAACGCTCTGGGAAACCTTCGTGGCAGCCAATTTGTATTGTTCCAGTTCCCTCTGCTTGCAGAATTGATTGTGTCTGTCTCTGCAAGTGCCAGAAAAGGCTGCAGAACTACTCACAGCTCCACTGCAATTTCTGGGACATGAGGGGTTCAGAGTGCAGGGGCACTGATGGGGTCTGTCACACCACAACTTCCCATTCTGCTGCTTTTAGGGGCCACAGATTGTTTTATAACAAAGTATGTTGAAGCATTTTGTATATTACAGATATGAAGGGCATTTTGTGCACAGTTCAAACTGAAGTTATTAAAAATTCTAAGTACTAATCCTATTTCAAGCATGTATTGTTCTGAAGTTTTGTCTAGTCCTCTGAAAATATTTATAGTGTGTTGTGTGTTTCCTAATGAATAGCTGTCTTGGTTTTAACAAACTGAACCTTCTTCCCTTTAATTTTCTGAAGCAATATTTGATTATATTAACAGTCTTCTCTTAGTGTTCATTGTTGCAGTTTCTATAGAGAGCCTGCTGAGGCTGTTAGTGCACAATGTTCATTGTACCCTGTGTGGATGAAATCAATGAACATCGGTGGCTGCTGCTCACAAAAAGGTGTTTCATGTTAACTGAATTACTTGCAGAATAGACCAAGCCTTTTTTTAGCACAGTTTAAAGAAAACCCAAGTGAGTTTTTGCAGCTAAATTTGCTGTATTATAGTTCCTTGCCAAGGTAGGGAGCATGGGGAATGTCAAGGTCAGTGGGCTGTGAATGTGTCCAACTCAAACACAGACTCTTCTTGCCGTCAGTGCATCTTGACAAGCCCAGTTTTGTTATTCTGGGGGGATAACTGGCTTTGTCTCAGAAACACTGACTGTGCTGGGGGTTTGCTGATGTGGTAAGTAGTGCACACCTGTATGACAGAACATGAGAGAAAAAGAACTTGTGTCCTGCATGTGTTTGGATCATGGCAGCAGTTACCTGCTAAATGCTTTTTAAAAAAAGGAGGAAAGGGGGAGTTTAGATTGGACTTTATAAATGCACAAATTTCTTGTTTGGCACTCATGCTTGAGATGTTTTGGTTTGGGGGTTGGGGCAGGGTGGGGATGGGGGTTTGAAGGTTTGTTTTTTGTTTTTTGGGGTTTTTTTTAAATATGAGAGGATACCAGTTTAAGCAATAATAAATTGGTTTAGAGACACTATAGAGGGGTGAATATGAAAATCCTTATTTGTATCCCTAAGATAATTTTGAATATAAAACATCTTCCACTATGTACCAACATGGCTTGAACTAAGAAGAATTTTCTCAGTCCCCAGTTGGTTTTAGCATTACAGATTTCAAAAGAAATTGTCCCTTTTCAAAGGATTTGCACATATGCCTTATGCAAATTTTCCTGAAGTCTAATTTAGTTTTGAATTGCAGTCAAGATGCTCTAACCCCTGGGGCACCTGAGGTCCGAGCTGAATTTTGCACATGTAGAATTTTCAGACCGAAGTACCTGGAATGGCCTTGTTCACAGTAGCAGACAATGAACTGGGTTTGATCCTGTCTAGCATGCTTTGTTCAAGTGCTTCCAGCTTCCACCTGTCCAATCAAGGTGTTAATGCATGTAAGCCAGAGTGTAAATGAATAGTGCACGCATGTGGGAGCAGCATTGCAAACAGTATGGGATAATAGTTCACGCTGAATCCAAATGAGTAAATCCATTAATTTTAATGTTGGCTTCTTTTTATATGCATGGTAAGTTCAACTGTTGTGAAGCTGACAGATTAAACAAGCCATTGGAAAATGCTACACGTGTATTTTCGCATAGGCAACTGTGCTTAAAATGTGTTCATTATTTCAAAGTAAGATTTAAATATATAATTTCAGGTTACCAGATTTTGCCCAACCAGCAGCAAAACTACCAGGGTTTAGTTGGAGTTCAGCAGTCTCAGAATCAAAATCTAGTCAGTGGCCAACACAACAACATTGGGAATCAAATTCAAGGTGTGATTGTTCCATATCCTTCAGTGCCATCTTATCAGGTGGGTAATGTTCTTGTAACTTTCCAATGACTCTTCTGTGGGTTTGCATGTTGGGGTTTTCTTTAAATCCTTTGCTTTATGGTAGAAATAGTAGAAAGCTGCAAGCAGGTGTCACAGGTGACTTTGGGGACAGAAGTTAAAGATACAAACCCACAACTGAAGTGAGAAGAAAGTGTCACAAGTGCACAAGTTCTAGTCCTGTTGAAGCCAAGTGCTGTGTCAGTTGCAGTTCAGAGGGTGGGAAGAAAAACTTGGAAGGTTTCCTTCCCACCACCCCACTTTCTATTGTAGAGAAAATACCTTGTTAATTCACGGAGTCCCTTGGAGCCAACATTTCCATTTGGGGGGAAAAAGATTTAAAGAATTTTTTTTAATACAGCACTGTTCTTTTAGGTACTGTTATCACCATTCTTCTGTCTTTAGAGAAAGATCTCCAGGAGATCTTTCAGTTTCTGGGGTTATTTTAAAATTCTTTTATCAGCTGGGTGATGGTCAAGAGGCAGAAACATTGTCTGCAGGAGGAAATCTTACAGTGTGGCCCGTTGCAGGTTTCGGTGCCTCAAGGTTCCCAAGCAGTGCCCCAGCAGACATATCAGCAGCCTGTTCTCATCCCCAGTCAGTCCAGCCAAGGCCTGCCCAGCACAGGAATGCCAGTCTACTACAGTGTCATTCCATCAGGCCAACAGAACAACCTCAGGTGAGTTTAACTGGTACTTCATTTCTCAGCACTGGCTTAGTGGCTTTGGAAGAACTGTCAGGATCTGCTTTTAGTGCTGCAGATACTAAAACTATTATTTTAAAGGCAGACTTAGAGGCACTCTATTCTTGCTCTTACGCAATTAAGTGAAGCAAGCAGTACTGCTTTAACTGTGACATACTTGTTGGAAAACATTGTCTCCATAGCACTTTCAGCAATACTTTTACTGCAGTTCCACCTCTTAAATTTTCTGCATTCTGTTTCTTACCCATGAAACACCAGTGTGCTCAGCAGCTCAGTCTTTCTGCAGTAATATTTAGGATGACTATCCATATTCACTTCTTTTGTCAAAGATATTACATTAATAATGTGTAGAGGAAAAATAATTTGAACCCCAGAAAAAGGCTGACTTCTTTTTTGGAACTTTGTATAGAAAAGGTTTAGCTTACTTTGTATTGTAGATGAGGCCTGCTGGCACCAAACTGGCTGTAAAACAAGTATAGAAACTTGGCTTTTGTTTGATAAATAACCTTTTTTTCTTTTTTCTTTCTTTTTTTTTTTTTTCTTTTTTCTTTTTTTTTTTTTCTTTTTTTTAACCTGCCTTGGTAGCAGCAAATTGGTCTGCATGTACAGCCCTCCCTGAATATACATCTGTGTCCCCAAAGCAGTCTATTTGAGAACAGATAGGCAAGTACCTAGGAGAATTCATTAGGATTAATGCTTGTTACAAGTTTTTCTTTCTTGAGTTTTTTTGAACTTACAAATGTGCAGCATTTAAAAATACCTGGGAACTTTGAAACAAGCAGCATCAGTTTGAAGCTTGCTCATCCTTTTGAGAGTGCAGACTTCAGTAGTATTTGTGTCATCGCTGCATGGTTTCCTCCACTTAAATCTGAATTGCTGTTCTTTGGATCTGAAGGTTTTTTAATCCTTTTCTGTAGTTGCTATATTTGAGATTCAGGGAAGTCACAGGTAGGCTTAATTCCAGACTTTTCTTGAATTAAGTTTGGTTGCTTGATCTTTTGTGTAATTTAGAATGTCCTTGTCATTTATTAGGAATTCAGAGCAAACTAGCAAGCAATGACAGCATCTTGCTTTCATCAGAATAGTTACGCTGCAGCACTTGAACAAGGAAAGCAGAATGCTGTTCTGCAGGAGCTGAGTGTCAAACCTACAGGTCACTGCTGAGAACTAGAATCAGTAGGCAGATCAGAAGCTGTGTGAGAGCATCTGTGTTAGTTTTCACTTGGTTTTGCCTGCTTTAACGGAAGGGAATCTTTAAATTAAAATTATGTATGTGACCTATGGGACAAAGGATGGAACTTTTGACAACATAGGTAAAAATAGGAGATCTGAGAGGATTAAACCTACTTTTTGTCCCCCACAATTTGAAGGAATTGTTTTATTCTTAGAATGTTCATGTGATAGTACAGGATTCTGTATGCACTGTTCTGATTATGGTCCACCAATCGGATATTAGTGATATAATAGAATCTGTGTCTGTTACCTGGTTTTCTTCTGATTATCCTGAAAAACTACCTGGCATAAATAAACTTTTAAAGTAGTCCTTTTCCTGCATTCTGCAAACAGCTGAATGGTTGTTTATTTCCCCTGGAGTCCTGTTCCATTTCCCACACCCCACTGGAAAAGCCATCCCCTCCCTGGGCTGTCACTGAGGGACTGCATCCCAAATCCTCATGGCAGGGGCTGTGGGCATCACTTAACTGAGACCTAATTCTGCTTAAGTGACCAAGACAACAAAATGTCTTCTTTATATTATTATTATTATTATTATTATTATTATTATTATTATTATTATTATGCTGCATGTCTTTATGCTGATGTGGAATTATGGACACAAAAATAGACTATCAAAATAGGTGAATTAATACAGTTTCTCAGTGTAGGCAGGACATGTGTTTTTGCTAAGGAAGAGGTGGGAAGCTTCAGTCTTCTGCAGAATGAATGAATTCAGGGGTAGGTGGGAATATTACTGATTTGAAATAAACAAAAGCTCAGTGATTTGCAGTACATGTAGACAGCAAATGCAGAAGTTGTGATTAAATGAATGTAACATAAATACCTGTTAGTCATGTTCTTTTTTTATTATTACAGTTCATCTGTAGGATATTTGCAGCCTCCTGGATCAGAGCAGATACAGTTTCCTAGAACATCATCACCGTGCAACTCACAGCAGCTTCAAGGACAGCAGTGTGCAGGTTGGGTGAACAAAGTTTTTATTGATAAGCTTAAAAAATGTCTGGTATTACTGTGCTAGGTGATTTGATATTTGCTATTAAGGATTGGATTTAGAATTAAATGCTGTATTCTATTTCCTGTTTTGTTCCATTTTTGAACTTATTTTCCATTTTTAACCCTGAGGCAGATTCATTTGAAATCTCAATGTTTTTTTAATCTTGAAAATATCTCGAGTTATTTTCTTAAAATCCAATCCCATATATCATAATGCCTTGCACATCTACTGGTGAGGTAAGACAGACATGTGAACCATACACTGGCAGCAGAATCACTTCCATCCTTTCCTGAGCAGCCAGATGGGTCTGAAAACTTCCAGATTTGGGTTTCTGTTTGACAGGAGCAAGGTACATTTTGGAAGCAGCATACTTGGCCCTTCTGCTTAAGAACCATTCTAGATTTCAGTTAACAGAGTAGGAGCAGGAAATTTCTTAAGACGTCTTGAGAGGAGTTTGAAAACTGAGCATTGTGGGGTTGCTTTTTGACTTTCTGGAAAGCTGATAGTACTTCTAAGCTGTGTGGAGTGTTTTGTTTTTATGGCAGCCTTATTTACTGCTTTTACTTTCATAGTTTATAGCAACCATTCAAGTCAGAAGCCATCACCTCCTACATTATTGCCACCTTCATCCAAGTCAAAGCCACAGCAGGCTGCTTCCATTGTGCACTACAGCATAATGTCTCCACCCTCATCATGTAAAAGTTCACCCACTGGTCTTTCCATCATGCAGCCAAAAAAAGGTATATTTTATTGGGATTTTCATCTAAGCCATTCTGTCTAGAACCTGCTGTAAATTTCCAGATTGCTTTCATGGCTATCTGCTAGAACAGCTGCAACTTGAGTGCCATCTCTGATTTTTTATTTTTAATTCTTCATCTGTAATGTATTATATCTTTTAAAATCTTTTTAAATTATTGTATCTTTTAAAATAATGTGGGTAACTTGCAATTTAAGTGAAACAGTGGCTCAAATGTAACTCAGCAGAAACATTTAAGTCAGGTTCAGAAGGTTTTGATCTACAAAACACTTGGGTAATTTTTAGAAGGTGTGTAAACAGAAGCTTCAGTGTGTTTGAAAGCAGTGTTGACATAGATCTTGTCAATCCATGAAACCTTTATAAATGTTAATATCCAAACACTTCAAACTCTGAAGGTCCAACCATAAAACTGATGGACTGGTCAGGAAAATCAGAGCAGGAGGGTTGACCACCAAACAAGAGATTACAGAACAATCCTGTGACCACAGTGGCACTGTCTTTATCTACTGTTAGGGAATTCCATACATTAAAGGCTTGGTTGGTAAAAGAGGGGTAATCTCAAATTCTGTTCTCTCAGTATTTCACAAGCAAACACTAGATTAAACAACCCTAGATTCTGCTACAGATGTGGTGTTTCTTATAAACATTGAAGATTTTTTAAACTTATTTATTAGTAAATAGATAACATGCACTTAAGTGGCAAGACAGCTGGATTAGCAGTTCATGGGCAGGTTTGGTTTGGTTTCCATTTTGCTACAAGTTTGTTTGGCTTTGATTCTGGAAGATTGTCATTTCAGGTGTCTAAAGTGGGCCTTGCACTAGTTTGTTTTTCTGCCCTCCTGTCTATGCTGGGAGTGCTGGTTTGGTGCAGTTTTGATGGCCGGGTTCAGACCTGTACACTGGGGTTTAATGAAGCTTCAGGAAGGAGGAGATCCTCTATGGGGGAGCAGTTCTGGGGAATAAACCCAAACTTGTGCTTTTCAGTAAGTGAAGACACTGAGATGCTGAATGAAGGCCTCTGAGGCAGGGCAGTGAACAGTCCCCAGACAGAGTTGTGTTACAGGGGACCAGACTGTAAAGCTGGGAGGCTTTGAAGGATTTCTGAGTTTCCCTTCTCAAGGGATTTGGCAGGTCATAAAGTGTCTGCAAACTGACTTATGCACTCTATGACACTTCATTGTGTCAGGATACTTGGTTAGCAGAAGAATTCCATTTATTTTCATTTCCTGAAATGCTGGGAAACTAGAAGCAAAAGAAAAAACACGGTTTTCTGAATGTATAAAGTTTTCTTTTGCAGTTTAAATTGCATTTTAGATTGACACTCTTGTAGAGATGATGCTGTAGACGTTTCTGAAAGACAAACATGTTTTTGTTGGGTGTTCCATTCTCACAGAGATAAGTCAAAAAGTATGCTAGAGTGAAATACTGTATATAAACCTGTAAGATGTAAATTACTATAATTCATAAAATATATAAGCATATGCATATAATAGTAAAATGGAAGCCATTTTTGTGTGTTAGACATAGTCTGTATATAGGTGTTTGGTATATCTCAGGTTTACATGGAGAGACTAGAGAAGTTTATGGCTTTACCAGTGGAAAACTGTTGTGTTGTATATACTATTGGGATTTTGTAGCAGTCGTAAACAGAGCTGTATTTTATCCTGCTGTGCAACAAAACAGAAATATTCACAATGTGGCTCTTACAGGGACTCTAATTTATGTCCTCTGCTAAGGCTGGCCTGATGCTTTGATGGCAACCTGTAACACCTGGGTAAAACTTCTTGCCATTAAAAAGAAATTATAGATGTGAAAACATTGTTGATTCAGTTACCCATATAATAAATATTTCCAGATTTACAAAAGCTAATTTACAATTGCGAAATTTACAAAAGCTAATGTAGTTTTAATGTTATGAGTTTCCTATTCTACATTGTTTGGTTTGATTTTTGAAGAAGTCTCTTTCTTTTAGTGAAAATAATAGTCCATTATGAAAAACACCAGATGAATGCATTTTATAATTTGTATTTTGGTGTTATGATGTGGCAGCAAATTGAGAAGACTGCAGAATCCTGCTTTAAAGATGGATGTTGAAATGATGTTTAAACTGTGTTTTAATCATGGTTTCTGAGAAATGCTGTAAAAAGAGGGTAGAGCAGAGAAGGAAATTGCAAACAACCATTTACAAATAAAAAGGGCATTGCATAAATTACCTGGAGCAGAGATGGGAGATGGTTTGTCTCTTGGACAGCCTCTCCTTACAGCTCCTGGTGGGCAACCTTGTGGAACAGTGCTGGATGTTCAGGTGTTCTGCCCAGACTTCAGAGTTTCTGTGGCTACCCAAGTGTGGGGATCAGTTTGCAGTGTCTACTCAGCAAAACATTCCTAAGGGAGAACTTGTGAGGGTAAGCTTGCCTAGACTAAAGCTTGATCCCAGGTCTTTCTGATCTCTGCTGTCCTATGAGAGAAAACATTTTGAGTCTGCATTGCTGTAGATCATGTAAGACTAACTAGGAAACTTCTGTTTTTAAATGAAGCATATTTTCGCTTAGTATTGCATTCTGCAACATGGTGCTCTGATAAACACTGCAGTGAATGTTGAATACTGTCAGCTACTAATAAATAGGATGATTTCTTTCAAAAACATTCTCAGCAGTGAGTTTCAGTGGCTCTTGTTCTGGGAAGCAGCCCTCTCTAAGTTAACTATTGCAGGTGTAGCTGATAGTGGAAATGTAACTGTAAGGAAGACACTGCTCTAGTTTTCTAGAATCAGCAGCTGCTTTAGCAAACTATATTCCGTGTGTTACTTTCCCTTTCCTTGGTGCCTTCCTGCGTGCCGTGTGTGCCCAGAGCCTGTGTGTGCCAGGCTGTGCCGTGTGTGCCAGGCTGTGCCGTGTGTGCCAGGCTGTGCCGTGTGTGCCAGGCTGTGCCGTGTGTGCCGAGGGCCCGTGTGTGCCCAGGGCCCAGGCTGTGCCATGTGTGCCCAGGGCCCGTGTGTGCCGAGAGCCCAGGCTGTGCCGTGTGTGCCCAGAGCCCAGGCTGTGCCGTGTGTGCCCAGGGCCCGTGTGTGCCCAGGGCCCAGGCTGTGCCGTGTGTGCCCAGGGCCCGTGTGTGCCCAGAGCCCAGGCTGTGCCGAGGGCCCGTGTGTGCCCAGGGCTGTGCCGTGCCGTGCCGTGTGTGCTCAGGGCCGTGCCGTGCCGTGCCGTGCGCTGACGGTGCCCTGTGGCTCCCTGTGTTGCAGCCGTAGCGCCCCCGCCCGCCGGGGGGGTGGTGATGATGCAGCTCAATGTGCCCGGCGGCGCCGCGCCGCGGAACCCGTCACCGCCGCAGAGGAAACCCGGCAAGTACTACTGTGATCACCCCCGCGGGCACAAGGCCACGGAACTCAGCACTTTAGACGGTGCTGCACAGGTAGGACGTGCTGGTTTGCTTCTCCACGGTGATTTAAAATATGCGTAAATTCTGTCTATTTTCAAAAGTTCTTTTTGAGGAATAAAAATCTTGCTCTGGTGATGCTTAGTAGAGCTATTTTAACTTCATTTAAATCTTGGAAGGCTGTGGATGCTTTTCAGCTTGTTCAAGTAGTACTTTTTGAAGCACTGATGTGTTGTTTATTCCAGCTGCAGCATAGTCCTCAGCTGGCCAGCCCTGTCACCTCACCAGACCAGTCACCAGCACCAGCCCAGCTGTCAAACATGAAGAACATCCGTCCCACACTGACACCTCTTTCTATTGTGTCCCAGTTTTCTAGACCTTTTGTCCCTGGACAAGGTATATTTTCAGTTAACTAAAATGTGTGTGTGATTTCTGTTTGAATGTTTTAAAATACAAGTTAGATGAGGATTTTCTGATGAGTTGTGGCTCACTTTAGTAGTATTGCTGTTGAAGCAGAACCACCAAAATTATTCACTCAAACATCATTTAAAATTTCACCTTATCACTCTGCACTGATAGTGTCCCCCATATCTTCAAAGGCTTTTCATCTCCTCATTAATGTGTTTCTCTAGCACACTGGCTTTCTCAAATTTCCCGTTTCAGCATTGCAAATATTAATAAAATATTTGCTAGAATTTAGCTTCAAGTGTTAATAAGCACAAATCATTAGCTGATAATGCACTGAATTGCACCACTGCCTAAGCATGTATTCTCCATTCCACTGTAGAAGCAAGTATGGTGGGATGGAGGCTCTAGCCAGGACTGTACCTCAGTTAGTATTTCAGATAGGACCCACCCAAAGACACAGAAAATTCCTTGCAGAAGAATTTCAATCCTCTGCTGCCATGTGAACAGGAAAACAAAAAATGGGGGGGTTTCAGAAGATGGGATAGTTGATAATGTTTAAAATACAGTGATATAAACATCTTTTGTCACTGAGCAAAAGTATCCTGGTAAAATTCCCTATCTCAAAATTAACAGGTCCATTTTTCAGAAAGATTTACTTTAATGCAAAACTTACAGAAAATTCTGTATGTCTCTCTTAGTGATAAAGAGAACCTTATTTTCTTGTCTTTGTCTTATTTGTTGCATAATCTTTGTCATTGCTTTGTATTCTGTTGTTGTAAAAATTCCAGGTGGCCTGTTTGAAGCTCCCTTAATCTGCTATGATTACTGAAAACTTCTAGTGCATTGTCTGTGTGCATCCTTGCAACAAATAGAAATCTGTAGAGGGACCTGGCTCTAATCAGGGCTATAACCATGAAAATTACTAAATTAGCATGCTGAGAGGAGCTTTAGACTTACTAAGCTCATTTTGAAATAAAAGGACTTACCTAAGACTGCAGTGAAGAAAAACTCTGAGTGTAATCCCTAAATAGCAGAAAGTTTGTACCTTTTCACCTTGGGATCAGGACGTGGCTGACACTGATGGAGTCAGGGCAGCTCTGAGTTTGTTACGCCAGCCAGACACTCAGCTTTGTGCTCAGCAGTTCTTCCTTCTCTTCTGTGTAACATTCAGTGAGAGAGGGATTTGGAGGAAGATTTCCTGTAACAGAAAAACCCTTCTAATTACCTTTCTTTTTAAGGAGATGCCAGATACCCATTGCTTGGCCAACCCCTGCAGTACAATCCATCTTTATTACGTGGACAAGTAACAAGCCAACAGGTACTAAAAGAACAATCTCATGGCAACAATGAAAAAAAGCAATTCAGGACTACCATTACAGCCACCCTGAACAGGGGAATGTGTTCTGGCACCTGGAGAGTAATGGAGTGGAAGGTGCTTGCTTTGCAATAAGTTTTATTCTGTGTCAGTATTCCCCGTTGTTATTGTTTGTTGTATTAAAAAAGTGAGAAACATTTATCTGAACTTTGCCTATTAGGCACAGTGTAGATGATGATTTTTTTTTATTTTAAGCAATTCACTTGCTAATTCAAAAAGCTAAAGGGGACCCCTTTGCTAGAACTATTTTCTTCTATTCAGGTAACCATTAAAAAAAATACATGTGGTAATTTCTAAACAAAGAGTGGCTTTGTTCCTTGTAAGAAAAACAAACCCAAAACATTGGTATTAGCAAAGTTGAAAAGTCTTTCCCTCTAATTTTTGGGACACATAACCCCCCCTGCCTCTACCTTGCTCAGTTCTACCCAATGCCAGCTAGAGGATGTGATGGCTGGGGCAGGGGAATGTTCTTCCAAGATAGAAGGTGATTTTTCCTCCCCATCATTGCCTTCCTCTCTTCTGCAGTGAAGGATTGAATGTGCCTGCCTGTAGGATTTATCAAACTCAATAACTGAAATTGGATGTGAAAATCTTCTCTGTCCCATGGTGTAGTGCAGGCTGTTTTTCAGACATTCCTCTGCACTGCTTTTCACTGAGGTGACTGGGAATTTTAAGATCCTGATGGATTGTCATTAAAGTACACCCTTTATGTCAATCTTGCCAGTGTCAGCCTGGAAACAGACATGGAAACAGGGGGAAGAAACCAGCAAAGAAGGCTGCTTCAGCAGATCTTGGTGCGGGAGAACCAGGTAGGTATATTGCTGACTGACACAGTCCTCCAGAAAAATGAATTGTGGTGATGGGCTGGGAATGTACAAGAAAAGCACAGGTGAGAAGGGCCAGAGTGAAGAGTAACTGGACAGAAATGGACATGGCAAACATTGGAAACAAAAGGATGGAGAGGAAGACATGGAGAGGGGAAGACAGAAGTTAAATGGCAGAAGTGTAGTTTTGAAAGCTGGAGAAAAGACTAGAGAAGTTCAGGATTGGAGAGTACTAAAAGAGGTCCAGTTTACTGGACCTGAGTTGTGTGATACTGTTACATTAAATATTAATTACACACACCCTTGCTTCCTTTTACTGGTGTAACAAGAGGAATCAGACATAAACCACAAATTATTTGCACATTAATATATTATCTGCACAAAATATAAGCACATTAGTTTGTGCTTTTTGGTTTTTAGTTTTTCCCATTCTAACATATATAAATACACGGATTTGGGAGACAGACTAGGAGATCTACAGGTTAGCTTGTTGGAATTGGTAAAGATGTCGTCCAAATAAAATCTGATGGCATCTATCTTAATGCCTTTACTGGAAATAATTTTTGCTACCTACTGTCAACTCTTCACAGAAAGTTACAGAAAAATCAGTTTTTTCTAACAATTTAGTGGAAAGGATTTTTTTTTTGAGATAAGACAGACTTGTTTTTTTGGCATGGTGATGGGTGAAGTGTGACCAGGCAAGGCCAGTGAGATGCTATAGTGAGTTCTGAAACCTGCTTCAAAATGAGTTGTTGATGATTTTATTATTTTCCCCTCTTTGTTCTGAGGACCCTCCTTGTATTCCCAGCTTTTACTTGCACACTTGTACAAGTAAGCAAATAGTATTTGTGAGCAGTGCTAAATGTGAGACCAAAGGCTCTCTAGAATATCCGGAAGGCAAAGCCTGTGGGCTTGATATCAGCCAGCTGGAGATACAAGTATGAAATTTTTAATTTCGGGTGTTGTATGATTAAGTGCAATAACCAATTCAGATCCCTCGTTTCTCTTCTTTCAGTTGTGGGTAAAGTCCTAGAAATCACAGAGCTGCCAGAAGGCATAACTCGTACGGAAGCGGAGAAGCTCTTTGGGGAACTGTTGAAGGTGGGCGCCAAGATCCGGTGGCTGCGGGACGCGCAGTGCCTGCAGGCGCAGCAGCAGCGGCGGCTCTGCGGGGACGGCTCGGAGCCCTCGCGGGCCGGGGACTTGGCCTCCACCTACACGGTGCTGGCCACCTTCCCCAGCATGGCCGCGGCGCAGAGCGCGCTCAGGAGACAGAGCGGCGCCGCCGTCGGCAACTTCCGCCTCAGGAGCAGCAAGAAGCACTACGACTTCCACGTCCTGGAGAGGGCCAGCTCGCAGTGACGCCGCTGGACACTGGGCCTTTACTGCTTCCGTGTCCTCCCTCCTCGATCGGTTTGATGGCATGGGGTTTCTGTTCTCTCCATAGAGACTCCTGGGATGTTTTGTCACGTGACATTTGCCACTGAAGAATAAAGAACCCGGTGAATCCAGCAAGATGAAGAAAAAAATTGACGGAGTTAATCCCAGACGATAGCAAGGAATCATCTTTGCGACAGGCAGCTTTCTGTAAGGAATGCTGCTGAAATGTCCCCTACTTTTATAGTAGTTTTGTTTTATATTTTTGAAATCTTGTATCAGATCCAAAGTTCTATTGTACAGCAGATGTTCATAAAAATCCATATGCAGATTTGTATTTTATAATCCCTTTTCACAGCCAGCACACAGCTGTCCATTCCAAGGCAGGACCCTGAGGATTGGTGGAGGGGAAAAGAGAACCATTCTAAGGAATTATATTCATTTTCTACCAAACTACCCGAGATCTTCAAGTTAACCTGTTCTTTGTCCCTTGTGTGTTTTTTAATTTTTCTTTCTTTTTTTCCTCTTTTTTTCTAAGAAAAAAAGAATATCATTTTGGTAACCAACTTCTTAAGTGGTCCTTGTGTTTTGCAATACATTCAAAAAATGTCAAAAGAAATTACAAGTTTGTGCCCTTGAAGAATTTGCTTCTGATCCAGCAAGTTTAATAATTGCTAGAAGGGGATTATGAATAGGTTACAAAGAATGTTCACTGAATCACATTTTAATACTTCTTTTTAACAAAAGTGTGAAGATACTTTAGGTATCTTCATACAAGTGTCAAAATATTTGCACTTTAATTGTGTTCCCACCAGTATGGGTCTCTTTCTCTTCCTTTTCACGCTAAGATAATTGTGTTTGATAAGTGCTGGAAACCTTTTTAATGGTTTAAGTTTTCATCATTTGCAGATGCTCACTGGACATTAAAGATTCATTGCACATAAATGAAACAAAACTTTTTCAACTTGTGTAATTTGCAAGTCTGTACAATGTGTGCTGATGCAAGCCTTTTTCAGTTCAAAAGAATAAATGTTTACAAACACAAACTTTCTCAGTGCACTTGTTTAAGCTTCTAGGAGTCTTCTGAGACCTGGATGAACTCGTATTAATGGCTGGGATCCTTCCAAATGTGAGAAAAGAACTTAAACCCACATAAAATAAATAATATTTATTAGGACCTCTTAAAAAACACCTGCTGTTCCTCTTCTGGCATTTATGTTATCCAGCCCTTCATAATATTTAAATATTTCTCTATATAAGTAAAAAAGAGAAATTAATCAGGTACTGTAAGGGACTGCTCTTGATATTTTATTTTTACCTCAGGAACTGGTTTGCTGTGTAGACAAGCAAGTGCTTGGTCATAAAGGTTTCATTTTGTGCATTTGTGACTTCTGAAAGAGGAAACTCAAGGTGAACTTTGTGTTTAAAAACATTTTACAGGGGTAAAGGTGAAGAATTAAGTTGCCTAAACCAGAATTAATTTTCATTGTTTATACAAATTATTCTATCCCTGAACACCCAAACAGTGATGAGGTACTTGGAGGAAAACTAAGAAAACTGACCGTCTGGGAATAATGTAGCCTAATAAATTAATTTTATGGGACTTGATTCTGTGAAATGCTGTAGCAACAGGTATTTACTAAAGATAAACTTAGATGCTGCCCTAAAACAAAGGGGAGGATGTTCAGCTTCAAGCCTCCAGGTGAAAGACAAATCTACTCATTCCAGTCTGCTTTTCTAAAAGGATGGTACTTGGCATTCCAGTTGTGCCTGACTGAGGGTGTTTCTTGCTGCTCCTTGGGCTGCTCTGCAGTTTACTGCACCCAAGGCCAAAGTTGGTAAAAGGGCCAGTTTATCAATTAGCCCTGCTCTGAATAGACAACGTGACTGCCTCTTGCTGATTGCCATGCTGGTTTAGGATTAGGGTCTAATCCTGTAAAAGGAGCTAAGAGATTAAAGGGCTGTAGGCACAGGTGTCTCCTGTCATGAACTCATTCCACTACAAGATCCTTCCAAGGTGTAGGAAAGGCAGGCCGTAACTGAGGGTTTCCATCTCTTCTGAGTGACCCCAGCACTAAATCCTGCATCAAATCAAACCCTTTCCAAAGGACGTTGCATGGCTTGGTGCATTTCATAAACTGCCCTCATAACAAACACAGAAGGAAAAGGTAATGTGAGGTGAGCATGGATGATGCAGCCCAAACAATGGGAAAGGAGAGATACACTGATTAGGAACAAAGCACAGAAAATACTTCATTTTTATCAAGGAAGTTGTAAACTTGAATGTCAGTTGCACTGGAAGAAAAAGTTTAAACATAGGATAAGCCAGCCCTATTCTACTCCAGAAACTGATCCTTTCCAGTTACTACAGGTCTGCCATCCTTTCTGAGTATGATTTCTTCTGTGTTAAACAGGGACAGTTTTGTTAATTTATTTTTATCTGGATCTGCTGATCTGAGCCACACAGGGACAATTCCCAGGACTTTGGCACTGTCAGAGGCTGCTGCTGTCTACAGTGGGGAAAGTATTAAAATATTTCCACTTCACAGTTGTGTTTATTGCTGGATTTCTCTAGTAAGCAAACAGGATCCAAACTCATCTACCCAAGACAGTTGATACCTTCCTGGCCTTTCTACCCCTCTGCCTCTTCTGGCTCCTTAAATGACATAAGCCCAGGCACTATGTGCAAAACCCTTGGCACTGCATTTGTTCCACGGATTTGGATCAGAGTCTAGAAAGCAAATAAAAGCACTTTATGCATGAAATAGATGCATGTAAAATGCCTTCTTATGTTCTCAACAAATCTCCTAGTACTCCAGTGTATTTCAGCTTCCTCTCATTTACCATTAAAGCTATTTTGAAAGCAAATAGTGGCAAAAGGAATTAAGTGGGGACTTCCATTGCAGCAATATAATATGTTTTGTTTTACTGAGAGTGTGTCTTAAGTTTCAGAACCAAGGAAAAGCACTGGAAGAATAAGCAGAAAAGCTGAACAAATGCAGCCATTACCTACTCCACCAAAAGCTACTCTTTCTTGATTTCAATTTTTAATTACCATATGTTGTAAAATGCCTCCCTGAACTGTGAACACTTTGTATAATTTCTGATATTACAGTCAAAAAGATAATTAAAATTTAAGAAAATAAATTTAAGCCCCATTCTTTGAGGACTCCCAAAACCAGGTGAGCCTGATGCTGGAATTGGGTGGATCATTGCAGCACAGCTCAGAGCCCACACGTGCCTGCCAGGCTGGGGCTGGTGTGTTTTGGTGAGGCAGACAGGCTTACACCTTCCCTGACATTCCTCCCTGGGCAAATGTGACCTGTTCGAACATGAAATATTTGGGTTTCACTCACATATGCTTCGAAAAATGACATGTAAAGGAGCAGAGTGCATGTAGGAAGAAACCTGTGCTGTGGTGTACACAGACTAGAGCTCAGGTGTCTCCACCTGCAGCCACCCCTAACCCTCCTGTAGGACACATGATTTGCAAGCTCTGGGTGCTGCAGGGCAGCTGTTTGCAGATGGGGTTTTATCAAGGCACCAGAAGAACTGCAGCTCAATCCAATAAGGTACTTGGGTACACAACAGGCCTTTCACAGGGTGAACTTTTTACCTACTTCCTACCTTTTTGCAAGCCAGTTCCTCCTCAAGGTGGAATGAGCAGTTACATTCTCATCCTGTGACACTCATTTGTGCCTTAAAACTTCACTTGTCGGTTGTTTTCAGTTAACCTTGTACTAGCTTGGATGCCTGAAAGGGAGTCAAAATTACAACTTACTTTCTAGAAATACTATTTAGCTCCATGATATATTTTTCCACATAAAACCAGTGCAAGCTTCAAGTTCCTGCATTTAGCCCTGAAGCAAAGACTGTTCAGATGAAGCTTTGGAGAAAACTGACCAAAACACTTCAAGGTTACAGGTCATGAAAAATTATTGTAACTGGAGTTTTAACATATTTCTAACTATGAAAGGAATTATTTCAATCCCTTCAGTGTTTCTACAGCTTGGTTTTCATTGAAGGTTGATACACTGCCTCTTTTCAATGTCCTCCTCCTAATCACATTTAAAACGTTTTGAGTCTTTTGCCTGTTGATGTCAGTAAGTATAAAATTCAAGTCCACAATGTTAATGTGACTTCATTTTGGAAGCTTCATTTCTTGGGTGTAGACCAGAACCCTTAAAAGGGCCTGATTTGCAGAACATTCTGAAAATTGGGTCCCTGTAAGTTACCTTATTCTGGAACCTAAGACCAAAGTCACCATTCACATCTAAAACCTTCAGCATAAATGAAGCTGCCTCTTAGATTACTTGAAAACGTGTGCAATTATGTTCTCACCACAAGGTGTATGGGCCTCCTCTTACATCAGTGCCTGCCTTGTGTCCTTGCAGGGCCAGTGTGGCCCTGACTCTGTTCAGCAGCCCTCACTGCAAAGTTGATTTTTTTTATTCTGCTTGCAACTGCTTGATGCTTCACGATGTTTGTCAAAATTTGTGGGGTTGAAAGTGGATCTTGCTGAAGACATGATTCAGCATTATAATTTGGTCCAGGACACAAACACTTCAGTGTTTGCTGCTATTTTTTAATTTTCCAGTCTCAGTGGTAAAGCTCATGCACTGAGTCGTAATTTGGGATGCATGCAGCCGTAATGGACTGTGCCTGCACTTGGGAAGGAAAACCAGAATGTCAGATGAGCCTGGTGCTGTAAACCAAAGAGCTGTAGAGGACAAGCTGTTGTATGCTTTTAAAACTGGAATAAGTTATAAAAATAAACTGTGTTGCTGTGGATAATGCTTAACAGTGAGGTTTATTCTTAATTCTGCTCCTGTGCCCCAGTTAACTGGGAATCTGCATTAGCTGGGGATTGATGAGGACCCACGGTGCTGACAGCAGTGGAATGTTTCAGACACAGAGGTGGAAGACACGCTCAGTGCTGGGCTGACTTCACACCAAGGATCTGTTACACTTCAGCTCCCAGAATTACTTGACAGTTTAAAAGGAATATTTACAAGCAATATTGCACATCATACTTGAATTACAGTGGCCTCAGTTTGAAGTTGAGAGGGAGACACTAGCATTCTGCTTTTTTCTAATATCCTAACTTCTGTCCTAGTTGTAGAGTTAATTAGCTTTGCCCTTCTTTGGTTTTCCAGTGTAGTTACTAAGAAACATCATTTTTAAGTGTGCTCTGATAGTCCACTACCCTGATTTATACAATCTGGGAAATACACCAGACCTTGACTCCACACTTGCTCACATTTGTGGACTTTTTACTGCCTTAAACTGGTAACTTGGATTCTTTAATTAACTGTTGATTTAGGGTGAAGCAACAGTGCAATTTAAAAAAGGAATTTCCTAATAGATACTTCCCATTTTTAATCTAGATAGAAGTGTCCTGGTTTCAGGGAGAAAAAGTGATTCTCCTAGAATGTGAATTACTGCCCTGCATTGTTTCCCACACCAGTAACTGGAAACACGCAAGACACTCCCTCTGTCAAAGAACTGAATCCCAAGTAATGCTCCAGCTATCAAACTATTTTTCATATTTCTCAATAAAACTTTCTACTTACTAGTTAGTTATCCTCTCTTTTTCTAGGCCGACAAACTGCACACTCTGTTGTTTCCGGACATACTTGAGCCAAAAGCTCTCAGATGAACAGCAAAGGCACATCCAACAGCAGCAAGTCAGTGACCCAATAGCTGGAGAATTCCACTTCTAAAACTGTGATTATTTGAGAATGTAACATAAATAGTTCCTGAGGATGTAAAAGATTGTACACCTTCACAAAAATTGCATGTCCAGTCAATAGTAAGCCCTTCTTCTTCTTCCTTGTTTCAAATGATATCAAAGAGTTTGAAAAACGTATTGGCAAAACAATTTTCAACACATGCAGTGTTCAACATTTCACTCACCCTTCATGTGAAACTTCCAACTTAGGGTTCTAAATCAGATGCAGGAAACTACAGTTGCTGGAAATGCCAAGAGAATTAGTGCAACACATCCAAATTTATTAGAGAATTCAAAATACACCTTACAACCTAACCTCCTCCTCTACATGCACTTGTGTAACAGAGATGTCTCTTGGTTTACAGCCAATATAAATTTATCATTTGATACTATCCAACCTTTGGCATTGCCCTTAAGTATGTTTTGTATCATAAAGAAAGAAAATACAAAAATATACAAATTTTTAAAAAAACCCATCTACAACCATGTTCTGATGGTATTTCTTTAAGAAACTTGCAGAGGCACGACACACATGCAAAGCTTACCCTGTGAGCAGGATTGCTGTGACATGATTTCCACATGCTGCACCTTGGAGGAGGTAAAACAGATTTTGTACACTGTTACCAACACTGATTTGCTTCCTTTTCACTGTAAGTTTGTAGGGGTTTTTAGTTGTTACTATCCAGTTACACAAGGTAGGGCAGTGAAAGCTTCCCAGACTGAGAGACCGTGTGTCTTTTGGCCTTTGAATGTTTGAGTGCCTGCCTCAGCGGGTTACCCAGTACACACAGTCACAGTCCTAATGGTCTTTTAGAAAAGCTCAAGTGCAGTGTTCTGTCCAAAATGTTATCATCAGAGCACTTTGACATCAACCGTCCTGTCCTCGTTGCTGTGAAATGTCTATCAGGAGTTCTCCTGCCTTGCTGGCTGTGCTGTGCCAGTGCCCCACCAAGCCCGGGAGCATGGAGGATGGCCTGGCTTCACCTCCTGCCTCTTGTGGAGGATCGCTGCACACCACACAGTTTTTGTTGGATTTAACATGGATCTGTGTCGTTTCCCCCATTGCTTTCCCCCAGGCCCGCCCTCGCGTCCCCCGGGGTGGGCGCTGGGGCAGGGATGGCTGTGGGTGGCCATCGGTCCTGTGGGTAGCCCTCGGCTGCAGGAGGTGCCCCTTTCCCTGGCAGCTGCCCCAAGAATCACGGAATTGTCAGGGTTGGAAGGGACCTGTGGAGATCACCCTGTCCAAGTCTCTGCCAAGGCAGGGTCACCTCGACCCGGTGACACAGGGATGTGTCCAGGTGGGTTTGGAAGGGTGACTCCACACCCTCCCTCAGCAGCTGTTCCAGTGCTCTGCTAAATGTAAAGAATTTCTTCCTCATATTGAGGTGAAATTTCTTGTGCCGCCATTGCTGCTCATCCTCTCACTGGGCAGCACTGAAAGGAGTCTGGCACCATCCTCTCGGTACCTGCCTTTGAGACTATCTGAGGTGTTTATTGTGCATTACAGAATCACACAGTCAACTGGTTTAGAAAAAACCTCTGAAATCACCGAGTTCAAACTGACCAACCACCACGTCAACCAGACCATGGCACTGAGCGCCACATCCAGTTTTTCTTTAAAGACCGAGAGGAACGGTGACTCCAGCACCTCCCTGGGCACCCTGTTCCAATGTCTAGCCATCCTTTCTGTGAAGGGATTTTTCCTGATGTCCAACCTAAAGCTGCCGTGGCGCAACTTAAGGCTACGTCCTATCGTTCTATTGCTGGCTCCGTGGGAGAAGAGCCCGACTCACACCTGGCTCCACCTGTCAGGGAGATGTAGAGAGCGGTAAGGGTCTCCCTGAGCCTCCTTTTCGCCAGGCTGAAACGCCCCCTCACAGGACTTGTATAAACGAGATCCCCTCTCAGCCCTCTCTTCCTTAGGCTAAACACGGGCAGCTCCCGCTGCTCTCCTGACGCCCCGAGCCCGTTTCCCCGTGGGACAGCGCAGGGGGCGACACCCGCCTGCGGAAGCATTGCTAAAGCGCCAAGATGGCGCCGGGCTGAGGGGGGAGAGCCGCGGTACCGCCCCCCGCGCGCTCGGGGAGGAGGGGGCGGGAGGGGCGCGCGCCGCTCGCGGCCGCCAATCAGCGGGCGGGGCGCCGGGCAGCGCGCGCAGGCGCGCGGGGGGCGGTTGGCGCGGCGGCGGCGCAGGCGCGGTGCCGCTGTCGCTGAGGGCGGCGGGTGCCGGCGCTGCCACGATGTGGTTCGGCGGCTCCGTCCCCGCCGCCATCGCCGCCGCCAAGGAGCGCAGCTCCGTCTTCGTCGTGTTCGTGGCAGGTACGGTACGTCCCGGGGCCGCCCGCTGCTCTCCCCGGCACGGCCCAGCAGCGCCTTCCCAGTTGTGTCCCGCCCGCCGCCCCTCCCGCCGAGCGGGATTTGTGCTGTGTCAGCCGCAGCCCGCCGTGTCGGTGTCCGGCCCCCGCCCGCCCGCCTTGTGCAGCGGAATCGCCCGTCCATCCGATTGTCGCCTTCCCCTCCGTTCTGCCCTTCCGCACTGGGCGCAGCTCTCCGGGCTGTTTGTTGTGTTTCGTTTCCTTCCCTCGTACCGACAGTGCGTGTTTCATAACACTGTAATTGGAACCTGTAGGAATTCCCGTCGTCTTGTGTGCGCTGCCTTTCTCTATGGAAAATAGATGGGAAAGAGAACACAGTGTTGAGGTGCGCCAGGGGAGGTTGAGGTTGGACACTGGGAGGAATTCCTTCCCGGAAGGGGTGGTTAGAGATTGGAGCAGGCTGCCCAGGGGGTGGCGAGGTCCCCGGGAGTGTTTAAGGAAAGACTGGACGTGGCACTCATTGCCGTGGTCTGGGTGACAAGGTGGTGTTTGGTCGTAGGCTGGACTCGATGGTCTCAGAAGTCTTTTCCAACACAGTTGAAGCTGTGATATTCTGTGATTAGACAAGTTCTTTAACTTATTTT
This sequence comes from Sylvia atricapilla, assembly GCF_009819655.1. Classification (NCBI taxonomy): domain Eukaryota; kingdom Metazoa; phylum Chordata; class Aves; order Passeriformes; family Sylviidae; genus Sylvia; species Sylvia atricapilla. Next base: position 32,200,998 of record NC_089146.1, read on the forward strand.
TGAGCTTTTACGTATCTCTGTGTGTGTTGTTTCTTAAGATTTTACTGTTGGCTTAAGTGCTCCTGGCTTGAAGTTTTTCAGGTGCCTCGAAAAACAACAAGGTTAAATGTGTGACTTAGTGTTGTCCTCTTACGAACTGTTGAACTGTGGGACTCACGTGGCTTCAAGAAGTTCACTTCCAAAGGGGATGTGAACAGAAAAGTGCAGCTAAATTCCTTTGCTGACACAACTCTCCATGTACTCGGAGAACAGCATTTTCTGCTGGATAGTAAACGTTCTGATGGAAATCAAGGCCTTGTCAGACCACAGACTGGGCTGTGTCGGTGTTGGAGTAAGGGAAGGGGTGGAGGAGTTCGTGAGGAACCACAGCCCTTGGGAAAGAGTCACACTGCAGAATTTGGGAGGGACTCTATGCTGGAAGAATATGAGGAGTCCAACCCTTGAGGAGGAAGGATCAACAGAAACAAGGTGTGAGGAAGTGACTGCAGGAAGGGTGGGGAGGAGATTTGGTTTTATTTCCCATAATCCTGCTCTGATTTTTGATTAGTAATAAGTTAAATAAATTTTTCCCAGAGTCCAGTCTGTTTTGCTTGCGAAGATAACAGGTGAGTGATCACCCCCCTTATCACCTTATCTCTTCCCATGAGCCTTCCATTACCATCTCTCCCCTGCCCAGCTGAGGAGGGCAGTGACAGAGGGACTTTGGTGGGCACCTGACTAGTTTCAACTTGTTACCTATATCAGGGGCTCAGAAATGCATGTTGTAACTTATGCCCAATATTTTTTATGAAATAAAAGTTGTGCATAAAATGGGGCCTATTAGATGCTGGTGTTGATTAGGTGGATGTAGGAATATGTAGATACACAAGGGAGATAAATTGATGGTTGCAGGGATGTAACCTAGTTTTGTCATTGCGTGTGCTGTGAGGATTTGTTTTGTTTGTTCTTCTGAGCCCTGGAAAAGGCAGAGTGTGACTTGAGCCAGGCACATCTCGAAATGAAGAGTTGGAGAGTTCTGCTGACATCTGCTCCACCCTGGGCACCGTGGGATCAGGGCAGCTGACCCGTGGCAGAGCTGATCATGAAACTGTTCTGTTACATGTGCTGGGAAAGGGAGGTGGGAAGCCAAAGAACTTTCTCACTGTGTGGAAGCAGCTGTGTTTGGAGGATGTGGAGTGCTGAAAGAATAGTCTGGTTTTGTGTTCGCAGAGATTGGGTTTGGTGTTTGGGTAGAAACACATTTTACACTGCACAGTGATGGTAACTTTGAGCCTTTACACTCCACGCTTGCCACTGGAGACAGGAATTTGAAAGCACCTGGAGAACAGGCTTTCAGCAGTGTTTGGTTCTGTACACTTCACCCAATAATGTCTATGGGAAAAAATGAATAAAGGAAAAAAATAATGAGAGAAATTAAAAATGTAAGTTAACTATCATTTTGGAGCGGCCATTGTGGAGGATAGCTTTTAAGTGCAGTTGACAAAAATGAGGAAATTCTGCTGTGTCCATCTGTGTTTGGTTTCTGCCACCATCTGCCTGTCCCTCTCTCCCTCTCCTCTGCACTTCACTTACATTTTCTCTAGAAAATGAAGAAATGGATTATTCTTTCTGCTTCTAGAATACTTTCTAGTCAGGCAAGGAATTTTGTGGTTATTTATCTTAAAAATGAGGTGGCATTTGTCATTGTTAAGTGTACCTTGTTCCAGCAGGTTTCTCCTAAAGCGTTTTTGCTTGCAGCCATAATCCCAGCATTTTTGAGCTCAGTGTTTAAAACCCTCGTGGCACATTCTGGTGACAGGCTGGTGTAAGGGTATTAAAGAGCCTGTTGAACTCTTAGGAAGTTGGGATAAAAGGTATGGATTGCTCCATTCTCCCCAGAGAGCATGAGGTGAAGCAGGTCTGCCCTTAGGAACTGGTGTAAAATATTAAGGTGGGATGTGAGAGGCCTCTGGGCACAGCAGGTAAGGGGGTTGTGTCTGGGGGACAGTCGAGTTACTTTGTGGCATCCAGTAATCGCCAGCAGCAGTTTGCCCCTGTTGCTGCAGATGGAGACTATTCCTGACAGTGAAACTGGTCTGGCAGGGCAGGTGCCTGGGGGATGGTGTGAAGGGCTGGATCCCAGGAAAAGGTTCTGCCCCCGGAGGGTGTTGGGCAATGGAACAGGCTCCTCAGCCAAAAGTTCAGGGGGAGTTTGGGAAATGCTCTCAGGAACATGGTAGGATTTTTGGGGTGTCCTGTGCGATGCCAGGAGTTGGACTTGATGATCCTTGTGGGTCCCTTCCAACCCAGGATATGTTAATGATTCTATGAACATCCCTGGTATCTTGTTGGTAGCTGTTCTGTAGATGATTTTGTAGGCTACAGAGTTAAAAAAAAAGCCTTTGATTCTTGGAGTCACTAATCTGAAGTTGATAGTTCATTTGATACAAAACCTCATCTGTTCTGACTGAAGTGTTTTAAGATTATTCTTTCCAAAGGTTAGACATATTTTGATCATGAAAACACCAGGCCACTCATAAAAAGTGCTTTTCAGAGTGAAAAAATGAAGAGGTTACTGTTTGACAATAAAAAGCTTTAAATTAAAATGTTTGTTTCTTTTTAATAACATTTGTAGAAACCCTTCTTCCTTTGTTCATAACTTTAATATTTTTTTAAGTTGTGATTTGTACACATAAGCTGTTAGTTAGTTATCTGTAGCCAAGATGTATCAAGACACTTCTCAAGTTAAGTTAGTGAAATGATGCGGAGGAGGAGGAGGAGGTGAATGGTTTAATGTCCTGGCTTCCTGGCATTCCAGACTGGCTATCCTCTCTCACTGAGCAGTTATGAAATGCTGGACATGGAAAAGTCAGTTGGGCTTATCTCTCCTTCTGAAAGGAAAACATTTCCCTGATGAGTGCGTGCTGAGGGAAATTCAAATCTTCTGACAACCTGTGATGGTTTTGAGTAAATTCTTCATACAGGAAATAAATTATTGCAGAAAAAGTCTTGTCCAGTATGTGAATCACTTGAGAAATGATCAATGTTTTCCCTATGTAGATTTACCCGATCAGGTTTAAGAGATGAGAAAGTATGACTGTGAATTGTTCACAGATCATTCCACTAAGTGAAATAAAGTGATGTTTTTGTTTGAGGAACAAGAAATCTGAGAGTTTTGGGATGTAGAATTTTGTGGCAGTTGTGCTGGTTCAGTGTTTATCAGAATTATGAATTATGTCAAGTTCTCTTGTGCTTGACCTCTTTTGACTTTTCTGATGTTTTTCGTGTGACCTGGAAGTTTTGATTTCAGGAAATAAGCACTACTACAAAACTATAATAAATGTACCCTAACCCCTAAATGAGAAAAGGTTATCAGAACAAAAAGATGTACGGGAACAAGCAGCTGTTCAGTGGGTAGTTACAATATTAATCACTGCATCATGGCACAGAGCTTTATAAAACATGAGCTATCAGCGTTTTCATTCTGTCCTCCCAGACTGTACTGCGAGCAGCCTCTGCCCTGTTTGTGTCTTTCAGCATTCTTTCTCCAGCAGTTGGTTGTGTGGAAAAGTTAGTGCCAGGCAAGTATTTGGATATTTTTAGTAGCCTAATGGGATGAGCACGTGTCCTTTTGAACCAGAGTGTGGTGAAGCAGCTGCCTGGGAGTGTTTGGAAACAGGAGAGGAGGCCGAGCTGCTCTGGGCACAACAGCTGCATTGACCACACTTGGAAACACTTCACTTAAAGCAAGAGGAAAGGTTCCCACGTAAAATAGCCTAAACATTTGTTTGCTTATGCAGGAGAGTAATAATAGAGGTGGATACTTTCTTATTGCTCCAGTAGTTCCAGGGGAAAAATTGAAAGCCACTTCTCCAAAATTGTATTTTTGATACGTGCCCCTGTAAGAGCCCTTGTGACCAGACAGCAGCACTTCACTGGGAGATTCCACATGTAACTCCTGATCTTTAACAAGTCAAAAATATTGTACAGAATGGCAACTGGGATGAAACAAACAAGTGGTTTGTTGTTGTCACTGAATAATGGGCTACTATACTTCTATACTTGTGACTCAGATTCTTCATCAAGACTGCAGTCCCTTCCAAACTGCTAGGAAGTAATACAGATTGAAGAGAAAAAAATGGTTTCAGGCCAGTGTACTTGTTGAAAGATGGTTAATATTCATCAGAATCTATTTATTAACCCACACCCTCACTAAACTGGTGTTTGGGGAGAGATAAATGTTATTCTTGTTCTTCTGTGCTGCTCACACCTTTTCCTCCCCTCCTGCTGTTACTGTTCATGTCAAGAACTGGAATACAAAACTAAGTTACAAATAATCTATAAATAAATGTTTCTTGGTTTGGGGTTTCTTTAACAGTGTCAAACAGTGAAACCTTACCTGCTGAACTGTGTATTTACAGGGAGTGGAGAACATAGTTTTACCTACTAGCAGCTGATGTACTAATATGTAATTAAATTTATAACTAGGGGCAAGCAGAACATAGTTTTGACATGTTATCAAAGTGAACCATCTGAATTGTCTCTCGATTATTAAAAAAAAATTATAAACTGACTTGAAAATAATCCCCAGAGTGTTTTACAAAGGTGATTCCAAGGGATTGATCAAAGCTAAAATCTGGGTAGAAACAGCAGTTTGTGGTGGGTTTAACTCAGGTGTGTGCTGTCTCTTGCAGGTGAAGATGAACAATCTACTGAGATGGCTGCAAGGTGGGAAGATGAGAAGGTGACTGAAGCTGCATCAGATGGTTTTGTTGCTATTAAAATCGACACCAAAAGGTTTGAGCCTATTCTAATTCTGTCTTTTATACAATATTTCAGTGATGATGATGATGAGAGTAAGAGGCTTCTGAAGTCCTCACCCTGATTAGGAGATAGTGTACATACAGGGTTCCAGAGCAGATGTGAATTCAGTACTCCTGAAGTCCCTAGAGCCTCAGACAATGTCAAAATTTCTTGTTGTGTTCTGCATATACTTATTATGTATTTCAGACTGTATTCCAACACTAGCAATAGAATGCTTGAAGTTGCCCTTTCTCAACTGGAAGAGACACAAAAATGCTGGAATAAAAATGCAAGTGCTAGAGGCAGTTCTTGGTTTGCCAAGTTACATAATGAATTAAAAACCTTTCATGAATTCAGAAAGATAAAAATCTGTAAAGCCCCAGAGAAAATGTGTTTGCCTCCATTGTAACACATAGAATGGAGAAGCATTTAAGTTCCTGGGTAAATTACTCAGCTATTTCTGTTATGATTGTGTTCCAGTCCATGTGCACAAAGTGCACTGACATTTCCCCAAATGGTATTATTTTGAAATGCTCTGTAGACATTTTATTAGATTTAGTACATTATTTGTGCTCAATAGACTAGATTCCTTTTTTCCTGAATTGCCTCTTAGCACTGTTTTCCTAATTCTTATGTAGTCAACTGTGATAACCAAGGATTGTCACCATGTCAACACTTTTGCAGAATGTTAATGATAAGATGCAATGCAAATTTGCTTTTAGTGTTCTCTCAAGTATTTAAATAGTTTTTTAGGACAGTTATTTTTATGATGAAAGACTTAATCTGAAGTTGTTGCAAAATGATTGCTACTCCTAAATGAATCTTTTTTTTTTTTTTAACAGTGAAGCATGCCTGCAGTTCTCTCAAATTTGTATCCTTTGAGGTCTATTTAGATGCTACATTATGATTACAGATAATTGCTCTTTACAAGTTAATACCCTTCTTAAGACAAATACTTACAAGCAACTATTGAAAATACTTATTTTGGCACAAAACTATGCAATAAACTGTGTAGTTAATAGATACCATCTGTGTATTCAACTAGCTGTCAGTTATTAGAGAAAGTGAGCAAACTGGGTTTTTTTTTATGTTAATCCTATGTAACTCTCTAAATAGAAAATTATCTAAAGCTTTATGTAATCTAAATAACCTGTTGTTCCTACTAATCAGCATTAGAAAACAAACTAAAAGTAGTTTCAGTTATGAGCTGGGGCTCAGAGGTGCAGAGGAGGAGGAACAAGCAGTGGCCTGGGTTCTGTCACATACACAGGTGTGAAGTCAGTAAACCCCTGCCTGCCCAAAGGGGTCACTGCTGACAGTTCATTCATTCTCTGTGATGCTGGAATCCTGTACCTTAACTTGGATTTCCTGCATGCTCTGAGATTTCATTACTGTCTACTTAAGATGTTGCCTGACACCAAAACAAAATCATTCTCAAGTCAAAGCATAATGAGTTGCCTGAAAAGTTGGAGAAAAATACTTTGGCCTAAACCAGTACAAAGAAAAGCAGAAATGCTTACCAGTTGCATGTAACGTTTGCCAGGATCTTTTTTGTTCTTCCTCCCTTGGCCCTGGCTACTGATGTCCAGTTGGAGATAAGAGCGTTGGGCCAGAAGCTCCTGCAGGAAGATCTGCTTTGCCCTGTAATGTTACTCTGTCAACAACTGTCATTGACCACCCTTAACTGTCCTGTGCAGATCCCGTAGTGTGTGTCCCATCCAGTTTTTTTATAGGAGACAATGGAATCCCTTTGGAAGTCATTGCTGGCAGCGTTTCTGTGGAAGAGCTTGTTACCAGGATCCATAAAGTCAAGCAGGTAATGCTGACAGGCTGGGTCTTCCACATGGAGCTGGTGATGCTCAGGACAGTGATGGCCCTGGCCCTTGGCTTGTGCCTTTGGGAAGTTACTGGTGAAAGTTGAACCAGGGAGTTACTGGTTCTGTCCTTCCAGCAATAAAATCTGCAACCTTGAGTTCAGTACATAGGTTGGAAGCACTGTGCACAAGTGCTGCATTAATTTTTGTTTCTTTTAGATGATCTGTGTAAACCCACAGTACTGAAGAAATGTGTCATGAACTCTAAACTTGAATGACAAAATGTGACAACTCACCTTTAAGGGGATTACTCTTCAGCTCATAACATGGTTTTGTAATTTTGTTCTGTAATGTGGATTTGTAAAGTTATACACAAGTGTAGGTTGCTTTATCACTTTGATTTCAAGTGCAAGACTAAAATTAGAAAAAATACGAAATGCATGATTGTACCATACTCAATAATATGTGGTAATTCTAGTTTTATATTTTCAGTAGGGCTGATTCTTCAGTAATAATTCAGTCTTGACCTTTTAACCTGTGAAAAATATTTGAACTTCCCTGGGCTCCATTCTCTCTTTCCCAATTTCTTAGATGCACACAGGGAAGGGGCGGCCTTTGGAAAACGGCAGTCAGGCATCTGCTCCCTGTCCCTCCTCTCAGTCTGATGGTGCTCCAGAAAGTGCAGAACCCAGAGCAGAGGTTTGTGACTCTCCTGAGGCTGCTGTGCCTGAGACAACAGCATCTTCTGCTGGTAATGGTTAGTGTTCTGACACAAATGCCACCTCATTTGCTTTGGAAATGGTTTTTCTTAAGTTGTCACATGCTGGTACATAAAAGGCAATAGAGTGAGCAGACTCACTGAGGAGAAACTTGGGACATTCCAGAATGCTTTGTGCAAGTCTAGAGGGAAGGATAACTTGTCATTCTGCTTAGTTTTAATAAGTGAGGAATCTGTGGTTTATAACTCAATAAAATTGTGTATGCTTTCATGAAAAAGGATTCAATTAAAGAGTTTTTTGTTTTTGGCTTAGTAACCTGAAACCAAATTGTTCAGGGGGGAGTCAAAGGAGCAAAACCTGGTATCTCCTTGAGATATCCCAGTTGCTGCAAATTGTGGCTAGCAAGGAGCCTGATAATTGTTATGATAAGAAATACACCTTTTTTTTTTTTCTTATGCATTGCTTTCTTGTAAACCCCTTGAAGATGAAGCAAATCCAGGTCAAGCAAGGCAGGAAGCAACTAATTCTGCAGATGAGCAAGCAAATGATGCTCAGCCTGTGAATGACCTTACACTCAAAGTAGAAAGGCAAGTCTTCTTTTGCAGACTTCTTAATGTGCTCTATTTGCTTCTCAGCAGTTTTGTTGGGTTTTGGGTTGGTTTGGGGTTTTTTTACAAACACATTTAATTACAGGATTTTGGTCCTTAATCTGTTGTCATCTGGCAAATATTTATATGGTCTTATTTTGTATTACATGTCTCTGACAATTCTAGGGCTGATACCAAACCAGGGTTTTGATTAGTATCATTTCTCATGTACTTTAAAAGAAAGAGGTTATCTGGAAAACTATATGTGCTCACTTTTGATATAACTTCAATAGAGATGATATGTTTGCTGCAAGTTTTTAAATTAATTGAAACATTGAACTTAAAGCACTGGAAACTGGTGTAATAAAATCCCAACCTAGGTTTTGTATAGAGATGTCATCTTACTTCTTGTTGATTTGATCACTGTTTGTAGTTTGGGGACGTTGAAAAAGTCAACAGAATCCAATTCTGAGACTCATGCTTTGATCACTGAACAGTAATGAGCTGAGTTGAGGTTTCTGAAGTATGGTGATCAGAAACTCCTGGCTCAAAACGTGATTAATTCATTATTCGTAGTTTTTAAATATGGGATATTGTTTATAAACTTGTTTTTAATAAGATTGATAGTATTTGAAATAGCCTGTCTAAAACCATAATGCATGTTTAGGAAATAGGAATATTTATAATGCTAAAATGTATTTTAAATATTTTTCGTGCTTATTTCAGTTTTCTTTCAAAGTTATTGGACAAGAGGTATATTTTTTACCTACCACTGATATCACAATGCAGTCAATATTTTAATATAGTTATCAGTGTTCCTTTTTGAAAAATGCATTAATCTTACATACAAATCTGGCATAATTTACCTACAGCATTACTTGCAATGGGGGAAAAAGAGGCCAAGTATTTGGTAATTACCACTTTCTTTTATAGAAAACAGCTACCATACAAACATTTTTCTGATTATATGACTTTTCACATTGAGTCATACCTGCTCTTTCCTCAGACTTCAAATATGTTGGGATTTTATTTAGTTGAGAAATTTACTTTTTTTCTTTTAAGTCAATTTTTATTCTGAGGCATTTTTCTGGATAGCTGAGACAGATGCATGTGCATCTATGTCAGGGATATATATTACTCGTGTTCTCTTTTAGGAGGTGATGTGCAGAAGAAACCAGATGGCTTAAATAGCTAAAAAGGGATTGAGATTTAGTGTTTCTGTTACCACAGATCATAAATAGTGTTTGCTTATTGTATGTCTTCGTAAGTTGGTTCAACAGTAAGGATATGTAGGATTCTTCATTTAATGAGTGGCAAAAGGACAAAAGGAATGTTAGAACAGCTCTAAAAGTGAGAAGGGAGGTGGTGAAATCATCACCACCCTTTGCATGGATGGTGCACCCGCATGGGAATGAATCACTGCTGGTACACGAGGTATTAGCACTGTGCTACAGCTCATTTTCATGTGTTCTCCTGGGTCTGCAAGTGCTTCATTAACATTTGAAAATACTGCAATGATAAGACTTTGGATGTTGTTCTTAAATCTAGGTTAACAAAGAGGCTTGAAGAAAGAAGAGAGGAGAAAAGGAAAGAAGAAGAACAGGTAACACAAAAACGTAAAAATCCTTGCAGGTTATTGGGGTTTTTTGGAAAAAAAAAACATACTTCAGTCTTTTCTCTTGTCCAAGGCAATTTTGTGGTCCAATTTTTATATCTCTCTATTCAGAAAGAAATTAAGAAAGAAATTGAAAGAAGGAAAACTGGTAAAGAAATGCTGGAATACAAAAGACGACAGGAAGAAGAATTGACCAAACGTATGCTAGAAGAAAGGAACAGAGAAAAGGCAGAAGAGAGGGCTGCTAGAGAGCGCATAAGGCAACAGATTGCAATGGTAAATTTTGCATTTTGGAAGAGAGCTTGCTGCTTCTCTCCCTCACAGTGTACTAAAATGATACATTTTCTCATTTGACGAAGCTGTGAAAGATTGTTCGTTTTTCCATTTGGAATCCTCTGGCCTTGTATAGTAATGATTTTTTATATTTGGGGTTTATGTAGCATTTCCTGTGCATAAAATGAAACTTCTGCTTTCATCTTCACAATTCTTTTCTATCTGAACAAACATTTCTGTCGTACTGCTTGAGCCTAGTGGAGAATTATCACATAAACATAAAAATAATTGCATTTAGGCATAGTACTAAAAGAGATGCACAAGGAGTATTTAATTGTAGAAGATACACAAGAACATTGCTCTCAGAATGGTGAGGAGGGTGATTTTCCGAGTTAGTTTATATGTGTGTGCATATATGGATGTAAACAGTTGATAACAACTGAAATTATTCCTCATTATTAGGTTTTGGTATAGAACACGTAGAATTGCAGTTGTTTAACTTCCCATAAGGTTTTTGCCTTAATTTTCCCTGGAGTGTTGAGCTTGCATGGGAAAATCATCTAGCTACAACTGGTTGTGGGAAGTGACTCAGTGAGAAGTGTCATCTTGGCTAATGACACGAGCATGTTCACTTTGGCAATGAATAATTCTTTGCAGTTCCACTGTCTTTTCTCCATATGGTCTGTTGGTATGTTATGTTTGTGCAGTTGGTTCATGAGTATAGATCATAGCTGTCTGTTTTAATGAGTGTCAAGCAACAGGTTATGTTAACAATTAAGGTTTCTCTCTGATCCTTCCACAGGATCGTGCTGAGAGGGCAGCTCGCTTTGCAAAATCGAGGGAAGAAGCAGAAGCTGCAAAAGCTGCAGCTCTTCAGGCTAAACAAGCTGAAATAGAGGCCAGAAAAGAGGCAGCTCAAAGGGAGCGAAGGTGAGCTGCAGTAGAGACACAAATGTGTATTTTGGGGGATAGAGGTATCTCCTCATCTCTTGACAACATGTTGCCGTGTTGAGCTGTTTAAACAGTGACATTAAAGGTAGCTATTTACATGAACATGATGTTCCTTGATAGCTTTCATCCTTTTGACATTTGTGATCATGAAACACTAACCACTTTTTCTGGTGTGTTATTTTAGTTAGATAAGAGCTTTGATTTTAAATACCAGTATCATGGAGCTTGGTGGGGTACGAGGTAAGGTGAGAATGTGCAAGATGATGCCTGGACAGAATGACTTGATCATGTCAGCACTGCTGGGGAGCTCGGTGCAGACCCAGGGGCTGTGTGTGGATGGCTTGGATTCAGGAAGGCTGGATTGGGGCCATCAGCTGCCTGTGTCAGAGCTGTCTCCTGCCTTGCCCAGCACTGGTTTAAGAATTATCCAAACCTGTAGGGACCTTAGATAGATATGGAAGAGATGCAGTGTGAGAGATCAGCAGCTGATTTTCCGCTGTGAATTCAAGCTTACAGTGCCCATGTGCACTGCCCTGGGCAGGATGAGTGTCCCTCTGTCCCACAGTTCACCACTGCCAAGCCAAAGGCCCAGGAGCCTTTGTCTGAGGGTTCATGTCCTGACTGACCCCAATACCTGTCCTGCAGTGCAATAGCCAGGATTCAGTTCCGCCTCCCCGATGGATCTTCCTTCACTAACCAGTTCCCATCGGAAGCACGGCTAGAAGAAGCCAGGCAGTTTGCTGCACAGGTAAATGGGCATTTTGTTTTTCAGCTATGTGCTGATTATGATTGGTGAGCATCTGTTGATGGTGGTGGAGTTGTCATCAACTCCTTTCCTTGTTGGGTATTTGAAGGGAGTTCTGGTAGCAGCATTCTCCAGTGCCAACAACTGCCTTTGGATTGCTGCAGTGTTTCATTAGTAAGAGAAAAATGAGGGATATTTCATATCCTACTCTGAGGATGATTGATAGTTTGATACAGTACTCTTGTTAAGGTATACTCAGCTGGCAAATACGCAGTTGTTTGAAAATGAGAAGTTATAAATAAAATGTTTTCTTCATGTGCTTCACAGACGGTTGGTAACACTTACGGCAATTTTTCACTGGCGACAATGTTTCCCAGGAGGGAGTTTACCAAAGAAGATTATGGAAAGAAGTTACTGGAACTCGAGTTAGCACCCAGTGCTTCAGTAGTGTTGCTGCCGGTAGGTGTTGGGTTTTGGTGTGTTTGATTTTTCAGACAGCAGTACAATAGCTGGATATTTGCTCTTAGTCAGCCATGATAGTATTTGGCTTGAATTTGTGGATTTTCTTTGCCTAAACAGGTTGCAAAATTACTCTAGTTTTTGTCAGGACTGATTTGGAGTTTTTCTGGAGCAGATAAATGATGGCATAGACACTTGTCTAACCAAAGTTGTTGCTTTGTGTCTGCTGAGCTGCTTCAAAGTGATGCATGAGATACTCTGTCTACAAGAGCAGGACTTTAATACCTGACCAGGTTGCTTGGTGTGTTCATGACAGGCGGGAAGACCTGCGACTTCTGTTGTTCAGGCTTCAGGCAGTGATCTGTGGAAGTTCTTGGGCACAATCCTTTACCCCCTCTTAGCGGTTTGGAGATTCATCAGCAACTTTCTGTTTACGAGCCCACCCCCCTCACAGCCCTCTGTGAGATCAGCTCATCAGCAGGACCACTCAGCTCCCTCCACATCGGGCAGCATCGAGCAAACCAGGTAAGGCAAAGTGTTTAAGGCAGCTGTTCCTCAAGCTTCTTGCTGCAATTGCTCTAACTTTGGAGTGGGGAACTGAACTTTCAATTACACGGTAGAAAAAACATCATCTTGCAGTCATTTATGAGCAGGGAATTGAGCTGTATCTACAAAGGTGAGCTTCACTTCAGCTGAGACTGTTTGGAAGATAAAAATGTTAAAAATGAGATATCAAACTGTTATGGGATGGTTGTTCAAGAAGCAGAAGCAGGTGAAGTCTGGTTCTGACAGGTTTTGTATTGCCTGGAGAATGAGATCTCCTGTGTACTCAGGAGAGCTGTTTGGCTGTTCCTGGTGAAAAAGCCACATATTGCTTCAATGACAGGGAAAATGAATCTGCCACTCTGACTGCTAAGTGACAAATTTTCACCTGGGTACTGCTTCCCAAAGAAACAAAGGGCTGAAGAAAACTGTTATTGAGGATAAGAGAAGGATGGATGATTTGTGTTTATTGCATTTGCTGCTTCTCTTGTGTAATTGTTACTGAGGAAACTGTCAAACCTCACTGTTCTTTGTGCCCCAGGCAAGCAGTCAGGAAACGAGTAGTGGAAAAGCGGGGGGAAGACTTCAAAAAAGAAGGCAAAATATATAGACTGAGGACTCAAGATGATGGAGAAGATGAAAACAATACTTGGAATGGAAATTCTACACAACAAATGTAGTTTTGAGTAACTGCAGTTACTATCTGGCTGCTTTCTTTTTTTTTTTTTTTTTTTTTTTCTTCTTCCTTCTCTTATTTGATCTAAGTCAACTAAAGCTTCTGGACAAGTGGGGCTTATTTTACACTGACTGAATTAATTCTTATTCCTGCAATGGATTATGGAATAAAGTCACCTATGTCAGAAAAATCAAGTGGGTGTAGGTGAAACCTAGTAAAAAGACTGAAAATCTCCATCAGCTTTCTTAAATATTGCCCTATGCCATAGAAAGGCACTTTTTAATCTATAAATATTCTGCTACATAAATTTAAGGGCCAGATATATTCATATAAAGGTCATGGTAGGCAATGACTGATTGAAATGAGGGTTTCAGAAGCACTATAAGTAGCAAATCAGGTAACTAATTTATGTTTAACTTTTTTCTTGCTTCTGCAACTGCAAGCAAAACCTTGTAGTTTTTAATTCCCTAAGCACTCAATAAACTATTTTCCAGAAAACAGGACTGTCTTGTGAAGTTGCTCTGATGTTCTACTATCACAAGGAAGCAAAGCAGGGTCATGCACTGAAATTTAAAATACAGCAGACAAACATTTTATTCCAGTTTAAATGACCTTACTGTACACGAAGTAAAGGAAAAGAGGGATGAAAATCCAATCTGTTCAGTAGCTGCAGTATAACAGTTTTCAGCAGGAGAGACACTAATTTGTCTTAAAATTCTAAGAAGCAGAACTTCCAAGGGGTCCTTTCAGAACTGTTGGTAATGATGATGAAGGAAGGACAGATGGCAGCTGATGTTCAGAATCCTTATATGCAGATGGGAACAAGCAATTTTATTTTACTTTGGTCTTTAAGAAACCAGATCAGTAATGCCCATGGACAAAAGAGAAGTGAACGTAGAAAAATAATTTTCCTCCCCTCTTTTTAAATTGGAAAGGAAACAACAAAATTGTGGGGAACCATCTCTGAGGCAAGACAGAAAGCTGCAATACTGCAAGCACTAGTTTCTTTTCCTGCTGGTATACACGTTTTATTTAAAAAGAAAAGCCAAACAAACATTTTATGAGGTGGAAATACTACATCTTAGTAGTAAGTTCCATCTGTGATTGTTTATGGGGTCTTTTGGATTTTTTGGATGATTTTCTATATTTGTATGCAAAAAGAGCCAAGCCCAGTGCCCCAACTGCAGAAAGAGCAAGAAGCACATAGAGTGCTGTTTCTGCACCTTGGGCTGTCAAATCCAACCCCAAAAAGCGCACGCTGTCAGCTGCTCCTGGAGAGGGGTCTGTCGGAGTCACTGCATGGAAAACAATGAGAAAGTGTTAGTCACAGCCTGGGGAACTGTCCCCTGCAGGTGTGGGCACTGCTGCTTCCTGCCTCCACCAGGCTTTTAACTGTGTCCTTCGGTACTGTGGCAGGAGCTGTAATTCTGGGGCTCAGGGAGTGATACAGTTCTAGCTCAGAGTAAAGGCACAGCTGAGGCTGACAGTGCAATTCCTGATAGTACAGGTGAGTATTCTCATTCCCAAACTCCCACACTGACACTGGTTGCTTTTCATTGTACTGCTCCAATTGAGAAGACACAAATGACAAAAGAATCAGTATTTCCAAAGCCTTACCCAAAACAAGGATGTGTATAATGTATTCAAAATTTCTTTCTAAACAATCTTGTGGGAGTAGTGAGTGTGTGTGGTTTGGAAAACACTGGGCAGGTCTGTTGGAGAGGTATCTAATGGAGTAACTTTTGCTACATTTTTAACACAGGCATGTATTGATGTGTTCTTGCACAAGGGTTTAGTTGTTAGTCTGGTTTTGCATAGGGAAGTGACATTGACTGGAGCTGCAGAAAAAGGTGGTGTCTCTAAAAACCGTAGATTATGGAACTCTTCTGGGATTAGGATTAGATACAAACACAAGCATCATTTCTGCTGCATCACTTACCTTCTGGCTCCTGTTCCAGACAGGGATGTGGGCCTGTTGCTGGGTCTGGAAAGCCATTGCAGTTTATGATCTGTGAATAATACTTGGCTGAGGCCTTGGGGCGTCGTGGCAAGGCAGGGTCTGAAAAATTGACGTGGTAGAGCCCAAACTTTTCCGCAAAACCCACGGCCCACTCGAGGTTGTCCATCAGTGTCCACGCAGTGTAGCCCCGTAAGTCAACACCGTCGAGCACAACAGCTGCAGGCAGGAGCAGAGAGAAGAGAGAACAGGTCAGTGGTCACCCCTCAGCCAGCCAGGGCAGGAAGGTGCTGCAGAACATCCACACATGGCACACAGTTATTGCCACTTGGGCCTCACTGGTTTTGGTCCCCCCATTGCCACCTCTCCCCTGTATTGACTTGGCTCGGCTGCCAAGTTACAGCCAGGGGAGTTCACTCAGTGCCCAGGACTGGACAGTGCTTTTCTCTGCTCCAAAAATCAGAGCTTTTGTGCAAGAAAAAAAAAGGTTTAGGAATAGAGAAGAAGACCCATTAAAATGCAACCATTGCCTAAACAAATGTTTGTAGCACCTTGCTGCTACAACGCAGTAAATGTCTGAACACCTGGCTGTTCCCAGTACATCAGAAAAGCAAACTGAAAAAGCCCTTTGGTGAAGTTGTTTCACTGCTGCTGTAAATGAAACCAGTTTGGGGGTTGGGTTTTTACTGTTGTTTTTAAAAAAGATGCAGTCTTCAGACACAGAAGAAGTTCAGGAGTTTAGCAGGTAGAAGTACCTTCTCTCACCAGGTGCAGCAAATCAGGGAAGCTGCAGGTTACCCCACTAAACTCAGGATTTGTTCTTCCTTTAGATCATCTTTCCTGGCACGTTTGTGACTATCCACAGGCAGTTTTTGGTAAACCCAAAAGCTTTTGGAAGTGGTCTCAATAAGCTCATGTAACTGTATAACAAGATACTTGTTATATATATCTCTGCAACTGTGATGGCAGTGGCCTTTCAGCTCTTCACAACTTGATTTGTACTTATCAGTCTCGTGGCAGAGCTTTGGATGACCAGATGTCAAAAATCACTCTTACCTTTCAGTGCCTCATTAATGTAGGACCGGTAGTAATGCATTCTCCAAGTGTCATTGAATTCAAAGGCTCCCCTTTCTGAGATCCCGTTTTCAGTCACGTAAATGGGAGGGTCGTTGTACTCCTCCTTTATCCACCTGAGGATCTTCCTGAATCCGAAGGGTGTCACCTTCAGCCAGAGGGAACCAGAGCTGAGCCAGCTGCGGTCGGTCACTGTGGCTACACCCCTGTGGAGGAGGACACTGCTCAGGGACAGTCCCAGCTGCCAGGCACCTCTGTGCCCAGGGCTGAGGTGCTGCTGGTGCCCATAGGCCTAAAAAACACTTGTCCTGCTTTGATTTACGTTAATACTCTGTGTTAATCAGATGTGGCTGACAACTTCGTGTTGGTTCCAAATCTTTGTATACTACGACACCATTTCTACTTTTCAAGGCATAATGCAGTGCTTGAGCACACAGAATTGCCCTTTACATTACATGCAGGAATGTAATGAGCCCACTGTTCTACAGGGTTAAACGATAAGGGGTTGGGATGTAGCAGCAAAGGAAAGTGATAACAATTTCATCTATTCCCTGTGGAAACATTTTGGAAAGGAGACAATTTCACCCCCACATGTGGTCCCACTGTTACCTGAATTCTCATTAGAAAAACTAGTAAGCCCCTATTGTTTACTTTTTCAAGCTGAGGAATGGAATTAGTATCTAAATAAAAAATCTTGACTTAATCTATGAAGTAATTTAGCTATTTAGGCTTTGAACTTACATTTACCCAATGCAATGAGGGACTTAAACCTGTTTAACAACAAATGGATCAGTATCCATAAACCAGGATAACACTCACAGTTTAAACTGCAGATTGGAAGCAGGAAATATGATAAATACTGTTTATCACCTCATGTCTGTAAGAAAAAGGCTGTTGCTGGACTTTTGTGAAAATAACAGCGCCTCAGGTACTGCTTGGTTATATTATCCCAAGTATTGGTTTACAACAGCCTAAAACACCTATCTCTTACAGCTTCATTTGCTATAGATTTACACTTGTCAGTTAACCCAGGCTCCAGGTGTGCAGATTTTACTTGACCAATAATTCACATTCATCTCTTACCTATCAGAGTCATATGACATGACACCCTTAGGATAGTTTAGGTTGTATGCTAAAACCGTGGTATAATGATTTAGACCAAAGTAGTCATATGTGCCTTTAATTCTTTGTTTTTCACTTTCAGTAAATTCTGGAAGTCTGCAAGAGAAAACAGAGAATACACTGTGCACACACTCATAATGCTGGGATCCCTGGTACCAGCACCACAAGCACAAGGAGAGAAACTGGGAATGGAAAATAAGAAATGTAACTGAGAGGGACCAATGAGATCAGTACATAGTTTTAAGAAAAGTTAAACAAATTTACCACAGGTATCAGGTTAAGTACTGTGGCTAATGCAGGGCAGTTACTGTGTCACTGAGCTGACAATTTATTACCCCAAATACTAGTCAATTTAGTTTGCAAGAGAGGTAAAGACAGGGAATAGGCAAAACCTCACTACCTAGATTGGAACTAAGTGATCTTCAAGGTGCCTTCCAACACAAACCATTTTGTGATTCTCTGAAAACGTACGCTAGAATTTTTCTGTGAGAACACATTAAGGTTTTTTTACAGTCGCATTAGAATAGAATCATTGAAATGTATCATTCCTATAAGAAAAGCATGTTTCAGCACAGCCAAGTGAAACAAAAGCAGGTGTGTGCCTGGCCTCTTACCGGGACTTGCTCAGGCCCTGAGCCAGACTTCGTTCCCGAACCCTTCTTTTCATCACCTCACTATAATCACCATTTTTGAAAATAGGGTGAGCAAACCAACCTAGAAAAAACTAAACCAGGAAATAAGGGAGGATAAATCATATATCAAAACATGGGATTTAGCCGTTGCTCTGTCATGTGCTGCTTTATAGGTGATACCTGACTTTATAACATGCACGTAGAGATACAAAGGGATGCCCATATAACAGCAGTAAATTTAATAAGCTTTTTTCACTGCAACCACATTTTGTTTCATTTCTGTTGCATTCTTGATCAGCCCCCCGTAAGAGTAGGATACATTTCCTTACAGTGATGCTTCTGCCTGACCATTTTATTCCAGTGAGGTGCTGATCCAAAGAGGGGGAGTCAGCTGGAGCAGCAGGGATTGCTGCGACCAGGGAGGGATCTCTGTACCTGCATGAATCGCCTGGCAGCCTCGATGTCCTCCTGGCTGTGTGGGTTGCGTGGCTCTGCCCAGTCAGAGTTGATGGTGATGGAGATGAGCCCTCCCTGCCTGGCCCTGTAGGTCTCGTTGTAGAGGTGCCAGACCTCGGCGTGTGCCTTGATCAGGTTGTGTCCCACCGCGTAGGGAGCGCGCCCCGGCCGCACCGACACGCCTGCGGGGACAGGGGCACCACGGGCACTGGGGCAGCACTTCCCAGCCTTCTCCTGGCTGATTCCCAGCCCTCTCCTGGCTGATTCCCGGGTTAACACAGCCCCGGGGCACCCTGAACCGCCCCCGGTAAAGGAATGAATGTGCAACACCTGGAGCTCCAAGCCCAGCCCTGGGCTGCAATCAGCTGGGCAGAGGCAGCTGAAGGGGCAGCTGCCCTGGGAAGGCTGTGCAAGGAGGGCCCTGCATTGCCCTCTTCACCCTCTGAATGGGACACGGATTGCCAGCAATGGCAGCAGGCTGCTGCTGCCAGTTTGGAAAGCAGAAAGCTGTGTGCTCAGGTCAGCTCACATCCTCTCTTCTCTTGGTTCTACCCTGCTGCTGAGCTGGGTCTTCCTTCAGCCCGAACTCTTCTCCAGTTTCCTGGAGCTGGTCTGGAAATAAAGTCTGCTCCAGGCAGCAAGTGTAATCCAGACTTGGGTGTGATAGGCAGAGTAAAAGAAGGACCTGTTCACCACACCACAGCAATCCAAACCCCATCTATCCACAGCACACCATTTTCCTTGTTCTACCTTTGGAAGCCCCAAGGAAGTACTCTGCTGCAGAGTAAAGCAATTGTGCTGACAGTGCCGTGAGGGCTCTGAGGTTATGCCCAGCAGTCTTACCTGGAGCAGCTGTGCCAACGCCATAGCCAAGATAGGCAGTGTTGTAGGGTTCATTGAGGGTTATCCAAAATTTCACTTTATCTCCCAGCCTCTGGAAAATGACCTCAGCATATTCCTTAAACCTCTGAACTATGGTATCGTTCTCCCACCCACCAACATCCTGCAGCGCCTGTGGGAGGTCCCAGTGATAGAGAGTCACCTGTGGGGAAAGACAGGAGGACAAAGGACTTAATCAGTCACTCTCACAGTACCTCAGATTCATTTATGGCCACAAAATTGCACATTACATTTGTGCTTTGTAATAACTGCATTAGGAACAGCTAACTGCAGATCAAAGCACACAAATAACTGCTTTCATCTGCAGTTACCTGTTCCTAAGGTAGTTTGTTGTAGTGATCACTCATGCCACTCAATAAAACACATTTTTGTCAGTTTCTTTAGAGACTGCCTAATGGTTTCTTTAGGGACTGGTTAATCTTCTTCTAATGGTGAAGATTAGGCTTTTACCAAAAACCACATTGTGACAGCAAGAACTCATCAGTGAAGAACTGCTGCACCTGCCTTGACTCTCAGGTGAAATACAATCCACTAGAACACCTGTCTGGGCTGGGACAGGGGTATGAGGACAGCTCAGAGTCACTCAACAGTGCTGAAAGAGCTGATTGATGCAGGAGTGAGGTCACTGTCTATTGTATGTGACAATAACACTGACCAGTGGAGTTTCCTGAATCCTAGGAAAATAACAAAGTTACATCCATCTCTAAGAAAGGCATGAAGGAAGATCCTTGGAAGTACATCAGTCAGTCTCACCTCAGTGTCTGAAAGATCCTTGCATAGGTCCCTGTGAAATCTATTTCCAAGGTAAAAGGGACAAGAAAGCATTTGGAAACAGCCAATAGTAAGTTTACTGTGGTCTTTCTGGGCAGTAATTTCAACATATCCCTACATTCCAAGTTCATTTGTTTATGAAATACCCCGTGTTTCTCCACAAAATTTGACAAACATGACAAACAATTTCTGTGTGAAGGAGGGCACGGACAGAAACACACACATTGCTCTAAGCATCAGATTTGGGGTTTGCTTTTTTATAGTTACCTGAGGCATAATGTTGGCTGCCAGAAGGGCATCAATCAGCCTTTCATAGTAGTTCAGTCCCTTTTCGTTGATGTACCTGGTGGTCCCATCTGGGAGAACACGGGACCAGGAGATTGAGAAGCGGTAGTGAGACACCTTGAGGCTTTTCAGCATTTCCACATCCTCCTCGATCTTGTGGTAGCTGTCACAGGCCACATCTCCAGTCGCATCGTCGCCGATTCTCAAGGGAGTGTGGGAATATTTGTCCCAAATGCTAAGTCCTTTCCCATCTGCTCTCCATCCTCCCTCAATCTGTAATTGAAAATGGAGGAAGAATTATTAGCAAACCCAAATTTAGGTCTCGGCCTAGCAAAGAATTCAGCCTGTTATTCTGTGTGGTGCCATGCAATGAATTAACTGTCCACGGATACTTCAGGAGTCCATCTCAGTTTCCTGACCTGGTAAGCTGCAGTCGCTACACTCCACAAGAAGTTCTCTGGGAACTCTCCATATAAAAATTCCTCTTCCTTGGGCAGTGGGATGCCGTTATTGTGGATGATTTCTGCATAGTACATGGCAGAGCGCTTCGGCGTTCTCGGCCTGTTGGGGTTGTCAAAATCTATCTGGTGCAATCCAAATCTGGGACCATAACCATCCACCCATTCAAAGTTATCCATCAGAGACCAAGCGTTGTATCCTTTCAGATTAACACCATCTATCTTGTAAGCTGAAAGACCAGGAAAAAGATGGAGGAGCATCAGTGGCATAATCACACATTAAATGAACCCTAAGGAGTCCACATGCAAGCACATACAGGCTCCTAGTTTCACACAGGTGGCACTGGTCAACTAAGGTCATTGAGAGAATCTTCATAGTTGGAGGAAAAAAAAAATACAGCCAAGCAAAGGAGATCATAAAAACAAATGCTATGTTTAAATTGTGTTCAGACTATTTAAAGACTGATATCAATCACTTTTAAAAAGCTTCAGAGGAGCTAAGTAACCAGAAATCTAGAGGAAAGACACACACAACACTGACAGAACAAAAGCAAACTCTGGTACCTTTTAAAGCTTCATCAATGTATGTTTTGTGGTAAAATATCCTGGCATTGTCATCAACATCCGACTTGGCATTTATCCCAACACCATTCTCAATGATGTATATTGGGGGGTTTCCATATTCCTCTTTGATCCAGTTCAGTAGCCTCCTCAGACCCCAGGCCACAGGCCGATGGTCACTGAGAGCTGAGGAAGGCCAGGAGCTGTCAACAGTTTTGGAAATTTCCTGGTCATACTCGTAAGAGAAGGGCCTCAGACGTGTTGTTGAGTGGCTCACAATTTTGGCGGAGTATGTGTTGAAGCAGAAGACATCTGCCGTGCCCCGGATGTATTCACGCTCCTCCGCTGTGATAACCGGCAGGCGCGACGACGGCAGGTCCTGGAGCTCGCTCCTGTTCCCAACTTTCCACTTCATGACCTCGGGGTAGTCCCCGTTTTTGAAAATGGGGTGTGTGAACCAGCCCACCAAAAACTGCAGATACCTGTCAGCAGCTTCGATGTCCCTGGGGTCACTGAGTGTCTTCGGCTCACCCCAGCTAATGAAGGGGCACAGGGCAATGACCCCTCCCTGACTCGCTCTGTATTTGTCGTCGTAGGTGTGGTAGACCCTGGCGTGAGCTTTCAGTAAGATGTGGCCAACCTTGTAGGGAGCAGTGCCAGGGTCCTTGACATTGGGTGGGAACAGCCCCTCGCCGTAGCCCATCCAGGCAACGATGTTGGGTTCATTGATGGTAATCCAGAACTTCACCCTGTCCCCAAAGGTCTGGAAACAGAAGTCTGCAAAGCTGTCAAACAGGTCAATCAGCTCGTTGCTCTCCCAGCCACCGATGTCCTGGAGAGCTTGTGGGAGGTCCCAGTGGTAGAGGGTGACAATTGGAGTGATGTTGCTTGCAATCAGTCCATCAATGAGACGGTTGTAGTAGTCCACTCCATAGCTGTTGATCGAGTTGTTCCTTCCCGTGGGGAAAATTCGCGGCCAGGACAGGGAAAAACGATAGTTCTTTACCCCTAAGGCTCTCAGCATGTAAAGATCTTCCTCCACCTTGTTGTAGCTATCACAAGCTATATCTCCAGTGTCATCATTGTTTACATTCCCTGGGACATGGGTGAAGTTATCCCAAATGCTGGGTCCTTTGCCATCAGCATCCCAACCTCCCTCTATCTGGTAGGCAGAGGAAGACACACCCCAGGTAAAATCCTCTGGGAACGTCCCATAAAAATACATGTCTCTTTCAAAGGCAGTCTGGGATGAAAACTTCTGCCAGACAACCTTTGCCTTGGAGGGAACTTCTGATGCTGGTAAATTGGGCAGCTTTGCTGGCACAGGTCGGTCAAACACCACTGGTGCAGAGGTTCTGCCCAAGGCTAGGGATGGAAAACCATTTTTTTCAATAACACTGGAATAGAAGTAAGCAGATGCCTTGGGAGTCCGTGGTCTGTTGCTATCTTCAAAGTTCACATGATGCAGCCCAAACTTTAGGCTGTATCCCGCTGGGCCTTCAAAGCCATCAAGCAGGGACCGAGCAATGTAGGACCGGACATCAACAGAGTCCAGTTTCACAGCTGCCACAGAAACAACGAGACATTGTTAAATACCCACCTGAACATCTCCTGAACACAGCTCAGCACAACAGAAACACCACAGCCAAGGACATGTGTGACAAGCCAAACACTTAAAAATGGTTTTAAAGGCTGAAAAAACTTCCCAAACAATTAGCAGTATCTGGCAGGGAAAATAGCCACCACCTTAATAGGAGCTGGTGAAAATGCTTAGTGAGAGAAATGTGTGAGAGAAGTATTAATCAATTAAATTAGTCATTAAAAAAAATAAAATCATTTGATTTCTCCATACCTTTCAGGGCCTCATCGATGTACTGGCGGAAATAATCCACTCGCAGAGTGTCATTGAGAAGATCCCCGGTGTCTCCTGTCGGCACACCATTCCCTGCTATGTATATTGGGATCCTGGACCCTGTGTATTCCTGGGATACAAACTTCAGCAGCCTTCTTAATCCCCAAGGGACCACATGGATCCAAGAAGAGGCGGCCTGTGGCCAGGAAGGATCTACATGCAAGGAGAAGTTCCCAATGCTCTCGTAGCCTGGTGTGCACGTCCCGTTAGTGCCGGCACTGACCAGGTGGGAAGTGTAATGGGAAAGGCCAAAGAAATCTGCACTCCCTTTCACCAAGGACTTCTCCTCCTCTGTAAACACAGGCAGCTGTGCAACTGTCGTGGGGCACTGCTGGTTCACTTCTTGGATCTGAGCCTTCAGGATGTCTGGGTAATCACCGTTAACAAATATGGGGTGAGCAAACCAGCCAAGCATGAACTGCAGGTACCTCTCAGATGCCCTCACATCCTCGGAGCTCGTTGGAGTCTTGGGTTCAGCCCAGTCCGAGTTCAGCACCAGCCCCACTTTTCCCAGTTGCTGAGAACGGTATTTGTCATTATACAGGTGCCAGACCTTGGCATGAGCCTTGAGAATTGTGTGAGCAACCTGGGAGCAGAAAGCAGAGGAAAATATGTCACACTGTATTGCACAAAAACTCTTAAGCATTGGGTTTATTGCTATGTGAAAATGTCCTCTCCATCCAAAAGAAATAATGATAGACGAGGAGTGTAGTAGGTTTTGGAACAAGCAAAAGAATCTGACTATCCATCCATGTCAGTTTTCAGAACAGAAAAATAAAATAACAACACCTAGTCTCTGTTAACTAACACATTTTTAACAAGTACAATAAATCCAGCAACCAAACAGTTGTCTAAGAGGCCACATTAGGTTTGAACATAGTTAAAGCACAGAACCATCATGGAAAACAACCCAATAAAAGTAGCTGCAGGATCCTAATTATTCCTGTGCCCTTACCTTGTAAGATGCTGCTCCGGGGTCGGCGATTCCTGGAGGATGCTCCCCGGTGCCATAGCCAGCGTAGCTGATAACCCAGGGCTCGTGGAATGTAACCCAGAGCTTGACCCGATCCCCGAAGGTGGAAAAGCAGAAGTCTGCATAGCTCACAAAAGCATCTATGATACTTTCATTCTGCCAGCCACCCAGAGCCTGCAGAGCTTGGGGCAGGTCCCAGTGGAACAGAGTCACCATGGGCTCAATGTTAGACTCCAACAAGCGGTCAATTAAGTGGTTGTAATAATCAACACCCTTGGAATTGATGGTCTTGTTGGTGCCAGCAGGGAAAATTCTAGCCCAGGATACAGAAAATTTGTACAGCTGGGGGTGAACTCCCCTAAGCAGGTAAGTGTCATAGCTGGTTTTATAGTAGCTGTCACATGCAACGTCTGCTGTTTGGTTCATGTGGACATGGCCCTCATGCCCAAACTGGTCCCAGATGCTCTCTCCTTTCCCATCCTCTGCCCAAGCTCCTTCGATGTTAAAGGCACCTGTGGATATGCCCCAGAGGAACCCACTTGGGAAAACATCTTGCAGGAAAGAATCCCTCTCAGCTTCAGACTGCTCAGCAAACATTTCCCAGACTGTTTGATAGGAGGACCGAGGGGCAAGAACAGCATCTAGGTTTTCCTGTAGAGTACTTGTTTCACTGGAAATATAATACATAGAAGTTAAAATCTCCAAGGCGGATGCCAGTGCCATAAAATTTGCAAACACAGTGTAAAGGAAGTTTGCTTTCCATTCAGGTCACATAATCCACACATAGTTCCTTTGACATCTGATCACTCTAACCCTGCTCTCTCCCAGCTGGGACATGAAGGTAGAGGGCAGTACCCACTGCACAACAGCTCTTTGCATGTAAAGTCTCATAATTCATTAGTTAGGTCAGACTCTGGTGCAAACAAAATCCTTGCACTGAGCAGCATTTCCCACACTATAACTGCATCATGAGTTTCCTGCTATGTAATCCTTAGCATCTCCCTGCAGTGTGACATCTCCCATGTTTCCATAAGCTGCCTTGGTTTCTCCCTTAGGAAAGCCTCTATTGCATGTTTATTTATAGCCATTTTGCTCTTGAAAAAAGCAGAAGGCTTGAAAAATGTACTTGTTTCTATTGGCTTGAAGGTGCAATTTGGGTAACCAAGGATGAGAGAGTGGAAGAGGATTACGTTATAGGATTAGTAGCAGGAGAAAGGATTGTAAGTAATTGGAAGAGACTGTGGTCAGCAGAAAAACAGCCCTTTGCAGCCCTTTCAGCAACTAACAGCAGACTTTACCACTAAAATGTCTCTCCCTGCACAAAGGTTTCT
This sequence comes from Sylvia atricapilla, assembly GCF_009819655.1. NCBI lineage: Eukaryota > Metazoa > Chordata > Aves > Passeriformes > Sylviidae > Sylvia > Sylvia atricapilla. The sequence goes on from NC_089146.1 coordinate 32,226,594, forward strand.
AGAGGGCACTGTTTTATTACTGTATCTTGTTACGGTATTGTATGGTGCTACAGTATTTTTTATAGTACCTTAAAACATGAGATAAGTAGTCCAAGAACTCATTAACGTCACACCCGATTATATGTTCTTCTTCTTTATTAAGAGCTGGAAACAAACAAATGGTGAGTGGTGGATGCAGTCTTAGGCGCCATGGACTGCATGACACTGCTTGTAACAAATAATTATATCTTGAAAGAAACTTCTCCTAATATCCAACCTCAACCTCCCCTTCTGTGATTTGAGGTCAATGAAGAAGATGAAAAGATTTGGGAAAGATTTCCTGATTCCCTTCCCTCAACACTCACCATCCATCCCTAATTTTCCAAAAATACTATATAACCTTAAGGTATTTCATCTAATAGCAGCAGCCTAGATTGGATGATTTTGAATTTCCTCCAGAAGTTATCATGCAGATCTTAACTAAAAAACTCTCCCTCAAACATCACTCACCAGTGACAATGGCAGCTGCTGGGATGTAAGGATGCTCTTCCACAGAAGCAGAGTCAAGGACCTTAAGACTAAAAACCAAGATGTCTTTGTCCTTCCAGACACTCTGCAAACCAGAAATCAGGGAGTGGTATGAAAAGAAGCATCAGCCAGCTAGTAAAACCATGTTCTTGGCATGTTTAGCATTTTACAGCTCCTTTTCCTGCTACCCAGATGCTGGATGACTCTTTGCTTAATGAGTTTTAAGAATGCAGTTCACAGCCAGAGGTTTAATACAGGTTAAAATAGGTACCAGCCCACAGCATCACTGATGTTGGTGCTGCCAGAAGATCTAATTCTTTCATGAACTCACCCTCAGTAACATTTCCAGCACTCTGCTGAGACGAATGTGAAGTTTGGTAGCACTGCTGTATAGCTCATGCTGGAGTTTAATATCTTTCATTACTTAGGTATTGGCCTAACAGCTTATCAAACATTTATCATGAGAGAGAGAAGGTTTTTCAGTCCCACACAAAAGAATTCTTTTCAAAAGAATTCTAGTTGTTAATGCATCAATAATAAGCATTGACCAAGATGATCCTTCCCAGCATTTTCCAACAACATATTTAAAGTCAGAATAACAACAGAGAAATGAGCAGTTTGCAGCTGCTTCCTAGTGTAGCTGCTGCCTGAGCCTTCACAGAAAATCAGAACTGTTTAGACATGCATCACAGCACATGAAATTCTGCTCCTATTTATGGTCTGTTGCTTGCTGCTATCGTATTAACCCTGTGTATAACGTTACCTGGAATTCACTCAATTTCTCGTAGAAATCTGTTTCATTTCCATAATGGTACTGAAGGTTAAGAGACACAAAGTCTACTGAATCCTGGAAACAAGAAAAGGAAAACAATCATGCTGAAGAAAAACTTTTTTTTTTTTTTTTTTTTTTTTAAGTATTACAGTAAAAATACATAAAACTGTGTTAGGTTTGATAAAGACATATTGCTGGAGTAAGAAGCCATACAGCTGTATGGGAGCACTGGACAATATAGAGAGCACAAACTATATGGGAAGATGTGCTTTGCATGTCTCCTTCTAAACAAAGTACAATTTAAACAACTTGATTAAATTCTATTTTATGAATTTAATACTAATGATTTACAGGTAATTTCTTGATTTCTGATTTATCAGAGAAATCTTTATAACTATGTGGTTCAGGTAGGCCTTATCAATAACCCTTGGCTGAAAGTCCACTTCAGAAATTTTTAATCATTCCATACCACAAGGGTTATCCCACAAAAAGTCATCAACCTCAAGGAAACAGATTGCACTCTCCTGTTAAACCAGCTGATGGAGCTGGAAGAAAACTGATAAGCTTTCAGTTTGTTTTTCAGTCCAAGGTTCTCTTCTAGTTCAGTCAGCTCATCACAAACAACCACTTTGCTCTCCCTACAAACCACACCTTGCTTAAATCCTTGCAATGTCACACTTAGGGCATTGCTTGACCTAGTTCTAAGTTTTGAAAGATTATGAATACATCAAAAATCCCTGCACTGTCATCTGTGCACTACAGCCTACATCAACATCCTCTGGGTGAGGACAGCTACGAAAAAGGAACTGGATCCTCAAGAAAGGAGGTCATTGCCTTTGTAGAGATTACATTCTTCTCATGTTGTATCATCCCTGTGCAACTACATCACTTGTAGCACAGCTTGGTCTGGGTTTTAACATAATCAGCAAATGTTTTAAATAGCAGCTAATTAGGATAATACATCAACATCTTTGGTGGTGCATTAACTGCAGAGAAAATGCTAACGTTTTGGAGACACCTTGTCATTTAGCAAGTACATTGCTAACACTGCCAATTATGAGAGAAAGTTTGTCTCCATGTAGCTTAATCAGTGCCTGTCAGCCAAGAAAGGACACTGAAACAATTTTTATATCAGCAGCTTCACATTATCAGACTAATCAAATAATTAAAGCGTACCAAACTGCTCAACCTGCTAAGATCTTATTTAACTTGAAACAAGTTATTTGATCCTGTACATAAAATCAAAGCTAAATCAAGGGAAACTTATATAATTTTGGAAATATTTCCTTAAGGCACTACCTGAAGGAAAACTGAAAGCAGTTCTGATGAAGCACTGTCCAAGACATGACTCATTTCCAAAGCAATGGACAGCTTTCCACCTTGAGAAAGAAAGAGGCAGTCTGTTAGTAACATATTACGGACAAATAAAAATTTCCATTTACTGCAGTTATTTTAAAACCAGTTTTAAATTGTTGAATCTGTGGAACACCAGAAAATGCTCCAGGGCAATTGATTTCAGAATACCCTCTGTGATTTCAATGGAGAACTGAAGAAGGTAGAAATTCAAAGGCATCATTCATGGAGCCTTTATCAATAAAATGCTCTTCCACTCCCCGCATAATTATAAGTAATATCTTTATTAATTTTCATGCCTTTGTGATGGTTCTGCAATTTTATTTTTTTTTAAATCCATTTAATGCTGAACGTTTTTGAGATGTTGGGGTGGCAAGAATGTGAAGGGACAGGAGATGCAGGAGGGAATCTGAGAAGCTTCTAAGGGCTATCACCAGATAGTGTGAATAGTACAACAAAGTATTTCTGACAAATGGAAGAATTAAAAATTATTTAACTAATTAAAAATTTGGGGAAAGAAATAGTGACTCAGCCAGCTCTACTGATTGTCTGTCTGGGACAGAAAAATTCCAAGGCCAAAGAACGCAGACCCAAGGTGATAATCTGCTTGGAAAATCCCAAGTACCCATCATGAAGAGGTGAAATTCTGTTGCTCTGTGTAACACAGGTAGATTTGGGATTTAATTCCTGTCAACCCCAGTGTCTGCAATGAGGAAGGTCAAACAAAGGACATTGCAGACCTCCTCACAGTTATTATTACACAGGAGACTTCTTGTGCCTTGTTTTTTCATGGTTTCAGGTACATTTCAGAAAGGTTTCAGTCCTTCCCCTGTGGGTCAGGAAGAGGCACACAAAAATATTTACATAGAAACTACATGTAGCAGTTGCCATCTAATGCTATCACCAAATACTTGTGAGTCATACTGAAAAACCCAGCTCTCCTTACCTGCTGGTGAGATTTTCTCATGGAGCATGTTGTAAAATCCTACATGAGCAGCAGCCAGGGCCTGGACTCGTTCCTGGGGCTCAGTGTAGGGCAGGCTTTGAAGGACCCCTGGCAGGTCACTGAAGGAGACCCACACATCCACCAGGTCCCCAAAGGCACGGAAGCTGAAGTCTGCATACTCCACAAAAAGCTCAGAAAAAGCCCTGCCTGTCCTCCCGCCAGCCTGGGCGGCCACGGCGCCAGGGATGGGGCCCTGGTGCAGAAGCAGCACGGCTCTCAGGCCAGCAGCAGCCAGGGCCTCCAGCAGCTGTCTGTAGCACCTCACCCGGGCTCCATCCACCCTCCTGGTGCTCCCCTGGGGCAGGACGTGTGCCCACGGCAGCGGCAGTTTGTAGTGGGTCACCCCCAGCTCCCGGAGCCGCTGGAAGTACCGGGACAGCTCGGAAGGCACGAGGTCTGCCTGGCACAGGTCACCCTGCTGCTCCTCGGGCAGCACCTGGCCCTGCAGGCCCAGCCTCTCTGCCAGCTCGCTGGGTAGGGGCCCTGCAATGGTGATAAAATCCTGAGCAAAGCCCCCATCTACCCCAAGGCTGAGAGGAACCAACAGAAAGAAGATGACCGTCTTACAAATCAGGTCCATTTCTGAACCCTGCTCCTGAAACAATTATTCCACACTACTTATACACCAGTAGAAGTAATATTTAACTGAATATTTATCTGTTCCATAGATAAACGTTCCCTGAACTAGCTGACACTGGAATAACATGGCAGGACTTTCATTCAGTAATCAGACAGAGAGATGAACATAGGAAACGCTTCCAATCAGTTAAGAAAGGTCATGTGAAAACATTTTCTGAGATGCTCATGTTTCCCTTTAAATTTAAATATCAGTTGACATTTGCTGATATTGCCTCCCATTTCGAGGAAGACAAAATAAGCAGATAAACCTGCCCTCTCCTTTTGGCCTTTTTCAGCTTTGGAAGAATCCCGGCACAGCTCTGGATGCAAAAACCAACAAAAGCAGTGTTATCTGCGTGGCTGGGGCTGGGTCTACCATGGCTCAGGGCGTGCAGGGCAGCAGGAGGCATGTTTTGTGCTCTAATCCTCGGTGGATAAAGGAAATCTGAGATAGGGCACCTCAGCCAGCTGGAAAAGTGACTCAGATGTGAATTTCGGCAGCAGCAACAGTGTGCTTCCTCCTGCCCTTCCCTCCAGGAATTGGAGTATCATTTCTTTGCTTTCCAAAGCACTCCCTCCTTCAGCCCTAAAAACACTGCTCTCCCAGCAAGGTGGACACATTCAGATCACTCACATGAAGGGCAGAGCTAAAAGAGCTGAGAACATTTTTAAACCAACCAAACACAAAATTCTACATACCTATGAAATGTTGGGTCTATCTCAAGAGTTCATTTCCTTCAATACCCAGAATTTTGTCTGAAGCATACCTGCAATCATCTGGGCAAGTTACTGCTGTCAAGAAATATTTAAGTTGCAGCAGAAGACACCCCTCAACATCTGCTGTTACTGAAACCTTATACAGGGATTGTAATCTGTGTACTTTGGCCCTATTTGACTCCTAGATGATTTTTTTTTCAGGAAGCCCTAGAGATCTGTAACATTGTGCTGAGTGTTCTGAACAAGTTCACTCCACTCTGATGTCTGAAAAGCAAGTTTGAATATTAACTTTACAGCACCACCTGGTGCTTACTTTTCAGTAGAGCTGCATTAACTCAGAGAAAGCCCCTCTCAGCCTACAGAACTGGGGAAAGAAGCAGAAAAAATACTTTCTCCTACATGAAGAGTATTTATTTTCAAACAAAGATTGAGAGGAGGGGGAAACAAAAAATTAAGGCCAAACATCTTCCTATTGTTATTTTGAAAGTAAAGGAACAATACAGAGTAATATCAAAGTGTTGTTAAGGTGGGTGGCTATTTTTAATGAATGTAGAATTTGCCAAAATGTAGTTTATGAAAGAAATGAGTGGAGAAGTTATTGCAGTTGGAGTTAGTGCCCAGTGATGGGGTAGCGCTGATGACAAATATTTATCATTCCCTCTACTCCTTAAACAGAACTGTTATTTTAATGATACGCTTAGTTAGACCAAGGTGTAACTCTCCAAAGCTGGGAGAGATTAACAGGAAAAGAATACTGTCTTACAAACCAGCTCCACTTCTGAACCTCCTTCAGAAATAGTTACTTCACACTATTTCTAAGTAAAATATGTAACCTTGATATCTTTCATGCATTACAAATGTTTCTTAGGTGCTGGTATCCAGTCAACAAGACAAAAAATCACTTATTCTTAATTCTTAATAGATTATTTAATAATCCCATAGTTTACAGTAAAAAATTTGAGAACAGAAATTCAAGGCAAGTTTTCTTATAGAAAGATCTACAAACAGGTTTACAGATATAGTCTTAAAAATCCCTCACAAATGGTGGCAGTTTTCAATTCACTTACAAGCCAAGACATTCATCAAGTTGGGGTTTCTGCCCTGCTCACTTAAAGACTTGGCAATTTTCTACTTTACATATGCAACAGGAGCCTGCACATCTTTACTCCATCTAAAAGAAAGAGAAGCCATCAGTTTCTCATTATCCATTACAGGAAGTTAAACTTCTTCAAAAAGATTATCTGTCATCCAGGAAATTTGGTCTTCTTTAAGACATAAAACATTTAGATCACTGTTTTTTTCAGACTCAAATTACAGGCATATAAAACAGCAATCTCACATATGAGTAAAAACAATTCTACTCGCAAACATTAAATGAACTTTTACTTATGTTAATAAGAAAACCAGTAAAAGCCTGTAGTATAAAATGTCTACTAAAGAAGAAAAATGTAAAATTAATCTTATTTAAAACAGAAACATCTACATAGCTTGATGATGAAAAAAGCTGTTGGATGACTCTCCTCCGCATCCAGATGATGGCACTGAAACTCAGAGCTAACAGTGGAACTAATATATGTGTGTCATGTCTTTAAAAGCTTTCCAGGCATGCTCAGTGTAAATGAGAAATCATGTATTACTGACCACACTCTGGCACAGTGACAGGAATTTAAGGAATTAGCCATACAGTAACCCCTGCAAGAAAAGAATGCACTTTCCAACTTGTAACCAGGCAGCTCTACAATGCTATTCTCAGCCCTCAGTCCTCCAGCAGATAGTTTGGGTTGACAACCAGGTATGGGTCATCATCAAAACTCTCCTCTTCTCTGGATCCTCTCAGTCCTGACTGGGACAGTTCAATCAGAATGTGGTCCTGCAACACATAAAGATTTGTGTTAAAACAAAGGCAGACAGGTTTGTTTGTATTCTTTGAAAGGCATTTTTATATTGGTAAAACCTCTTACTAATTACTTAACCCCTTTAATTGTGAACTCCCTCTAATAGATACTTAACATTAAGTGGAAATCACTTCTATGTTGTATCCTTTCTGGGAACTTTTCAGCCTAGGGCTTTCCAGTCTAATGGTTTTGTGTTTTTAAAAGTGAAAAGTAGTTAATTTTGTCATATTTTTTCCTCCAAAATGCCCTTGTACCCCTCTGACTTACGGCTATCCATTGAATACAAGTGTTAATTCTATTTTTGTATCCTAATGTATAATTAATACTATAGAAATACAGAAAAATATCACACTTCTTTAGTGACATAGTATAGCACTATGAACTTCTACTTATACACATCTCTAATTAATTTCTGCTTTTTCTGTAATTACTTTAACAGGTGTTTAACAAAGAAGGCATTTATACTGCATCAGTCAATATAATAGAAGAACAAAGCAGATTTCTCCAAACAGGAATGTATTCTATTAAAAAATGAAACATTTTTAATATATGTTACAACCCTATACAAGTTAAAACCCTCTTTCACTGCCCACACATCTCTATACATACATAATGTGTAAGTCGGTGAATGACCCTCTCTATGATCTTCTTTTTATTTATTAGTTCTTCTTCAGATTCGATTTCAGATTCGATTTCCTTTAGATACCAATTAATAAGTTCACTTCTCTTTAGTGCTGCATCGTCCTCTTCTGCAGAGAAAATAATTTGCATCAACACAGCAGCAGTAAACCACCACTCAAACCATAGGAGAAAAGGATTTGCACATTAACATTCACAATGCTGAAGGGAGAAACATGCTTTTTGAAGATGTTCAGGAAATGTCAGACCTTAGTCTTTTTATGGCTTTTTTCTTAAAACACCACATTCTGCACAGGAGGGTGTTGTGTCATGGTTTAATTGGAGATAATTAGATTGAGAATGGAAGCTTTCAGTCCTATGCCTTCAAGTGGCTTCCAAACCCCATCAGCCTTCAGCTTCAGGAGAAACCAGTTGTAAGGACTCACACACCTTTCCTCTAAGTAAGGGCTAAAGAAAAATTCTGTCACACAAAGCCAGAGGAGTCATCCTTCTACATGTACTCAGCATTTGAACAGACACTGTCGTCTCCACGCCCTTCCAAAAGCTTTGCTGCTTTAGTATCTGCTATGAGACAACTCTGCATTTCATTGCAGGAGTAGCCTCATTGCAATGGAAATATTTTCACTTCTGAAGAACTAATCCAGCCATTTGCTTAAGACAGGCTGTGGTTGCTGGCATGCATTAAAACTCCTGCTCCAGTTTTCACTGCTGCAGACTCTCCTAGCTTGGTTACACCATTGTGTGCTACAAATCCTCTTCTTTCTCTGCTCTGCTGACATGCTCCTCAGCTTAATGGGTTTTGATAAATGACTAAGGTAACAACTATAAACTCCAAGAAGTCCTATTTGCATCATCAGATGTAGTATCGTCATATGAGCATAGGTCTACACCTGACCTGACAAGTCTGCTGTCCCAAAAGTGAAAATCCCATGTACAACAGCAAGAAATGCAGTAACAACTGCTCCCTGAAGTCAGGGTCTGCCTCCTTTGCAATAAAGCAATCCTTACCTTCCTCTGCTTTCCTGAGGTGCAGCACCAGGAGATTGGAGATCCGGCGGTACTCGGAGAAGCCCAGCCTGAGAGAAGCCTTGGGTGCAGCATCCTTGCCCCCATCCTCAGAATGGCCATTGATCCCATTCACAACACCATTGACCCCAGCTGGAGCTTCTGCCTCACCTGTTTGGACACATGACCACGTGTAAAGCTGCAACATCTTTTAGCTGCTGTAAACTCTGAGCCACTGAAAAGCCACTGACCAACCAGATGAGTTGGTGAAGAAGGCTGAAGAAGAAAGAGTTAAGAACAGGAGTCCAGATTTCTAGAGCTCATTAGACAAGAAACAGGTGAGAAACTGAAGAGAAGCACAATCTCAATCAAGGTAAGCTGTAAAGACTAGAAGGACTTTCCCCTTTGAAAAATTTCTCTGTAAGTAATTTACCATTGACTCCATCTTGGTCCTCTTGATCCTCCATTTGCTGTTCATCATCTTGGTCTAAATTGACATCAGGAGTCTCAACTCTAATGATGGACTTATTTAACAGCCTGAAAGCTTCCTTCACATGTTTGGGGTGAACCTGAGGAACATTTGAAAAAACATATTAAATAGGCACAGGGGTTCTTCTAGTTTTCCAACAGCTCCAGAAACTCACCCCTAACTCTGACAAAGGCATTTTCCACACATCTCACCTGATTAATCCTAAACAGTAAAGACTCTGCAAGTTGAATTATATCCCATCACAAGTACTCCAAGAGGTCATGCAAGGTTAGGGAGGGAAAAGCAGCCTGATTAATCCTTCAGGGTTTAGCAATCATGTGGAGTCGATAAAATTTTTACTAAGCCAAGAACATTTGGGAGAAAGATCAGTGGAGCAAGAAACATGAAAGAAATGGGTCTGAACAGAGACAATATGAAAGAAAGAGAGATGTAATTAATGGTACTCTCCTCCAGAACTGAAAAGCGAAAACTGGAAAAATCATCTGTAGCTGAGCCATAAGCTAAAAACTATCTGTTTCTTTATAAGCTGAATTTAATTTAAAAGAACCCAAAGGGTGTCCTTACACAACCAGCCAGCAAGGTTCCATCCCTGCATGTGTCACATAGCCTCTAATCAAGATTTCAAAAAGCCTGCTGGGTTTGAAAGCAGGGACTAGAGGGGCAGTAATCACACTACAGTTAACAGCCACAACACAATGTGCTTTTCAGCAGTGGTTGATGTGAGCAGGAGCTCAGATCACACATACAGGTACTCCTGGGGAGGTCTACATACTTCAGTGAACTCTGGCCTTTAAGACTGCAAATGGAAGAGAGCCAAGAGATTACAAACTATGAAAGATCAGGAAAGAAACTGCCAACAGCCCTGGCTGATAGGAGCAGGTGACTGTCACGATTTGACAGGTAGGAGGCTGAGAGTGCTGACACAGCCGTGACACAAAATCATGCAAGTTCTCAGTTTGGACCAGCTGACCCCAGTTTTACAGGTCATCCCTTACAAACAGTGTTTCTGGCATACAGATTCAGACTGAGTATGACCCAAGCTCTCCTCCTCACCCACAGGACTACACCCAGTATCACAATCAAAGAGCAAATGCAGAACTGCCACACATTTCCATGAACATGTACCCAAACTTCCCCGAGGCCCCTGATACCTCATCACAGCAGTGCATGCGGGCCATGGCCTCGGAGAGGCGGATCATGCTCTCCAGCTGCCTCACTGTGATCCTCCAGGACGACTTGGTCACTCCAGAGCCGTCGCGCTGCCGCAGCCGCTTGTACTGCTCCACGATGAAGTCCTCAGACTCCTTGGAGATCTGTGTGGCATCAAACACAGGGACAGAGTTCCAGTGGTCAGAGTATTAAAGCTTTTTCTGCCTTGCAGTAGATTGGCAGTTCCCAGCCTTCGTTCTACTGGCTACTGCTTTAATCTGAAATATTCTATGCTATACACATACTCTACAGAAGTACAATAACAATCACATCATGTTGAAATTATGTTGTAATAATGATTATACTTATCAATGATAATGACATTATAGTAAGTACATAGCTGCATTAATTATTTTATAGCAGATTTTTTCATCATTTCTATTTTGCTGTTCCACTGACTTACTTCCAGGCATAATTCATGTCTGTCCCTACTAGATTGTTCTGTTTAGACTTACTAAAAATCCAACACACAGCTCATCCAAGCTGCTACTTGGATAGACCCCAAAAAAATCTCTAGTTAGACTAGTTTCCCATGTTCTGAATTTTACCAAAAAGCAAAGAAATAGAGGAAAAACACCCTTCTAAAATAAAGACACACAAACTGATTAAGCAGTAAGTCAACAAAATAGAAAAAATTCTGCAGCAGCCATGTTGCACTACCCCAAGTATCTTGGTGAGAAAAGCCTACTGCAGAGTGTTGTTCCTTTGCACCTCCTCAGACAGAAAAACTATTCCACAGTTTACTCAAAAAGTAAAATTACCTTTGGTTTAAACTGTCTTGCAAAGAGCAGATACCTTCGGATATCATCCAGGGAATAGACACGGTCAACAGACTCCTCCACTCTGGCATGCAGGTCCACGATGCGCCGGGCAATGGCGTAATCCACCACCTGGGACATTGGGGTTTGTCAGGATCACTGCCACAGCATCAGCCCAAGGGCAAAGCAACACTTCTATTCTTCCTTCCCGCTCCCCCTGCTCACTTGTAATCCTCACGGCAGAGCTGGCCTTTCCAGTGGCCAAACTCTCTGCCAGGTCCAGGAGAATGCCCTGGGGGGTTTCAGTACAAGGAAACACAGCAGAGGAGGGATAAAAGGCAGTTTTAGGATTTATAACTTCTTGGAACTCTCCTGGGTTACAAGTTAGCCAGAGAACAGGCAGAAAGTAGTGCTTTCCAGCGTGGGAACTTTCTTCCTTTTCAGCCTGCTCTGTCTCTCTCACCAATCCCTTCTCAATTAGACAATCACTCTGAGCAGAACAGTGGCTGAACCAACATTAATCTCTGGTTCTCATGTGTTCCCAAGGCAAATGGCACATAGACAGGTGGCAGCAGTCTCAGCCTTAGTGACCAGCCATTTGTAAAAATGAGTAATGGTGTTAAGTTTGCAGGTCAAACCACTACAGGATGAAAAGGCAGTGTCCTTGTATTCAGCAGAGCATGTTCAAATTTGTACTGCCAGCTTTTAGCTGCACAGACAGAGCAGAAAAGCAGGAGCAAAACACTCTCATGAGATTTGCTTCACTTAAAACTGTAGAGGGCCACCAAGATGGTCAGAGGGCAGGAGAACATGATGTACGAGAGGCCAAAAGAGCCAGGTCTGTTCAGCTTGAAAGGAAAGCAACTGCTCCACTGGCCAGCATAGATGTGATGAAGCCAAATAGTTCCTTGGATAAGAGGTAACCCCCATGAACTGAACCATGAGAAATTCTGATTAGATATATAAAAGTTACTATTTTCTGAACACATTGCAGGAGCCCAGAGAGACTGCAGAATCTCCATCCTTGGAGATACTCCAAACTCACTAGGGTCAAGTCTTGGCAAACTGTTCTCAATGATCTGTTTGAGTGCAAGGTTAGATTAGAGACCTCACGGGATATTTTCTGACACAAACTATTCTGTAATTCCTAAAAATTACCTCATTGCATTCATCCACAAGGATGAAGAAGAGATCAAAGCGGGACATGATGGGAGCTGACAGGTTGATATTTTGTTTCAGTGACTTGGATCTGTCATAGCGGCCACCAACTGGGTTTGCTGCAGCCAAAATGGAGGTCCTGGCATTCAGAGTAGCCTGACAGTAGGAAAAAATAAATTTAAAAAAGCCTGTATCTGTGACCACTTCATTGCAACCCAAATGGGTCAGCATAACACATTTTAGACGGAGTTCAATGCAAGTATTACAACAATCACCCCTCCAAAGCACCCAAACTCCACCAACAAGCCCTTTCTAACCAGGTCTCTGCCCCGAGACACAGTTTGATGATCAATATTGAAATATTGCCACACTCTTGCCAGTAACACTGAAACAAGTCCTTAAAACTGCTTTTCACAAGATCCTGTTTTTCTACAAATATACACCATTCTGTAACCTTTTTTAGGGTTACTTCAAGGTTAGGCTTTTCCCATTTTCTGTTTCCTGTCCACTACTATCTCTTTTTAACTCTAAGTAACATTTCTGACCTTCTCTGGGTCTGTGCCACAAAAACTTTGCAACAAGTGATCTCTGTCCTGCCACAGTGAGGCAGCTGCAGAGGTGACATGAAGGTCTGGCAGGTGAAGCCACATCAGTACACATAACAGGTGATGCTACAGACTACACAGAGGAGTAGTGCAAGCTACCTTCACTCCAGCTTTAGTAATGGATATTGTCTGCTGTTCCATTGCCTCATGAATGGCTACTTGATCCCGCACGTCCATCTTGTCAAATTCATCAATGCAACAAACCCCCTGCAGCAGAAGAATGAAAATAAGTGACCCAGATTCAATCACTTTTGGAACAAAAAAGCATCACTAAGACAGTTTAGGGCTCTCTGTCATCAATCAAGCTCCTTCTAGGGGTGCAGGAGCCTCTCCCCTTCCCAGACTCACATTATCTGCCAGCATCAGTGCTCCAGCCTCAATGACAAACTCGTGGGACTCCTCATCTTTGACCACAGCCGCCGTCAGACCCGCGGCGCTGGAGGCTTTGCCACTGGTGTACACAGCACGGGGGCTGAACTCATCCACGTGCCTGGGGAAAAGGGTAATGAAACCTCCAGTATTTATCTATCTCTGATATTTTTAAATGTGCAATTGATTTGTCTTTTTAATACTCAATGTCCCTTGAAAATATTTGGAAATTCGTATGTTGAGTTTGCTTTAGCCCTGTTCAAATACTTCAATCACCATCCACACAATCTTATGGGAAATATTCTCAAATATTTTACTTCCCTTTCCTATGATTAACACAGAAAAAGGCATAGTGCACAATTATAGCTCTAGTCACACTGGACAATATTTAAATACTGGGTCTTCATCTTACTTTAGAAACTGACTCTTGGCTGTACTTGGATCACCAACAATACAAACATTGATGTCCCCACGCAATGAAGTGCCTTCTGAAGTGGTCTTGGGAACTCCTCCAAAGAGCATCAGCAGGACCCCACGTTTTACTTCATCATTACCTGCCCCAGAAAAGATATTAAACTAAACATCTAAAGAAAACACCACAATTTTCCTATTAAAAAAAAAACAACTTATCCCACTAGAATTTTAGAGCATTTGAGCACATCTACCCAGAATTCACCTATTTGCTAAACACCCACTAAAACCTATAGGGTTCAGTAGCAGAACACGTGCCATCAAACCCAACCCTTTGGATTGGGCATGCAGGCCTTAATGATTAAACACCACAAATACTCAAAAAATAGATTTTTCTCTTTTAGTGCAACCAGTGCTGAGGGGAAAGAGTTTGTAGTAGCTGGCAGAGGGCTTTCAACCTCTCCCCAAAACTAGAGAGACAGCAAAAGGAATTAAAATTTACATAAATGAAATCCTCCCTCTCTGAGGCAACAAATGGATTCTTACCATGGATAGTGGGGAAGAGGCTGGTGCACAGATTATGGTACAGGTTCTTATCTTGGCTCATTTCAAAAACCTTTTCCCACTCTTTCACAGACATTTGGTTTTTAATGCTTTCTGCAGTCTGTTCTTCATCTCGGAGCTCTTTTCCACCAAACTAAATCAAGGAAATAAAATAGCAATAAAAGTAATAATAGATTCACTAATGAATGTGAGCACTGCAGACAGATCACAAAAACTTGCTCTGAAATCTAAATGGGAGAAACACATTCTGAAAAGCTGCCCTTAGGCTAACTAACCTCATCACCTTATACCTTTAAAAACCAATAGCCAATTTCCTAGGAGGCAAAATCAATGGTGTAACTTCAGTTAGTGAGAAAATCCCAAGTGAGCTGCTTGTACAGAGATCAAAAATAGAGTAAAACCAATATAACTTCCTTTGACTAAAATTATCTTTGTAAGCATTCTTACATTAACTGGAACTTCCAAGGTCTTTTGCTGCTCTGAAATGGGGGCTAGAAACTTCTACTTCCAGAACATACTGGATACTCTTATTATCCTATATGATGGTGATGCTGCTAGCAGAATCATAGATTACAGTACCATACCATGCCAAAACCTAGGTGTAGTCAGTATTACTCATGTTGCAGTAACATCCCAAGACATCACTTGATAAACCAGAGGGAATAGAAAGGTTCCCTGTTTTTCCTATGACAAAATGCAGCAATAGGATTTCCTGGAAGAAAAGGAAATACTGCAGAAATGGATGAAAGCTGAATGGAAATCCATGTGCCAGTTAGCTGTTTAGAACAAACTGTAACATTGGCAAGTAATTACATCTGTGAAAAACGCTATGAGCAACAAAGACAAGAAAAGAACCTTGCTATGTAAATTCAATGAGAATATAAAGACAGTCAAACCAACACAGAAAGGCGGCACACACTCACACTTAAAGCTTTACCCATTCCTGCTCCCTGATCTGAGGGAAAACCATAGAGAGCACAGATCGCCAACACCTTTAAATGTCCTTTCTCTGCAGACTCACCCGTGGATTTGTTGGTGCAACATAACAGGCCAGGAAGACGAGCTTGTAGGAGAGCTCCCTGACGCCGAGGGCGCGCAGCCCCCGGATGCCTTCGCTCTCGTAGCCCTCTGTCCCCGTCACCCGCGAGCCGGTTTCCGCGCGTAACCCTGCCAGCGAAACCGGAGTCAGGACAGCAGCTCCCAGCACCAAGGACACCTCATGGAGGCCACGAGTAGCCACAGACCTGGTGTGGAGAGCTGGGACACGTCAGGCACGACAATCAGCGAGCCGGTGAAGTCACACTTGTCGCCTGCCTGGGCAGACTCCACGGCCTCGGCGCGCAGGATCACCTCCACGCTGCGCGGAATGCTGCCCCGCGGCAGCTCGCCCTGCGTCTCCTGGATGCGCACCTGGCGGGGACAGAGGGTCAACACCGAGCACATCACCAGATCTGAGACTGCTTCAAAGGCTACACTGCTAACAGATGTGCTCAACAGCTTCTGACTGCTGCCATCCATCTCGATCGCTCTTACAACAACCAAAAATCCCTTCCCTAATCAGCATCCCAGGAGTCTTGGAGCAGCTTAGACGATGTAAAAGGGCCACAGTGACAATTCTGAAAAGTAAATTTCTGAAACTGAAAATTTCAGTTAATGTGGTTGACATAAAATATAAGTGTGGGATGTGAAGTGCTGAGGATTTGGGAGAGTACATCAACCTGGAAGAACAAGACACTGCAGATACCAAGAAACACCTCTTTTCATACTTGTATAAAGCAGCTACACATCATATACTGCCAACATGAGACTAACTCTAGTCTGAATACGTGGGGTTTCAGTGGCTTACTTAGACAGTAAATGTTACACAGCAAAACTAGTAATTTCCTGTTCTTAAACATAAGTCTTCCAGAGACAGGAAGAAACATTTTGCAGAAATTGCAGTGCCTTTTCTGGAGGTCTTTTCTTGATGCTTACAGAACAAAAATTAACCATCTTCAACGTGTAGAAGTACAAATAACACCTTCCAACTACTACAGGAACATTATTGGTTGTCATCATGCCCCAACATCCTCCCTGTACCTTTTGGAAATCAACAAATCTCGATTTGTTTGTGTCCAGCAGGAATCTCCTTCTGTTGGCACAGACTGGGTTTCTGCAGATGTTTGGCAGGGTGTATTTGAATTGCTGCTCCACATCTTTGATCACTGTCTGGCAGTCGAGGCACAGGAAGGTTCCACTGACCAGCTCTGGATGGACGGGGTGGGTACGGACCACCTGCCCACTGATGCGCAGCAGGGAACCAATTTTTGCTGAAGTCAGTTCTCGAATTCTGTTTGAAACAGGAATTCACAAGGATTAAATTATTGAGTTGACAGCTTTAGGCCCAAGGTACTAAGATACAATACAGTGTCACTCTGTAAAGAATTGCTATAACAAACAAAAGAAACAAACTTACTACAATATATTCTCATGTTATGATTTTACATAAACTTTTCAATTAATACTACAGGTCAAACCAATGCAAAAGTTACATTACTGGTACTTCAAAAGCAACACAGACAATTTTATTTATTTTTTTTTGAACTAGAGAGGTTACACTTGTTTGTGAAATACGATTAATTTAAGTATCTGAGTGTGATTTACAAATGAAAAATTGTGTAAAAAAATCTCCTGCACAAGATCAGGAAACTTTGTCACAACTATACTGGCCAACTGCACATTTCACACTACATAACTGAAACACTTTCAGCCTGCTTTGACACATCTTTTCCCTGGTAGTAAAACAGCACAAGTTTCTGGAATTAATGATCATCCTACTTGTGTCTGGTAGGCAGGTCCTGGAATGCAACATAAAAGTCCTTGTTTGCAGGAACATTTCCATGGTCTCTGGCAAAAGTCTTTGTTGCTCGACACAGGTATGGATAAACCCTGAAATATGGGAAGAAAAGTTCAAATTTTAGAGAAGCTATTAAAATGCCTTCCCTGCTTTAGATTACATCACAGGCTTCTATCAGATTTCCAGGTTCTGGCTTTTAATGCTATGTTGTATAACCCAAAAAAAAGACACTCCAAATATGCTAAATGTGAGATCACTGCATAATAATGTTACTTGCACTATTGTTTGATAATAGACTTTTTAAAGTCTCATTTTATGACACTTTTATCTTTATGTTAAGAAACATATCTTCAAAATAAGCAACCAACTCAATAAAATATTGGCAAAGCATTAAATTTTAGAGTTTATTCTCTATTGTCATACTGACTACCTACTTCTTTACCACAATAAATGCAATTATCTGGTTAACTCATGGTTTTCAGAGAGGAATCCACTAAAAACGTTTTTAGCCAATTAAAAAAAAATCTTAAATATAAGTGTTTTCAGGATGTGTAAAGAAGATACGCTGCTTTTTTTTTATATAAAAGCAAGACATTATGGGCCTGAGACTCCCGCAGAGCTTAGCTTTACCTGAAAAAAACCCCCACTCTACATTTTACCTGTAAAATTCCTCCTGAACAGTGGTAGAGAGCTGCTGATTGAACTGCTCCAAATCTGCAAAGCTGACAACCAGCGTGTTCCTCTCTGGCCGGATCAGTTCTTCAGCATCTCGCAAGTACTTGACCTCCCCATCGCTGTTCTGGAACCTGAAAGGGATTCAGGAAAACGTTTCAGTCACAGTAGGCAGCAACTGAATACTTCTGAATTCAGGGGAAAAGACAGAGAAAAGGATAACTCACATTCAGGCATCCCACAGGCCCTTGCAAAGCCTTTTCTAACAATATTTCTTCTTCCACCCCCTTGCGTCATCTACTCTATCCATACCCTAGCACAGACACACCGGGTTTATATTTCATACAGCAGGAGAGTTGACCCAGTGCCAGAAAAAAAATTATTTAGGGTTTAACAATGGCTCTGCACCAGCAAGCAAGGTTTTGTTTCCTCCGGGTGATGCTAATGGTTTCCTTATTTGATGCGGGTGGGCCCCTCAGGAGGCAAAACGCAGAGAGCTGGATGTATTAATGTGTAACACCCAAGCCGTGGAAAGGGTTTTCAACACAGCCGTGACGGTACTTTGTTACAAGGGACTAAATGCACCTAAAAATTATATAATCATAGAATGGTTTGGTTTAGAAGTGATTTTAAGATCATCTCGTTTCAGCCCCCTGCCATGGGCAGGGACACTTTCCACTAGACAAGGCTGCCCAAAGCCACATCCAGCCTGGCCTTGGACGCTTCCAGGACATCCCAACTTGTCCGGGCATTTCCGCGGAAACTCTCCGAGAAGGGTTTTGCCTACCAAGGGCGTGCTGCCTTCCTACAGGTTCCTCCCGGCAGAGCCCGAGGCCACAGCAGAGCTTTTCCAGCTGAACGCCAAGGGGAGCGGGCACCGGACCCCGACAGGATCTCGCCAAATGGCGGCCCCTCCGTGCGGCGCTGCCGGCCCACCACCCGCTGCCGGCTCTGCCCGCCGGCCGCCAGGCCCGGCCCCCGGCACTCACTCCTCTAGGAAGTCCAAGAACAACTTCTGGCACTTCTCGGCCACTTCATCGCGGATCTGCTGGTGCTGCGGCGCCGCGCCCGCGCCCCCCACCGCCGCCACTGCCAGATCCATCCCGAACGCCGCCGCTGCCCCGGCCCGGCCCCTCAGCGGTTCGCGCCACGCCGCGCACCACGTGAACCGCGCGCCCGCCGCGCCGGCCAATCGGCGGCCGCTGTGCCGCAGGGCCCCGCCCGCCGCCGCCGTTTGCGCGCCAAAGGCGAGGGGCGGCCGGGACTGGGGCGGGCTATGGGGCGGCGCCGGGACAGACAGCGCCGGGACAGCGCCGGGCACCGCGCCCCGCCCCGAGCCGCGCCGTCAGGGACCGCCAGCGGGACCGCCTGAGGGTTTGTCACCGAGCTGCTCAGTGCTGTGCGGCTTACAGCTGTGCCAGAGTAGCAGTGTTTCCCATGGAGAAACAGAGGGATAGAATGCTAAGGGGTTGTAAGGCACCTTAAAGATTATCTAGTCCCAACACACCTGCCATGTGAGGGACACCTCCAACTCGACCATGTATCTCAGGGCCTTATGTCCAACCTCGTCTTGAACCCTGTCAGGGATGGGGAATCGCAACCTCCCTGAGTAACCCGTTCCACTGTCTCAGCATGCTCACAGGGAAGAATTTCTTCCTAATATCTCACTGAAATTCCCCTTTTTCAATTTGTCTCCATTCCTCTTGTCCTGTCACTACAGTTCTTGACAAACAGTCCTCCCTGTAGCCCCTTCAGATACTGGAAGGTTGCTATGAGGTCTCCACACAACCTTCTCCAGGCTCAACATCCCCAACTTTCTCGGCCTGTCTTTGCAGCTGAGGTGTGGCCCTCTCGTAGACTTGATCCAACAGTTTCATGTCCCTCTTATGCTGGGGATGCCAGAACCATAGGCATGGAGGTGTCAGCTGTGGGCAGCTCCAGCATTGCAGTTAAACTTCCACACGGCACTGCTTTCCCCAAGAAGAAATCAGCTCTGGTAGCTGGAGACAAAAGTACTGCGGTGGCCAGGACACTGCTGAGGAACCCCTGAGCCAGGGAATCCTCACAGTGTGTGCAGGAGGCCCTTGGGCAGCTGCTTGCTGAGGAGACCCACACCATGGAGCATGTCCAGCTTCTGAAGAACTGGCCCTGGTGAAAGGGTATAAACTCTGCCAGGTGAGTGCCAGGCCACAGTCTGGACCCTTGGCTCCTCGCTGGCACCGTTGTGGGATGGTTGAAGGCAACATTTGCCAAGCAGTGCCATGGCTGATGGCCATTCCCGAATGGCAGCTGCTGGCACACGGCGCCTGCCAGCAGGAACCGCTTCAACATCTATGAAAAATTGCTTACAATTGCTCTGCCACCTGCAAAGTCATTAATCTCTGCCTAAACTGGGAATTTTGCTGTAATTAAAGCAGCTAAGGGTCTTTTTCAGTTTTGAAACCCTTTCAGCCTCCTGCAGAGGTGTTTGTTCATGTTTTGGCGCACTTGCCATATAGTGAACAGAGACAACTGCAAAATGGTAAAGAAAATAAGAGAGTAATTTTTAAAACACTTGTGAGTAAATTCCATTTTTTGTGAGATCATACTAGGGAAGATGTGCACAAGTTGGTTGTGAGGCTTGTTTTAGAAAGAAATGATCCATCCTAGATGATTTCTCTCTCTCTTTCAAAAAAAAAATCTACTATTACCCAAAGAAGAAACAGTAAATAATTAAAATCTGTTTGGGGAAGTTTCTGGAACCCTAGTATGAACCAGAGTCCAAGGCAGCCATATGGTGTTCCACAATGGATATTGTCAAGGCATTCTCCTCCATCCCTTGCTTTCACACAGAGTGGCGTCCAGTATCCCTGGAATTGACAGGCACTGGGTGGTGAAAGCACAAAGTTTTCCTGCTTTTACTCTTCCCTTCCTCCTGCCCTGGGCCACTGGGCAGGGAGCAAGCAGCTGTGAGGTGCTGCTCACCAGGGTTATCCCAGCAGGTGTGAGCAGCCATGGGGAGCCAGACCTGCACCTGGCTGCCAAAAGAACAGCCTGAGTCCTCCTTCCCACTGGGCAGATTCAGACAGCCCAGTGAACACAGATGGGTTTTCACAGGAAAACAGTGCAGTTAAACTTCAGAAGCAAACTGAAGCTTTGTTTATTTTGAGCAGACAGACTCCCTATTCTAACCAATACACTTCATAGTTCCTTAGTTTAAAAATTTGCACTAATGTAATTACTGTCTGAATATAATGAAAGAAAATAAAACCACAACTATTTTACCTGGTGGAGAGGCAGCAGCAATGTGGACTCCTTATAAACTGGTAAACTTCCTGCAAATTACTGGAAATAAAGGATAGTACAGGTTTTACTTTTCCAGAACTATTTTAGCAGACTTGCTACCTATCAAAACACCAACAAGGTCTTCCAGATCATCATTATTTGCAGGGTTTCAAACTAAGTTCTAACACACTGCAGCTTCCACTGAAGTATCCTGTTAAGATGACATTCAGCACAAATGCATTTTGCATTTTGATTTATGATCATAATTATTTCCTGTTAGCTAAGGAAGGCTGCATGAAAGGGTTCAGCATACAAAGGAATCGAGGCCTCCACCTGAATTCTTGTTCTTGTGCAGTTCCTGTGAATAAATCAAGCTACAGCAGGAGTCTGAATAACTCCTAACAGAATTGGTTTAAGCACAGTTGTTACGGACATGTATGCGCAAAACTTGTTGCCAAATGTAGAGCAAGAAACAGCACTCAGGACATTTTTTTGTGGACAGAAAATATAAGTCAGTAATTTTGCTCCTGGTTAGAAGAATGCACATCCAAAGTGGAATATATTACTGGTTCTGTATGAACAAAGGTAATTAAATTAAATTCATTCCAGTTGGCTTAGCTAAATAAACAACTGTTTTGAAACTTGGAATCATCAGTAATAAGTCTGTGACAATGAGCTGTGTTTATAATCCACTGAGCTTTGCAAAGTACAATTGGTTACAGTGTAAGATTTTCAAGTTAATAATTTGGGGAAGATTCCACAGTAAATTAATTACAACAGATTCATAAGCAAAGCTGCTAAGTGTTACTCCTTGAATTGTGTGACTTCTAAACAAAGTTTAACTTCTACATTTCCAGTACTTTACCTGACTGACCTTTAGTATGATTGTTTTCTAATGGAGAACTCTTGTCATAAGACATTAAAATTAGGTCTTGTTCAATGGCAGCTGCAAAGATGATTTGCCCTTTTGTGAAACTCTACACAATTTATACACAGCCTCACTGACCTTTCTGTAGCATAACCAATATATGACTTCTCTGACATTTAAAAATCAAGGTAGCAACAATAACACAGACCATCCACACCATACCTCCTACTGAAAGCTTGATCATGTAAAATGTTAAACAAAAATTAAGTCAGGAATTACAAATAAGTATGAATATTAGAACAACTACTGAAGAACCCAGGTCAGGAATTTAATCCTTTGCTCTTTGGCAGTAACATATACAAAAAGTTTTAAATTTGAAAACCAACTCTCAGATGCAGTGTACAAAAGGAAATTTCAGATACACTGGTGCCTCTCCAAATGCAGGGAACATTCTCTGGCTTGGCTGGAGGACAATGAGAGGTAGCTTTGTGCACTACCGCAGACTTAGGAGTTGAAGTGAGTGAATAATCTGAAAAAGTATATCTAGAAAGAATGTCACAAGTGCTCCTGAATTACAGAAACACTCAATTCTTCTTAAGTGTACAAAGTTGGGCTGTTCACAGCATTTATAAATAAAAAACCACCATGAAATAGGTTGACTTACATAATTTGGGTCTTTTCCCTTGGTAAAAGATGCATGAAATCCTTGTTTTGTTTGTTACCTCACAGGCTGGGTCAGGCAAACACATGACATGCTCTCAAACTCACTATCCATATCTCTTCTGAGAATATTATACATCCCTTGTGTATTCCATGAGCACGTGTAAACTTGCAACCATTCTCAAATAGTAACATAAAATAAAGACCAGGCCTTTGGATTTTATACAACTTTCAAAAAAATGGGGAGAAGATAGAAAATAAATTTTGATTTTAGACGGTTATTACATCAGTTAAAAAGGCAAACTAAAAAAGCCTTATTGATTCATTATCTTGTGAGGATACAAAGCAAAAAACCAGACAGATTTGTATCTAATTTACTTTGAGAGCTTTATTTCAACCTATTTTAACAAGTTCTTATGAAGATTTCTTGTTAAGGATCTTCTCACCTGCTTCCCTACTTGACACTCATGTAAATTATGAACTGGCTGGTCTCTCCAGATTTTTAAATTGCAAGCATCCAGTCACTTTATCTTGGAGCCAGTACTTCCAAATATTCAATCTTGCTGACATAAGTTAAAAATGCAAAATGGTTATTGCATAATTTATTAAAATGTTTAGAAAAATGATATAATTTAATGTGACACTAAAATACTAATTCAAAGTATCCCATTTTCATTAAAAACGTGCAGTTGCCAATACAAAGAGTCTTGATCTGTTAAAATATTTTCCTTTAAATAAACAACTAAGGATAATAAAAAAAATTACCGTGGCACTTAATAAAGGAGAATTTTGTTTTTAATTGCATATCATAATGCTCAAATCAATCAATACATGTTCATCAGCAGCAGGGGCAGTGCCTGCAGTCAGATCCTATTTGCAGGGCAGAGCATTCCCAAGTCTCAGAGCAGCTCCTGTCAGGGCGTCAGGCGTTTGGGATCCCTGGGGAACATGGAGGTCTGACGGACGTTGTGCAGCCCCAGGTACAGCATGGTCACTCTCTCCAGCCCTACAGCAGATGGAAACAGCCCATCAGCACAGCCAGCTTTGTTCCAATCCCCACAGGAGCTGCAGGTCCTTCCCAGCTGGAGCCAGCCTCCCACAGCAGCGTGAGCACAGCCCATCATGCAGGCACTTCCTAATCCTTGGGGCTATAAGCACCCCAGCCATGATGGGTGGAACCCAGATGCACACTTGGTTTTCCACACGCCTCCTACATTAAGGTGTCCACCTGGAACAGCTTGAACCCAGTGTTAATTCTCATGGCATCTCCTGTTTGGCTGGTACTTTGCCACGAGCACCATCTACTCTGAAGGAAAGATCCAGCTTCAGCTTTCCTGATGTCAGTTCTGACTGGCCTAAATTATTTTGGATTACCTGCAAATGTTGCATACTCCCAAACAGATGAAGAAGTAATCACTTATTTCTCCTCAGTGCAAAACACCTTCATCAAATACACAGAGACCAGTGGCAGCTGGTATGATGGTGACTTTGATAAATCCATACATAATACATTATCTTCTTGCTTCCTTAAATTTTCCTCTTTGGTCAAATTTGAAAGTGATGTGCCTGGCTAGTGAGGTGGCACTTTTTCTTGTGATCATTTTCTTTTTAAACTTCTCAGACTGTGCCACTAGTATTTTGCCTATTTTATAATGATTTGAGCTTCTCTCCTTAAATTCTCCAGGATAAACATCCCCACAGCCCCACAAATTTACCTAACAAGGTCACTACTCAGAATTTTATACTGAACTCTGCTTGAGCAGTGTAAGTTAAGCTCAGGCTAAACAAAAACCAGATTCTTACCTATTCCACCACCTGCATGTGGAGGTGCACCAAAGCGAAAGGAGTTAATATAAGCATTTATTTTCTCCAAATCTAGAAAAGAAAAGTATTGGTTTCTCAACTGCTTAATGAACCCCAAGCCAATTTTACAAGTGACTGCAGGACTATAAGCATAACAAAAAAATTACAAACTAACAGTGAGGTTTTACTCATTGAACATGGAAATTGTCCAGAGCTATGTAGAATTTATGACTGTAACAGTTTTGTTATATAATTTTATTAATAACTATTTATTAATAACTATCAAACACAGTGATGCTGGAAGACTCACTAGTTTCCTAATACCCCACTCTAGATAGTTAAACAGACTTAGATGGATTAACAGTAAGAATGAAACAACTTTGATTTTACCACTCATATACATAACATATTCTGCCCCAAATTCTTCCTCTACAGGACACAGATCAAGTCATGACTTAAATTCTTTTAAATTGCCAATTTAAAATTTGCAATGGCAATTAAATGCTAAATTAAATTTAAAATCGAAAGATTTAAAATTAGCACTGCCAAATTAAAATTACCAATGCCATGATGCTTGGCTCTTTCTGTCAGCAGCTGAGGGTCGTGAATTCTCTGAGCTCCAGACAAGATTTCTTCCCCTCTCATGAACATATCATATGAGTTAGAGGTTTTCTGGGAACACAAAAAGGAGTTTATTTCCTACCTACAGTTCTATAGTTTGCAAATGTTTACCTCTCAATAACTTAACTTTCTGATATCCAAAGTGGTAAAAAAGGTTCATTTTCTGCTAGTGTCTGCTGCCCTGGAATAATGTTTTTGCCACTTTTTAGTGACGGCAGCAGTGTTTGACCATGGAGAGCTCTTCATAAAGCTCTCTCAGTTTTAGCTCATTTCTTTCTGGTATGTTTTCACTAATGAAGAGTAACTGAAAACATCTGGTAAGTCATGTAACCCTATTCTGATTTTGTTACCATAATTTTAATTACAGCAAGGCTGGAACTAAATGATCTTTAAGGTCCCTACCAACCTAAACCATTCAATGATTCTATGGTCATATTAATACACTTTATCCGTATTATCAAGTTATCCCTACATGGAATAATTTAAACTAAAAAAAAAAAAAAAAAAAAAGAAAAAAGGAAAAAAAACCCCATTGACAACAAGAAGGAATTTTACTTACAGGGTTGGCTGGGTCTGGCATTGTATAAAAAGGCCTCACAGCAAGAGGATATTTGTCAAGAATATAGAAGTCTGTGTCGTACTGAATAAGTAATTTAGAACAGTTAGTACAAGAGAAAACTACATAGAAAACAAATCACAAGAGAAA
This sequence comes from Sylvia atricapilla, assembly GCF_009819655.1. Classification (NCBI taxonomy): domain Eukaryota; kingdom Metazoa; phylum Chordata; class Aves; order Passeriformes; family Sylviidae; genus Sylvia; species Sylvia atricapilla. The sequence goes on from NC_089146.1 coordinate 32,252,100, forward strand.
GACAGAACCAATGAATCTTTGAAATAAAGTTTTAAATATTTTCCCAATAGCTGCCCACAATATTGTCTAAGTTATCAATAAAAGTGGTGCATCCTTTCTCAATACTATTTCTAGTGTAAACTTACAAATGTTGAGCAGTAAAATGTGTTGCTGTAACAGGTAACAGGTACTTTTCCCCCACAAAGATCTCATCTTCTCCTACAGATTTTGTTAGAATCTGGTTTGCTTTTTTTTTTTTTCCAAGTCTGTTAAGAAGTGGCTTTGGAAATACTAGCCTGTTTGGTGTCCTCAGTACAACATATGACAGAAATAAATATAAAAGACTGAAAATGGTTTGAAACTGCTTATTAATGACAAAGACAAAACTGACAGTAGATTAAATCAACAGCCCCAAAATGGGAATGCAGTTAATTAAAAAATGGTAATCACCAACTCTTCACAACTTCTGCACATTCTGGGATACTGTTTATATGTACACATTTGCACCAACCCTATGATTCCACAATATTAGGTTTCAGATTCAGTGACATATTTATTTACTCTAAAATAATTGTTACCTTTTCCTTTACCAGGCGTCCCAGGAGCTTTTCATTAGGTGTGCTGAAAAAGATTATCATCATTAAAATGAAGTGATTTAAACTTGTACTGATGATACACTTCACAAAGCCCAAAAGACTACAAGCTACAGAGCTGCTGTACCCTGACCCTTAGAAAATCTAGTACTTCTTTCTGACTGTTTTGGGTTGTGCACACAGAAATTGCAGAAATAAAGTATATCTATTTGTTTCTAAATATTTCATATTGGTCCTAGAAATCCATTAAATTAACTAGTACCTAAGAATATTCTTGTTCTCAATGCAACTTCTTCCTAGTTATCATACTCTGATTACTAAAGAACTGAGTACTCTATTTCCTATTGTCACACATCTTGTGTATAACACAGTAAGTGAGAAACACAGAAACAGTTGTTGAGGAAATGATTTTCCTCCACCAAACTCTTATGATGAAAACTTTATTTGATGCACAGATCATTTCACTTAAAATTACACAGTACCCTAATGGTGCTGGATATACTATGGGGAAGAACAGAACTGGTTTAGTTCATTAAATGTCTTTAGTAAAGTGTATATATAAACTGCTAATTAAACCATCTCTCAGTAAATCAATGGGAATTCATCAAGATTGTTTAATCATTTTCCTGAGAGGTGGAAGGAAAAAATGGAAGGGTGTTATTTAAAGGAAAAACCCTTACGGCACCAGAATATTTTTGTTTAATTCTATTCAAAGACATGTTGTAATTCACATGAAGGACTGCAATTGCTGGACAAACACTTCTTTTCCTTAGAAGATTCAAGCTGCTCTCATTTTATATTGTCAGTTATTTTCTGTCAGATTTCAGAGTTTGTATCTACAGTCTACGTTAAAAGAAAGGATTACCTTCACATCCACTCATTTACTTGTCAAGAGATGTGGACAAAAGTGCTGTTTATCCCTCTAAAAGCTGTGGTTCCTTATTGAGGGCTGTCAGGTGCTCAGTACAAAACTGACACTTCACTACCACTTTCCCAAGACTGACACAGTTACGTCCTGCTGAGTACCTGAGATCCTCTTCATCCCCCATCTCCACACCAGCCTCTCGAAGCATGGCCACACCTTCACGGTATTCCAGCCTCAGAGTCGGCTCCAGGAACTTAAATGGCTCACATGGGAACTGTTTGCTCACTGTCTGAATTTCAGTTTGGAATCTACAGACAAAGAAACAAGAACAGAAGCCAAATACAAAATAATGAGGAACTTGCACCTAAAAATGATTTTGCGATCTTGCCACAAGAGGTCTCTCTTGCAACATAAAAAGTGTATTAAAACCACTTCTGGAGAAATTCTGTAGTGGATTGTTTCAACGAAGTTAATGCATCTACTTCACACATGTTAATACTTTATTACTACTTCTGTTCATCCCTCATGTAAGAAATAATCGACTAGGTTAAATTTTCACAGTAAAGACACTGAAATCACCCCTCTGATTTTTAGTATTTACCTGGGTTCTTTTTTGATTTGAGTAATATCCGAATATAAACAAGAAATTTCCTTCTGTACAGACGAAGATTTGCATTTCTGCTGGCAAAACAGTCTAACTGGTAAGCAAATGGAAACCACTTCCTACATTTCTAGCCTGTTTTTTTAATGAGTTAGACTGTGAAAAATGGACAATAATCTTTGCTGTTATCATGAACAAATGCAGGCTGGTACACTCACTTCTAATCAACAAAAGTTTCTTATATAGTAAATATTAAAATAATATTTAAAACAGAACAATCTACCAGTAGTGGCACAAAGAAGAACACTTTAAGTTAAGGATGGATCATTTCTCCCAGGAAGTCCTTTTAACAACAGACAACTGTTAGTGCTGTTAGTGCATACTCCAGGAGATGCTAAAAGTAGTTCACTGTCCTATGGCTTGAGTGAATCTTAGAAATCAGGCACAAAGAAATATTGAAGGGCAAAGCAAAAATATATTTTGAAATTGTTGTAAATCAGATTATCAATGATTATCTTACAAACAGAGGATAAAAGCCTTGCCTACTTCATTCCACAGTGCAAGAGAGGTCAAACAAAGTTGCTCATTTAAAGAAGGAAATGCTTTTATTACCTTTCCTGCAGCCCCTTGAATATCTGCACCAAGGTATCTGCAATCTCATCTACGACTTCATGATAGTGATAATTAAAAGCCATTTCAATATCCAGACCAACAAACTCAGTCAGGTGTCTGTGTGTATTGGAGTCCTCAGCTCTAAATACTGTAAAATTAAACAAAAGAAATTCTAACTGACCTGAAATTATCATTCCAGTTGGAAAAATAACAATCATCATTTGGATCAAACAGACATGAAAATTCTCACTGAAACAGACAAACATAACTAGTAGCCTCAGAGCATCATTTGTAACACTGACAGCATTACTGCAGCTGTGGTATTCAAAGGATACAAGACAGACACAACCCATAGAGAGGCAGGATCTCTGCTCAGACCGACAGACACAAGTGGAAAAAACAGAAAAGCTTTAAGGCACACAAGAACTTTCAGATTTGAAAACTGCTCTTCAGAGGAAGTGGACGTGTACACGTGTGTCTTCTGGGATAGGAACATGGGTCTAATATAAACACATTTTCCCATAAACCATGACTCATCTGTTAGTGATTAACAAGAAATTTAAGACCTTCTGAATTACTTGGAATTTGTTTGTTTGTTTGTTTTATACACTGTTATTGACTTGTTTTCAGCATTTAGAGGTTCGGTATCTTTAAACCACTTGAGGTATTCGAAGAAAACGATTGAATCACCACCTAAAGAAGCCATGTCCTATCAGTTTTTGAGAAAGAGAGCTTGGGACAGGAAATTATTCATTTTTTTATTATTTACTGACAGTTAAAAGTAAGCTTGTTCTAAGTAATGCTGTTCGGTACATGTACAGCAACTTCTCTGTCAACTTTACTGTCATCAGTCATCTCAACTGAAATTTGGTGTGGCAAGTGAAACTACATCAAGTGAAATGATTCAAAGCTTTAGAGTGTGTGTGTTATCTTACTTGTACCACAGCTGCTAAAAGCCACCAGGGCACACTTCACACACTGTACCCAGCAAAGCTTTTCTTACCTGGCCCGACACAGAAAACCTTTTCAAAGTCAGCACAAATACACATCTGCTTGTACAGCTGTGGGGACTGAGCCAGGTAGGCACTGGTTTTGAAGTAGGATACAGTAAACACATTGGCTCCTCCTTCACTGGCAGCTAGAAAACAAGCGCTTTTATAAGGAATGGTTGAAATAAAATTAGGCAGTTATTAAAGTAAAAATGTAAAAAATCAGTCAGAAGTAGAATGATAGATTATTGGTCTCACATTTAAAGACCAGAAAGAGATTTTTCTTCAAAGCATCTTAGAGGAAAAAAATGTATTTGCATCCATCCATTCATGCCAAGGTAAATTTTGCAGCTCAGGACTGTCATACCTTGTCTTGAAAATTTGCAAATGTAGCTGGGGTAGTTTAAAATGTTACTGTTTCAGCTGACTTTCACATTAGAGTGAGAACAGCAGAGAATACATATCTGTACTAACACATCTACCTGCACCCCCACATTTCTGTGGAAACCAATCTCTGCTAGTGGCTCAGGCTGCCAGGGGTTCACTGCAGACCTTGAGATCAAAGCGCAGGACCATCCTCTCTAACTGAAGGCACAAATATCTCCCACAGCCAATCCCAGATTTACCAGAAGGCAGGAGCTATAAAGCTTCTTCTCAGTTTGAGGCAATTTTCATGGACAGCTACAGGAACAAGGACCACATGCCTTTCCCTTACTGAAAGCATCTACCAAAACTGCACCACTTCACCTTGCCAATTTCCCAGTGTGTGACATAAGAGGTGCAGTGGCCTAACACAGGTAACTTTTAAAAACTCAAATCTTAAAACAGTTATGATGTTTAAATTGGAAGTTTAGTAAGGACTGCATTGACTTAACTTAGTAAGTTTACAAAATATGATCTCATCCAAGCAGTGGGATGCTTGCTTGCTCTCAATGGGACACTGCACACTTCCTCAAAGGTCCTACATAAATAACTTGGGAGCCTTTTAGTACTTTATGCTATATATATGTCTCCATAGGAAAAAAACATCCAATCTTCTAGTTCAATGACATTTTTCATGATGAAAGAACAGTTGCTTACACGCGTTTTGTAAAAAAGCTCACTTTTTATCTCAGTCAAGAGATGTCTTCCAAAATATAAACACAGAAGCACAAAATTCTGTAAGCAAGACATGCACTTTATGAATGTACATACAATAACACAGTCACACAAATGTTCTGCTCTGATTTTACATGCCATGTATCTTAGTGGCATCAACAAAACCTCAGAGAGCACCAGTAAGATGGAAGAAAAACCTCCATCAGTAAATCAAGCCATTGGACCTTTGAAAACAATACAGCAAATCAGAAGAACTAGAAGCAAAATCTGCATTTCAGATTTTAAGGCTTATCTGTTATTCCACATTTCCAAAATGAGAAAGGTCTACCACCTTCTATTCTGCCACATTCTCATGGCTAAAGAAGTGACAAATTGTGCCATATACCATATATTTGTTGCAACATCTTGTTGATGGAATCTGCTTTTAATCTAAATTAGCCTGTATTTTTTTTAATACTGAGAATGGAACAGGCAGTGCTTAACACTGAGAACACTGATTTGAAGAATAATGCATATGATCAGAATTAAACATTTGTATGCATTGCAAACTACATAAATCAGGTATATACATAATTTTTCTTGTCATTCTTCAATAGCCTAAGTCAGGAGAAAAATAAAGATTAACTCTGACACCTGCAAGAAGTTTGCTATGTTGAAAGAAAGCAAAATTTATAATTTCTCAGCTAGAAAGAAAATTTATGGTTTTTTTAATAAAAACTTACTAAATTTTTGTCAGATAAGTACACTGAGCAACTATAAAAGAAGCACACCTGTAGCTGCTGGATCACATATACAATACCTGAAATGATTTTGGGAGTCTGAATTTCCACAAATCCCTTGCGAATAAGAGTTTCTCGGAAAAGCTGACAAATACCAGACTGAAGGCAGAAGATTGCCTGACTAGTGGAGGTCTACAAGAAGAAGATAAAATAATGAATCCTATGTTAGTTTTTCCTGACTCTATTACTTCTTCTGGACAGCTGGAAGGATGAATTCCTTCCCTTGGGAATACCTGATTATTGTAGCTGCCTAAACAGTGAAAAGTGTGAATCCGTAATTGTCTGTTACCCATAAGGAAACAGGAAAGGAAACCAGAGAAATTATTAATTTCAATTTATAGCATATTCAGTTATAAACGAGGCACTATGGTCAATTCTACGTTAAAAAAAAAAACAAAAACAACTGATTTATGAGATGTGTTTCTGCAAATAAAGGTTTTACAGTAAGAAATTGAATAAAAGCACTAAATCTATTAAAAAGCTTTCAGCACACTGAACTAGAACAGCTGCAGAACACACAGTGCATGATAAAAGCAAAGCCATTAATAACTTACATAAGGTAGAAATGTCTGTCTGTTAAAGGCTACCAAATACAATGTTTTTCATGTAAAAACACAGCCACATGTTAACCATGCACAGCACTGCCACAAAAACATCCCAAACCCACTGGTCTGCACTTCCAACATTTAAGCAACCCACATAACACCTGTTGATATGAATTGCAGTTCTTTTTTTTTCACCTTAGTTTAAAAGTGAATTTAGCAGAAAACAGAAGTAGATTTAACTGAATTGATAATTTTATTTTTGTTTATGCACGTGACACAATTGAGCTACATCTCCAATGTAGCAAGTGCCTACACTAAACATTCCTGGAACACTTTTGGCATGAAGAATAAAACCAGCACCTTAGTGACAGCTGCAAAGACTGCAAGGCGTCAGCACTGAAGCCATATCTTTCAGCATCTCAAACGTGACAGTGAGCAAACCCACCAGGGTACAAAAAGACCAACGAGCTCCTGCAAGCGAGCAAGAGAACAGTTCTTTACGACAACCTGCGTCAGAGAGCACTGTTTACTTCTCTTTCTGAACAGCACCCAGCTCTTCAGTGAGCCTAAGAAAGGCCTTGTGGGCTTTTTCACATGACTCCTCTACCAAACCACAAAACAAAAACCCCCAACCAAAACAAATTATATAAGCAGCCAAATTTAGACAGACAGTAGAGACGCTGAAATAAAGCTACATCCATCATCTCTGCAAGATAAAGACATCCTTTTACCAACAAACCCAAAGAGAAAAGTGCAATAATACTGCAGACCTGCAGCTGTTTGGAGTTATTTGCCGTTTTAGCTGACCAATGAAGTATTTCAGGCAGGTAAGTGGCTGAGACTAGTAAATAATAGCAGTTCTCACTGTCTGATAAACCACACGTCTGACAGAACACAGTCACTGCTCTAAGTGTTCAAAATGAAGGAAATAAGGTTTTGAGCAACAGTTAGAAAAGTACCTTAAAAGTTTTTCACCTTTTTCACACTGCTCTCCCAGAACCAGACATACGGTATGACCCTGCCTGAGTTACGGGCATAATTTGACAGTGTTAGATCCAAGTACCAAGATGATTCAAAGGGATTTTTTTTCCTTAACCATCTCCTACTTGAAAGGTGAAAGAGGTGACAACTTTAAGTCACACTGCAGTTTCCCAATAAAGTGTTTGATGAAATTTTGATGACACGTCTAAAATTGCTAAGAGACAAGGTGCGTAACATTAACATTAAGCAGGATAGAAACAATGCCTCTTCTACCCTTGGTGTGAACCAACAGCAGTTTCATGCCAGAGCAGGTGAGAATGCAGTAATAAGTCAAACAGCCCCAGGAAAAAGAAAACTGGTTGCTAAACCCAGTCTGAAAGGAATTGCATGGTCTGACCTAAAACTGTGCACAGAAACACAGCCAGTCAATACCTAACACAGCTCTCTAGTCACAAAGGTTCGTCAGGCAGTAACTCCTCCTGTCCTTTGTGAGGATGCAGGGCAAGGATTTTGTCTTCCTGAGCCATCTATAATGATAAGTTATGCTTACAAACAGCATTTATGAAAGCAGCCAAATTCACAGAACTGGACAGTGAAGCTTTTATTCAACTGCAGACCAAGAACAAGCAGCAATTCTCCATACCTCACATTAGATCTGACAAGACCACTCTTCTTTCACTAAAGGTGGCCGAGTTTCAGTGTCCATTCATTCAGAGACTGCCAACATGGATAACTGTTGGGAATTTGTGATACTGCAGCCTCCTTGTAAGAATTTAACAGACCCACGAGAGATCTGAGACAAGCTCCTAAAAGAACTGCATCTGACAATTTGCAGTGGAGTCAAATCAATGACCTCAAAAGTTTAATGTGCCACTACAACTTCTTAGTAATTTTAAAATGAAAAATAAACTTTCCAGATTTAATAACATTCTTTGCATTGGTGTGATGTTCAGAACACAAAGAGAACAAATTCATTTGAAGAAAATAATTCAGAAACTGAGATGCTGGTATGCATAGCAACATTTGTACAATGGTAACAACACAGTCACAATTTGAGCTTCCACGCTTAGGTACAATTCAGCAAACTAAAGACAGAGACAGCTGTCAAAATTAATTGATTTTTACCTTTGCCTTAAAGTAAGATTTTGCCATGGCATTCTTTTTGTGTAGTGTTTACTGCAATAGGAACCCTTCCACATACATATTGACAAACTATCTTATCTGAGACTGGCAAAGATAGTCAATATTGCTTCAAGAATTAATCAGAAAGAGAAACAAATTCATGACACTTAAATACTGTTGCAGTCAACAATGTTAATGTTTTAACTCAGTCTGCAAAGTTAATTTGACAGAGAAAACCCACTATTTTCAATAATCACCTTTGTTACAGACAGGAGAAGAGAAGTTTAGGGAACAATGCTGAAGTATGAGTTTCAGCCATAACCTCACTAATTTCACCTGTGTGTTTATTACTCAGATGCCACAAAGAAAGGTATCAATGATAAAACTGAGCACTGTAAGATTATGGAAACAAGTATCACTTTTCATTTAGCACAAGCTGCAGGTCAGAACAACAGCCACATGTGCTGCCAAACGTTTTTCAGAGGAACTGAGGGCAGTTCACACCAACACAATCATATCTCAGAGAGGTGAGACTGACACACAGACATGAAAAGTTGTGAACTTTTTTACCCTCACATCAGCTGCAGAATTTGTTCTGCTCTCCCCTGATTTTTGCTTTTCTGTTTGCCTCCTGTAGCTACCTATCTTCCACCAGGAACAATCATTAAACACACAGTTGGGCCAAATAATATAATATATATTCTTTTAAGTAATATACATTATTTTAAATATTGTAACTAGTTTTGCAATTCCTCCACTATATATAGGACAAATGAAGGTTTTGCTAGGAAACAGAATTTATCTTAAATAATGTTTTTTTAACCCTAAGGTGACTGAAGTCAACTTCATTCAAATTTCAGCACTACGTGTAGTACGAGAATGTATGAACACAGAGTTTGTGGTCTAAATGACTGGGACTGTGTATGTACACACTGCCAAATCACTGACCACAAGAAAATAAACTGTACATTTGCTTGTTCATTACAGCTTGGATTCAGTCAGGAAAAACACAGCTTTTGCAAAGAGGAAATTGAATCCAACACAATGAAATCAAGTTTGAAGTAATTGAGTATTTGGAAAAAAAAGTGCATTAAGATCAGTGTACAGCTGGATTATCACATAACACAGTCTGACATCCATAAACTACTAAAGACCCAGTTTAATGTTAATGCTCTACCCTGAGCAGCATAAACAGGGTTAATACTGACCCTAAAAAGGCTTTGCTTTGCTCTCAATGAGCTGGGCATTAGCAGACACAATTGTAGCAACAGGACTGCAAAAAGGCATATAATTCAAGTCACATTTGGACAGATACTGTTGAGATAAGAGTCCTCCTGAACACAAAAAATAAACCAGAGCACAGACATCAGTCTGGTCTGCTGTAGTAAACCTGGGTGATTCTGAAACAGTTCCTTTCTTCAGACTTTTTCAAAGACAAACTGAGAAGTCAAACTTAAGAATTATTGTTTCTTTCATGGTCTTTTCTTCATTGTTTTTTAAACAATGTAAAACTGGATGAACCTGAATAGGTATTTTTAAGAAGCAAATTACAAGAATCAGTGTTTCACTGGTCTTTTCTTCATTACTTTTCATGTACCACAGAACTTCATGAAATACAGTTTCTGCAGGTCTTTTTACAGACATGGGAAGTCTACACACCACTGAATACTTCAGTGAAACTTAGGAACAGCAGAAAAGTAAAGATTTAAAAACACAGAGCAGTCAGTGCTCTGCCCTTTGTAACTGTTGCAGTAAGTGAATGACAAATCACACATCTCTATGGTCAAGTGGTTTGACTTTCATTGCCACTGTGAAAAACAGATATTTAGGTCAACAGTGGTTTCCTCACAGTCACCTGTAGTTATGTGAAAGAAAATCTGCTCTATACAAGAACTTCTTTCTTCTTACCAGCTCTCTTTTCTCTGAAACATCAACTTTTCTACTCCAAGGGTGTGATCAGTATTTTATAAGTTAACCCACCAGGAACAGGCTCATTCTTCTCCAGTAATCAATTCTTTGGAAATGATTTTCAAAACCCCTTAGCCCGAAATAATTACCATTTTCTCTCCATATCTCACGGTAACAACTACAGCAGTAGCTTGGCACCTTGGCATTTAAGTACTTCCCATCCCCAACCTCAAAGAAACTAAACCAGACACTTCTGTCAGCAAAAAAAAAAGCAAGATTGCTAATAATTCACTGCAATACTCAGTCTATTTCCACATGTACACAAGAGTGGAAGTCTTGCAATCTTTGTAACATACTTTGCATCTTTCATCTTCACTAATGTAATTTCCTTGTTATTAATTACACTTCTTGTATTGCATCACAATCAAACCTTCCTTGGTATACATCATAGCTAGATGGAATGATGCTATTTTCAGAAGTCCAGTTTTTTTACATTCATGTAATAACTGAGTTTCCCAGCTCTACTTTATCATGACTATCCCTATCCAGTTAACTCCTTCATTAATCACTATTTAAAATTAGCTAATTGCTTAACTACTTTAAATACTATGTTTAATTGGACAAAAATAATTTTAGCTGCATACAAATGACTTTTTTTAGTCTGAGCCTAACCAAGATCTATGCATTTAGTTTGGTAAATCTTTCTCAAAATAAGTGTCTCTATTTTTGATGCTCAGTGACCACCTTCCTCCTTAAAAAACTGGGGCACTGAGGAAACCAGAACTAGATGATACATTTATCTGTGGCTACACTTCCTCCCACACTTGTAGGAACAGATCATCACAGCATGTCCACTAGAACTATTCTGTTAACACTTTTCCCCGTTGTCCATGACATGTTTTTCCTAGAAAACCTGTGGGAACAAGGGTTTCAGACAACACATCATGTTTGCAATCCTCCCTAGGACATGCAACTTATGCCCTTGAAACACTTTAAATGCTCTCTGAAGCCCCATTTGAAGCTCCAGTAGTTCCAACCTATGGAACCAAATCACTGAAAATCACTTGCTACTTTCTGGGTTTCTTCGTATTCCTACTCTTGTGATTCCACTACATGCAGTGCTTAGGATGTACACATATACATATAAATGCACATGTTCTCACTGAAATTTCCTCTTTCTTCATTAAATATCTTTTCTGCTTATTCAACACTCCCTTTTAAAAAACAGATTAAAATAACACACATTTAGAATCTGCTTTTGTTCTGAAACACATAATGAAAGGTGCAACAGAAAAGACACAAAGAAACGTGACACAGTCTGAGACAAACTTTTCCTGTGCAGAGGAGGAAGGCAAGACAGACACCTAAGCCTAATCATGGGCAAGCTGTGACCAGATCACATCCAGCCACAGGTGTATGCAGAGGATGAGACATGGACACTGCAGTACTGAGAGCAGGCATCTCATCCTTCCAACAGTTCTGTGAAAAGCCAACCTGAACTCCTGATCAGCATGAAACAGCTGCTTAGCACCACACTGCAGCAGCTGCTGGAGCTAGAGATAAACAGCTTCTTAACACAGAGTTAAGGTTCAGAGCTCAAAACAAGGTGCCAGACATTGCTGAAGAAAGGGTGTCCCAACAGTGGTTGGGACACAGGAGAGGTTACAGCAACATCCACTTAGGTCAGCAGTTGCAGCCTCCAGGCAGAATGCTGACAACTAATGACCTACACTGCGGTACTGACAAAGATATTTCAGAAATATTGGGAGGGTCATGCTGAACTACTGGATGTGTACAGGGGCAGAAGAACTTTAGTCCAGCCCTTTCCATTCCATCTCTTGTGTTTATTATTCTGGCATGAGTCTTCCTTCTTTCTCCATTACTGTTTACCTTAGGCTTTACTATGTAGATGCCTCCAACTGCAATTACAGCCAAGGATACCTCCAAGCCATATTCACCCAGTATTTTTAAATGTTACTTCCATTTGTGTAATTTCTCTGCTCTCTTTGGGCCTCATGGCTCCTTTCAGTTTATTATACAGGTGTTTCTTCAATAGAATGAATTTTCTTACCATTTCTATAATGGTTTGTCTGGAGTGCTGTTGGTTAGTTTTATTCATTACCAGATGTTCAAATAAAGCTTGCAGTTCAAGCATCCCAGATTTCCCCCTTCAATTCAGTGCCTTAGCACTACCATAAGCTGATGGTCCTTCAAATGATTTTCCCTTTCAATCATTAGTATAGAATTTTTTTCATTAAAGGCTTAATTTAAGACAGATTAAGTGACCAATATGATGAGATAGTGAGTACCCTGAAAAGTAACCACAGACTGAAGCTACTCAGTATTGTACATAGGGTCAAGTGAAAAGCAATTAACTTTGTTACAAGTAGAACAATTGACACAAGTAGCTTTAGTTACTGAAATAAGGAGATCAGATGTTGAAAAGCTGTATGTATCTCAGTGCCAGAACTTTTCCAGCTTTTCCAATAAATGACTTTTTTGTTACATTTCACAGGTGCAAAGATTGATTTACTGAGAAACTGCCATTATCAAGAACTCCGAAGGCAGTACTAGGGATCAAAAAAAAAAACAACAGAGTTAAGCACACTCTTCATTCAATGTTAATTAAAAATTTATTGTGGAGAGCCTAAAATGGCTAAAAAGCCTAGGAAAAAGCCAGGATCCCTCAAGTCAGTAATAGTTAGTTACACACTTAAGTGTCAGCTGCTGTTTCATTAAAAAAGAATCAAAGTTCTGTAAGTAATTTAGTAGAGATTATTTTGCTGCTGATCAGAAATGGTGAATATTTGGGAGGTCTATGAATTCACAGAAGATTGAGTCTCTATGATCTGGAGAAAGAAAGGTGTTTCAGGAAGAAAAGGGAAAATACATGAATGCTGTGGAAGAAACAAAGAGTATGAGATTGGTATTGTAGCCTGGTACAATTTCTCTGGCAAGGCACAGAGAAATTTGCATTATAGCACCTCAACTGCCTGTTAAAACTCAGAATTTTCATCTTATACTTCAAAACTGAGCTCTTCACAGGCTTTGGACAACAAAAAGTACACCTGAGAAAAAATGTTGTCTCTAAACTGTCCTTATTCAGTCACCTTTGACCCTTGAAGCTAAAAAGCCCAGATGTAAATGGCCACATGTCAAATCATCGATGTTTGCCTTTGAACTACCAATTTATGTTCTTTAATTAATGTCGGTAAAGGCGAACATTTAGGACTCAAAAATCCTGTGCTTTTACAATACCATGCAGAACCACAAAAACATACGGTTTCCTTTTCTTCTGGCCAACAATACAATTCCATCAAATCCATGACCTTTATTGCTTTGTGGATCAGAAATATGAAGAACAAACACTTGCAGGCAAGCCTGCAACACTGCATGTTCCTTACCCTCAGATCAATGATCCTGTTGTCCAGTCTTGTATCTTGATTTACAGTAGCTCTTCCGTCCTAAACAGTTGTGCAAAAGCACATGGTGAATACACACACATCCAAAAAAGAAACAAAACCAAAACTTAACAAAACAAAATCAATGGTGAAAAATACCCTCTGGCTAAAAGCAGAGGGTTATTTCCATGTTAAGCAGAACTTCTAGATCATTCTAGAAAGAACATATGGCAAACTGGCAGCATAGCAAAGTTTAAGGTGTAACTTCTCCCAGATGTCACAGGCAGAACCCAACTATGAGGATGCAGCAGACACAGGCACAAAATTGGAAGCCTTCTGGTTTTGACCTTCTTCTGCAGTTCAGCAGACATCAAAGCTATAGAGATGTTGAACACAGTTCTGGATAGCACAAAGGAAGTAAATGCAAACCTAACAAACCCCCAGAATCACCGCATTAAGGAAGTTGCTTGGCTTTTGTGCTTTTGTTCAGCTACAAAGACAATAAAAAGCATTTGAGGATGCAAAGTCTTCACCTCCTCTCCTTCCACTTCTGGTCGAACAGCATCATCCAGCTGTAAGGGTAGCCGGGGCTCAGCTGAACTGATCACATAGATCTGAAATTGAGAGAGAACAGAAATAGCATGAGGCTCTGCTCAAAAGGAGGTGTGATTTACAAAAGGGTATTTCTAGCAGAGACTTGAAACAGTGTTTGCATAGGCTGCTGGCTCTAAGGCTGTGATTTTGTTCCAGTACTTGAGATACACTGTGCATTCTCATGACAATACTGAAGCACTTAGTTCTTGCTTTCTCTTTGAAAGATTTGAAGCATGTTTTTTTTCTTCTGGGAAGCACCAAATTGAGCAAGCTCATACAGCCTGAGGGACAAGCCTTCTGGCATGAATGCCAGCTCTGAATATACCAGATTTCACTAAGTTTTAGGTTCTGATTCCAGCAAGATCATCCTGTTCTTCTCCTTGTTAATGTATCATTTATTTATCATCTGAATATAGCTGAAAGAGCTATTTTGGATTCAAAAATTTATGAGATAACTAGAATACAATCAGAGAATGAAAACCACCTTGCTGTGCCTTATGGCTTAGCATTGCTCCTAGAGGGGCAGTGAATTTGATGTTCTTTCAGAAAAATCAAGCATAGGATAATCTGCACACATATTAAAACATGTTTCTTCAAGATCTGCACATTTTCCCCAATGCTTTTAGGTAAGATTTACCTCCCTGCTGTAATAGCCATTGTGCTCTACTCCTGAGGTGACTGGGTTTCAGGGGTATTGTAGGCATACAGTTTAGTTAAAAACCTTTAGAAGAAAAGGATATTACATAAAGGTTTAAATATGCTTTCTATTTAAACAAATTATAAAGTTACACTTCCTCCAGCCCTATAGCACAAGCTCCAGGAACTTTAGATTTCAAAAGTTTCCATACTGTTAAGCCACTGAGAGCTTATTTCTGTGAGAATTATGTATTCCAGTCCATTGTACTAAGGGGAAGATTGTAACTCTGATAAAGTAGAAACTCCTGACTTGTACTTAAAAAGAAGCAGACTTTTTATTCCAGTATGTACTGCAGTTAAGATTTAAAAACTAGAATTATAAGCTTTCCTAGCCAAATTGTTCTAGTGAAATACTTGATATTGTAATTCAAATGGCAGATAAAAACAGGGAAATATAAACTCCAAGTATCTTAAAACCAGAAGTGTTTAATTTTTACATACAAACCACTGAAATTTGTAATTTAAAGCAGCTTATTTCTCTGGCATGGGATTCCTTACTGACAAAAGTTTATATATGTAGACAGACAGTCTCAACAGATTATCTATCAAACAATTAACCAGCGCTCCATTTGCTCAAAAATTTACCCTTTGAACGTGAAGCTCAACGTCTTGCTGAGTACAACCTCCAATTTTCTGATATGCTTTCCTCACAACGCCTTCTATGTCCACAATGCTCTCTTTGGTGATGCTGGCAATAAAGAAAGACAGAAGGCTCAGTAAGTTCCACTGCACACTGCAGCAGCCTCAGAGCAGCATTCATGCCCTGTGTGGATTGCTGAACAGAAGAGAGTAAAGGATCTGAAGTTACTTTCATATCTAATAAATGACTGATGAAGGAGTTTGCTGAAATATCCCCAGCCACAATGAATTCAAACTGGGATGGAAGACCTGAGAGGGAAGGAATTGTGACTGAGCTCAGTGCTTGGCCATTCTCTGTGTGTGTGTTTATACATAAACTGACAAGTGGCAGAGCTCTTCTTCTAGGCCATAGACACTCTTCTATGTGTCAGCTGATGCCATTATCTCCAAGACGTGTCTTCACCAGCAGAACAACAAACTGAAGGGAGATCCTAGAACTGAAGGGGAAAATCAAAACTAGTTCAGCTTGTCTAAACTACATGACTTGTTACTGAAAGATGCAAGATGCTCCAAAGTAATTTCTCTGTGACAGGGGAGGAGACATCCTAACTGCTCTCCACTAACAGTCACTAAGAGTACATTAGAATACCACACACCATCCTGAAAGTCTTCCCAGATATGATATAAAGTATGTGTGCTATAAGCAAACAACAAAAGCCTCAAAGCGTCAGAGGTGAGAAAAGAATTTGTATGAGCAGTTTTCATTCATGCATTTAAGGTACTGGAGTTTAAATCAGCTCTTTTCTACAGATAATCTCACCCTAACTGGAAATTTATTTTCACTGTCTCTCTGTTAGCGTACAAGAGACCAAATGTCTAAAAATATTATTTTCCTTTTTAGGAAAACTAATGCTACATTAATCTTTCACTTGTGAGTACTTCTTGAGAAAGCTGGAAAGCACTTTATGTACATCATTTGACCACCTAAGCCCTTAGACAGCAGGAAACTATCAGGCCCACAATTTAATTGCAAATAATAGGAGGTGAGTGAGGATGTCATCAGACAAGCTGGCCACTGCTGAAAGCAGTAAAGCAAAGAGCCATTAACAACCCTCAACTTTAAAAGACTGGCACTTTTTTACTTTGAATAAAAATATTGAAAACTCCAATGATATTAAAGTAACAGTGGAAAATTCAAACATCAAATTCTCAAAATCTAACAGTGGCACTCTAAGTAAATTCCAGTTAACTAAAAAACAAAATGCCAAATTTGAGTATTTTACTTGATCACACTTATTTTTTTTTTTAATGTTAATACTTTCAGGTGATAGAACTTATTAGCTGCTCTAATACAGACAAGGGTGCTTCATATGCATGACTTGCTTAACCATAAGGTAATTCCATGTACAGCATTAAAGTCATGAACAGAAAATTTTTCTGGTACATTTACACTTTGAGGAGCTACAGCTGCTCAAATCACGACTAAATTTGTACAAAGCAGAGGCTGAGAGTAGAGTAGAGTTAAATAAGAATCCATTTAGTTATTGGTAAGCCTCCACCTCCATTAGTTTAGCAGAGGCAACAAACATGAGAAAGGATAATTGAAATGACACCAAGTGCTTCCTATTACAAATGATTGTGTTTGAAACTCCTTACACAGACTGTGGAACCAACACAGCTCTTTGGATACAAGAGAGCCTGATCATCTATGATGCTAAACCAGTATAAAGTGTAACTATAAATTCCCTTCACTTTTCAAATGCATGACTATTTAAAAGAAATCAAGTTTTATTCTTACTCTTTAACCTTTTCCCCTAAACAGTCTCCTCCTTCCTTTTCCATGTCAACGTTTTGGCAAATGTCCAGAAAATACCACTAATTACATGAATAGCAGTGTCTTCACTGAAAATATCAGTTTCTAATCTGCTGGATAAAAACCTTCTCACTAATAACAGCAAATAATTTTTTAAAATTATTGAAGGGATTTCTCTGTGCTGTGAAAAAGAGAAGAATAGTCAAATATAAATGTATTGTATGATGGATTCATAATTAGATTGATAATCCCATGGATGAGAACTGTTAGTGAAGTCTGTACAGAGCTCTGATCAGAACATGCACAGAATTCAACACATGCAAAATGGTACCAGGTTAAAAATAGAGGAAGAAACTGACTTTTACATCACTGTAACTGCAATATTGCTCCGCAAACTTGCTTAACTTGAAAACTTTGCAGAAAGGATAAAATGAGCTTTCTCTCCATGTCTACACTGGAGTTGCAATTAAAATATATTTCTTGATCTGGAACATATTTAAAACTGTAGTATTCCTTAGTCATTACATTTGCCATCATTTTAAGACGTATTTCAACTCTGTTCCTAACTGTGTAGGTCCCTGTAAGCAAATATTCAAGTAATTGCCTGGGCACACAAAAGCATTAGGAGGAAGGGTCCTACTGCATGTGCCCATCTTCGTATTTCTGAACATCCATCATCTCCTGTAAACTTTAATTTGATAATTTAAAAATCTGCTTTTCCTCATTGAAACTCCACATTCAATCCAGTATGGAAATAAAAGCTTGTGTTTCGAGTTCTGTTTGAACCATGCTCAGCAAGACCTAGAGCTGAAGTGTCTGAAGTCCGTAACACTGCATCAAACGTAAACTACAGAAACCTGGAAGGTGCTGCTTTGATCCCAACAGGTAATTCCCAGGATGTTTCTGAAATGGCATTTTCAGTTCAAGTCATAACAAGAAACAGGATGTTTTAATAAAATGCCAGTAACTACAGCAAAGCAGTCTTCACAGCAGCAGGAATAAGTCATCTAGGTGATTTTTGATAAAATTCCCCTGGGTAACAAAAAACCCCCAAACACCAATAAAAGGGAACAAGTAGCAGAAAAACATGCCAAAGTACCACCATTTCCACTAAGGACAACAACATTTATACCTGTAATTAATGTTATCAGGAACTAGAAACTAAAGTAGGATACATAAGGTATTAAGAAAAGACAGATGACATCTTTAGATTTTTTTAATCCAACAAGAAACTATTTAAGTATATAGATTCATGAAGTGCAACAATAAAAAATTTCTCTGTATAGGGAACTATTTTATATGTATATTCAAAATAATCAAGATTATAATTTCTAAAGTGTCCACTAGATGCCTTATGTCCCTCTTAATTAGCTGCATGTCTATTAGCCAAGACTTTCTCTTTTAACCACAGGATTGCAGTCTTTATAACAACATCTTTCATCAACAGCTTCGTGTTGCAAGCTGAACCCATGCTGGCCTCCCAAAGTGAATCACAATCAACTTGGTCAAAAGCCTGAAGAATAGGAAGAAACTTGGTTATTTATAGACTTTAAATAGAAAACATTTACTTCTTCTATACCGTCTATACTTTATTCTGGCATTTAGTTGTTTTTTTTTTTTCAACACCTTTCTGTAAGTAGACTGCACAAATTATATTAGTACATTATTAAACACAAAACATTAAATAGTTGTCTTAATAAATAATATCAATGATCCTTTATCTGAATGCCCATGAAAGTGAAGGCAACGGTTTACTTTCAAAAAATGAGTGCATTTTGTCAGTAGTTAAGAGTATAAACCTTTTGTTTATACAACAAGAGCAACTGTAATCCTATCTGCACAAATATAGCAAGTATACATGAAGCCCCTTGAAAGGAAATTATCTGACACTGTGTACAAAAAGGCCAGATAAACACCTACTCCTACTCTCTTCATCCTAAATATGTAATGATCGGTTTCCTACACCAACTTGGTTGAACTTGGGTATCTTCTGGAGGAAAAAAAGCCAATCTGCTCATAAAGATTTTAAATAACAAAATCCACAATGCATTCTTAGTAATTTTCAGTCAAAATCCCTACACTTTATTTCCTTTCCAAATTCCCTTAATTTCATCCTCTGTTCAATGCATCCTGTCATACCTTTGTATCTGCCATGTAAAGAACCCTCCATCGGTGGAAAACCTTGGGCAGCATCACCAGACTAGGATTTAAATCACTCACTGATTTCTCCAGGACAGAACAGTTTTCTTAGTCTCACAGAAGGCAGATTGGCCTGACCATGTATCATGGTATATCAAAGCAAGACCTTTCTTCTTGCAACTTCACCATCAACCTTTTCCCATCTGACATACATTCAGGCACAAAGACAACAAAAGTGGACAAAATATTCCAGAATTGCCTAAAACCAGGCACATATTACATTAATGGCATTTTATTCCTCTTTTCCAAATGTCAGAGAACTGCATGGGCTCCTGTTAAGTCAGTTATCTACCACAATCTCACATTTCTCTCTGCACTTTTCTATTTATCAATCCAGAACACCCACAAAATTTGACCAACCAATTACAAAGGTACAAATTCACACTGAAGAGCACTGAAGTGGTTATTCTAAACGAACCCTGGTTATTATACACTCCTGAGTCCCCAACTACCAGTTCAATTTCTGTGTAACCAGCACACTTAGCTGCAATTTGACATTTTTTTCCAGTCTTCTGATACAAAAATTAAACTGAAATGGATAAAGAAAACATTCTGCAATATACAGCAGTCTTCCTGGTATTACCAGTTTATCTAGCTAAAGAAATTACATATATTTTTTTACATTGTGAATTGTGAACTACCTTTCCCCCACCCTCCATTTTCATCTCTTTCCTGCATTTTTACTTTCTAGTTCTACTACAAAGAGCCAACAAGTTACTTCCTGTGCAAGACCAAATTTTTTTGAGCAGCTGAATTAGAATCTGTTAACCACCTCTCCCAACTGCTCTATCAGCTCACATGGCCCTGGCAGTGGCGTGGCAAGAAAGGCTCAATGCTGAGACAGAAAAGGAGAAAGAAAACCAAAACCAGCCACACCCAATGCTTGATGGAAAAAAGCTGGTTGATACATTACTAAGATAAATTACTAACTGGCATAACTGCTGTCTAAAACAGACAATTAACTGTTTCTCTTACACAGCATCCCTTGCAGGACCAGGCTGAATTGTTTTTTCTGATAAAAGGCAGAAGAACAATTCCACAACTGCCAATCTCGGCTGGCTCTGTGCTACCTTTGTTTTGAAAGTTCAACTAGAAACTTTCCATGGTTAAGCTCACAGAAATTTCTTTGTAAACCTGAGTCGAACCACTATGAAGTATCTCACTAAAAACTCACATTCTAATGATAATGGTGGTTAATTACTGTATGAATGTTGCTGACCACAGAACATTATGAAAGTTCTTGGTTTCCATGTGCCAATATCTAAAAGAGGAACAGGTTTGTTTATAATTTATGAAAATTTTTACAAAACCCACTCATTATTTAATCAAATAAAATTAAAAATTCAAGATCCAGAGTTTTACAGAATGATTTAAACAAATTTGTGGACACAGCATGAAAATATGAGAAAATAGCACATGGAAAATATAGTTTATATCCTATCAGTGAAAACATTTTAAAAATTAATTGAAATTTATGGTATTTGAGTTAAATTTTTCTTCAAAAATTTGTGTTTCCTCATTTAACGTGTAGGAAATGAGATGGTAAAAAAAGACACTGAGAAAGGCAGGGAAACAGGACAGTTATTTTTAGACATCTAAGCCCAGCCTCATCTGCTAGAAATAATGGGATCAGTCCAGAGCAGGTGAAAGGCAGCAGGGAAGTGACTGAGGAAAGGCACGTACTGGGGCTGTGCTTCAGGTGCTGCTGACACAGTGACCCCATGTGCACTCACCAGGCAGGGAACTGCAGCAGCCTCTGAAGGACAAGAGGCAGCTGCAGTGGCAACAGCAAGACAGAATTGTCCTTCATCAGGAGATGAAACACTGGAAAAAGTGAGAGCATGGCAGGATATTAATAAAATAGGTTTGTTGGTGGGAAGGAATCCTGAGATGACTGCACTAATGGTGTTAGAAAAACCAAAAGCAAACCCCCGAAAGAAAATCCAGAAGGCTGTAATATTTACACTACTCAGAGAACATGATGAGCATGTAATCATTTCAGAAGTACAAATAAAAAGAGAAACATGAATGCTACAAAGTAAGTGAAGCTGAAGCACCAGGATTCAGCTAGCAAATGCTATCCCAAAAAAGGAGCAGAAGGAAAAGTCAAAACACAGTAAAACACCATCAGTCTAGCTACTCTAAGAAATTCAAGCCTGTCTCATCAAGAGGGATGATGACAGGGAGTTGGGAAGAACCTAAGGATGAGGTTCTGCCTGATTTAACAGCTCACTGCTGCCAGAAGAGAAAGGAGCTTCACCCTCTACTGTTTCCAGATACCCTCTTCCACTGTTTACCAGTCCTCGTTACCTCTGGACCTCCATGGCCTAATTTAAATCACTAATCTGGCAGAACACTAATTGAATAAAAAACGATCAGTGAATTACAAAAAACCATCACAGAAGGTTTATGAGTGGCAGTCAGCATTTGGAAAAACAGAGACCAGCTTCCCTCTCATGAGCTCCTAACCACAAAGATTTACCAATCATGAAGTGTAAGGAATTCAGCTGTGGAGGGAAGAACCACGACAAAAACTGAAAAAGGAGAGATATTGGAGAGAACTGGAGAACAGAAGAGTGTGCATCACAACTTTAAGAGTAGTTCCTCTGTTCTGTAGCACAAGTTTCTCAAGGGAGTACAGGCAGACTGTTGGGAGTTCCAGGGAGATGAATTAGGGAACACTCAATTCTTTTCAGACATTCCAAGTGCTGGAGAGAACAAATCATTTCACCAAGAAACAGAACACTTCACTTTGGCTCATAAACACCTGTGAACAGCATGTTTCACACTGGCACTGCCAGCACTGAGCACCGCCAAACAACAAACACTGCTGGTTCTGTTTTCCTCTTGCCTTGAACCCCAGCAGCAGCAGCATTATCCCAACCTTCTTAACTTGGCTTCTGGAAGTCTCCACTATAATGAATCCTTCCCCTCCCTGACATATTGAAGGTTGAAGGCTGTGGCACTTTTGCAGCTAATTAGTGGGGGCTCTCTTCCCAGGCATGAGAGTATTGCCAAGAACTACACAGAAGCAACTCAAGTGCCACATGTTAAACATATTCTGCACCGAATAAACTGCACAGAATTGATCCACATTTCTATCTGTGAACAAGCAAATAGACATGATTAAAGCTCTACTATAAAGCACATTTGTCACACAAGCATGTTTACTACAAGACAACCTGAAAGCACAATCTTGATGCCAACAGAAGGGAAAGGTAATTTTTTATCTTTAGAAACAAAACAAACCAAATAAGTGAATTCAAATTGCTGCAACAAACATTTTTTCAACTGGCAAGTCTAACTATCGCCCTTGCCGAATTTTTTTAAAATTAAAATTTTAGTGCCAAAAATAAGGTGCAGATAAGACTAACCCAGCACACAAGAAGCTACTCTTAATTTCTTCAACTCAATAAGCCACTTGTAATATGGGACTTCTTCACAACAGTTCTAAGTATAAAATGTATTACTACACTGCACGTCTGGTCTAAGAGAAACGCTGAACATGTGCAGACACACAGCACCACCACACACCAAACCAAGTGCCCCACTAAGCTCAGCTTGCCAGACTTTTTGTTAGCCAGCTTGGAAGAAAATGTACGTTGTCTATGGCAAGAGAATGCTGCTTCAGCAGTTCAGAATGAATTTCAAGCCTGTTCTCTATTTTATCTTTTGTCAGTATAATGTATTCAACGCAATAGAGAGCTGACAATTTAAATAACTACATTTTAAAACAAACGAAGCATTGATGTTAATGTGTGAAAATGGTCCCAACCCCTGGGAGTCCTGGTTCCCACCATTGTTTACTCTGACAACAGGATATAATTGCTTACTTACTTGGCAGCAAACTTTACCATCTGCTTGCTTGCATGCTGTCCCACAGCCACAAGAGCCTGGATATTAAACTGCTGCTGACGCAGGACTAAGAAGCACTGCTTCCCTGAATACAAAGAGAAACAACACAGGTGTATTAAGGACAAGTTACTCGAGGTCTTTGTGAATGAGAAAAAATTCTTTACTACTTAAACATAAACTGAGCTTTAAAGTGTTTGTGTGTATGTGCGTCTCATTCATCGCTGCCTCCCCTCCAAAAAGCTGCTTCAAACTCCTCAGCTGTACGTGTACACACACAAACACTGAGATAAATTAAATAATTGTGCCTTACATCTATAAACATTTGAATGGACATTTTCTAAAAATAACAGTAAGCCTTCCAAGATAAAGAATACTTAGACAAAAGAAAAACAAGAAGTTACAACTTTGAAAGTAACTTTTTCTTCAACTGCAAGAAATATATCATACTTCTTGTTTCTTTGCTCACAACTACTTCAAGTCTGAACTATTTTAAAGTTTTTTCTCATCTTCTCAAATCAAAGCTGTAGAATTCACTTTACAAAGCTGCTCTGAGAGAATTAGGCTTCATTTTGCACCACAAGGACTAAACCAACAATGTTCATTCTATAATACACCACACATTCAGAAAGAAGGGGAACAAAAGGAGTATTGATTCTAGTGAATGACAAGAACCTAAAAGACCCAATTAAAAATTCCTGTAAGAGCAATTTATTCATGAACAGCTTAGGGAAAAAGAAGTTAATAGGAATTAATAATAATGTACAAAGAACATAGTGCATTTGGTTGAC
Organism: Sylvia atricapilla; assembly: GCF_009819655.1. Taxonomy (NCBI): domain Eukaryota; kingdom Metazoa; phylum Chordata; class Aves; order Passeriformes; family Sylviidae; genus Sylvia; species Sylvia atricapilla. Next base: position 32,276,097 of record NC_089146.1, read on the forward strand.
TTTTAAAATGGGTATTTCCAAGTCAACAAAGCTCATTCTAATCTGTTTAGCTGACAGTTATAACCATTTCATACTTTTTCTCATATCTCTAATAACCATTTATTCCTTAACTTAGTTTTAAGGAAATATGGTGATTTTAAAAGCTTCTTCCTAGAGAGAAATGAACAACAAACGTTTCACTGGTGTACCAATATCTGATAAAGGCACCAGTAAGACTCTAACCCCAAGTTCTGACTCAGAACGTCATAACATTTCCATTGAAATGGTGAGAATAGGAAGAAGCCAGAAGTTTTGTTATAGACAGCTACTTCCCTGCTATTGTTGACTTAAACTCTAAACCAATAAACCACCACATACCTAACTTGAAACTTGACACTAAAAAGCCAGTTGGCAGTTTTAATTTGTAATTATGCAGATTACCATTCCTGACACATAGCTACAGACAATTCGAGAGTATCAGAATATTCAATGCAGAACCCCTGACACACAGTCTCATGGAAATAAAAGCAAACATACAAAACCAGTAAAAAATATTATTAAATATTAATTATAATTATTGAGAATAACTAATCTTGCCCTACAAGAAAAATGCAACAAGGTTAATTCCATGTTTTCAGGAAACAGAGTACAACCACTTCTGTATTCCAGGTTGCAATATTCAATATGGTACAGATACACAAATTTCTTGCAGGCAGACACTAAATAACAGACTTAAATTAGAAAAACACAGGCTGTGTTACAGATCCAGCAACAAAGAAAGTACAAATTTTCCACAGGACATGATATGCTGAGTTTCTTTAGATAAGGGAGTCATATCTCACATCTCTGACATCTCAGCGTTTCTTACAGTGTGGCTGGATACAGTATTTCCTAGGAGATGGTATTTGTCTCCATGATTTTAGTCACAAACAATTTAGCAAAATATGATCAAAGTTTCAGCACTGATGTACTACAAACAAAAAAGGCACAGCTGAAGACAGCTACGATGTAACTCAGCTGTAAGACAGGGAAATAATGAAAAGACTTGCAATCAGAATAGTTTGGGTTGGAAGAGACCTTTAAAGGCCATCCAGTCCAACCCCCTGCAGGGACATCTCAGTCACTGAGACCAGCTTGCTCAGCTCCTCATCCAAAAGTCTGGTGGTTGTACTTAATCCCAAACACTGGAGCTCTGATGAATAATGGGCATTATAAAAGGACTCAAATGTCTTTGCCATGAGTAACAGTAGCTGTTTTCATGAAGGAGGATGTTTAGCAGAACAACACTTCTAATCACACAGAAAGATAAGTGATCAAACGGACCTCACTCACAGGACTGGTTAAAATATCCCAGCACATAGATTAAAAGAGGGAAGAGAACTTTTCCTGAGAGAGCTGAAGGCATTCAAAATAAAGTATCAAAAAGACCAGACCAATCTAGCTCATGCTTAGAAGCCTTTCCAGATCCAGAGATGTGAAAAAGGAACCATGTAAGAAAAAATTTGGACAATAGGATCTTCTCTATACATTGGAAAATACTTATGTGGTGTTTAGGTGGAAAATATAGCACTAAATTTACTCACATTCAACAGTAAACTACTCTAAGTTCCTATTAAAAAAACAATACCATGTCCCACAAGAATGCCTAAAAGACGAAACCTTTCAAATGAAATTTGGTTAAAAACAGCTGACACAGTAAAATGCATAGACTATTCAGGCATGGAACAAAGAAGAGAATTCCATCAAAAATAAGCACAGAAACCAACCAGTAATCCACTGTCTGTGTTGGATAAAAATACCTAATCACACAAAACCTTATGAAAGAAAAGGATGTAAGGAAGTAATGTGTATAAAGATAAAAAAAATCATTGGTTGTATCAATTAAATGATGGTTACATACACTTGCCAGCAAAGAGAAGACTTTAGACGGTTTATTATAAAATTTGGCCCAATATTTAAATTGCTCTTGGTGGAATTCTTATTTTCAGATGTTTCATAGCCCTCTGGATTCAAAATCCAAAATCTAGTTCAGGTCTAACATTCTGCTCAAGCCCCAGCTGCCTGGCCAAACCCAGACCAAGGTCCCAAGGGCTTTTCAATGATAAACATGATCAGCAGATTAGGCTGGCTTTAAAATAAGGCCAGAAATAACATTTATTCAACCTATGAAACAAACCACAGGGCCCTGTGAACTTTAATTTTAGTACAACCCACAGAAATTCCCAACACCCCATTCTTTACACATCCTTCAGTTAATTTCCATCACACTCCATGAGTGACTTGCTATAGGAGACAGCTGGAATCTGCAGTTGTTCCCATCAATTTTTTTGGTTTATTGGTCAGAACCAGACAGGGTTAAATAAAGGCCATGTTGGTTATTTAGGAGTCAAATTCAAGTTTCTGAGAAAAACTAAAGCTTGTTTTTGTGAAAGATTTTCCTGTTTCCTGCAAGGCTTTCCTTTCCACAGCAGTAGGAATAGTGCCATGTTGTGTGTGGGAAAGGCTAATATTACTTTTTACTCTTAAACATTTGCTTTGCTTGTAAGATTCTTTCCTCAAAGCTTAAGTAAACAAGCATATGGCATTCCCTAGCAGCACTCCCTGAATGTCAGAATTGTTCTGTGTTGTCAGACCAAGAGGGAACAAGAGACACCATCAATAAATTCAGATCATTCATGCCCATGATCAACTCCTTTTGCTTTCACTCTTCAGGTTGTGTTAAAGAGTTTTGAAAATAAGCACTGTTGTTTCATCAAAACTAAAAGTCTTTCCTGAGGTCAAAGTGAAGGATTACAACAGCTTGTTTTAGGTTCACATTGCCTTGCTACAGAGATGTTACTGTGTTTGATGGAAATGTATATATCACACAAGACCCCACATACCAATGTATTACAGAGAGCCACTTTACATTGCTTTCAAGGTCTGCACAGATACCTGCTTCTAATATCCTGAATTCTGTTAATAGCCTGAACTCTTCCTATAACTGGAAAAAAAAAAAGCCATAAGGATATTTTAATTTATATACGGATAGTAACAACACTAACATTTAAATCAGATGGAGTGTCTTCTGTCTGAACAACTTCATGTTATAATGAGCAAGGCTCTCATACCTTTTGGAGCTGACAATTCCTTCAATTAACTGAGAGATTTCCATTAGAAAATTACTGAGGAAATCACAAAGGACTCCTTAAGTTTAAAGATTCTAACACAAATTAAAATGTGCACCATATGTATATATTTTAATGCAGCTCCTTATTTTAACCAACTGCAGCACAGACACCCATTAAGAGGGACATGTTTTAAGAAAATGAATTCTCAAGAAGAGAAATGAAGCTGATACCTTGATGATATTCTGTACTGGGTTCTCATCCCTAATTTGCATCATTCCCAATTTTAAGACTACCGTTAAGTTTCGTTTGTGATGATAATTTCTTTATGCCTTTTTTTTTTCAATTCTTGGAAAGACAAGTTATTTATATCTACAGAGCTGCTAAACATAACTGAAACCAGCACAACAGTTGTCAGCATCTGATGTCAGCTGCAAAGGCCAAAGCCTATTGAAGTTTGCATATGGCAACCTGGTCTCCAGAGGGAACTTCTGATTCCAGGGAAGAAATATGGCTGTCAGACAGCCAAGTGTGACAGCCCACACTGCTGAGAACGTACACAAGCGTTTCCCTTTTGTCTTGCTGAAGAAAGATGATGCTTCTTATCTGAAGTTCAAATCAATATAATTAGATACCAGTAATCGAAAGTAAGAATTTTGAAATTTTAACAGATTTTTGTTTCCTGTCAAAGAAAAGGTGTGGTGAAAATCTACATGTGCTGCAGAAGAAAGATGACCTGTCTGACAATACATTTATAATACAAGTATGTTTTACTGCAGAAGCCTAGAAGTGTTTTATCTCACAACCATTAACACCTTAAGGAGAAGGATGACATTTTTAATTACTATTATTTACAATTGTCCATATGTTATTTAGCAATAGAGTAAAACAAAAATTCACTTTTACTACAATGACTGATTTCCACACAGCTAAGATCAAAATCTTCTTTCCCCTCTTGGGAAAAAGAGAGGTGGAAAAAGAGAAAGAACCAGTCAAAGCAACACTGAGGCAACCCTGAGTAACCAGGTGGCAAAAGTTTTCTTGAATGCAAGATATAAGTAACAGGTTATGAAACCAAAATAAACATTAAGGTTGTACTAATGACATGAGGAAATAAAACCAAAAACCCTGGAGGCCTCTCACCTTTAGCTCTGCTGGTGTGAATTCTGCCACGAACCCAAACCTCTTCATCGGCCTTCTCCACCGTCAAGTCTTTTATGCGAACCAAAACTCTATCTGAATTGCAGAAAAAAACACACATTTTATAACAGTTTTTCACTTTAAACTCCATATAAACCTTCTACATTGCTATTGATAAAATTGACAATAAATGCAAAAATTATTTTTTCTATCAACAGTGTAACCGACTGAAAACACACAAGATCCCATTTCCTTTCTTAGTGACTTGATGCAGTAGCTCTAAACTGTTCAAGTTTATTTTTGACTTACACAGCAGGGCCACACTGCACTTTACCAACAGCAAGACTCGTGTAGTTCATGGATGGCAGAACCCAGCATGACTACACTGGTTTTGATAGGCCTTCACTGTACTACCTGCACTTATCAGTCTGAATTTCTGCCGCCTGAGGGATGTGTGCCCTGCTGCACTGGGCAGGGTCAAAGCTGCTCTGTTGGACCCAGCAAAACAAAGGCTCAGAGGTAACAGGATTACTCTCTCTATCTACCCTAACTAAGTAGGATGAATATAACTGTCAAATAACTATTATTTAAAATAAAGAAAAGAAAGAAAACACAAATTTAAAATGCATTATAAATTTTTTAAAAAAATTTATTATGATTAAAACAATGGCATTTTGGAGCAACAAGAGTATTACTGTGTAAAATGGTTAACATTCATTTAAGAAGGATCTCTTTGACCACCTGATCAAGCACTATTATCACTGTAAGAGCCAAGACTGGATCAGAAGAACCCTTCAAACCCAATGTAGCTGCAAAGCTAAGTAACAACAGGAAAGTATAGCTTGGAAAGGACACATTTTGGATAGCAAAGGGGGGAAAAAGTTACCAAGGAAAATTAAATAAATCAGGACTTTAAAAAGTGTATACAATCATTATGAACTAACAATACACTGGGTGTCTGCGGTTATTCCTGGCCTGCTTCTTTCCTCACCAACTTCTCCCTCTTTTCAAAATAACATTAAATTTGCTTAGACACTTCCACTGTAGACTTTTCCTGACAGAACTTTTCTAAAGTTTTGGGAAAAAACCCAAGCTTTTGCCCTCTCCAGATTACCATCTGCTCTTCTGGACTCCTTCCTTCTGTCTCTGAATACCAGTCACAGCTTGCCCTGCAAGCCTATTATTCTGCACTGGGGATTTCAGGGGATTGAAAAGTTTTATTAGCTTATGTCAGGGCAATGCAGCTCTTTCTTCACAGACACATATCAAATCCGGAACAGAATGGAAATGCACCGAGAAATGTGATAGGAAATTGACTCAAATATATTCATGAAGAGTGTGTGTGTGCCTGGGAAGGAAGAAATGGGAATAAAGACATTATCATTTGCCAGCAACTTCTAATATCCAAACTTTGTGTAGTACTGTAGGAAACATGCAACCACCACAATCCACAACCTTCAGTACTTTTAAGAGTTTGATACTCAGACAGTTGAAATTACCTCAGACAACTTGAAGCTGTATTGTTACAAAGTTAAAATATTTTCTAGGCAGAAGCATAAAGACAGAATGAGTCAGTACACCTTTCATGGATCCTTAGTGTTTCAGGAACCATCTGCATTAGATAAGTATTTTTTTAACTCTTTCAGATACTTAACAGTTCATGTTTCACCAAGGGTAAACCAGACACATTTAACACAAGAATTTTTATGTGGTATTAATTATTAAAAAGGTGACATCATAAAGCCCTTTCTTCCAACAGCAGATCACATAATCACAGAATGGCTGAGGATGGGAGGCTAGTTCTTTTTTCCCTTAATGTATAGCCCAATCTCTTCTTTCCAACATACTAAATATCCTTATTTATTTTTCTCTCAGAACTCCAACCTCTTCTAAACATGGGAAGAGAGGATTAAAGTCCAAAAAGCTGTGTGGGATAAATAAAACAACACTTTTTCACCTCCAGACCCCATTCCCTGCCTGTCACATCAACCTGTTTACTAAGATAATTGATCCTGCATCATGGAATTTATGATCAGGATTTCTGATGTCTCTGTGTAGCACCAGCATCTTCAAAGTACTGTAAAAATTTTGAAAAAAAGAAGGCAAGTTTGACATAAAAACCTGAAAATCAAAAGCAATATTAGATGAAAGCAGCTTACAGAGAGGGGATATGAGATAATGGATCTGAAGGGAGCAAAAAGGAATGGCCAAAAATGGAGTTTTACTAGCAAGCAGGCAGGAAGGACTTTAAGACCTGACATGACAGAAGCAAGAACATCAGATGGCCAGGGCAGCCAACATAAGCAGAAGAAAGACTTCAGTGGGCCAAGAAAGAAGGCACAGGTGTGTGTGAATTCAACAGAGCAGGGTGGAGAAACAAAGCTGTGAACCTGAGAGTTTTAATTTGCCTGCAGAGGAACAACAATCTATCAGCACGGCCAAAGGACAATAGGCTCACTCCTTGGAAAGGAAGAATAACTGGTCCTGATCACTGTAAGCTGTCCAGCCACTGATCCCAGGACAATGCAGTAACCTGAGTAAGCAGAACAGCACCAGTGCAGCTCCCTCTGAGCTGCCAGCCAGGGCTGTGCTGGCTCAGCTCACCAGCCCCTGTGTGGGCTGCACACCTCATACCGCCACTGGCTACTCTGATTCAGAAATGGCAGGCAGCCTTCAGAGCCTTCACACACTTCAGAAACACAATTAATACACTTCAGAGAGATGGGAACATGCCTATCTGTGCTTCACCACTCCCTGTCCCAAGCAGTAGCTCCTCCAAGACACTCAAGGCAAGTAGAACCCTTTGGAGAGTTACTGATGACAATATCTCACCCTTCTTTGAATCCTTTGGCAAGAGCTCTCCCTGGCAGGAGCTATTGAATCTGTAAATAAATAGTCTCTAGGAAGGGATTAGGCTGATCTTCAGCTTTTTTGTTATAGACATTTTCTTCTTTATTGTTCCCCAGTTTTGTTGTACTGGATAACTACTTCCTAAAATTACAGAACAGCAGGAGTGCTGTAGATTGCATTTTAAGCCAAATGGAAAACTCACTCAACATTGTCCATATACTGAGAAGTTTTTGTAAATAAGGATGAAAGGTCAAGGGGACAATGCAACTAAATATGACACTCAGCCTTTTTCATATAATTTGCTGTAGCTTTCACCCTTTTCCTTCTCAACATATCTTTCTCTCCAGTACTTCTGAGTGTATCTTCTGAACAGGAGACAGTTGGCATTTCTCCATGAAAGCAGGACTTGATGTGCCACCTCCATCTGCCAGCTCAGGTCCCCCACACAGCTGTTTGCTCTGGGATGCAAATCCAGGAGAGGGAACACACAGCTGGGCTGCTTCCAACCTCATTCCAACTCCAGCTCCCTTTCTCTGGCAGCCACAAGGTATTTTACTCAACAATGACTGCTAATGCAGTCTCTGCTGATTTTCTTGTCCCATTACACTCTTGATCTAAAGCTCCCCTTCAGTTGTTTCCAATGTTAGTGTTCTTGTGACTGCTTCTCTTCCCTACATTCTGCATTTCCCTTCCTAAAGGAGGATCAACCAAAACAATCACTCCAGGGAGAATTAGTATTCACCTCATCACAGATGATGTTGCTGGTTTACATTTTACTATGAAGGAGTTACAAGGAGCCAGTCTGTTACTTTCCCTCATTACTGTCTCATGCACTGAATTTAATACAAATATTACTATTTCTTGGGATATTGGCCTGGGAGATTGTTCTCTAGCTGCTAAGTTTTTCTGAATGCCAATTCCACATCAGGAGAAAATCCTGACTGCCTGAATTCAGAGTGGTATGACTGATAAAACCCATAAATATTAATATCCAATATTAATGGATCTGGTGTCCACACACAGGAGAAATGGAAGGCTGCATAAGCAGATAGATCATACCCAGAGACAGAGCACTGCTGTAATAAGTCACAGCAGAACTTACTCCAAACACACAAAGAACCTGACATTTCAGGACTCAGTACATTATAAATAGCAATTATTTAATAATTAAGAAAAAAGCCTTCAGTGATGGACAGACACAAAACTGACAAACTGTGTAAGGCCTGGTGCAGGCAAGGGCAGACTGAGATTCCTCTCAATCCAGAACTGAGCTCCAATATTCAACAACACTCATGGGTTTTTTGTTTTTTTTCTTCCCTCCAATCTCAATTTCCTGTTCTGACTCGTGTCCATGACCTCCAGTCCAATTACCACACACCTTCAAAGCCTGGCCTTATCTTTCCTACACCCTCCCATCAAGCAGATTTAAACTGTAAAGATCATCCCACGTTCCTCTTCTCCAGGCTGAGCAAGGTCAGCTCCCTCAGGAGCTGTGCTCCAGTCCCCTGAGCAACATGGGAGCTCTCCACTGGACTGCTCCAAAGTGTTAATGCCTTCCTGGCACTGCAGAGACCAAACCTGCACTTGGCGCTCCAAATGCAAGTGTCCCACAAGTGCCAAATTAATCCCAAATAAAGGGGGAAAATGCCAGTGGGATTTGAATGAAAAACTTTGGTAAATGATTTCTCAAGGAAGTACTAAAGATATTTGGTAGGTAACTTCTTTTTTTTCTTTTTTTTCCCACCCTCTCTCGTGCAAAAACTTTTTTGTTTTTCAACTGACCTGGTTTCTCTTGAGATTGTATCATTGATGACACTCCATATCTTTCCTTAGCATAATCCTAGAATGGAGGTGAGAAACATATATCAAAGAAGCACATACAAAAAAACTGAACATCATCAGAATGAACTGAGGAAACACAAAATAATTAGCTATAGTATTAAAAAAACATTGCATTTTGGACTCATAGGAGATATACAAGGGAGAGAAGACAATTGTGCCCTCAAAGAAAAAAATAATTCCAGCAACAACAACCATGCATGAGGATTATTACTTGTTATACAGAAAGTTAGTGTGATTACCTCTACGGAGAGCCTACTCCTCAAAAATATTTGAGTCCTACATAAGTAGATAGATTAAATATTTCCTTCCCATATTGAGGCACACTGAAAAACCCAGCAGATCACATGTAATTGTCACAGCCTAGTGGAGCTTGACTCGCAACAAAATCTTCCAGGTAAGGGACAGAGGAATGCAGTATTTTCACCAAAATATCTTAATTTCAGTTTCCCAACTAGCCCATTCATTTTCAAATAAAACCCCTTGGTTCATTTATTTTATTCAATACATGAGCCAAAGTTCCTACTAAATACTTTATTTGGGGAGGGTCTTTGCTTATCTGCTTTTGATGAACTGTGGCATGTTTTTAACTTTAGGGAAGCCACCAATACTTGGAATTCCTTATTGCTGATGCAAGAATAAGCAAAAATTACTTTATAACAAAATGAACTGATGCTCATTGTTAGTACTTTTGTTTTCTTGACGAAACATCGGCCTGTAATTTTTCAGCACTGCTCTGTGATCTTCACATAACAAGGCAGAAGCAGCTACCAGGCCGGCAGGAGCCCCTGCAGAAACCTGCCGCTGTGGGGGAGCAGCCCAGGTGTTTCTGGGGGGACTAGAGCTCCTCAGGGAGTCAGAGGCCGGGCCCGGCGAAGGGGGAGTGGGGGGACAGGCAGGGTAAAGCCAAGGGCAGCTCTGCCCCCGGCCTCAGCCAAACCCCGCCTGGGCCCAGCACCCCCACCCCGGGGAGCCTCAACAGCGCGCCCGCCGCGTTCCCTGCGGAGACCCACATCAGCCGCCGACGAGTCCTCGTTCTCCGGGCGGCGTTCCTGGCCCTGCCCGCGGCCGGCGGCGCTCGGCATCCTGCGGCGGCCGGTGCGTCCCTCACGGCCCCTCACGGCCCCTCACGGCCCGGCTCCGCGCACGCCACGCCGCTTCCGCGCGCCCGACTCTCGCGAGAACGCCGCGCCCGCCCTGCCCCGCCCGGCGCCGGCCGAGCGTATCGCGAGAGCTGCCCCGGCACGCGCTGCCCGCCTCCCGCAGCGCGCCGTGCCCTCAGGGCGGGCTGAGGGCGGGTGTCTCGCCGCCCTGCCGGCGGGGATCGGGTGGTGGCTGCGGCTCCCTGCTCCCCTCACAAGCCGGGACTTCAGGGGGCCGCCGCCGTCCTGGCGAGTCTGGCCGCCTCCAGCCCCGTGCTGATGATGCTGAGGCGAATGCTGCGGAGCTGTGCTGTGCTGGGCAGGGCAGGGCTGAGGCAGGGTGGGTGTGGTCCTCGCTCGCCCTGCTCCACAGTCCATCACATTGTGGCCAGAGGTAATATCAGAGGATCACAGAATTGTTTGGGTTGAGAGGGACCTCTGGATATCTATCACTCAGTCCAATCCCCCCGCCAGTGCAAGGTTACCTGGAATGTGTCCAGGTGGATTTGGGATGTCTCCAGAGAGGGACACTCCACGCCCTTCCCGGGCAGCAGTTCAGGGCCCTGCCACCCTCCACGTAAGGAAGTTCTTCTTCCTTGTGTTGAGGTGAAACTTTGGTTTTTAGTTCATGGCCATTGCTCCTCGTCCTGCTGCTGGGCACCACTGAAAAGAGTCTGGCACCGTTCTCTTGGCATCTGCCTTGAAGATATTTATACTCATATAAATAAACACGTTGGACTATGAGGTGGCCAGCTAATGAGCGTGGAGCCAAATCAAAATGCACTTTTGTTGTATTAGGGCAGCAAACGTGACTTCCCGTTGCTTACCCTGGTAGCAGTTCTGAGCCCTTGCCCAATGGCCCTATTTATAATTAGCTGTTTATTAGTTAGCTACAAGTAGGTCTGGTAGTTTTGAGAGGATGAGCAATAGTGCAAATGCAGGTGTTTCCCTGCAGCTGGGTACTTGAAGCAACGCTACGGTTGTGAGCCAGGGCTGGCTGCAGGTGCCAGCTTTGAAACGACAGAAATCAAAGCTGGATGCAGCTGGCGAATGTATAGATTGTTTATTTTGTGCAGGGCAAGAAAGAGTTAGTGGTCCTGATTTAAATTCTAGTTTTGAATTTTCACATTTGAGTAACTAATCTCTTTTGCAGTATCGATTAGCGTTGTTCATTTCCTGTCCTACAGTTGTTTATTTTGCAGCACTTTGTGCTGCTCTGGTTCAACATCTCTTCTTGTGGGAATCCCCTTGCAAAGTTCCCCTTCTCTGAGCCTCTATCTCAGAGAATTGTCACTTCACCATGAGACCACACAGCTTTCACAAAATCCTTTCTTCTCGTGCACTGTTGAAAGGAATTAAGATTCAGTCATAGAGAAGGCAAATCACTGTCAGTTTTCATTCCTCACCACAAGAAACGAAGTTCTGATGGTGGGGTACTGTGTATTGTGCTTAAATGCTAATGTAACAGCAACAAAGCACATGGATTTCTTTGTCAGCTATGTCTCCTGTTACCTGTCATGTAGAACCACTGCCCAACTTGAACCTGAACTAACAGATGCAAATCTTGTCCCTCAGCACGGAGGGTGAGACAGGACCACCTGCACGACACAGTGCTCTGTAATTCTTGGCATTTCACCGACTTTGCTGTGAAATTCAATCAAAAGAAACCAGCCATGTAACCCTTATTTCTGTGCTGGGAGCCTTCCAGTGGTGACTAGCATGAGTATTTCCTCTGGGGCAAATAACCTGAAGGTGGTTCTGAAGGAAAATATATAATGAGGGTGTTAACTGAAAACAAAATATGGCCTTTTAAAGGGCACCGTGTCTAATTATTCCATTGCCAAACTTCCAGAAGAAGCATTTTGCAGAGTTCATGCTCTCACGTCATTTGTCCAAGGTCCCTTTGTCTTGCAGTGTGGAAATAGGTTTTTTTTGAACAAAAATCCGTAATACGCTGAAAACAGAAAACCAGAAAAATTAAATTAAGAATAATTTAGTATGTAGTTAAATAAACCCTTCAAAATTCTCCACTTAGCTTGGGTCTGCAGCAAAAACGTATCTTCCATGTCACTGTACTGCTGCTGAATGCCCTGTGAGGAGCACAGACCGTCAGGTGCAGGCTCATGGGCCGCACCTTCTGTCCCGGGGCGCCGGTGTGAGCCCGAGCGGTACCTGCCCTGAACCGTGACTCCGAGCGGTACCTGCCCTGAACCGAGCACAGCCGCAGCCCGGGGGAGGCGGAGGGGCTGCGGGGGAGCGGCCAGCGCTGTCCCCCGGGAGCTGGCCCGGGATTAGCACATGGAAATGACATCACCCCCGGCCAATCGGGGCGCCCCGGGGGTGCAGCTGGATGGAGGCCATCCTCCACTTAAGTAATAAGACATGACATACCATGTGCTAATGCTAAATAATTTATCCCTCAGGCATATAGTGAATTGCAAAGCCAAGCTGAGGCCTGGTCAACAGTTTGTAGTTTAAATTAAAATTGGCTTTCCCATCTTCAAGGCAGGGAGGGGGTTGTCAACTGTTGTGATGAAAAGTGGAATGCTCAAAATCTTTTTTTTTCTCCTCTTCTGTCTCTTGTTACAATTTGATCGTATCAAAACACTTCTCAGTGGCTTTGGAGATGTATCCCATGTATCTCTATTATTTGAAGAAAATTGATAAAGGAAAGTTTAAGACATTGTGAATAATTATATCCACAATATCCTTGAAACTTGGGCGTTAGCACCTGTAATGTCCTAAACCAAAGCCATTCCAAGATTTAGTTATGTGTGTTTCAAGTTACAAATGTTCCATGGGCGTTGCCATAGCAGAGCCATAAATTTGTCTCATTAGGAATCCAGAGGCATTTGCTGCTGCTCAGGCTGGAGCTCAGGCCCAGCCTGTGTCAGGATGCTGCAGCCAGCAGCACACAGGGATGGGTGTGATGTTAAACCACAGCTGATGGCTGCTCAAACTGAAGCCTTTCCAACTCAGTGGTCCAGCTAAGCTTGGCCAAACCTTTGACATTTGTTAAAATATTGAGCTGGTTTTATTTAAATATGCTAAACATTTTCACTGAAACCACAAGAAGCTAGAAGTAGTCAGCACTATCCATAACCTGTCCTTACACTGCATCTTACAAAAATGGTGGCTCAGATATTCTTTAATCTTCCCATATACTATTGGCCAGGAAATCAAAAGTTGCAATAAACACAGGGTTGGTGGGAAGGAGGTAGGAATCACCTTTAAATTATTTTAGGAGAATAAATTAAAACAACCTCTGCCCTATGGAGTAAATCAGAACATATTTACCTAGTCTCTACTCATTTGGCAAGTTAAAACCTAGAAAGCATGAAGTGGTACAGAGATAAAAAGAGCATGTGGGGAAAAAATACAAAACAAATTGGTAGTGTCTCTGAAAGGTCTTCAGGGAATTCAGCTTTATTGCCTCAATAGCACACTTTTTCGTGTGCAATTACTTGTTGTCATGGAAATGGATTTTGAAGATTTCTCCTATTTTGGATGCTGCAAAGCATGCGTAATTTAATTAAGAGGTTGCCTTTGATTTTTTCCCTTTCCATATTTGTTTACTTATCTAGGTTCTTGTATGATTGTCAGGCCAGTACCCAAATTTGCTTTAGATAACAAAAAAGAAAAAAAAATATGCCACTGAAGGAAAAAATTGCAGGAGCAACTAAAATACTAATAAATTTTTTATTTTTAGGTTATACAAGTTCATAGTGTGCCTTCTGTGATAGGGAAAGCTCTTCTATTAATAATTTCAACCTTGGCAGAGGTGTATTTTTGTAATTGATCATTCTCTTTTTGCTGAAACATTTGTACAATAAATAACAAAGCCTTTGCATCTAGATCCAAGTAGGAACAGAATTTGGCAAATCTAATTCCTTCCTGGATTTTCGCAGCTCTACTTCCTTTAGGAAGTTTTTAGTCAATGGGAAACAAAGGCTTATTGAAAGGATTAAAGTTGCAACTATTCTCTTTGTCTTAGAGCTTCAGTCACGGTTTTCCTCTAGTAAACAACATTTGCAATTAATAAAACTTCTAAAAAAACAGGAACTTTGGGGAAGTACGTGCTTATGATAAGCGGCAGGATTTCTTTTGACAGAACTCTATACAAAGGTGTAGTCTTTTTAAGTTCAGACAATGATAACAATGGAGTTTCTCAAAGCATTTTGGAAGTGTTCCTTCTGATAAACACAAGACAACAAGCTCTGCAGCAAGGGATGGGCAATACATTTGAATGGGAGATATCTTGTTAACAGTTTTTGTGTCCCCATATTAGTTGAAATAGCTGCAAAAAGCTCACATTTTAGATCATGCATAAATCCAGTTGTCGTGTCTTACGTGGTAAAATATCTGTGCCCATTGGACATACAGTGCTGCATATATTTATGAGCTATTATCCATAAATTGTTCATTGTTTCCCCTAATATGGCACTTGAAAAAGGCATTTGCATAGCAGTTATCTTTGCATGAATAAGAACACACGGAATATTTAATCTTTATAATTTTTTGTACTCTTTTTTTGTCATGAAATACGCACATTTTCATGTTTGTATCAGCTGTATTTGTCTTACTTGCTTTATGTGTTTACTCCCAAGGAATTCTCTGCTGCCAGTGGGAAGCTGAGGGAAACATGGTAAGTTTGATGCTGGCCCTCCCTGGAGGGCAGTGTGGAGCTGCCAGAGGAGTGGGACTGGCTGGCACAGGAGATTTTTCATGAACAGCTCAGCTATTGTTCTCACCCAAGTGTCCAGTTCTTTTTCTGGGGTGGCTGATGTCCAAAGGGTGCTGAAAACAGCAAAGTGGAGCATAAAGGGACTGCAGTGCTGGCTGAGCCCTGAAGCACAAGGATATTGTTCTTTCTTATGTGGCATTTCTCGTTTACAGAAACCATCTGAAGCCATTGTCCTTCTGATAATTTTCACACTTTTATCTCACGTGCAGGCAGATTTTTTTTCTTCTAGATTTTGTCAGCTAAGTGTTCCGTGTCCTTGCTGACCTCTAACCCAGAGTCAACTTCTGGCGAAGTTATAAACCTTTAGAAACAGAAAGTTGTGATGGGAATCCTGCCTCAGACTTGGTTTCAGCAGCAGGAACAGTGCTGTGTTATCAGTAGATGTGAGTCAGGCCCCAGCACTAAGTCTGATCTTTGAGATTGCTCATTAAAAGTGCTCTTTGTTGCTGTCTGAAACAAACAAGAAGCAGAGACGAGTCATCTGAATGATTAAATGTGTCACAGAGGATGTTAAATGCTATTTTTGAGCCATTTTCTTACGGCAATTGTGAAGTATTTTGTAAACAAAGTGTGTTATTGGTCAGGAGTGCTCCATCAGACATTCTGCATACATCCATTGGCTGAGCCTGCAAAGACAAGGCAGACACAAGTGTGTAGGTTGGTGGAAATGGACAGACTGATTCCTAGAGGAAATAAGCGTTAGCATGAGAACAACAGCTGAACTGAAATCCCATAAGCCAGGAAGAACAGCTACACAATTACACTAACAGGTGGTTGGTTTCAAAACAAATTTCAAGGTCTGACAGCTCAGTGCACCTGCTTTGAGCTGATTTCTTTTAAGACTTGGTTTGGGCATGAACCATTGATAAAAACCATAATTCTTTGTGTCTGAGAAAAGTCATCATTACCATATAGTGATGATAAACTGCTAAAGCTTTCTTAAAGTTGTACTTAGCTGGAAGGTAATGTGGCTCATTCTGCACACTCTGTCATTAGAGTTCAATTTTTTTGAGCTGAGAGTTTTCTCTCTCAGACCTACCAGGCAAACACCAGAGACCTCTCCTCCTGTAAGCTGAGATAATTTCATTGACTAGAGTGCTGTGATTTGAATTAAGTATGACTTCAGCCTTTGTATCCACCATCACAAGAAAAAATCAAATTTTATTTTGACAAAGATATTCAGCAAATTCTGAGTATCTATTATATATTATATAATTTATACACTGAATAATTCTGAATAATTATAAAGGTCATACTCTTTCTTTTACATTTCTTTTAATTGCAGGCATTTCATTTGGGGAGATTTTTTAATTTGCTTGTATTTGTTCTCAGCTTGTAGAATTCTCATGAATTTTGGACAAAGGAAGGTCATTTTCATTTTGGAGAAAAAAATCAAAACAAGCTTTTGTCATTCAAATGTCTGTACTGGTGATCCTTTATGGATGGCTCCCACATGTCAGTAAGAAATAAGATAAATCTTAAATTTGGTCAGAACAGATTGGTAAATGTAGCTTTTGGGATTGAAGTTGCTTTGTTTCTACAGAAATCAAATGAGATTTTCAGAGTGGTCTAAATACCTAGAAATTCCAGTTCCTCTAGTTTCCAGGCAATGGGATTACAGAGTGCCAAGTTCATCACATCTCTGTAAGATCTGGGCCTTCATTCTGAACACCTCCCATTGCAAATCTGATATGTCAGGGGTTTTCTGTGATGCAGTCCTGAGTTCTGGAAATGTGTGGGGGTTTTATTTTCCTCTAGAGAGAATAAGAAGATTATGATCACAACTTTCAACTCTGAGCGAGTAGTGTGATTAAAAGATATGCAGCCTACATGCAGACTTCCAGCCTAGTGCCAGGCTGGGGACACCAGTGTGACACCAGTGCCCTCTACTCAGACTGCAGCCACCCTTCAGTGCTGTGCCTCCTCTTGTCTGTTTGCAGATATTTATAAACTTCACGGTGTTCCAGGCTGTGGGAGGGCCATACAGAACTGCTGGTGTTGTTCTGTAGTGCTACTGTGGGCCTTTCCACTCTCCATTTTGCTGGTTTTTAAAGACCTAAAATTATGATTATATGGTTAACAGCTAGTGCCAGAGAAACAGAAAAATAGTGATTATTCTGGCATCTCCCATCTCCTTTTAACAAATGAAAACGCAAATCTACATAATAACAGCTTTTTGGTTTAACTATCCTTCATTCAGAATGGCTAAATACCTGATAGCAGTGGTGGTTGCTTTTTTCTGAAAATTCTGTTTCTCAGGTCTTGATAGATTACTCTTTTTACTGGATTGCAGTGGATAATCCTGTTAATTTTCCTTGGCTGCTGTATATGATTTGACTATGTGACTGTCAAGGTCTGTCAGTTAGATTTTCAAATTTTTGTACTTAGATTCTGGATTTTATGATCTGTAGACTTGAACTGATCTAACTGGAAAATAAGATATAAAAGTTACTAAGTTACACCTTTTGAAACATTTTAAAATGCCCACCTTTCAATTTTCTGTGTCAGTTATTCAGGTTTGCAGTGTTTTTTCCTTTGTTGTAGTTATTCAGTTAACAAAGACTGGTGTGCTACTCATTTTTTTTGCTGTCAGCTTAAGACAGACACTAGCACAAAGCTAAAACTTCATCTGCCTTCCTTGGAGAGGAAGACTTAGCAAAACTGAGCATTAGATTCAAGAACTGGGTACAAGTTTTTACCACTTGAAGGCTCAAGGTACAGAAAAAAAAAAAAAAAAAAACCAAACCAGGTGATCATGTGGATGAAGAATCTGAGGATTTACAAATTTCCCCTTGTGAATACCTAACTGGAGCCAGGGACAGGTCTTTTCTGCCACTGAGCTGGGAGAGACTGGCTGTTCCCAGAGCTGTGTGACAGGTCAGCTTCTGTGATCAGCTGTATTTACACCACAGTTCAGTGTGCAGCCACACTCTCAGACTGAGCTGCCTCTGTAAGGCACCACTGTCTGTTCCAGACAAAGTCATCCAGGCACCACGCTCCGCTGTTTGTTTAGCTGGTGACCTTACTTGAAACACAGTGAGAAATGCTCAGGTGAGCACACAGCACACGTGAGGGTTAGTGATTTCCTCTGGTAAGGGTTTGCTTCCTCTCAAGTGAGCCTGATAAAGAGCTGAGGAGGAGTCAGTGGGCAGTAGCCTGTAGGGCACAACTGTTTGCAAAGACACGTTTGTCTGGAGTGTGAATCATCCTGAGAAGACCTGCCCTTGGGTTTTCTGCCGTTGGAGAGTGGCACTGCTGTGATAAACACTTCCTGTACCCGGTGTGGAAGTGCTCAGAGTTGGGCTGGTCTCTAATACATCAGTAGATTTCAACCTGCTAAGAAGTGACTCTCTTGCTTTCTTAGAATGGGGCTCTAAGATTTCCAGAAGGTCAGGACATCTCAGGACTTAGTTTTGAATGCTTTTCTCAGAGACCTGACTGTTGAAGGGTGCTCAGATATTAAATTGAATGATTTAACCCATTTTGTAGAGGAAGAAGAACAAATAGAATTAGGAATGGGAAGGTCACTATTAATAGCACGTGAAGTACTTCTCAGCAAGCTTTAAAATTGCTTTGTTCCTTCCTCTCCTAGTGCTGTAAACATGACAAGCCAAAGGAAGACCTTAGAAAACATCTCAAGGAAGCTGCAAAGGCTGTTGAGAAGGCAGAGAAGCCAGCTGGACTGGTTAGTGTCAAACACAACATTTTCTAATAGCTGTGGTGGGCTGATTTCCCCACATTTCTCAATACACATCACATATTCTGAACGGTACAGTGAAGTGAGTGGGGATATTCTCATAGAGAAAGTTCACTTCTTTAATGCATAACAATAGGCTGCATTCTATTTGGAGTATTCCTAAATCCCTGGTAAATAGACACCTGCTTAATCCAAGGTTGAAGAGAAAATGAAAATTTTAATACTTTTTTTTTTTTTTTTTTTTCATTTAGAGTTTAGTTACTGGACTTTCTGTTAAAAGAAAAGTAATTTTTCTTGGTTTGGGCACAATTACTAAAGCACACATTTGGCAATTAATTGAGAAATCTGTGGTTTTTTTAGAAATGTCAAAATTCTAAACCTCATGCTTAGGAGACTATTGTTTAGAGGAAATGTTGCTAGTGGTTTGTGATGTTTTATATTTGAAGAATCAAGGGATGAGATAATACTGACCAGTCATAGGTTAAGCTTCTTAGTGAGAGTAAGTTTGTAGATATCAAATCTCTTATCATTGAATTACCTAGCTCTTCTCAGTTTGGGATGTCTAAAAAGAGGTGTTGCACTAGGATGTATGGTTGATGACTGCAGGATATATATCCATGTCTGTAAGTTGAAGGAACCATTGTGTATTTCCAGAGAACCTATTGCCAGGGTCACTGTAAGGCCATGTGATATCCACAGTCTCTGAATATCCACAATCTCCTTCCTGCCTAATTGTGGATAAATAGAGGGATGAGTTGCTCAAGCAACATGCAGTGGCCAGAGTGGTCTGTACAAACATTTGCACTGTGTGCAGGGCACAGTGGGAAGACTTGATATTTCCTGGCTCCCTGGTTGCTTTCCTTTCCCTTCTTCCCTCCACTGGACAGCCCGTGTCAGTCTCCACAGTGTATTAAATCCTGCTTGCAGGCAAATCTGGTCATTTGGTACCTGTCAAGGAATGGCAGTAGGGGCAGGTGTCCTCTGTCACTGTGTTCTACCTCTTGCCACTGGATTTAATTTCTGTCCCTCAGTGTTTCACTGCCTCCTATATGAAATCCAAGAGACATCTCTGATGTAAATCAAAGGAAGTTTTCTTTTCCTGTTATGTCTCCAAGAGCCCAATTCTCCTTGCCATACACTAACTCCCATTTGTAAATAGTAACTCTTTCTCTGTGGTTGGGTGAGTTATTATAGAACCATGTTTCTCATTCTGCCCTTCAATTTTCTTTTCACAAAAGGAACCCATGGCTCTTTACATTAGGGATCAAGGGAAGGTTTTGTTGGAACGTGTTTTGCAAGCTGAAATATTTCTGACAGTGAAAACAAAAGTCTTATCTCTGTTAAGGGCTTAATTACATTTATAATATAGTTTTTTTCCAGAACAATTTACTCAGCTTGGAGGGAAATTTGAATTTTGAAGTGATACTAAATGAACTTTAAGTCATATGTATGCATGGCATGAACAAAAGGAAATGGTTTTTTATGAGAGACAGACAACTACCTGGGCAGGTAGGAAGGAGAATTCTGGATTTGCAAAGGCAATACAAAAGGAATCTTTTGTGTAATCAGTTTAGCAAATAAGAATCATAATAACAGAGACATAAATGTGGCAAACAAGAAAGGATTAAGAAAATATACTGGGTGACCTAACTGAGCTAGAATTGCCTTTGTATGATCTACTGTAATGTACTTTAAAGCACATTAAACAAGAAAAAATGAGGATAATGCCCAATAAACTGGTTTTGACTTTAATGTCTGCGAAACTCAAATGTGAAATGTCTTTGAAATATTTTTTCTGTTTGTAATGATATCCACAAGTGGTGACTGGTTTCTTCCTATACAATATCTATTCACTACAACTAAAGAGGGATGGGACATTCCACCTTTGTCTTTAGAGTGAGAAAATACATTGCACATACAAAGAGAATGGATTGTCTGTAATTGCTGTGTCTATCCCAGTGGGTCTATATGGAGCTGTCAGCCTTTGTAAATTATAAATGTCATATAGCTTTTTCTAGAGTGGGTTGAATAACATCGTAAATTGTGGTCTAATGATAAAAGTTAAGGCTGTAAACTGAGGTTGACATAGAATCACAAAGGAAAATAATCTCATTTTAACTGGCTCTGTAGGTGGTACAGTGTTCTACAGAATCACTGAGGCATTACTTGCTCTCTAATTGTCCTTTATTTTCCTGTGCTGAGAAGCTATTAGTGCAGGATATAAATTGTGTCTGTGTTGGATTTCTGCAGCTAACTGGTAAAGAATCAAATTTTTAATTTGTCACATACAGCTCCTCAAACACCTCTAGAACTTCAGACAATAAAAGCTGCTAAAACCTGAGGAGTTTGGAGTCACCCATCTGAGAGACAGTGTTGATAATTTAAAGGCTTTTTGTGCTATTTCAGCTCCAGGACCCATTTTCTTTGCAGTATACTGCTTCAAGCTAATGGATCTGTAATTAGTGGGGAAACCAGATTCATAAGGCTGCTCACTATTTAAAGTATCACAGTTCAAGCTTAAGAGACAGTCATTACAGCAATAATACTTCTTTGTCTTCACTGCAGTTACAAAAAGTGATTTTTACATGTTGTGCTTATTTGACTCGAGTGAAGCTGTGGTCTCATCATGAACCCTGTAGCTTTCTTCTGTTCGGCTTTGTTTGTCACAAGCCACTTTCTGCCTTAGGTGGTTAATTGTAGGTTTGCTTTGGAAGTGTGTTGGTTCTGGCTTATGGTCTCAAAAGCAGTGGCCTTAAACTGAACAGGGAATAATTGAAATCTTATTGCTTCACAGAACCTTAAGAAGGCTCATATTTTTATGGCATGAACTCTGAAGAGACAAATTGAAAGATATGATGATGAGTGGGCAGAAAAACTTTCTGTTCAGAGCAAATGATTTATCTTTATGTCTCCATTTCCAAAACCACCTCCAAACAGGATCAAAATTATCCCTAGTATTTTCTATAACTATTAAAATCAATGTTTTAGTTTGCTGTCATTTTTCATTGGATATCAGAAAATGTATATGACCTATGTAAAAATATTTTTTCCCCTTCATTGTGATCTTTTCCTAGCCTCATCTGGGTTTTTCTATCTCTCTCTATTCCTGTGTTTCTTTCTAGAAGTTCTCCTGATTTTCTGAGTTTCTTTCTCAGGAATATTCTCAGCCAAAAGTTCTCAATGGTATGAAGGTTCAATAGATGATTTAATTTTTCTTCATCCCTTCATAGTCTTCATATGTTTAGGCAGCTTGGAGAAGTGTTGCATTTGAACTTATGCATCATTAGTGAAGGTCTGTGTGTGTACAACTGAGAGCAGAATTGGCTTAAAGTCTGCTCCAAAAGGAAATTGAGTAGGATCCTGCAATTCCGACTTGTTTCCCTTTCCAGCAGCAATGAGCTGAATCAGAAGGGAACTAATGAATTCTGGTCGATTTCCTTCAGCGCACCAAAGCTCTTTAAACACACACTGAAGAAGGGAAATGAAGTAGGATTAGTCCATTTCCCTTTGAAGCCAGCTGTGTGTGCACAGTGCATGTACTGGAACATTATTTCACTTGCCAGTTTCTGGCCATGGGCCAAACTGTAGTATCATCTTGAATTGATGCAGGATCCAAAAATACATAGGAAAACACATGGACTGCCTCTGGACAATAAGTAAGAAGTTGGTGTCTGTATGGCGAATCGGCTTGTGTTTTTAACTTTAGTTCATTACCTGTTTGGCAAAGAATAACCTAATTATTTTTATTATTATTTTTTTATTAGCTTTGCCATAGCCAGGAGCAGTTCTGGGGCCTTAATATCCCCCTTCAGACTGACTTCAAATGGGAGTGTGAATTTTTAATGTAATATTAAGACACTTTGCTGTTTCTTTACTGCTGTTGTGTTTTTGAGGGAAAAAAGTCCCACGGTTCATCTTATAGAGAGTGTTTGGGGAAGAGGGATGTTTGAGGAGTTGTGTAATACTGGAAGCTGTGCATGTGTGACTCATGCCAGTCCTAACTGTTGTTGTGCCTGTATATAGCACCTTTCTTCCCAGACAGTCTCAAAACATTCTGTAAATAATGTGGGGATTTCCTAGTGCGTGACACTCTCAGGGACTGAAGAAAGGACTCTTCTACTCCAAAAGGATGAGACTTTGCCAGTGCATCTGAGCTTACTGTTGCTGCCACAAAGTTGAACAGTTCTGATTTTTTGGTAGGAGATAAGCAAAAGATAAGAAAAGCAGAGTCTTATCCACAGCCCTATACACGTTAAGTGTTCTGGAATGAGAAGTGTCTGCTGTCACCTAAGTACTGTGCCATTGGAAAAAATTGGAACATTTGGGCTGGAACCTTTCTTCTCCAGAGCTATTGGATCTCTGTGTCTTACAGGGCCTTTCTTATAATGTGCTCCATGACAGTGACCCTGGCTTTGCTATTACAGGGCATCTGCAATTTGCACATTTTCCCATGCCACTGGATTTTGCCTGTTTAATTCTGGGACACTTCTGAAGGCACAAATGAAGCTGACAAATGTGCTGCCCTGGTGGCATTAAGGAGGATGAACCAGGCATTTACTGGTGCAGCAGTGGCAGCTGCAGGTTATGCTTTGTCACAGTTGTGTTGACGTAGCTGTGCTGGAAGAAATCTGTAGTATGGTGCTGACTCCAGGGATCAGAGGATGAGAGTTCTTGGCTGCTCTTAAAGTAGATGTGCACTAACCAAATTAGGGATTTGTAAATTAAGACTGGGACTTCAGACTTGATCCAGAAGTGAGGGGAGGATTGGTGGAATACCCAGAGCACCAGAGCAATATTAGACTCTGTCAGGCTGAATACAGTGCAGCATCTCTCTGAGGTTCAGGTTTGCTTGCAGGTTGAGCGAGCTGCTGAGTGAGCTGCTGAGTGACCACAACTGACAAAAGGCAACTAGCACAAGCACCCTTCCTATGGAAAACATGCTCACAGGAAATTTAAAGAAGCTAGCTGTAGCTGTAATGAAGCTTGCCTCTTATCTGACTGCCGTTTTTTACCTAATGATAATACTGTCTGTAACAGACAGTGGAGGATTGTGTTTGCAGGGCTGAGTTCAAACCACAAAATCTGAATACGTATGGGCTTGCCTTTTGAGAAGATTAGGCAGCCCAAAACTAAATCCGTAGATAAAGCAGTGATCTTTTCTTCAGGCTTTGGAAAAACCAAAGGAATTTCTTAGTTTGCTGGTCTTTGTTCCCAGGAAAGCATGGTGAAAGGAGGGAAAATAAGAAAGGATATACTTACATTCCCTAAAGAGGCCTTTAAAAAAACCCAAACAGCCAGGCAATAAAGAGTCAGGTAGGAAAAGATGAATAGAGAATTTACATGCAAAACTGCCCTTGTGGGGAGAGCTACAGGGAAGCTTAACAGATCTCCATAAGTGCTATTAACTCAGCCAAAAGCTAACAGAAAGTTGTCAGCATTCTGCAAGCCCAGGGAGCAGTCCCAAACGCATGCATTCAGATTAGACATGCATGACTTCTGGGGGCCCTCGGATGGAAGGGGATGCACCCGATCAGGAGAGCGGGGAAAAACAAACAACAACAACAACAAAAAAATGCAGATAATTCAGTACTCCCTAACCCTCAACTCTGGAGATGTTCCCTTTTGTATCCAGCACAAGAGAGGTAGAAATTAGGCCACAGCATCACTGGAGCAGACGGGCACGCTCTGTCTGCGCCGCAGCAGCATGTGCTTCTTTTCAGAGAGTTGCCTGGCAACGGAATGCTGTCCGCCCGAGTGGCTGCAGAGCCCATTGAAACCTCCGACGGGCAGGGCAAGGGGAGAAAGGAGGAGAGGAAGGAGGAGGGGGGAGATGAGCTCACCAGTTTAGAAATTTCTGGCAGCAAAGCCAGGACACCAGGAATGAGACGGGGAAAGGGGAGAAAAACTCTTGCTGTTTGAGAGTAAATCTTTCCATACAAATCTAATTTGATTTCATATAAGTCAGAGGGAGGGATCTAATTCCGTTGATTTTATAGGATATGTGAGGATGGTCACACCCAAAGAATATATTGTTTCTAACATGTAGAATATCCAAGCTTCTGGGAAAGGAAGGGTGCTTGTGGGAAGCTGAATGCACATTCCCAACCTTGCCGCAGGCAGTGAGAGGCTCCTCCAAGTGCAGCCCTTCCCTGGAACCCCACAGGGGTGGTGGCTTTGGTGGCTCTGGGCTCCGGTGTGCCCAGGGACGTGGGAGCTCTCTAATGACGTCATTGAGTGCTGTGCTGGGGACAGAATCTATTCTGGTGACCAGCAATCGGATTGCATCGTTCTGCCAAACGATTTCTCTTTGTGTGGGAATTAGTTAAATATCACTTCATCTGGGATTTTAAAGATCCTACGGGAGTCAAGTGTTTAACTCTCACTGAATTTCAATTGCATATCTCTCTGGGAAAATTAATGAGCTGAGTCCTAAGGAGCCTTGCTGTTTTCTAAAGAGCTAAATGTATTGTTTGTTGTCCAAGACTCTTTTCCCTCTCATATATACATACAGAGTGTTCATTTTAACATGCAGAAACATTTGTCAGAAATTTCGGTTGGTAACAGTTTGGAGTCCTTGCTTTTATGGAGCAAGCTTTCAAATGGTTCCAACTAAATTCTGCTGTGAGGGTTGTGAAGCAAATAATTGTGAAGACAGACATCTTGACCACTTTAAGAGTTAGCAACTTTCTAAACTAAAATGTAATTCTCTCAGAAGTCAAGATCAGACTCAGGAAATGAGCACCAAAACAGCCTTCACTAGAAGCTCTTGCAATATGCTTTCCCAGTGAAATCTCAAGCCCTGGAGAAAATAATGGGGCTAGTTAAATATTCAAACAGGAAATGCTGTATTAAGTCAGACCAGTATTCCATTTGATATGAAGCCAATTTTTGACAGTTACCAGAAGCACAGGAAAGTATATTAGGAATAATTTTGAAGAGGGTTGCCTGCAAAGGGTATCTCTTAAACTGTAATCTCTTTGTGGTAGGATTACTTTTAAAAATGTAAATGTTAAAGAAAATATATGGCAATATGGTTGGTCATAGTAAGAACTCTGGAAGGGCTGTAAGTCCCTCTAGACAACTGAATATATTGTAAGTGTGAATTATTTTTTCAGAGTGAACCACTTCTGTGGTGCATGCTGCCAGGAGCTGTTGTCACACTCAATTGTCCAATCTGCTTTGATTTTCCTCTAGGTATACATTGGAATCCAGATAGAAATACAAATGTGCTTAATAAATTCAAAGTAATGGGCCAGGAGTTATTGTATCTGAGGCTGGTGTGGTGAGCTCTTTTCAAAAAGATACACCAAGAAGTGGAAATAATATTTCCATTATATCTAAAAAATGATATCATATAAAGTAACAAACCCTGTCAATTACACTTTTTTCTTTTTTTTTCTTTTTTTTTTCTTTTCTTTTTTATCGCAAGGCATGAGAAGAAGCTATAATAAAAATAAAATTTTGGTAAAATAATTTTGTTTCCTTTGGAAACTAGAACAAAAATGACTGGCTTTTGTAGTCTTTTAATAAGTGTCAGGATCTTTTGAGAAACAAGTTAGAATGGGGAGAATTAAGTATCCAAGTAATGGGTGGTTGTGACAGCTACAGCTGTAGCTTTATAGGGTACTGAAAGAAAGAAACCCTCTGGGATCAAACATCCTGTGTGCTCTCCCTATGACATTCATACTTTAATTCAAAAGTGCAGTCTTCTGAGATATGTTTCAGATTCTATGTTGCTGCTGTCATCAAGCATATCATTCCTATTATTCTCAGTTCACTGGGTTGTGCAAGAAACAGTTTTTCTCCCAAAGCCCAGGAAATGAGCCATGTTGATTGTTCATCAGAGAATACAACTGAAGTTTGGCTTTGTGTGGGACTGCAGGAGTATTTTCTGTAATCAAAAACTGTGTATCCATTCTGTGTCTGAAAGTAGGATCTGAAGTTTTCAGGTTTTCCAGGATATGTAATTATTTCAGCCATTCTGATACAATAAGACTGGGCTCAGTCGTTGCTTTTCTCTTATCAGATTTGCCATACTCTGCAATACAATAAACGCCCACACAAAGACAATGTTAAAATAAGGTGAAGGTGAGGACATATACTCACAAAGGAAGGAAGTTCTGAAATACTGGTTTCATTAAAATCTTCACTCAACAATCAGAATGTTACGAAAGATGAAGGGTCTGTGGCTGAGGACTGAAAGTATCCTAAATTTTTTACTGCTGTGCTGTGATCTTTATTGTACAAAAGGATTCTTCAGTGATCTGACCCATCTTGATATTCCCACCCACTATCAAAATGCCTAAAAAGTTATTTCACTAGATTAGTTGCAGTACTTACTCCTGTATGTTTTTATGCATCAGTAGTTTTTTCTTTGCTATCCAGAGATAGCATTCAAAACTGAGAGCCTGTGTTCTATTCTGAATTTCTCTGCCTTTCAGAAACATCCTCTGGTCATCCTGTTCTGCATCTGAAGCTCTGAAATGGCAGCTGCAGTACCTGATTTGGAGCCTCAATTGCTGTCAATTGCTGTCCTTTTACAGCCCCACATGGAGCTGTTTAGTCTTGTTGAGACATAGATTTCCAAGCACATTTACTCAGTTTCATTTGGACATCATGAAAACTGCTTTTGATACAAATCTTGTTCACTTTGATGAGGTTTCCACAGATTCCACTAATATGACTTGACATCTAGATTTTATTGTTTATTGACTTCCTCTTATGTTTGTCTTCATTTTGGCATGGTATTATTCTTACATATCATTTAACAATTCACCTAGATTATTTTGAAAATTGTTGTGCTGTTTTGTCTGAGATTGCTTTGCTGGAAGGACACAGCATATTTGAACTGCTATATCATATGCCACTGGCAAAGTATTATAAGAAGTGTAAATAATAACTTCAATGTATTTTTCCTACCATATTTGCTATCAAGAAGCAATTTAATATAAATATCAGAATTATATCAAAATTAATTTAATATAATCATCCAGTAAGTATATTTTGATGATAAAATAGTCACCTCATAGTAAGTATACATCAAGCAAAAGCTACAGTTTGCTAATAATGAGATTATGTGGAAGAACCACAAGGAAACCGTAATGACTGTACCAGCATCAAAAACTCACACCTTTTGCAGATGTTTTGTGCCTTCAAATGAGCAATGAAGGAAAATGCATGGTGTTCATTGAACCCTCTGAGCAGTGTAGGAGGAGCTGTGATTTTTTGTTAAAGAGAAGTTGTGCCTGTCAAATTTGCTGACCTGCTACAGCGGGGTTACAGTCTTGCTGGAAAAAGGCAGAGCAACTGATATAATCTACTGAACTTGTGCAAAGCTCAGTTGGACACTGTCCCACACCATGTTCTTGTCTCTAAACTGGAGAGAGATGGATTTGCTGGCTGGACCACTGGTGGATAAGGAATTGGCTGGCTGGCTGCACTCAAAGGGTTGCAGTCAGTGACTCAATGTCCAGCTGGAGGCCAGTGAGTGGAGTGCTGTTCCTTGGGGTTGGCATCAGGACCTGGTGCTGTTCAACATGCACAGTGGGACTGAGTGCACCCTCAGCAGTTTTGCTGATGACATCAATCTGTGTGGTGTGGTGGACACAGTGGAGGGAAGGGATGGAGAAGACAAGGTTCTGGGAGTACCTTAGACCCCCTTCAAGTACTTAAAGGGGCTACAAGAGAACTGGAGAGGGACTTCTTACAAGGGCATGGAAGGATAGGTCAAGAGGCAATGGCTTTAAACTGAAAGAGGGAAGATTTTAGATTAGATATTCTGAAGAAATTCTTCCCTGTGGTGATGGAGAGGTCCTGGCACAGGTTGCCCAGAAAAGCTGTGTCTATCCCATCCCCAGAAGTGTTCAAAGCCAAGCTTGATGTGGATGATCTGGTCCAGTGGAAAGTGTCCCAGCCCGTGGCAGGGTGGTTGAAATGAGACAGGCTTTAAGATCCCTTCCAAACCAAGCCATTCAGTGATTCTAAGACTGGGTACAGGAAACAAATTATGAACTGTATTAAAATAATTCTGAGGTTTTTCTTGTTACTGTCACTCTTGGATGTTTTTATTCAGGAATAATAATGTCCATATGGAGAGAATTTAGATCTTTGGAAATTTTTTTTAGTAGTTGTTCTACTTCGAATGTGTACTTTGTCTTACTTGGATGAGAGAGTTTAGGCAAGGCCTTAACTTTTATCACCATGCTATTCTAGTATATGCAGGTTTTTGTTGCAAGATGCCATGGAAAGCTGTGGGGCAGGATGGAATATATTCAGTTTAAAATTTCTGTAGAAAAGCCTGAACTTGTATGTATGTTTGTACTCAAGATACTGCTGCCATGAGGAGGTCTGTATTTTTTTTTCTCATTTTACTGTATATCCTGTTTTGTTTTGGTTTTCTGTTTCTATCTCTTATCTGTTCTATTTGTACTTTTTTTTCTCCACTTATGTTAGAAAATAAAAGCAGTGAATCAACAGAAAAAAGATGTAAGTTAAGAAATAAACACATTTTCACTTACAGCAGGCATTTTAAGTATCATTAATAGGGATGTGCTTCTTTAAATGAATGTAAATTACTGTTAAAATATGATGGCTGTCAGACTGACAACAAATCTGATTTTATTTATTCTCTGTATAGGTACAGAGAATTTGTACAACTTTGTTGCCTAAGTTGTCATAACTGATGACTTGATGAACTGTGATATATTACTCCAGCTGGGGAGGGGCCAGTGCAAGAATATTGGTGAATCAGTGATCAGTTTTTCTTTCATTTTACATTTCCCCCTAGATTTTCCTTGCTTTTACTCTCCTGTGTTTTCCTCTGACTTCTTCTCAGCTGTGTGGTTATTTAGGGAACAATCATAGTGTTCATAGAGGTTTTTTAGTATAATGAATGTTTTCACATTTAGTTTGGTATAAAATTTACATATGTTTGGCAGTGCTGTATCAAATGGGAGTAAATCCTGAGGAGGTGCCCCTGACTTAACCCAGTGTCTTGTGTTATCCACAGAATAACTTCAAAGCCGATTATTTCACTGAGAGGAACCACACAGGGCAACCCTTTGATTTTCTTTTTTACTGCTCACAAGCTCTGATAAAACAAATTAAAATAAAATTTCTCAAAGACTACATCTTTATATTTTTAGTTGCCCTAATAAAAGAGATCACCTCCACGTTTTTGGTTGTGCTATAAAGTGCTTTGCTTGTTGAGCCAGTGTGATTACCATTTGCACATTCCTTAGTTTAAAGGAAAAAAGAAAGCTTTATAACTTGGAGCTTGTATCACACAGCCCTGGCATTGTGTTTAACGTGATTCAGTACTGCAGCTGTTTATTCCCTTTCTTCTTTTCTCTGACAACAATTTAAGATGTTTTTGTTTAAAGTGAAACCATGTTCCTGTTATTCACCTACGTTATAAAAATCCTGCTGCATTTGAAAGTGTCATCAGTTCAGCAAATGTTTGAAACAGTATTGAGAATTTAATAGATCTGAGCAGATGGGTCCCCAGTTTCGATCCCTGTAGTGAAAGATGTGCACTGCTGAGAACCTGCCTTTAAACAATGACTATACCATATGTTGTAAAGAAACACATTAAGGTTTGGCAAACTGTTTAAAAAAATACTTTGCAGCATTCAACCTCTGATTTTAAGATTGCCAAAGTTATCTCAAAACATGGAACAAATCATTTAAATCAAACAGCTTGGCAGTGCTGACGAGCATTTAACCTGGTGTGTCCTAAACAGCTCTCTGCATAATTGAGAAAGACTCAGAAAATGCTAGCGCTGTATCAAATAGTTTGTTGGCAAATCATTTAACTGGGCTGTCCTGAAGTTTTGTTTGATGTGTGAGAACATAGCCCTCTCACACTGTTTTTATTATGAATGCAGGAAGTAATGGTTATTAGGGCCTGGGAATCCTGTTAATACATATACTTGAATTAACATGTTACCACTGACAGTAGACTTACTTTGTTAGCAAAGAGCTTGAAGCATTCAAGTGAAAAATAATTTATTCAAAGGCCAGTAAAAGATGAAGTAACAACTTATCTTTTAGTGCATAAAAAATAACCACACACTTAACATGAGATCTCTGATAATCTACAACAGTTGGAAACAGCAAATAAGAGAACATAAAATAAGTCAAGGCTCGTATGAAGAAGTAATGTCATGTAGTAGAAAAATGACTTAAGTGAAAAAACAGCTGGACTTTCTAGGGTACAAGGTCTTATTTAATGCTGAACTAAAGCAACTACTGAATATTTTGTTCTGTCTACTGAAAATATTAGCTATCCCTAGACAGCTTAAATCATTTATATGCACATACTGTCATATTTTCAGATTACTCCTACTAGAACTATATTTGTGAAAACAACTTTTTTTCCCTCCTAGTTATCCTCCATTCTCTTCCACAAAGTGATTCTCCTGCTTTTTGGGAGGGAAGTCAGATACACTTGAAGTGGAGAGTCAGTGCCACATACCATGCAACCCCAGTGAGAAGTGGTATGCTTGAGATACAGATCCTTAGATCCAGCTTGTATGGAATTGTCATCAGATGCCATTAGATACGGTCCAAATTTGTGGCCACAGTGATTGCTGGAGACTGCTCCCAAAGACTCTGCTTCCATTGCCTGTAGCTGAGCATTTATCCTCCAAGGCTGAACCTGTCATAGCTTGATACAGTTTTAACTCTCAGTTTGTAGCCTTCACACAGAAAACTTCAATTGTAACTAACACTTGGTATTTTGAACTCCTTAGTAAGCTCTTAAATTTTATTTCCTTCCATCTCTAAGATAATGCTGTACTTTGGCAGTCTTTTCAGAGAGAACTAAGTCCCTCATTCAGGCTGAATGAGCAGTTGTGTTGAATCATGGAGTCCAGTGGGCCATGCTGTCAGCACAGCTGGGCATTCTGGCTCCCTCTCTAGGGGTGCTTTAGGCTGTGTCCTTGCTTACTAAGATATGTATAGCATATAACTGCAGCTATTCTTTTAGAATATGTGGCTTTTGAACAGGAGGCGAAGGTTTGTCCAGGACACAGGTAATAATTAGGTGTTGAAGGAGTGCACCTTTCAGGATGTAACAACGTGTAACACATGGGTGGTGCAAGCACATACATAACAGGAGGGCTGTGATGATCTGAGAACTCAGAAGTACAAGCAAGGCAAGGCTTCTAGGAAAAGCAAAACCTTATTTATATGAGTTTTCAGCTGGAGAAAAGAATAAGCTTTTGGGAATGCAGGGCAGAAAGAGAGATGGTGCAGAAACAGCAAATGTCAACCTGTGCTCCATTTGGGAATAATTACTTTGATAATTTAAGTTACTTAATTACATTAACCAGTTTAAAGGAAAAAAGGTGGCAAGGACTGCTGCAGCACAGGGAGAGATGGAAGTCATTAGTCACTGGAAGACTGAAGGATGATGATGGAAAACAACAACAAAGGGAAAGTTCAGGAACAACTACTGAAAAGAAAAAAAAGTGTTTGAGATTGGGAGTTTTATTATGAAAAAATCCACAACTATGTTCTTCCAAAGTAATCCTGTGAACTTCAGTAAATTCTTGGGGGTTGTGTTAGAACAGAATTTCTCCACCAGTGTCCTTGCCTGACTGTGATTTACTATCTGTGATGTAATTGTCTTCATGTTTGTATTTAAAGTAACTAGGTTCTTTCTTTGTTCTTTCACTTCCTTAAATTGAATGTTTTCTCTCTTTAAGTGTGAAGGCACTTGTTCTTTTATTTGGTGAGAGAATCAAAGCAGCTCAGATTGCATAGCATTGTTTCTAATCAAATGAAAGTAGATAACTCTGTAGTTTGAAAGTGAAACCCAACAGCGGTTCCAATGAAAACAAATCTCATTAAGTGTAACTATTTTCTCTATTTATATTGCTTTGTTTTCCATCTCCTTGCAAATTGCTGTTTCTTCCGTCTTCTTTTATAGTTCTAACAAACCAAAATGAAATTAAACATGCTCTGATTTCATTTACATAATCCAAAAATTCAGTGACTCATATCATATGGAAGGTACATGATCTAAAGACTCAGTTATGTGAACTTGGTAGAAAGTTTCTTGTTTGGTATTACCAATACTTCTTCTTCCAGAACAAATGTGTCTGAAATACCTTCAAAAGAAGATAACTTTAAAATAACTTTTCAAAAGACGACAGGGTTTGAGTTCTGCTTTCTGAAGTGCTTTCTGTGACAATATGATTGTTAGCAACTGTTGATCATTAAATATCTTTGTTAGTGTATGTATTTTATTTTTAGTTACGATAAATATGGATGCCTGCAAAGATTTTTTTTCTTGGCTGTGAAGTGTCCTACCAAAATGAAATATGGTTCTATTGTGAAGCAGAGACAAGAATTATGATTAACATTGGCCACTAGTTATTGCAAAAGTCCCACTAAAAATCTGCTTCTAAGAAATTATAACTTGCATTACAAATACTATATACTTTAATTATGAATTTGGTAGAATGACAAGTCTTGGTCTGATTTGCCCATGTGTATCATAACAAAACTCCAAAGACCTAAGTGAATATTCAGAGTGCCACTTTTGTTTAAATGCTGGTGTTTGCTCTCATCATACTTGCAAATGCAAACCCAGAAATTTGTGTCTTGTAATCATATTAGGTGCATATTGTGTGCACCTAATTTACAGTAGATATTCAAGGACATAAAGCTAAGATATTTATGTGCATGTTTGTAGCACAATTTCTTCTGAACAAACTGGATTCTTCTGGATAGGTGATACATGACCTACCAGTTCCTCAACAAGATCAGTTTTAT
The DNA here is from genome assembly GCF_009819655.1 of Sylvia atricapilla. Classification (NCBI taxonomy): domain Eukaryota; kingdom Metazoa; phylum Chordata; class Aves; order Passeriformes; family Sylviidae; genus Sylvia; species Sylvia atricapilla. Next base: position 32,309,376 of record NC_089146.1, read on the forward strand.
AAATGGCTTAAAATACCTGCACTCTCTTATATGATATTGGGAATGAAGCGTAAAATTACTTATGAAGAAAAGTTTGACAGTTTGAGGAAAAATCTAGAAATTTCTCTGCAAAAATGCTTTTTTGGTCAACTGCCATTGAATAACAGCAACCTTTGAATTGATTGTTGTAAGATACTTTTTAGGAGAGCAAAGCTACTGGCTTACATAGTAGGGTTTGCTTTTAAAATTCATACTTGTCTCTCCTCTGTCAGTGTTTGTAGGGTGTAAGTGATTAAAGGTAACTGGTGCCTTAAGATCTGAATTTCCAATCAATTAATTTTATTTTGGATAATTGCTTGCTCTGGACATCTGGTGTGATTACTTCTATCATATTGCTTTTGTCTCTGTTTCCGTCAGACATCTGCCCTGCAGACGTTGTTTTCATTGCCAAAAAATCTAGAAAACCTGAGTTAGTCTCAGCTAGAGAACAGATTATAGACAAAGTCTCAGTGAACATAAGTCAGTTTGTGGGTTCCATAATGTTACCTCATGACATTTGAACTGCTAATTTAGCTATAACTGTAAATTGCACCAGGTACCCTTAAATTTCACTCAGCTAAGAAGTGCTTATTTTTCTTATTTTTCATTCTCTCTCACTTGTGTATTTTACCATGTGCGACTCATCCCTACATCATGGCTCCTAAGGATGCTGTGAAACAGCAAGAACTGTTCCTCTAACATTGGCAAAAGGACATTGTCACAAAGATGTTTTGAGAAAACATCAATTCTGAATGCTGGTGATAAAGAATATTCCTGCATCTGCTGGATACTCACTAGCTGAAGATTACTCATATAATAACTTTATCATAGAAATAGAATATTCCTATTCTGCACAATGCTGGTGAATTTGAAAGCTGTATAAAACAGTGTTAGCTTTTAGGTTCTGCTTTAGTTTAAAATAGTTGCTTTTACTATCTACTGCAAAAAAAGTCAAATATCCTGTTATGAATTATATGGCATTACAAATCCAGTTTTGGAGTTAGAGAAATGTAAGTCTCTTCAGAGTTCCAATATTAGTGGCTGAAGTAGACACTCAGACCTGAAATCTGTGCATATGTGCAATCTGCAGTATTCCTTCCTCAGAGTGGGTATTCAATTGCTGGAAGAAGTTGCTGAAAGGGGAAGAAAATCTCATTGTATTTTCTCATATCAAATTTACTTGACTATGTCTAATTATATCATGGTTGACTGTCAGCAGAAAAAGTGCTTGGGTAATGTTTTCCAAGAGCATAATAAAAAATACGAAGAAAAAAACAGCTATAGTGGGGGTTTTTTTGGTCCCTAATCTGTCTGCATGATAGTGATATTTCCCTTTCAGTTTCCCTTTTGGATTGTTTCCAATTTATTTTTTTTTTTAATCTTTATGCTAAAATACTTCTCCATTTTGCTGTACTGGCTAAGAGTTTCCCATGCCAAACTCCTCTTACTGGGACAATCATGTGGCAGTTTCTATTCTAAAAAAAAAAAACTTTATAGAATTTTGAAATATACATTTATAGTCTGATCCTGAAATCTTGTGGCTTCTTCTACTGTGCCGTATAAGATTCTTAAAATATAGGCCACTTTTTTCCCTATATTTACTTGAATCTGTGTAGTCCACAGCTGTTGCCTCCACATAGACCTTCCAAATACAACACCTGCTTCCATAATCTAGAAGCCACAGACTGTCTTCTCTTATATATCAGAGAAAAGGTGTTTTACAGTACTTATTTTTTATTATCAAAAGGAGAAAGGAGGCTAGGGAGCCATCTCAGACTGTGACTTCATTTAACGTTTTTATTTTCCAGTTCAAGCTCAGGATGATAATGATTGTAATAATACCATGTCTCACAGGGTTAACTCACTTTTCTCTCCTAATCTTAATTTATTTGCACATTGTAGCCCATTCCATAGGAAGTGTCATCACTTTGTTGCAGCCCAGTGTCACTGTTTGTACAGGATTGTGCAGTTCAATCTTTCTGTTACCTTGAGGGTCAATACCAAAGGCTCTTGCAGTGGCCACTGCTCATATTAACTTATTTTCTACCCTTAGATCTTGGTAGCTGGCAAATAAAATGTTTTACAAACTGCACAGTCTGTTTTTCACTTATTAACCCTTTAAGACTCGCAGTCAATATGTCACAGTCTCCTCTGAAGTTCAAGCCATGATGTACATGAAACAACCCATCTTGATTTTATTTCTAACAGATCTTATGTGCCTGAAATAAATTCCAAATGTAGGATCTACCCTTCAAGAGGTGGAGGCTTATTCTTTCATGTCACTACTCAACTTGGGGAACCATTTCTTCTCTCGAAAATTTTAATTCCAAGAATGTAATTATGACTTTGAGAGCTGTGCACCTCAAGTGAACATGATGAACACAAGGTCTCTAGGAGTCAAATCTTTTTATTACATATTGGAAAAACCCACGAAGTGTTAGCAAGGGAATGTTCTGTTATCCTCAGCCACTGTCTGGGTCATCAGCTGTGTATACATCTCTTGGCTCTGGCATTTCAGGACACAAAGTCTGTCCTGAAAGTTTCTCAAATCTTCAGCTCTGCCTGATGGTCATTTGAAAGATAAAGCACAATGCAAACAATGTAATTACAATAAACCAGGGTTGGCCAAAGCTGATCTCTTCCTGAATTTGTTCCAGCTCTTGCAGAAGGCATGTGAAACCTTGTCTCCCTCTTGTATAAAATCTTGCTGTATTAAAGAATTATGGTGAACAGAAGAATGTGACAATTCCTTTAGAAATTCTAAACACATTGTCTTTGTCTTCTTTCACTAATCTTACCTGTGATTAGGTGTCACAGTTGTGACATCTCTTAAACGCAAAATAGATAAAATGCATTATTTTCTTTTGTATCTGTGTGACAGCATTTTCAGTTTTCACACTTACAAGCGTAGCTGGCTGTTTCTGATGCTTTGATCACAAACTCCAAGGAGCACCTCATCTCTGTAAGTTTATTTGTAGGAAGAACTGTAAGAATAATTAGAAATTGTCATGCTGCTGAAGTCAAATATTTTTGAAGTAAGGATAATGTACTTCTTGTGACTGAAGTCCTTTTTCTCTCAGCATAAAATGTATTCTGTCAGTGTATTTTGTGCTTAGCAGCACTCTTAATATCATTCTTTGTTTTCACCTTCAGGACCAAAATATCAGAATTTACCTTCTCACACCATTTTTTTTGTACTGGGTTCCCCTTCTTGTTGAAGTCTCCCTGTCATGGTCCCTATGCTGTAAGTTATAGACACTGCTCCTGCAGTCTGCACAGTTTTAGTCTCAGCTGTGATAACTTCTGGGTTAACTCAACTGTAATTGAGGCTTTTGCATGTTCCTAAATCATTGAGAATACATTTTCAGAAATGGTTGGTGATTGAGGGTGCATGGGTGGACATTTCTGTAATTTTCAGCTGAAATTATTGGTGCTGAAAGTGGGACATGGTTGCTGAATCTGCACAGTCCAAATGAATCCAGCTAAAAACTCTGACTCCTATTATCCCATGTAGGAGGGCAACAATCATGCCACAGTCTCATTCCAGGAATGTGCTTCTTCCATCAGCCTCAGCCTCATTAGCTTTCTGTCTAGTGCCAAATGCAGCAGAATTGTCTTCCTGCTTTCTGTGCTTTCTCATGAAAGTGCTTCATCCTCTCTCATAGAACTCACAGGCCCAGTGCCCCCACTACTAACTTCTTTAAAGCTGTTTAAAAAAAAAGGAAGGAAGTCACTCTCTTTTATTTAGTTACGTTTATTCTTGATTGTTCCTACAAAAAGCTGGGTATTCAGACCTGCATTGTGTGAGAATTTAGCCATCTAACTGATTTCAGTAAGACTTCTCAAATCCCAAAAATTGAATGTAAGAACAACTTCTCTTGGTCAGACTAAAGGTTTGTCTTTTCTTGGCACTGCCCAGCATCAGAGCACATGAAAGGAATTGAGAAGACAGTGAGTATATAGTGCTAGTTCCCCAAAATGCTCTGCCAGCCTCCAGTAGTTTTCAGAGCAGGAACTTCTAAAGCCAGATATGGCCTCTTTGCATTTAATTGTCCAGGCTGGATTTTCTTCCACTAATTTTATGACACCACTTTTTGTGTCCCTATGAACTTTTAGCATCTTTTTGTTCTTCTTAGATTAGCTATGTGCTGTGAAGCGGTAGCTTGGACCAGATACCCCCTCATTTTTATATCAGCCTGGTTTTACACTCTCTTATCTATTTATCTCCTGTGTAATTCAGTAGTTGATTGGTCTATGTGTCTATCTGCAGCTGTAGACTCCCGTGTATGTTTCTGTTCCTCGTACAGAACCTGTTCCATACCTGTGGTGCACATAAACATACATAACCCAGGGAAAAGAATCATGGTGTTGGCATCTTGCCAGACAGAATGGCAAAATCAATTTAATTTTTAATTGGTTAAATGGATTATTCTAGAAAACATTTTATATTCCTGGATTTCAAGCTAATTCTCTCTTGGTATCTGAATCCTTAAATTTCTGGTCATGGTTGTTTAATTTGTAAAATGTGAATTACATGTAGTTTATCACTTCAGTGTTCAATGTCCAACATCTCTGTATTGAGATAGAAATCAGATGGGCTGTCAAGATAGTAGAATTCTGCATTAATATTTATGTAGTTATACATATTTATTAAAATGTATTAATATTTTCATATCTCTTAACTTTTCAGTCTATCTATGTGACTGGGGTTACTCACCACTTACTACTACTCTTTTATCCTAATAATGGATTCAGCCCTTCACATCCCTTCTCTTATCCTTCAAGTTACCTCTTTTAACCTAACAATGCTTAGTTTCTTGACTAGGAGTTTGTTAAAATACCATTCTTTTGTCTTCATAAGCTGGTTTTGTGACTGTGTGCATTAGTGTAGAAGAACTGTTACTATTTGTGTAAGATGGAAGCTGTCTCAAATTTATGTTTATTACATTACATAAGATAATTCATGCTGGGGGGAGAGAAATGCAGTTCTTTGAGGGCTCGGTAGACAGGAAAATTCCTTTGTCAGGTGGAGTGCAGCAGAGTGAGCACACAGGTGCTGTCAGGTGCCTGCAGGAGGATGTGAGCTGCCTGACACATTCACTTCCTGACCACTCACTGGATGGCAGCGAGCTAAAGAACCTGGGAGACAAATACCTTGTCTTGGTGATGGAGAATCAAATACCGCAGAAAAAGGTCCCCAAGAGAAAAACAGGAAACTAGGAGAAAGAAAAAAGAGAGAATTACAGAAAGGTATTAATTGGAATAAGTTTTTGCCTTGCTTCTCTTCTAAAGAACTTCACTTTTTGGAGACGTGTGGCAGAATGTTTTTAGACAGTTCTAACATCTTTTATTCTCCCCTCATCTCTTTGCTGTTCATTCCTTTTTAATGCATTTCTGTTTTCACCTTTTCCTTTCTACCTTACTTTTTATTCTCATCAATCACCCTTTGATAGCTTTATATTTACCTTTCTTTGTTTGGATTAGTTATTGAAAGTAAGCAACTACTTTTGATGTCTCATTAGCACTTTTTGAAGCTTTTTTCTTGCCTCCCAGTTTCTCGTTACAGAAGCGTAACAGTTGTCATGAAACCAATATCATAAATAATGGAATCTGTATGTTTGTGTATCAGATGAATATATAATATTCAGTTCCCATAATTAAGGCAACTGAAAAGGTTTTAGCATATAAATAAAAAAGCACCGTCTGCATTTTAAACATAGGGAGTTGCACACAGGCAGCTTCAGAGCAGCCATGAGCAGAGGTGCCAACAACAGAATCAGATAGCACTGCTGGGAAAAAAATACATTCCTGAGTTTGACATCTGGGTCCTGCAGCTGGAGTGACTGGAAGAAGAAAGGGAAACAGTACAGACTGTCATCAAAAGGAGATACTGGTGCCAAGTGGAAATTGCATACAGATGCCACTTTTTTACTTAAGACAAATAGCTCAACTATACAACAGCAACAACATCCAAAGATGTGCTTAGAAGTGCCTGATGGGTAAATGAGCATTGCTTTTTGTAAGTAGAACTGGCTTATAACTAGAGATGTGAGATTTTGAAATTGAATTTAAAGTTGGATACATTTTCATGTTTGAATAAATAAGCTCCAAAGAATTTTTATGTATAAACAGGCAAAGAATAAGCATAGTGTATTCCAGCTATTTTCTGAGTAACTCATTGTTTTAGCTTTCCTGCCCAACACTTCACTTTGCAATATATCACTCCTGCTCAGCACATCAGTTAACCACACAGGGCCCACTTGCTGAAAAGCCCCAAGTATCTGAAGCAAAAATTAGTCAGAATTACTTAGGCAACTTTCTAGAACCATCTGACTCAAGCATCTCAACAGAAAAATAATGTGTATTCACAAATAGAATGGAAAAAGTAATCTAAACTTTCAGGAGTTGGTTGGCTGATCAATATGATCTTGTGGGGAGGACAGATAATCAGGTAGTGCTGTGTAATGCCTGCTGTGAATACAAAAAGGTTGTGTGTCCTCTTTGTTGAGGAAACTCTGCAATAAGAACAATAAGAAGACAGGAAACACAACAGCATAAAATACCAGTAGGGATGCTCTGTCTAGAGAAGGTACCAGCACCAGCCCTAATGAGACTGTGACTGAATAATGCCACAGAAATAAAGATGAAGGAGGAGGTAGATTTAGATTTTAGGTTTATTTAGACCATGAATCAATGGTCTGAATCCATTGTACAATGGAAAGATGTCCATGTACTGGAATAACTTCTACCCTGTTGATGATTTCAGCAGAAAAGCTGGATAATCCATGGCCCTTGAGGATTTTGCTTTGTTTATAAAGGTAGTCCCAAGAAAGTTGTAAAATCTTCAATGTTGCAGATTTTCTGTAAATGTTTAGAGGTTGTACAAATTCCAGAGCATCAAAGAAGGCATCTTCTACAGCATAGATCAACCTTAATTAATAAAACTGTTACATTACCATGGTATCTGATTTTAGAGATTGAGTATTTAAAGCTTCTCTTTCTATCACCAGAATCTTCAGCATCTGCAGGTGTATTCCAGGCTACTTTACTAAGAAGAGTAAATGAGAATGCTTCTTTGGGGAGTAAGCAACTGGTGGTTTTGAAATTCTGTCTACTGAAATACTTGAGGAAAAATAATGTTGATTGGCAGCTAAATAACTTCGTCACTGAAGGACACTTTACATAATATACTGCAAATTGAAAGGGAAAAAGCTTGAACCCAAATCAGTCCTATACAAACAAGACCCTTTCTTGTTTAGCTGGTATTATAACTTGCTGTCTTGGTGCTATCTGAAGCAGCATCAATGGGTCTTGCTACCATTTGGGAAACCTGTGTGTGTTTCAGTCACACATTGTTCTTGCAGGATTTCCTTAGGCTAAGCCACAGAAGTGAAAGAGCTCCATTTAAGAGAGTCTGTGAATAACTAGGAAATGAGCATCAAACTCGGCATTATCTGAAGATGTTTGTTAACATGCAGGATGTTCCTTAAGGCCTCTATCTTCAATGAGAAGAGTTTTTATTCAGGATTGCTCTTTGAAAAAGCAGGAGTTCTTTTGCATGCATGTCACTATGGGCCCTACTCAGGCAAAGAATGCCGTTTGATGCTCTTGGCAGTTTCCCTGCATATAACTGCTATAGGCAGCTTTATTTAGAAGAAGATTATATCTTTTCAGTGGTGAGAATGGGCACAACCTTGCATACTCTCCTATAATCCACTCCTGTTCTCTTGCAAAGTTGTAACAAAAATCATAAACCCCCCATGTTCTCTACTGAGGGATCTCTGGAAGGAAAACGCTGTTACGGAGAAGGCTCTGCACTTTCACCAGAAGATCAACTGTGACCCTTGCCTTATTTTATAAAAAATACTACAGTTTTAATCTAGCTGAGAGAAAGGAAATACCTTTGTATAGGCAGTAGTATCTGCTTCCTCAGGAATGTTAGGCAAAATTATTTGTTATTATACAGTAGAATAACAAACAGCTGGAGAAGCAAGTTTTAGATGGGGGGCAACTCAAAAGTACAGCCATGGAGATAAATGAAATTGAAGTCTCCTATCAAAAATAGAGATTTTGACCCAAAGAATAATCAGTTGGGTTTGTGGGTGTGTGTCTGTGTGCTCGCATGGAAGTATTGAGAAGACAAACATGTTTCCAGAAGTATGTTCTTACTTGAGGCCTTGCCTACAAAATTTACTACAATGAAAAAAATCTAGGAAATTGTACTGTTATAGTTTCCTGTCATATTGTCAGAGTCTCAGAAACAGCTTCAGAGAAGAGAAAAGTATTAAGCTTTAGACTGTGAAATCCTTAAACTGTGAAAGCCATCCACCAAAAAGTTAAGAAAGCATAAAGCAGAACCTTGTTAATTCAAAGACAAAAGGGATCCACTCATACATTCACTCTTGTATGCTTTGAATGAGCATCATCCTCATCTCTAGGGAAGCAAGGGCTTAGAAGAATACAAATGCTGTATTCATGTTTATCTAATTAATTTATAGAGAGATTCCTAACTCAGCAGACAGTTTTTTATATATCAAAGTCAAAGGTCCTAACATATGTCAGCCTTCTTACACAGATGTTATGCATTTGATATCTAATAAATAATTAAACATTAAATTCAGCAAAGCTACACAGAATATGGATTTGGCCTATTTAATATTTGGCAATTTGAAAACAAAAAATAATATACATACCACAATGATTTTAATAAGGCAAAGTGAGGTTGTTGACAAGAGGAGGGTATGTCAATTTATGTTAATTCAGTGCAAAATCAGGCTGGGATATTGAATACATTACCATTTTTCACTTTGTGCCCACTGACTTGTAAATATTGAATGATTAGCTTTTTACTTCTGATGGTTTTATCAATTGCTTGTTTAAGATTGAAGCAGATCTTTAAAAAAAATCTCAGAATAGCAAAAGTTTTCTGTTTACATCATCTTTTCAGCTACTTTAAATTAGCAATGAAGCCACCGTGTAGTGTATATGAAGGTACCTGCCCTTCAGAAACAATAGGAGTGTGGCTGAAGTGTGGCTACACCAGCAGATGTGAACTAATTTTTCATCCTTCCCAAGTCATAAACAATTAACTGTTTCTTTTCCATAAACTCAGACTATCTATTGTAATGTAATGGAACAAATACAAAGCATCTGGAAAGAGAATAATTATAATTAAATTAGTCTTTCCAATTAGAGCAAATGGTGAGCTTTTCCCTTGATTTAGAGTTATAATAATCATTTGTAATCTGATTTAGAAGGGGCTTATGGTTGTATTCATAAAACTGGGAGACATTAGGATTGACATGACCTCTTAGGTATCTAGAGAAATTATAGGTCTACAGAGGTAAGAATATATCATTAAGTCCTGAGCTGACAGCAATTTTTTATTTGTACTGACCTTTGGTTGGATTAAGTCCAGTCATCAGAAAATAATTCCGTTTCAAGCAGCTGAGCATTATTATCAGGTTTTGCTGATTCAGGATTAAGTGTACCTCAGTGGTACACTCATTAGGATGAGCTGTCTGCTCGCTGGTGGAGTTTGTGAAAAGACTGAGGAGAAAAACACGATGGAGCTGTTTCTGTCTGGGGTGTGAATATCCTCCACAGCTCTGTTTTTAGGTGGTACAGAATTCTGTCGTGATCTAGACTCCTCTGACTGACAGCAAGACTGCAGCACATTATGTTTGTACAAATGATATGGACACTTAAATGTAAACATAACCTTAAGAAGCTTTCGTAGGTTCCTAGTCGATCTGATACCCACATATCTCTTGGTGCTAATGCACGAACCATAGTGACAAGTGGACAGTAGACCTGCCTAACCCGCGGCAGAGGTCATAAACAAAGCACTTCTCAGCTTTTCCCGAGGACAGTGCTTACTCCTATAGGTGCTGTTTTAATCCTGCACAAAACATTGAAGAGAGGAGGAGGAGCCCTCTTGCAAAAACAATGTCCCTTGTCAAGGGACATCGGGGCAAAAGCTCGGGTTTCCTTGCAGTCTGAGACCCACTGTCTCTCGGGAGGTGCTTAATCACCACGCTGTTGTATTTGATGGGGTGCTTTTGTCTTGTGAGTCCTTTTGAAAATGTTGAACTTTGCATAAATAAATATTCACCAAGTCGGAGAGAGACTAATTCTATAGCCCAGTGGTCAGGACAGGCGGGATGGAAAAAGGGACAGGTAATCACAGCTGCTTCCCTGGCTGCATTGATATTACCTCGGCTAATATAACCCAACAGCACAAGTGGGCTCAGTCAGTGTCACCTCAGCAGTTCAGTCCCATGTTCCAGTTCAGGAAGATGCACCTTCAATTTCCTCTCAGGACATGGCTTGTAGAGGGCACAGTGAGCCCCAGTTTGGATAGCAACTGAAAGAGTACATGTAAAGTATATGCTACTAAGAACAGATGGGTTCTGAGGAGATACAAAAATCTTTGTTATTATTATTTAATTGTTACTTAAACTGCTGAATGGATTGATGAGATCTCTTTCAAACACCTGGGTAGCAGAGTAATCTTAAATATCACAAAGGATCTTGTATCCTTCATCTGTTATGGTTTTTATTACAGAGTCCCCACAAAGTGCTTAATGAGGAGGCAAAGTTTCTTAATACACCCTCCACATTAGCTTGTAGGAAGAAGCAAGAGTGAGTACATTCAAGGATTCATGGCTCCATTGGCTGTTCATTCTCTGGGCTGAAGTATGATTAAACTACTGGACTGGTGAATACACTACACTGAATACTCCTGCAGTTGCTACGCTCTCTCCTTTATTGCAGAGTATTAGGAGAGCCATTTAAACTGAACAATCTGAGCATATCTAGTCTGGCTTCGACATGACTGGGCTGACTACATTTCAACTAGTGAAACTGAGTTTGCCTTTGAAGCAGGGGTCCAATGTTTCTTCCTAAGCAGTTGCAATACCAAGAGGCAGCTGCCTTCCTTAGTTGTTAGGTTGAGAGAATCACAGCGTTACACTCAAAATAAGTGCTTTGCTGAGTTTTTGGGTGCGATTTTTGATTGTTTGTTTGTGTAGATTTTTTTTTTTTTGGCAACTGTTAAATGAGAAAAGACCTGCTCTCTGCTTTTCAAGTATTCTGCTTTTTAAAATTGTGCTAATATCCGCCTCATTCAAAAATTCCTATGGACTCTATATATTAATATAGAATTGCACTGAGTCTTAACAATAGCTGCATTAAATCCGATTAGCAATATGGTCAAGAACATGATTGATAATTGAGACCTATTAGAGATCTCGTTAGTTCAAAACACTGTTATTCAAGACCTCTTTCTTGAGCTTTGTTTCAGGGAAAGGTGCTCTGCAGGACCATGGTAACTAGTCAACAGGTAATGGTATTTTACTTCAGGAGCAGATAGGGCTCACTTCCCTTAATGAGGGGCATCTGTTCTCTCCATAGTTTTTCACCCTATTGCCCCCTACCTGAGAACTCATATGTTTAACAGTTTGGCTGTTTACTTAAGGACGTTTTGACAAGATAGCTAAACTGGTCTAACAACTCGCTGGTCCCAAAAGCTGGGATCCCAAAAGCCCGGGTCCCAGTTCAGTTCACTGTGCTGGCTGAGATCCATTCACTTCCTTCTGTTCGTTTTTTGTGGCTGGTGGGCTTTACAAAACAGGAGTCAAACTAAGAGTGTATTGCTGGTGAAAGAAAAGGTGAAAAAAGTAACAACTGTTCTTTCTTTGCTTAGCTGTGTATCTGATTACTTTCTTTAAAAATCTTGAGTGTAGTCAGCTCTGTTTCTGAGCTAACTTCATTAAAATGGTATAAAATACATTTTAAAAAAAGATACTGTCTATTTAATCAATTAAGTCTGTTCATAATGTGTGACTTATTCAATAGATAATGCACAGCAGGCGACAGGCCCACAGGATTTAGAATCAGAGTATTGAAGATATCCAATGAAAGGATTAGAAGAGGCAGAGAGGGAGGGAGACTGAAGACCTTCCCAAGAGAGGAAGTCAACTTCAAATTCCTGTGAAACTCCAATCTTCAAGAGCTGAACTGATTTGCCAGGGAGTCACATGTGCAGAAGCTTAGGGGTCTGCACAGGCAGGAGTGAGGGAGAGAAGGAAGAGGGCTGTGAGGTGTGAGACTCCTTTGTGTCCCGTTGATTAGCAGATGAGGTCAGTTACCTTGTGTCAATGCCTTATTAGTGCCCAGTTCCCTGTGGGAAAGCTGTTAGGGGATCATCTCAATGCAGTTGAGGAGAAAGAGAACAAGAAAAGCAAGGCGGGGGCATGACCTGAAAGGCCTTGGAAAGGAAGGTGGTGAACACTGAAGGGCAGGGGAGGACAGGAACTCTACATTTCCTTTGCTGTCAAATTAAATCTATCATGAACCTTGCCCTTGTACAATAATCCCTTCTTCCCTTGTATTCTTGATAGACTCCTGCTTCTCTTATCAATGCATTCCTGTACTGAGTTCCAACAGTGACCTTAACACTTTCATGAGATGTCATTCCTCCCACGAAGAGCAGGAATGACAGATTTCAGATTTGCAATGAATCTAATATTGGCAAGACACATCTATTGCTATCACAATAAAACATGTCTGTAATAATACCAGAATTATTCTCTTGATTCCCACAGACTTTAAAGATGGAATTGATCTGTGGATGCTGAGGCCCCAGTTTCATCTTCAACTATCAAGCATTTCTCTCTTTGGTGAACTCATGTTCAGGCTTGGCAGAATCAGTATTTTTAAACACACTTTAAATACGAAATATTTTCCCCAAGGGGAAAAAAAAAAAAAAAAAACAAACCAAAAATATTAGCCTAAGAGAGGACAGTATTGAAATAGAGCAGCCATAAGAAAAATGACAAGGAGTTGTAAAAGGAAAGATAGAGGAAAGATGTTCTACTTGAACTTCTAAAGTTTATTTTGTGTTATGTCTGTTGAAGGGTGTCACAGATTAGGATTATCACCAGTGAGAATTATTGCTGTCTGGTTTTATTGTAGCTTGCAGAGTGCCAAATTCCTGGGCAGCTCCTGTTCTTCAGGCTGTGCTGGTATTGGTGGTGACACTGACAAGGAGGTAAGGAGCCCCCTCAGCCTTCCTTATCCAGAAGATCTGCCCCATTACCAATGCTGAATAAGAAAGAACCAAGGAAGTAAACGAATGTGTGCTGAGATTGCACTTTAAGAAACTTGAGAGTAAAACCAAGTTTTATTCTTTGAGTTTAAGTTTTTCATACAATATAGAAGTAATCTATCCTTCAGCTAAAGAAAAGCAGATGTTGGAATGGAAATACACATGAGAAGACATAGAAACAATTGTGAAAGCTGTATTTTTTTTTATTTGCAAAGTTTCTTTTTACTTTTTCTTGTTTGTCCTGGATGTTTTGCGTAGTCTTAACAGAATAGAGCCATTAAAATTCTATAAAGATATATTTTTGAAGGAAAAGTTATGTAGAAGTTGTGAAAAGAGGGTAGTAGGAATAAAAGGCAGCATCAACAGCAAAAAAGTCCAAATCAAAACCAAACAAGAACAGAAGCCAAAGAACTCTTTGCAGTGTAACTCTTCAAAAATCCATAATTACTAATTACTCTGACATGTTTGCGTGGTGAGAATCTGTTCCTGGTGTGAATTCCAAAAGAACAAGGATATTTTAAATGTTGACCTATTTCTTTCAAACACTGTGCCACTGAAGACAAATTGCTGTGAGACCATTGCTAGCTGGGTATGCAAAGCTTGCAAGCCCTCAGTAAGAGAAAACCATTTTGCTGAAAATTTATTTCTGTTATGTTCAGCAGAAGGGTTCCACCTGCTCCATGCTGAAAGATTTAGTTTCATGTACATCTCTGACTGCAAGTGAAGTCAGTAACTTCTAATCTTCATTTGTAATTGATTTGGGCTGTTAAGTTGTAGACTTTAGGAAGCATATTTCTTTAGGTACCCTGCTGTCTCTGAATTCAGTTGGAGATTGTCACTGAAGCAATCTGTCCTTCCAAGAAAATAGTAGTTTAAATCAATACCTGCTACATGTATAATGAACCCTGACTCCTCTGAAGTCAGTGGTAGCTGTGCTGGAGTCTGGATTACTTGTATCAGCAATTGAAAATGGTGCTTGTAATCGACATCATTATATACCTGTAGATATATTTATGTTACCTATTCATAAATAAGCAAACACAAAGCACATTTATAATCGGCTCCTATTAAAATATGTTTTCCAAAACAATAAGTAGCATTGTTTTATTGTATGTCCTGATGGAACCAGAATGGTGGGAAGATAGTAAGACTTGTTGTCAAAACAAATTCTCTTTAAATTTCACCCTGTTGAAGATGAAAGATTTTCAGAGAAAATTAAAAGAATGACAGAAAATTTGTTACCTAAAGAGAAAGGATTTTAAGAAATCTGTGCCTTCTTTATAAGCAATAATCCCAGTGCTCATGTAGTTTCAATTGACACGTGATTTATGGCTGTGAAAAGGAGTCTGTATAGCTCTTTCAAAACATAAAGTGAGGGAGTGGCATCCTTTGAGCAAAAACCTCTGGGGCTCTATCTGCTTAAGTGTTTCCTAAGTTTCAGCACTATGAGAATATGAGAATACTCCATTGTTAGGGGATTTTGGAGGCATGCCTGGATCAAGGAAGTACTTCCTCGTCATGCTGTTTCCTTTCCCAAACAATGTAAAAAATGGTCTTTTCAACCAAACATCTAGATGTGGTCACTTTGTACATTGTCCAACTAGAGCCCAACCATCGTGAGATAAACCATTCACTTGCATGAATGGCTCCATGTTATTACTGCAACTTCCTTTTTTATTTTCGTGGTGATTTTGTTTTGATTTATGTATATGCATAGAAGTTCAAGCCCCTGTATAATGATTGTGTCATAAAGCTGGCCAAGAAAGCAGCAAGTGACTCTCCCTGCTCACTGCCCTCAGTGTACATTTCACTGGGGCAGCCTCACTACACCCCTCAGCTTTTCACATGCTCCTCTAATGTGGGCTTGGTACCACCTGATCAGACAAAGTAAAAACACACCTTCAAATAGTGGAATACCACACAAACAGTGGGTTATGGTGGCATTTTACCCCACCGCTTTAAGTGTTCTGACTTTACTTCCAAACAGCATTTCAGGAAGCAAAAGTAAGATCGTGTACTTGCTCTGTTCTTGGTTTAGCTTTGCATGATCCAAAGGATTTCTAACTAATCTCAGGCACTCAAAATGTGTGCATTACAGTATTAGGTGAATATCCATGTTTTAGTGCTGCATTGCTGTTGGCACATTGCAAAACCCATAGCAAAATACTGAGTGCCTGAATTAATGGAAAAAAAGTCTTTGTAAATACATTATAAATCTTTTAAACCACCACATAACATTTTAAACTAGTTTGTAACCAATACTCAGTGATTTGTAACCAAACTCACATTTGTTCTCTGTTCTGTGTCTTGAGTTGCATATTTAAAATTACTTCAACACAGCTATTGTTTTATGACTTCAAGAAAGTGCTGGGACTGTGCATTGTGTATGTCTTGAAGAATGTCATGATTATTTTGTGTGCTAGAGAGGAGTAACTTAGAAAAAGACTTGGAAATCCCTTCAAAAGCTTTGGAAAATTCTTGGTCTGTGTGGACTTGTCCAATGTATAAATCTCCAGTTTAGGTTCATTCACCTTTGTTGCTGAATTTACACTTTGAGAAATGTGTTTACCGGGACCACTTTTGCTTCACAAAGACCTAAAAAGTCACAGCCTCAACAAAAAAAATAGCTTAAAGGTGATTTTGTTTCAAAATGGAGTAAATGAATATTTTTTACCAACATGGTGTATTTGGAACAGCTCAGTCAATTTGAGAGAAATTTGCCTTATTTTCTCTGACTTACTCAAAGGTAAAAAGACAGAGCTGGATTCATAATTTCTTGCTATGTTTCTTCATGACAACTTCATCCAATTTGCAGATATTTGCTCTGTAAACAGTGGAAATAGATATTATATTTATAGAGATATAAAGTTATTTAGAAATAAATACATGTGGCTTTTGACTCATTTTTCTTGTTGAAGCAAAACCCCAAGGAACTTGCCACTCCTTTTCGAGACAGTCTTCTCTCCATAAGTTCATTAATTCTACTGAGAACAATGGCAGTTTTATAAAAATCATCCCTCTGGGGCATGGGTTTAAGTTTTTTAAAATTTTGCTAATTAATTTTCTACACAAATTCTTTCTGTTGTTTGTTTAGTGTCCTTTTAGTGGTCTTTGGCAGTAACAAGACTGCTGAGTTTATTCTTTCTTGCACCCTCTTTCCTGTCAACACTGCTTGAGGTAGCAGTTGGTTGACTGAAGCATAATGGAAATAATCTAAGTTAATGCTGGGGGCTCTAAACATTTCCTCAACAAATAAGCAGCAGCGTGTTGATAGCCTGTAAGTATTTTATAAGTGCAATTAAATCACAGTGATTGATTGGGTTGGGGTGAAACCCAGAATCATTTAGAACAGCAAATTCTTCACAGGGAAACCCTCACTAAATTAAGAAAACACACAAACGAACAACAAAAATAAACCATTTAAGGAGTTCTGCTCCTATACCACACTTTCCTCATTTCTCAACCCTGTTTAGGAGGAACAGCTTGATCAAAGTGAGACCTTTTGTTTCTTGAGATTGCATCTTTTGTGCTGTTAATTTATGTTGAGTGAAAACACACATTAGACTTTACTGATCTAGAAGTTTAGTTCTAAAAGTGGGGGAGGAAATCTGTGTCCTTTTCATTTTATCTCACTTTTCTCTCCCTTTGCCTGGCTCCAGGTTACAAAATCTTGCACTTTTGTAGTAGTTGTTGGGCTCCTCATAGAATGCATTCAATTCACTAAATTGCTGGGAAATTACCTATTTTCTGCCAGGTTTTGTGCTGGTTCAGCACTGAATCAGCTCAACACAGAATCAGATGATTACTACTGTCATTGCGAGGGAAAGAGTGCAGGATGCAGCCAAGGCTGCAGCCTCCTCACTGGAGAGAAGGGAAGTTGAAAACAGGTCTTGTATTTATAAAAATATCTAATATAAAACATGGAATTTAATGTATAGTTTAGCATAGTGGTAGTGGCTCCACAAAGTCACTTAGGTTGCTGTGCCTGTGAAAAATTTGGTCACACCCCTGTAATATCCATGTTGCCTATTTCAGTTCTTCTGACTAGTAGATATTAATTTTTTTTCTTTTACTTCTAGGTTGTTTGTTGTATTTTTTTATATATAAGTAACAGTTGTGTCTGTTTTGTTAATGTAATTACAAATACTCTCAATGGTTGTGCTCTCTTGGGTATTAATTACTTCTGAATGCACTCTACTAATGTGAAGACATGACTAACTAGACAATTAAGATTTCAGCACTAATTATAGGTAATCCTATAGTCTGGCTGATTCCTCCTAAAAATATTTTCAAGAATTGGCACACACTCTGTGTTTTTTAAAGGAATATGAAGACTGTAATATTACTTTAAGAAAATCTAAATGTAGACAGGATAGGGAAAGCTCCATAGAAGAAAACCACTTGCCTCCCTCAGAGCAGATATAATAGCATAACTTTATTTCTAATCAAAAATCACTTTGATTCAGCTACATTTGATTATTCTTAACATGTGAAACTAAATTTAGAACCACAGCAAAGGCAGAAGAAATGTAGGATTGACTTGGTACACATGGCATAGAGGTTAGGCACTTGCAGTAATCTGAGTTTGGCTCCTGAGGCTGTAAACTTTAGCAATTGCTTCCATAGATTGGTTTTCACTTGTAGATATTTTGCCTCAGAAAGTTCTCTAAGTGACAGTTTAAGTAATTCTAAATATAATTTTAACTGAAGCAAATGTATTCTGGTGAAAAAAACATATGACATGGAACTCAGGTGTCAACTGAATAATCAGTATGTACTGAAACTCACTTCCCTGCTTTTCACAAGACATGCAATTTTCTAAGACATTATTGCGTATTTAGAATTGTAAATAAAAGCACTGAGAAAAATTCACCCAGAAATGAAAATACCACTCAAAATAACTTTTTTCGTATACTTTTATTTTACCTTGAACAGAAAATTTTGCAAACCATCAATTATTGAGAATGAAGGGGAAAACCCTAGCTTGTAACAGAGGAGGCTTTGGTTATAAGTGCCATTTCTACAGCAGAGTTAAGCTATTGTAAACCGAATGTCTTGTAGTAAGGTAAAAATATCCAGCCAAACTTTTAAGAATAACAGCAACACCAAAAACATTTACATATAAACAACAGAGAAATATTTTCTAAACTTTTAACAGTCACTTTGCTACAATCCAAAGTGTTTAGTTCACATATCTATACATACAGACAGTCACTAAAACTTTTGTGAACCAACCACTTGTCCACAGGACCTGCCTAGACAGTTCATCATCAATACGAAAGGTTTTTTATATAAATAAGTCAATTAAACTTCAGAGACAAACAGAAATAATATAAAATTCCAACTGTACATTATGGTCAGTCTTATTTGTCTGAAATCCTGCACAACTTTTAAAGTGTCTCTTTACAAAATGATGGCAAGGAGCAGCGTTAGCTGGAATGGAAACTCGAAGACTCTGACTCTGTGGAAACAGAAGAATGTCCAGCACGTTTGCCTTTTGAAAGGATCTTGAGGCTTGATCCTCTGCTAACTGATGTCAAGGCATTTTGAGCTGATGTTTTGAACTTGGCACCCAGGAAGGCATAGAGAATTGGATTCAGGCAGCAGTGGAAGAATGCCAGGGCTTCCGTAATGGAGATCCATTTGTGCACTATGGTCTCCAAGCTGCAGCTGTGCCTGATGACTCCCAGCAAGAGGAAGGTGTCGATGCTGATGCCGATATAATATGGCAGCCAGCAGGCAAAGAAGGCGAGGATGAGGATAACCGTGGTCTTCAAGGCTTTGCGCTTCTGGTGGCCTTTGGAGTGTGACAGCTTGGATATGATAATACAGTAGCAAGTCAGAATTATTAGACCAGGCAAGACAAGTCCTACCAAGATATGTTGGAATCTGAAAGAGATCAGCCAGTTTTCATGAGGGTATATGCGATCACAGATATACTTTCCTTCTACTTCACTGGTACTGGCAAAGATTATATCGGGCACAGTCAGAAGGAAAGCTGGCAGCCACACCCCTACATACACCACCTTCTCAGCCAACAGCTTTCGTGGGCGCTGGCTGTTGGTAGCGTGGACTATTGCCAGGTAACGATCTAAACTTATGAAGGCCAAAATCAAGACACTGCTGTAGAGGTTGACTGTGTAAATGACATGAACTAACTTGCACAGAGCATTCCCGAAGTACCAGCTTATGGCTGCATCCACAGACCAGAATGGCAAGGTGATGACAAAAAGGAGGTCAGCCACAGAGAGGTGCAGCCTGTATTTATCAGTCATGCTTCTTTGCTTCTTCTGGTAGCCCATAACAATAATAACCAATCCATTGCCAATTATTCCAGTTAAGAAGATGATGGAGTAGATTGTTGGCAAGAAGATCCGGTTGAAATCGGCATTCTCATGCTGAAAGCATGGCTCTTCGTAGTCTCCATAGTCAGCTGAACCAATCTCATCCGTGCCATTTTCAGAAAGATCAATTAATAACCCAGATGACAGCTAAAAAAAAAAGGGAAAAAAATAAAATTAGATGTTATCTCCTCAGCAAAAACTTATTCTATATGACAGTACGTAAAGGTTACTTGAACAGTCTCCAGTGTTAAATGGGCAAACCAGATGGGAAAATACAATGTTTACATATACATATATAAAATGCACAGCAAATCAGAATAAGTTTAAATACTTCCTTTGTCTTTCTCTGAGGAGCAAGATCTTGCTAAGGGCAGGGCACGAAGGAGCAAAGAAAGATAATGGCTACTCCCAGAAATATCATTGGTTCTGGACACTTTAGTGCTCTTGTAAGATGGACACTACAAATGGGAGAGCCCAGAAAGTGCCAGATGCGAGAAGTCTGTCCACACAGAGCATGACCTATCACATTTAACTCCTACAATAGAGGGCTATTAAAAAAAAACTTAAAAAACTGCTGCTCCAAAGTCTCTTCTCATTAAGAGGATGGGGTCAAGGAGAAACAGAGAAGGTACCCTCGGCTGATGTAATAAAGGATAAATAATAGCAAGAATTCCCTGCTGAGAAGCAATTGACAGCTCCACACAGTCAGACAAGGAAAAACAAAAAAACCCAGAAAGCCCATAAAGAAAGAAAGAGAGAGGTGACCTTGTTCAGGGGAACTCAAACCCCGTGGAGGGTCACCACGACGGGCCACGTTCCCTGCCTTTGTTCCCCACCCTGTGCGGTTGCGGGGCAGGGGCTGAGGGCGGCCGGCGCGGGGCTGCAGCCAGACCAACCAAGTGAGCACAGCGGTGATAAAAAGGAAGCGAAATTTTGGTGAGTGGCATGAAAGAGCGCCAGGAAACCACCAACGGTTTTGACCACGGCGGTAAAAGCAATACTGGCGGGAGAGTGCCATCTGGCTATGTGCAATTCCTCAGGTTTTCACAGTTTTTGTTGTCAATGTCCCGTGTCCCACGGAGCCCCGTGCTCCGCGCAGGGCGCGCCCCAGAGACCCGCAGCGCTTCGCACGCGGAGGCACCGGCTACACGCGGGCATTAACTGCGGCCCTAAAGTTGGAACTTGCCGGAGATCTCCTTTTTGCTCCTAACTGCTCTCCAAACCGAGGCAGAGGAGCTGCCTCCGGAAGAACGGGACGCCCCTTCGTTTCGCTCGGGGAGCGGGCGGGACGGCCGGGCTCTGCCGCCGCTCCCAGTCCCGCCGGCAGCCCGAGGTCTGGGCGCGCACCGGGGCAAAGGGACACCATTCCCTGGAGTCAGACCGCTCCAAACTTCCTCGCCTCTTCCCCTCTTATCATCCCCGTACCGCTAATTGCTCTGTCGGCGTTTTACAGTCCACGAAGGACATGTCACTCTTAACTGACGGCCGAGCAGCAGAGCCCCAAGAAGGAGCGGAGTCCTGCAGCTGGAATTTGCAGTGGCTGCAGCTGTGCCAAGGTCCGAAGCGCTGCAGGCAGAGGGAGCGGCGGCCGGGGCTCAGAGGGGAGCCCTGCCCGTTCGCGCCCCGCACACCCCTCCGCTGTCCCGACCCCCGCCGCCCGCAGCCTCCGCCGAGGGCACCTTTGTTTGCAAACAGCGCGCACATGGGCAGCCGGCCGCGCTCCCGGCACTTACATCCAGGCTGTCGAGGCTGCTGTCCATGCTCAGAGCCATCGGACGGCTCCGCGCTCTCAGGCTGTTGCTGTTGCCGCTGCCGCAGCCGCGCCTCTCGCAGCGACACCACTCGCCGCTGAAGCACGCACGCCCCGCTCTTGTGGCGGGACGCGGCTGGCTCTTTATAAGGTCTCCGGACGCCCCCCCCCGCCCCCGGGGCAGCCGCTGCTGGCTCCTCCCCGGCGGTGTCGCCGCGCTCCCGGGCTCCGGGCGGGCGCCTCGGGCCGCTCTTTGTCTGCCGCCCCGGGCATGGGAATTGCACTTGCCCGGCGCGCCCGCGGGGGCCACGCTCAGCACGGGGGCAGTTGCCCCCCTGTGATTGATGTGTTCATACAAGCGGGCTTTTGAATTTCCCCTCAAGAACATTCTTTGAAGTGTGTTGTAGAGCCCTGTGTTGCCATGGGTACCCCAGGCGGGCTCCGAATGAAGTCACTGGTCCAGGAGTCGTGTGCAGGAGGAAAAGCAGG
Source organism: Sylvia atricapilla (assembly GCF_009819655.1). Lineage (NCBI taxonomy): Eukaryota > Metazoa > Chordata > Aves > Passeriformes > Sylviidae > Sylvia > Sylvia atricapilla. The sequence goes on from NC_089146.1 coordinate 32,331,088, forward strand.
GGTCCTGTATACCATTGGAAATACTGGCAACTCTGTCCCCAAAGTTGTCTCTTCCCCGTTGCTGAGGAGAGGCAGGAAGCAAGGGCTGGTCCCTACTGAGAGATGAGAAGTTCTACAAACCTCTCTGGGGCTGCAACTTGAGTGGGCTGCAGATCGCGCTCTGAACTCCTCTGGCCCCTATGAGTTTGGGGGAGAAGTCAGATGATGATCTGCTTCACGTACCCAGAAAATATAAAAAATACAAACAAACAAACAAACAAACACCTCCCAAACACAAACAAACCCGAACAACAACTAAAACCACACACACAAAACCGCCCAGACCAAACAAAACCAAAAACCACACACGTACATACACACACACAAACCTCACGAAAACACAAAAAACCAAAAAGACCCAAAAGATAAACACCAAAACCCTGAAATTATATATGTAGAATATATATAACAATCGTAGGATAGGTTTGCCAGAAAAAAATCCAACCCAAATATAGAGACAAACAAAACAGAATAATTGATTTCCTCTACAGTTATCTCTGGGGTCTCAGTACTGGTAATACTCATGCAGGCAAATTAATTTGCAGAAAAGATTTTGATTAGCATAGTGTGTCATATGTGTGTCCCCCCTCAATTTCATAACTCACAACAAAAAGTTACAGTGAGTAACTGTATTGGGAATAATTCATTCAGTTCTATAGATTTACTCTTTACTCTTGATTTTTGTAGTGGAAAGAAGAAGAAGAAGAAGGGAGAGAATATTCTTTATGTAATAAAAATGTGCTCAAATTACCATGGTAGCCTCAAGGGGTCATAGAAATGAAAGTTTGATCAAAGTTTTATTCTAAAATGCCCCTATTATCATTTTACATGCTCTGAGTTGGTTAAAACACCAGTTTCAAATGCAAATATTGTTTTCAGGCATTTGACAAGAGTTGCTATCTTACTCTTTCTCTAACTGCTCTAGAATTCTTTCTCACACCCTACAGTGAGTATGAATTTGGTTATGATTAAAAACCAAACTCTGTTTGTCTTTAAAAACATGGCATGTAAGGTATGACCTATAATGAGATTGTGTACTTTAACTGCACTGTAATTTTGTAGTAATTCATATTTTGTTAGCAGGTCTGGAATATAACATACAAGTTGTAATTGATTATAATTCAGGAATTACCAGTCTTCAGAAAATTCGGTATCTACTTTGTGTTTATATCCAGAAAAATCTGAGGGATACCATGCTAAAATTCTATAGAAATAAAAGATCTTCTCCAGAGTCTCCATATTTAGATACCAACCCTAAGCTTATGATACCATAAATCTTTTTTAGAAACAAATGTGACAAAATTGTAATTATTGCTATTCATTCATTATTTTCCATAGAATCTGTGATATGTTCGCTACTTTTAGACACTCAAACAGGAAAACACATTCCCCAAGTCATCACAGAATGTGCAGAACAACATTAGATGACCAGGGAGATAAATGAGCAGTTGAGGGATTTTTGTATACAAATGAGTAGAATCATGTCTAAATAATCATCTTTCACTCTTTCACTTACTTGAGGGGATGCCCAGCTCATAGCACCAGCAATTGCCATGCAGTTTTCAGCAGGGATGTGGTGCTGGAAAGGCTCTCCAGCCTGCTAAACATGCGAACCTGTGAACCAGATTTTCAGAAATACGCTTATTGAACAGGCTCTGAAAAACCGATCAGGACACGGAGCCACAAATAGGGGAGGTGAGCTTTAAGGAAAGATTGGTTTCTACCTTGCCAACAATTCATATGGGTGACAGATGTGTTTTTTGGAGAAGTATTCTCATGTTTAATCATCTCAGAGGCATAGATGATTAAACATCACTCCTTCTCTGAGTGTGCAGTGCAGGACATTAAAATATGCTCATAATGCAGGTGCCTTGTGGCAATGGCTGCAGATGAGCAAAAGATATATAATAATATAATATAATATAATATAATATATGTATGTGAGGTCTAGAGCTGTTTGAGAAGTTTGATACTTGCCCTTCATTGGGATGGAGAGCATGGAGTGCATTGGCATGTGTGGAGGGATGCTCAGAACTGTGAGTGTAGTCACAACCCAAGCAGACAAAAGTTCCCACAGCTCCATTTTATTGTGCAGATAGACCTATAACAGCAAAATAGATGATGTAGAAATGGATTATATTAATTAGTGGGATATGGGACAATTACTCAGTTATTTGTGTTCGTAGATAGCCTGTGAAGTTCTGAACTGAGGAATGGTTCACTGGATGAGCCCTGAAGCGTGGTAGTGCTGAGTGAAGGGAAATTTGGGGATGATACCGATCTGATGAGATCTTACTGAGGCTTGTTTGGATGAAGGTCCACTAAAGCTGTCATTCACACTGCTGCTTTGTTATCTATGATCTCTTTTGTTTCCCCTATCAGAAAATCCATGTGAAAACTTCCTTTGTTGCCCAGGGGACCATCCAGGGCAAGTTAATGATTTCCAAAGTGATAAAAGAAGGGAGCTGTTTCTGCAGAGCATGTAATTCTGAGCCAGCTACAAATCTTCTTGAGACAGAGCTAGCAAATAGCAATTTCCAAGCTTATGTTTTGCATTATATGTTTTCCTGGTCATAGAATTACTGTGAAAATCAAACCCTTCCTAACTCACGTAATACATGTTTTTATTACTGAAAACATGCCTTCTAAGAGTCAAAATCCTACGTGTTCTTACACTGTTATACTAACAGTGTTAGTTAGTTAGTTATACTGTTCCTCAGGCTGTGAATCATTAACTATTTTTCTTAAAAAGAGGCATAAGTAATGGTCATGTAAGAGCAAAGTAGTTACTAACCAACCTTTCTAATAGTAAAAATTTCTTTTGATTCCGCATCCACAGAAGCAGAAAAATAAGTTGCATTTTATTTTATCATGACCCTATGTTAAATGATTAAACTAATCTGAAGGCTTCACACGTGCCTTTAACAAAGTCAACTTTTAGCCAATAAAAGTTTGATGAGACCATTTCCTGTGGGCAACACCTAACACAAAGGAGGTATCATCCTTAGATTATGTAATGTATTAACACCATCATGTATTAATTACAATGGTGTATTAATAAATTATTTGGAGGGGGGGTTATCATCAATGGAGCTATACTTTCAGGACACAGAGAAGATTGTATCATAAAAATACTTAAGCAGCAATATGGCTGAAATGGCTGTACTGTATAGTAGGAAGTGAATAATTTTCAAATATTCACTGATTTTCTCTGTGCTTGTCAATTCCTGTACTGGGAGCCTTCTGAAAGTAGAATGCCATCTGAAAAATTAACAGAAAGTATTCTCAAGAGTTGGCAGACATCTTCCAGCTTTGAGTAACGGAGTTTTCTATTGTAAAAAGTATTCTAGGGAACTGCTGTGGGTTTGCCGCTAGATGAAAAGCAGTTTCCTGATAAAACTCCGAAGTTTATTACAATACACTGGATTGACTTAGTGACAAATGGGTCTTCAAGTGGCCTGAAGTTGTATACATAGAGAGGAAAAGGATATACTCTCCCTTTTCCATCTGATCTTTCTGTTGAAGTGGGAAAGGTATCAATCTTACGCCTGTTAGAATGGTTACAAGCGGTTTGCTGGGGTTGGGTTTCAGTTAATGGCTTTCTTTGCTCTTGATTCTCAAAGCTCTCTTTCTCCATTTCTTCCTGCCTGTGCTGCAGTGGAAAAAGCCTACCAACTGTTACCCTGATCCTGGAAGGAAAGTGCCCCATTTATGGGCAGGATGCCACCTACACTTACTAATTTGAAAGCACAAGGACAAAATAAAACCTGTGGAGGAGCAGGACATATCTTTCAATTAGTAGCATGTTACATTGCCACAGAAAAAAGTCCCTGTATGAAAGGAATGATACTTGGACATCAGAACAAAATTATAGGAAAACCCTTAATGTCAGTATAAGGCAACAAAAGTGTTGTCAGCACAAACCCCAGGTTTCTCTGTTTCCTTGCTTTTAACAAGGACAATTTATTCTGTTTCCTCTAAGTATTGCCACAAGGCCAGTATGTCTAAAGTCAGCACTGAAAAGTCATCATGAAAAAAGAGAAGTGCTATCCTCTAAAAAGAATCATAGTGACTCTTGTGTTTTAATCCCACCTCCATCTGTGGCCTGCAGCAAATCACTTAACCCTCTGACTGTGTTCAGCCAACTGTAAAATGGGGATAACAATACCTACTTACCTACCTCAGAGGAGACTTGTAGGGATTAATTGGTTGATGTTTGCAAGGCACTTTGAAGACAGAAAGTGCTTAATTTAGAGCCTGTTGAAATTATTGGTGACACTGATCAACTAGAATTCAAAGGGGACCAAGCTCATTAAGGTTCTGATCTTCCTCCATTTGGCTGTGTTTATGGGTTAGCAAATCTCACTGCATGTGGACAGTTTATTGTTTGTTTGGAAGCAGAGTAGACTAAAAAGATGCTTTGAACAACTTTGTTAATCCTTTTAAAAAACACGTCTTCATTTCGTTAGAGCTGAAGAGTTTATCTTTGATGATTCTATAGCAGAACACTTCTGGAGACATGTTGATGTGTTTTTTTTCCCAGAACTGTGGCCAGATCAAAATTATGGAAACAAAGTAAAGCCTCCCTAATTATACCATAAGTAGTTTCTTTCCTATAACCAGACAGGATTTTGGCTTTTAGAGCATTTAGAAAGATTTCTGTTTACCTCTAAGATGTATTTCATATAATGTTCTTTTATGCTCTAAAGTTATATTAGAAACTTGCTCCAGTTCAGTTTGGATTACTGAGGATAGGATTTCTTTCTGGGGATCCGTGCTAAGAGCTTAAGAGCATATGGATAAATTAGAAAACATGTCCAGCTATCCATGCATACATGAATATTTGCCAAATGTCCTGATTTCTTGTAGATAGGTTCAGAAACACAGTTGTATCTGGGACTGACCATTGCTGCTCCTGCCTGTGAAAACAGGACTCGGCTAATTGGAGGCTAAGAAACTGAACAGAGCCCTGAGCATCCTGGTCTGGCTTGGAATCCACAGGGTCCTTCCAACCTGACTTATTCTATGACTGAAAATCCCTCCATCGGGCCATGTCCTCATGCCTCTGCTACTAGCAGTGCCCAGGGTTATCTGGATGAAAACAAATCCCTTTATGTTTAATTACATTAAACCCATTTGCTCTACACAATGGAAATGGCATTTTGATGTTGAGTTTCCTCCCTGACAGTTTTTGACCAATTCTTTTTTTGAAATGGTATCTGTGGAATTGTGTGCTTGGGATGTAGTAAAGTATGCTGGCATGTGCCATGTTTTCTTTATCATTTTCACCCATTTCTTCTACTTCTTTTCTTTGGATGCCATGGTAGGCATTTATTTTCCACACGTTGTAAACTTCTGTGCTTGTTGAAATAATTTACTTACTTCATTTCCCACTTTTCTACAAAGTGGCACTGAAAGCAGAGCAGGAGCAACCACTCTTCCTGTTTAGCTCAGTTTGGCATTTGAGGCTCACAAATGTTTTAGTTTTATTGCATCAGCTTTGAAGTAAAGTCTGTACACGTGGGTGCTGAATGTCAGCTCAGATGCTTGCTTTAGAATCCAGGATTTCTCTTGGTTCAGCAAGTAGGAAGGTTGCCCAAAAATGGTGATGAGCATTCCTGTAGTTTGTTTCTTTTGGATCTCTCCTCCCACTATTTCCCTGAGAATTTACTTTAGAATTCCAAAATTCCAAATGCTTTTTTTTCCCCTTAGTATTGGAAACCAGGTTTGCCATATGTAATTGAGAAATGCACAAGAGTGAGGCTGAGCTTACATTTTTGAGTCAGTTCTTCCTACTTAGCTATTAGCATTAGCTCAGTAACTGGGATGTCTCCTGAAACATGACCAAACATTTCTAAAACAATCAAAAAATCTCTATTAGATGATGATGAATTTTTTGTCCTGCTGCCAAGCCTTTTATATACAGTACTTGACAAAATACATGAGTAAATACCCATATAGAGCCTGTTCTATCCATTTTTTTAGCCAAATACAAAGATGTAGATGGAGAGCTGTAGGAATATTTATGGTGGGTACATTCCTTTCTCTGTTCATTAATTTCCAGTGAAATGAGCATGATACTACACACTCCTTATTTTAGTTGATTTGTCATGAATAGTGATATTTGCTCTTGCTGGTTTAAAAATTTAGTAGGTAGGATTTGAGGCCTAAACTTTGTAAATAATCACTAAGTCACACAGTAGGATTTCTTCTCAGTCATTAGATGACCAACCTTTTGAAAGGAAGAGAGCTGTTTGAAGAAATTATTGGCATGTTGAACCTCTTTTTCTGGTTTAATAGGGAGGTAAACCAAATTTTCAGAATATCTCTTGCCACATAAGAGTCACATGACACAGAGAGCTGCTCTCTTACAACTCAGCTTGCTAAACTTTCATCTTGCTGGCTTAGATTAATTTTTAGGAAGTGGAACAGGCAATTTTAGACAAACTTTATGCTGAACCAGGCATCATCCACATGATTTCCATAATGGCTGGACAATGACTGTACAAACATCATGGTGTGTGCTCTGGCTGATTCTACAGAGTAGTGTCAGCATGCTAGTGCCTGATCCAGGTCAGATCCATAGGGAACTGGGAATTCAGCAGCAAAATGAGGAACTGTGGAGCCCTTGTCTCAACAAGAGAAGTTGAGGAAGAACCCTTAAGGAGCATGAAGAGTAGGAGATGATCACCCTAGGAAATGAAAGGCATTAAAAATCTCTTCCTGCCTTTTCCTTTTGCACAAGGAGATCTGCATTTGCCTTGTGCATGGGCTTTAAGGTGAAATAGCTCTGTTCCTCCCTGCCAGGGAGAGGAGAAGTCTCCACCTGAACTCAGAGCAGTTCTTTTCCCACTGTCTCACCAGACTATTGCCCACATCTCAGAAGCATCTAGAACTGATGCTGGTCATGAATATATTTGGTCATGTGTGCACAGTGGTTCACGCTTCAGTATGCCTAGTTCTGCATCAGGCTACATAGAAAAAAAACATCTTCCCCAAACCTGCATATAAACAGAGAGCAGGTGAGTGTCAGTGGAGAAGAAGGAGAAAGCACCATCCAAACAAACTGTCTCTGTGTTTAGGTTTTTCATCACCACCAATGTACACCTGAACACAAGAACGGGGAGTGTAGGACCTCCAGTATTTAAAAGTGATGGCTCCAATTCAGCTCAATTTACACTTCAGACCTTTTCCATTTAAAACTGTAGTCTACAATCCTGTCCCTTCATTCATGAGTGCAGTACAATTGAACATGGGAAGAAAAATTTTAGCTGTAAATGCTCAATTTAGAGATGAATTTGCTGTTCTAGGAATTTGCCATTATTTTAATAATTTGCCGTTATCTTAAGCAGATGGTTCTATATTTCTGAGGTTATTTTTCAGTAGTGAGTGAACATTGTGAAAAACATACAAGAGGGGAATTCTAAAAATACTCCTAGGTTACAGACTGTGTTCAGGACAGTCTGTACCAAATTATATTCGATTTTTTTTTTTTTTTAATGTATGAAAACAGGAAGAAGACTTGCTTCTTCTGAGGACCCTGACAAATGTTTCTACCTGGCTCTTTCTAGAAAGATCTCTTCAAGTGCCAAGCAGGGGTCACTGTAACCATGGATACTTATACTCCATTTTCCCCTGGTTTTCTGTGAAAAACTTGGTAGGATGCCCAGTTTAAACCACATTTTAAGTTAGGTAATCATAGGCTCAGTCTGCTCTTAGACATTGTGGTTTTAAGTTTTCAACGGTTTCTCTGTGGTTTGAAAGCTCTGTTTTTTTATTCCCTCTTCTTCTCTAAGCAAAGAAGATGTTAAAGCAAAGTTGCTTGATAGCACTTATTCCACCAAAATAATATCTCTTGGGAAGGTTTGATTGCTGTGTGGTTTAGAACTGAAAACCACTCAGAAACCACTTAAGCATCATATTCAATGCAAAATATCTAGCATTTTACCTCATCTGGAAAGAGGCTGTTCAATTTCTGAAATTTGTCAACTTGAACCTAGGAATTAAGAAAGACTTGATCTTTTTTCAACATGTATCTTACAAGTCAGTCACAGAAAGATTTCTAAATGCATTTTAGTGAAAGGTAGAGTACTTATCATGATGTAGCTTGGCAATCCTCCTTTGGTGCTTTGATATAGACCTACAAAGGATCTGAGGGTGGTAGGAGTGGTGTAATCCAGCTGAGGGGAGAAACTAATTATAGATTTTTCTTACCTTTCGAGAACATTGGGGGTGTTGAATAGGTGGACAAAGGCAAAGATTCCCAATATGAATGAGAGTGAATGAGTATATGGAAATGGAAACCGCTCTGCTGGATGTGCAAGCAAAGCCCAAGAAGATCAAAAGAACCCTCTCAGCTCCATCAAATTCTGAAAGAGCTGTGTTAAGCCTTGAAATGGTTAGTTTTTAATAAGTCTGTCAAAACCAAGACAAAGTTCTGTGACTACTGACTGCAAATGCACAGCCTGGATCTAAATAGAATAACATGGGTTGCTATTGCCTCAGTTGTCTTACTGGAGTGCAAAGCTTTAGAAAAATCTCTGGTGGGAAGAATATTTAAATTTTGGAAATAAATGGAAAATAGAGCAAAAAGAAAGTTGAGTTTATGAAGGTATATTGTAGTAGGACTACTTAATAGCTTTTATTGATAATCAGTTCTCTAGGCAAATGAAATGCAATAGGTTCCACTTGTCTGTCTCAGTACAGCATTTTATAGGACCCTTTTTAAGTGCTGACTATTCATTGAGGTAGTCTCTGAGAATTAATACAATGTGTCTAGTATGAAGGAAGAAATTTATAAAGGAAAATAGCAGTGATGACACTGAAAGGGAGCCAGTAGGCTGCTGGAATGCAACCAGGCAAACTTATCAAGATTCATGAGTGGAACAGTGGTTACTCTATTTTGTGTCATCTTTGGAACAAAAAGTAGCTAACTGCTGAAATTCACTGCTAGGGGAAAATGAGGTGCCACTGCTGAAATTGGGATATTCAAACCTGACAGAAGTGGGAACACTCAAAGACAAGAGCCAGTTGCAAATGAGTCTGAATTTCTCCTGTACATCTGGGAAAGCTGTGTTGCTCATTGAATGCATCAAGTAGGTATACTGAAGAGAGAAAGAAGTACTGAGGGGAGAAAGTCCTGTTGCTGCCAAACAGAGCACTGAAAAGATGTCTTCTGAAATATTTTTTTACAATTCTTAACAAGAAATACGAATTCAAATGGAATAGGTGCAGAGAAGGGTGATTGAGGTGAAGTGTAGAATGGAGAGCTGCTCCTGCAAGAACAGGCTGAAAGAGCTTCTTTTCATCAGTTCACAAAAGGGATGTTGAAAGGGGGAATGAAGCAAAATAGTAGACATCTGGAAAAGAAAAGAAATACTGCAACCAGTATTGGCACACGAATGACTGGTGGTACCATGGTGAATACACGCTGTAAAAATATGAACAAGTTGTTAACTGTCAGAGGAATGAGCTTAAAGAACAGTTTCCCCATAAAAAGAAGATTTTAACCAATTCCCTGCTTTGACAGATTTGTTGGGATTGCTGACCCTAGATCAGTACCATTATCCTAAGTTCTGGTCTGAAATTCTATTCCTTTGATGGCTATGTTGTCTGTGAAATTTAAAATATCACATACTTATGATCAAAGAATATAAGCATTTGTGTAACTTTTATACTATGCGTTTTTGTTAAATTCGAAACTTTGTGTCTCTCTTTTTTTGGGTCTCAGGAGCTATTGGGGTAGCAAAGTCAGTTTTATGTGTGATGAGCTGCTGAAAAAGTACCCTCCTGGCCCCTAAAGACAAAGTAGTATTGAATAGTTCATAAAATCCTGATCTTGTTCTAAGGGAGAAGCAATTTTCAGCCACAAGTGTCAGATTTTAGTGTCCAGGCTATGCCAGAATTGGTGAGCAAATCTCTGTTGACCAATACAATAACAGCTGCTTGTGTCAAGTGTATTTGTACCTTGAAAATATGTATCTTAGGGTAAAATCAGTCATGTTCTGTATTGCTGCTTTTCACAAGAACTCAATCAGAATCATTGATTCAGTAGTTTCTGACTGTGTGAGAACTGCTGTTGTAGAGAAGATTCCAGAAAGGCAACTGTTAGTCTTTGAATTGAAGTCAAACACAAACAATTCAAATCTTACAAAGAGACAGAAGAGCCTTTCCATCATCTGTCTTACTGCCAGTGGAAGGTGGTTTCCTCTAGAAAAGGTAGAAATCAAAGGCAAGAAAAGGCAAGTAAAAGCAAAATGTAAACATGCAGAGCCAGAATCTGGGGGTCAGGAGGAGGTCAGTGCCTGACATGCTAAAAGCAAGGTTTAATTGTGTTCTTAGACTTTGATTTTTGAGTTATTACCCCACTAAGGAAAAGGCTGCACTCTAAACAGTAAATACTTTGGGTGCATCGTGTTAGATATTAGGAAATAGAATCACAATCACAAATCCATTGTAAAGTTGGTTTTGTTAATTATCATAGCTTGGATGCTGCCAGAATGTGTCTTTAAATTTTAAATACCCTGTAGAATCTGAATGCTTATTTGTGTCTGTTCTTATAAATTGGATGTACACAATGAAATAGAAGTAATGTAATAAAGAACAACAGCTTGTCTCTACTTCTAGATAATATCCAGTTGAATGCAAAGCAAAACTTGTGGAGCTTCTTACACCCCAGTCAGGGACAGATGGACAAGAAATGGCAGTGAGTGTTTAACTGGCCTCATGCCCAGTCTTTAATGTAAAGTCCCTGAAAAGGCTCTTAGTTCTGGGTAACAAAACACTGACAAGTCTGCCTGGGATTCTTTGTAATATTCATGACACAAAACCCACTTCCCATACAGGTAAATTCCATCTCAGAGAGATAACTCGTGAGCAAGGACCACAGAATAAAAACTAAAAGACAATAAACTTCATGATAAGAGATAAAAGGAAAACATATGGAAATAATACTGTATATACAATGTAATACATGTACACTTATCCCAAAACAGCTTGTCCAACACAAAATATCATCCATTAAATAAGAGAAGGAGGAAGAGCAGCTCAATAATTTAGTTGCAAGTGCTGGTACCAGAGGTGTAATCTCCCGAGGAGCCAGACTGACTTCTGCCCTGGCTTTTCACAACAGTAATGTGGTCAGCCAGGCACAGCCTGGATCCTGCTGCTGTTCCCAAGGTGGAGAAACCACCTTGATGGTAACAGCTTTTTATTGTGGAATGAGGGCTGCTTCAGGTTAAACAATGAAGAGAGTGAGGACAGTGAAGAGGAAAGATGAACAATAAGTTCAGAAAAAGCAAAAAGATAGGAACAGAGACAGTGGGGTCACTGGGGGACAAGAACATGAAAAGATGGTGACAGATGGAGTTGATAGTCCTTTTTTGTTTTTTTGCTTGTCACAAAACCATAGGAAAGCAACCTTGTTGAAAGTGCATGAGAAGAGGTGAAGATTTCTCAGTCAAGGAGCAGGCCTGTTTGAATTGCTGCAGGCTGAGCAGAATGACAAATGAAAATGGAGACGAAAATGGGGGCCTTAGGGGAAATTTGTCCTAGCTCAGTACAGACAGGGATAGTACCAGAATCACACAGACTTATTTATCATCCAAGGAAAAAAGACAAGAGAAACTAGAGAAAATAATGGACTTAGTTACACTTTATTTCTGTGAGAAATACTTTAAATACAAATAGGCAGACGCAATGTTCTTTAATAATACGTTGGTGCCTTTGTGCTTGTGTCTACTCTAAAAAGATAGGAATGCAATGGTTGTGAAAGTGTAAGATTGGCAGTTTTCAAGACAAGTAAACCTGTTCCATCCCTAGTGCCAGGAGAGCATAACCAGTAGAAGCCAAATATGGATGATGTTATGATTTCCATCTCTTGCTGTTAAGTAGCAGATCTCTTTATCTATTTGTCAACCATGTCATTGTTAAAACATTTAAAATGTATTTTTATATCTATCCAATAGCAATTTTTTTTCTTCTACTATTAAACAGGAGGCTTTTGTGAGTTATTCCTTTGAGTGCTTGCTTGGTATGGCAGAACACGTACACACATTCTCTGCCCTTTGCACTGTGCACTTGTATGGAGGGGACAAATCTCCTTTTAACTGTAACTTGTAGCATATTCCCCTCTGAACCATATGACAAAGGACCAAAATAATCACCACAACAACTCACAAAATGGCATTTTATCTGCTCTGATTGCAGGATTTCCATAGGTGGAGAGCTTTATTTTTTGTCGAGTAGTGATATAATAGCCCTGAGAGTTCCACCAGTTTCGTTGTTAACTATGAGGACCTACCTACAGAATAAAAAGAGTTTATTTAGTTCTTCCCTTGCAGTAGTCAATGGAGTGTCACTCAGGTCGAAGTGTAAGATGGGGCCACTTGTCCATTAGGAAGTGGAATGAAACCACTAATTCATTTTACGTAGACTACAAACCAGCTGCCAGACAGTAATAATTTTCAGTCAGAGCTGACCTGGGGTAGATTTAACAAGTGACCTAGAAATGAAAAGCTGGGTAGGCAACTGCAAATCCCCTGAGTTGTTTGGAAAGGCATGCCTCTAAAAGATGTAAAAATGTATAATTTAGTAAGGGACAGACAGTGTGTTTTAATTAATATGCTTGTATTTTTCTAGGTTGGATATTCTTTTCCAGTTTATTTGATACTGTAATTTATGTCAGTATAGAATGGGTGCAAAGTATTATTTCCTAGGAATAGTTACATTTTGTATCGACTTTACATGTAATTAAATTAACCCATGAACAGGAAAGTAATACAGAATCAAATTCCTGCAGGGCAGATTTGCATTTATGAAAATGAATGACAATGCTGTGAGTAAATGCAGTGCATTTTGAAATCACTAAAATGTTTCTTTGGTTGTCTCTGTCAGGGGAGGTACCCAGGAGTGAGTAATGAGACTCTTCAGGGCAGGGGCCATGGCAAAAAAAGCTGACACTGTTAGTTTTGAACAAACATGAATAACAAGGGGGCAAATTATAAAATAATGAATGGCCTAGAGAAAACAGAGGAGGAGCTTATTGTCTTCTAATTTTACAAGACTAAAATAAGGGGACAGTCAATGAACTTAATATAGATGTGACCTATTGCTCTTTGGCTGAGGAAGTCACACAGCTGGGGTGCCTGAGAGCCAGTGGCAGAGGGAGGTCACTGCCCTGGCATGTTGGGAGCACTGCTGTGATTTTCAGATTGCTGAACCTGAGAGTGGACAGGGGTTCCAGAAAGGAGGAGATGCTTTTTAGAATATTGTATATATCCAGAGCTATTCCAATCTGTTATACCTGCTCCCACAGTAATAAGTTTCAGGCAGAAAAAGGATAGATGGCTATTCACTTTTTTTTTTTTTTTTTTTTTTCCTGGTAGGGTTAATATTGTGACATTTTAGTTCTCTAAATTGGTTCATTGTGGAATTGGAGCCCATACAAGGGAAATGGTGGGATTATATTGCCAGAATCAAGACTGACATTAGTGGGGCAAGCCATTAGATCTTCTTACCATTAATGTGAAAATGCATTTTGAGAGATCCATGGAAAATATAATGGCTGGCATGAGGGCAAAAAGCAAAACATCTATCAGCTGGGTGGGGGGTGGGGATGGTTGCATTTTCTCCTGCTGGCCACTGACAAATGAAGGTAATATGTGCTAGCGCCTAATGTGGTGCAGAAATTCCCATATTTCCATTGACATAAACCACAACATTTTAATTTACCTAGAGAGAAGCAAGGACTCCAGTCCTTGCTACATAGAACTTGTCAGTTAAGGCTCCAGGCTTCTGATAATGGCTCTACTTTTCATGTGCTGGATGACTGCGGGCAAACCATTTCCCTGCCACTGCAGCAGCTTAATGCTTTTTGAAAAGAAGATAACACATTGTATACTGGACTCCAGGAAAACCTTGAATACTAGATGATCTCACAGCATGTTGGCTGGGTTAGGAAACATGCACGATAAGTTAATGTTTCTTTAGTTAGGTTTTTAGGAGGGAGAAAACCCAAAAGCAACCAAAGAAAACCAACCAAATTTGGATTTGATCTGTTGGTAAAGGTGACCTCAAATTACCTTACATTGACTGTGGCAATACTGTACCTTAGAAGAGGGGAGACTACAAGTGTGCCCTGTCTGTCACAGTCACAAAGTCACCTTATAGCGCCTCAGTTTACTCCAAGGCCTTACTCCCCAAAGGCTGACCATGCACAGCTTTCACCTCTGCTAAATCAAGGTGATCTGTAGTCTTATTCTATGTCTGTCATGGTACTATTCTACTCATCTTCTGAAACTGCAAGATCTACAAAATATTTTGGTTTTATTTCCAGCCAGCAAGAAACTTTTAGCCATATTTTGGGCTGCTGGAGGGAAATATTGAGCTTTGCAGTTTTCCCTGTAGATGGTGAGGTTGCTGACCTCTATTGAAAGAGTTTGTGGGATAGATGCTGAGCCATTTTTGTCTTCTGCACACCTAAATTTTGCTATTGGTGCTGACAGTTTCATAGTTCCAGTAGGATAGAGCTGTCATCAAGGGAAGTTGAGATCACACAGCATGAAATGGTCCCTCATTTAAACGACACTGAAGGAGAGCTTGGACATGGAGAACAAATAATTTAACCTAAGTGAATGTCCCGATGAGAGGAATGGGGAGGACTGAACATGCAGATGATGATGGATTCCCAGTGGTTTTGCACTGGTTTGAAGGTTTAGTGAAACGTCCTTCTAAACATTGATTATACCTGTAGACACAGAAAATTGGACTCCTCAGCCATCAGTCTATGAATATCTATAGTAAATATCCAAAAAAATTGATAAAGAACAGTTCTTTTTCTGATCAAGGCAGAAAAAGTTTTACCAACTAGGACAAACCTCACCTTTCACTTCTGTTATGGTTTTATCTCAATCCAAATAGAAACCTCTGTATCTGAGGTTAAAGGGAAGTGTTTGCCTGGAAAAAGTCATCAAGCCAGGAGGCAAATAAATTTGTGGCTTAGGCAGAAATTCCCCATTTTGTAGTATACATCCAATCTGAATGACTTCAGAGTTAATAGTGCCTCTCTATGGTTGTCTGCAAAGGGAGTTGCCTATCAGCTGGTTAGGTTAGAATCCTGAGGTTTCTCAGGAAAAAGAAACATGGCTATTTCCTCAAAAATATAAATGAATTAAAAAATAATGAGGACCAACACACAGAGCAGAGCTAACATGAAAATCAATGAATTCAGAATACAGTTCAATGAACTGGACCCTGGGTTAGCATCTCTTCTCTTCAACCTTGAAAATTAAGAAACATCAAACCAACGACTTCTGATAACCCCCTCAAATAAGGCTTAAATTCCTGCAGTGATTCCTTTGCTGAAGTAGCTGCTTTGTAACAATGAGCCCTATACAAAGGCTCCCTGAGGCAGGAAGATAAGCAGGATGCAGCCTTGAAAGTTTGCTGGCCCAGTCAAGACTTTTCATAGCCTTGGGCTACACAGCACCAGTTAATTTGGGGAACTGTTTAACTGACATTTAGTTGTACAATGTTCCTCTCTCTGTGTTTAACTGAAAGCTCTTGGTTACACCAGCTGGCATCATTGTAGTCCATCTAAAATAACTAGAAAGCTGAAATCAGTGAATTTGTGTTGATGGTACAAGAGTGGGTGAAGAGAGTGAAAACAAAGAAGTGAAATTGAGTTTTTGAGTAATTTTCCTTTTCCTTTTGCTACAGTTGGCCTGATTTCTGTGTAAAGCAATGGCCACTGCCACTGACTACTCAACTGCAGCTCCACAATAAACCCCCCTGTTCCTCTCCTTGTTCCTCTCCGTCAGCCCTCCACCCTCAAAAATCCCCTCCTGAACTTCAGTCTGAAAGCAGAAGGAGCTACACACATTCTGAACATCCAGCAATTGCTAAATACATCTCTATTGTCAGATTAGTTTTTGTGTAGAACTGAGACCACTGACGTTTTCTTTTGTTTGTGATGTTCCCATGTTTGTGTCTCTCAGAGGTCTGTAAGAACATGATACTTTATAATTTCTAAGCATCTTTTCCTTACTTCATTGGACATCTCACACCAGTAACCATTTTCTGACCACTCTGCAGCCAAGGATGCAGGACATGACCACTCGGGGGGGATGGCTCAGATCTTAGGTTTCTAACTTAAGAGGTTGTCACTCAAACTGAAAATGAGAGAGCAAAGTTAAAATGGAAAAAAAAAAATTGTCAATATCTTACAAGAACATAGACAATACACTGAATTTTTTAAACATATAAACTAATATTTCTGATCTTTAGCAAAACTTTATTGTGTTGCTAAAAGGAGGTCTGTTGTATTTTTGAAAGTGGAAATTTGAAAGGGAAAGAAAGCTCCGGTGATCAGGTTCTAGTTTCCTTCCCTTAATTGCAGACCCACCTAAAAATAAAGCCTTGGTGTGGTGTCACATGAGAGGAGAAAATGCCATCAACCTGCCACAGATGGCATCCTGGTTTCTGTGGTTCATGGTGAGCATCTTCTGTTCATTGACATAATCAAAAGGCAGTTGGTGGCATCAATTGATCTGAAACCTCCTGCCCACTGGCACTTTTTCTGCTTCTTACCTCAAAGTTTTCTCTGTTTGGTTTCTGCTGTAAGTGAGAAATGGACTTACTCCTTGAGCTGAGGATTTCTTGGTGTAATTTATATTAAAGACTTTTTTTTTCCTGCCTTGAACAGTAGTAGAAACAAATATAGTACAATCAATTCTTTGTCAGAGAAATTTTTGTTAAAATATTATTTTCTCTTTAGAAATCTGCTTTTTTTGTTGTTGTTTTACCTCTGTTTTTTAAAAGCAGAAGAGACATCTAGTAAAAACAAAACTTATGGGAACAAATCCAACTCAGTCTTCTCATCATCTGTGGGACACTTCCCTAGAGATCTTAACATCATATGTAAATGGAGGCAGTGTGAACAAAAACACAGCAGTTCAAGTAATTTTTATGGCATGATGCCCTCTTCTCAGTAACTACATTGATTAAAAGGAAGTAACTCAGTTTTAGAGAGCTTGAATGATGTGTCTATGCACACTTAAAAACAGATTTGGGGAGACTACTTGCACAGAAAAGCGTACAACCAATGCAAATCTTTCTCTTTCTTTTCTTTCAAATAATGATGCATTAATAAAGAATGAAATCTTTTGTACCAAGAAAATTTTGAATAGTAAAGTGTAGAGCAGTTGGAGCTGCAGGCAGCACAAGGAAAGGTGTACAATGGATATGGACACAGGTAAGAGATTTCAGATCTTGCAGGCCTAACGTGTCAGAACTCTGAATAAGAACTTACATTCCAGCAACATTTCCTATTGCAAGATTTCCAAGATTTTGATGAGAGCTCAGAACAAAAGCTGCTCTGTTCCTCCTGGGGTTTGTGTCAACCAGTTGTCTTATTATTCCTGATACTTTGCCAATTATATTGTACGCTTGGAGAAAGGGATGAAAAAGCAGCTTTTTCTCCTTTAAAGAGATTTAAACTTCAAAATCTTGTTAGTGTGACTCTGAGCTGCAGAAGGCTGGCTGAAATGCCAGCTATGGAGTACAGCAGAGGCACTGCTGGCAACATTTTTACAAGGTTCCACATAATGGCATTTCTGTGTGATGATCTTAAGGTTATAGATGCTTCCATAAATAATAGATTTAATTTTTTTTATGGGTAGGAATTGTAGGACAATAGATGGGATTAGAAACAAATCCAACATGACGACCAATCTTTATTTTCTACTTTTCTTCCATTTTCTCTCATTGTCAAGGCTTGGATTTACAAATTTATAATTATTTAAACATATTTTTGATACAAATATATTTAATTTGGTTGTGTCAGCTGCCTTAAACATTAAAGCCACATAAAGAGGCACAGTCTTATATGTATTAACTTTAGGAAATACTTTAAGGAAATGTGCTTTTGTACTTGTATCTTTGGAACAGCTCTGTCTTAGTAGAAATGCATTATTTGTATTTGCATTTTATTGTGTGTGTAGATAACCTTTAACACAGGTCTGGCAATGCCACAGAATAATTTATGTTTTAAACCTACTTCCAGCTCTTAATCTGCATTTTTAAATTTTATTTCTAGTATTTTCTTTTAAGATATTTTTTGCAGTCTTTAACTATCACTTAATCAAGCCTTCTATTTTAAAAGTCTTAGGGAGTAAAACCCCACTGATTTCTTCCATTTTTAAAATCAATGTTTTAAGCCCCTTCTGATAGCTTTACTAAGACAAAATTTCCACCAAACATGATCAATACAAAGTGAATAATTTTGGCTTCAGCTGTATTTCCTTAGCTAAAACTATCAGAATTTCATTTATTATTAATGCTACTAGTCTTGATTGTCTTAAAAGATCACAATCTGCAATAAAAAATGGTGTTTCAAAAGTTCAAATCCATGCATAACATACTCTGAACCAGCACCAACTGGAGAAATTTTGAGTAATTTGGATCTGATGTGAGAAAGTAGTTCTCAGATTTTCTGCATGTGGACATTTGGACTTGTTAATATTAGTAATACAGTAGCTGAAGTATTTTTCAGTGAGAAAGCTATCAAATACAACAAAGGAACTTTCAGGAAGTTTATGAGAATTTTAAATATTTTGTTGCTGATACTGTCCAGAATCAGAAATGAAACTGAAAGCTGGGTCATGGGAGAAACAGTCATAGGGAGCCAGATGTCGTTTTCCCAGGACTTAAACTAAAACCACACCAAAGTATGGAGCTGTGAAGAAAAGTCCTTTGCACCAAGGAAAGTCCTGTGGATAGCAGGAGATGGAACAGTAGCAGGAGGGAGGAGCAGTAACAGAGCTGCAAATACAGCCTTGGTCAAAGATACCTTTGAATCTGCTTGTTATTTTAGGGCAATTTTTTCAATAGGAATTGTTATTTAACACATGTTCTCTATTTATATTTGTATTTGTATTTGTATTAATACATCTTCTTTTTCCAGTAGAAACTCTGTTCTTTTATAGTCCAGATTTCCCATGCAGCACAGAGCAAGATCACTCTTAATTAAGGAAACAGATTATGACAACTATACAAATGATTATTTTACTGTCTGGTATACCAAATACTCATAAGGATCAACAAAAACTAAACAAATCCTCGTGGGGTGCCCCACCAGTAGTCACAGGGCTGGTGGCAAAATCACATATGTGAGATCATAGAAATATTAGAAGAATTCTAAGGATAGATGAAGTTTTTATATGCTTTTCGAATTTTTACACTGTTATATAAAACAGTAGAAGGAAGCAAAGAAATTGGTTTATTGCTGCTATAAATTAACCTAAAAGAAAGACTTAGAGGCCATGGGTCTGAATCATGATGTTGGTATTAATGACACAGGAAGGAGCGTTCCTTGTGTAGCACTGCAAGTTTATAAAATTGAAATGTCATGCTCGTGCTGTATTTCATAGATGGGAGATAAATGGGACTACATGTCATGAAATATGAGGACTAAGAGAATCTGGTATGAGCACTTTGTGAAATTATAAAGGTTAAAAAATGTTACCACGGTAGAGAATCTCCATCATCAAATCTAGGGAAAATGAGGTCTTTGCAGAGTTAATTTCATTGAATTTTTTTTTTTTCATACACTACTTAAAATGTGTTGTTGAGGACTGGCAGAGGGCATGCTGCAGAAAAAAAGATCAGAGGGAAAGGTTTGTCTGTAAGACATATTCAGTGGAGGAAGACTGTTAATGGTATTGAACTCTTATGCAGCATTTTATTTGTAGATATCCAAATGCTCTGATGCAGAAAACCATTATCTCTGTTTTACAGATGGTGAGATGGGGACATAAAGAGTTATCTCCCAGGGCCATGTTGAAGATTATGAAGTCAGGAGCAGAACTGACTAGATCTCTTTAACTCTGTCTCAGGACAGCACAACAGGTATGGATTTGTATATTCTTGAGTAGCTACACTCACTATCATCCCTAGATAGTTCAGCTATCTCTTGATTGCACAGCAATGCTCCCTTTCTGCTGTAAATTTTGATAGCATTTTTTATATTGATGCAATTTACTACAGACAATTTTGCTGAAGCAATAAGGCAGGTTACCATTCCATCAAGACTAATAGGAGTCTTTAGGGGAATGCTGGTATGGGGTCAAGTAAGCCTCCTCCTTCTCCTCCTCCTCTTTTTGTTATTATTATAGTTACTCCTTGTTTGGGTAGTGTCTGCAATGTTCTGGGCAATTTCCCAACATAAAAGAAGGCAATATTTCCTTCCCTACGAGGTTACATGATAAAAAGACAGACAAAAAGATAAAGAGTAGAAAAGGTCAGAATAGAAACCATTAGTGGTTTAGCATCTTGTCACGTTTAGTGAGTTTACTGAGTCACTGAATAATCTCCAGGAATCCCTGTCTGGCCATGATCAGCCAAAAAGAAGGCTCTTCCCATTTTTACTAATTTGACCTGTTGGTGTGTGGATGACTGCTGCCCATTCTCAAGAAAATCATCTTTTTTGCCCCAGCTGTTGGTTTGGGAGGGCACCATGAAAAACCTAATGTTTAAATAAAGTTTAGACATAGAGCACCAACTGATACTGACCCATTCTGCACAGAACTTCAATAATCTGTACGTGCTGGCTGATTGACTGATTTTTTAGTCTGTGAATGGGGAATATTTTATTAAAAATACAAATCAGTGCACAGGGGAAAAGCTGCACATACAAGCAATTGGTAATAATCCAGTTCATAATAACATTAGAAAAAAAGAACACTTAAAAAGCCAAATGCTACAGAGAACAGTAATAGGACAGATTGTCTAAGGCTTTTTAGTCCTCAATTCAAATCAAGTTTAGGTCTGTATCTACCAAATGTTACTGTTTGATTGTTTTTCAAAGGCCTATAATAAAGATATTTACCTGTCTTAATTTGTGTGCTTACAGCATGAAAATGATGACTGCAATAAGAATCTTGTTTTAGCAGACTTCATAGATGCCCTTAATTTACTTTTGACAGTGTGGGGACATTTGGAAGCTCTTTATAAATCCTTTCGGGGAATTCCACCTGCATAGAGACCACATCAGATGGGTTACTATCTTTACAAGATTAAAAAATGTGTATTTATAAAATGTAAGCATCAGAACAGGGCTGAAAAGAATGATTACACTTCTGAGCTCGATTGTTTTCAAAATTCAGAACTTGGCCAATTGTTTTGATATTATTAATGAATAGAATTTTGTCTAGGATGATGTCATTTATCCATATTGCCACATTAAACCACTTCATAATGGTATAATTAACTTAGTAAGAGCAACCTATTCTTCCCACATGATTCTATTGCTGTATCTTTAGATGCTATGAAAGATACTCTTTCTCATCTTACAACACACATTAAAAGATAGATAAAAACAGAAACAGCACAAAATGAACCTCAGAAAGGAACAGGATGCTTATCATCACAAGAATGCCCAGATAAAATCTAGCAAACATGAAAGATGGGAACAGGGGAAAAAAGATCTTCCTAATTGCTTTATAAGCAGAGTTTGCAAAAGATACCTGAAAAAATATGCAAATTAAAATCTCCAATGCCAGGTTAAAAATACATAAAAATTTAAAACAATCAGGTAAGAAAAATGCTAAAGAAAAATTAAGAGAAGAGTGACAATATTTTCATCTTGAGTTTTTTCCTTGGATCATATTTCTTATGTGAACTAAGTATTTGTAGATTTGAAATAAATTTTGAAAAATTAGCATTTTGCTGAAATTTGTTTCATTTTAACTGTTGTTTCTTATACCTTAGCATCTGTGAAGACTGGGGATTTCTAAACTGAAAAAAACCCTGTTCTTTTAAAATATTGTAATTGCTTGCAACATACTGCCAAGTTTTTGGAGTATCTAACTTGTTACTCAGTTATTGATAAATTCCTTTTCTTTGGGTTTATGTCTAATGGTGAGCTTTCACAAGCAACTTATGCAAGGGTTAACTGTAGACTGTCACACAGAGGGGTGTTTTCAACTCTCTGGAAACTGGAAAACTCAGTATTTTCAGTGTTAGTTTTCAGTAGGATCAGTGAGCTGATCTTGTTTATCCTTTGGCTGTATGATCTCTAGAGCCCACACAAGGGAAGTGGTGGGAACACGCAGCTGGAGATAAAAGAAAGTTGGATTGCCCTGTTCAGGAGCAGTGCAGTCTTAGATCAGCTTAAATTGACTGTGAAATCTCACTTTTAGTAGAGAGAGAAATTTACAGAGCGAGGACATTGGCACTGATGTCTGATTTCCGTCTTACAGGGGTTGAAATTAGAAGTAACTTTATTCAAGTGAGTAGGCTTAAAATAGTCGGGAAGTGCTAGGAATATTTTTTAAATTAGGAAGATTGTTATACCCATCAAAAGAAACAAGTTCATTTCTTCAGTGATCTATAAAAAAGCTTTGTATATATATTTCATTTGCATCTTTACAGGCTTCCCATTTATGCACAGGTCCTAATGGGACTGTGGGATCTGCCCAGGCTGACTTATCCCTTAATAAATTTACGTAAAAAGTCAAAAAAAACCCCCCCAAAATGGAAATATGTGTAACAGCTTTCCCAGTGGCAGGCTGTGGCTCTATCAAAACAGATCTTTCTTATGTTAGGTGTCTCTTTTCCTTGGAAATTGGTGGTTGGAGGTGAACATTGCTGTATTTTAGTTTCAGTGGACAGCATTTACTGACTTGCTGCCAGGGCACAGAGGTCACCGAGAGCCCTTACAGCCCCTGTGGCACCTCTGCCACCCCACCCATGGCTCAGGACCCCGTCTGTGCCCCCAGTGAGGTGCCACAGCCCTGCCCAGCCCTGCTCCTTGCCTCTGTCACCAGGCCCTGGTGGTGTCCTGGGGTGTCCCCAGCTGCCCCAGCCTGCCCCACTCCCCCAGTGGGGTGCTGAGACAGGCCCTGGCTGCTGCTGGGCTGCAGTTTTACTGTGGCAAAGCAGGCAGTGGTTTCAGCTCTTCCGCTGTATCGTAAATCAATATCCATCACAGGAAAAAAAATGGATATTCTGCTGGTTGTCTCTTGTTTTTTTAATTCTGCCATCTCATGCTTCTTCTGGGGAAATTTATTTTATAGTAATTTTGCACGGAGCTAAATGTATATTTATTACATTTATTACATGAATCATTACTGGCCAATCAATTGCTATCTGATACAATTATTTTCTAGCAGAAAAGAAATTAAACTGATAACTGGGCAATCTCTTTGGTCAGTAAAGTTTAATGTTTAATGACATTATTGAAATGTTATTACTGTGGTATTGATTTTCTTATTAAACATTACAATTGGAAACATAATTTATGCTATTTTGATTGGGTTTCTCTTTAGACCAGAAATATATTTTTCCACTTTATCTTAGAAAAGATTTTTTTATAACCTTGATATTTCTGGCTGTCTGACTTGAGTAGTCTGAGATTTCTTTTTGTTGTTAAGTGGGGGAAAATTCTTTGTCTGTCACTCATCTTTGAAACAGAAGCAATGCTTGAGAGAGAGCTTCCCTGTCACCTTCTTGTGTCTCCTTTTGTTTATCTGACACTGTTGTGAGACATTTGGAACCCTCCAGCTCAATATAAAACATTTGTTTGGCAGGTTGGGCCTCCTTATCCTTTGATGGGTACAACACATGTGAAGAGGAGTTGTTGGACACATCTGATCTTGTTCTATGTGGCTGAATCTATAAATTCTGATTTAATAACTTAGAAAAACTCTCCTCCCCGTCCTTGAAAAAGATCAGCTCCAAACTCTGTCTACTGAAAATATTTCAGTTTCAGATCAGAGCAAAATAACATATTGCTGCTGTTTAAGCATTGTTGTTAAAAACCTACTGCTTCACATTTCTGCTCATTTTCTGCTTTGTGAGTGATCTTTGCTGGGATTTGAAGCCAGCTGAGAAATGTGCTTTGTGCTGTGCACGTGCCCAGGCAGTCCATTCCATTTTAGACATCACAGCAGAAGCAAGACTTTTGCTGTTTTCTGTAGTTAATAGAGATTAATTTTGAATTCATACCAAATTTATACCAAGTTTCTTTATCTGGAAGGGTACATAGAGAAATAGAGAAAGAAAGAGCTTTTGAGATCAAAAAATCCACAGTGCATAGGTGAACTTGGATATTTATTTATTTTATGTAAGGAAAATGCCACATAAAACTGCTCAACTAATTAAAAATGCCATCAGATTTTATTTTCAATAAAATATATTTAGATGCACACCTTACAAGTTCAACTAGCATTGTTCAGTGCATGGGAAAGAACTTGCTCCCAGTGGTTTGAGTAGGGAAGTCAAAACTGGCCTCTTGCAAACCATTTTTTCTGCTCTAAGGATTTACACTTTGCCTGTGCCTGTTTTTCAGGCTGCTTCAGCAGAGCTGCTGTGTCCTGGGCCATGCAGAGCAGCGTTTTGGGAGACTGGGGACACACCAGTAAATGCTCTGAGAGCTTGTTTGCACATCTGCTAGTTATTGAATTGCTCCATTTGGTCAAGTGATGGACAGGCATGTTTTAATAATTTGAAGATGCTGGGTTCAAATCCAGCTGGCTTGGGGAGAAAAAAAAGTTATGTGAATGTACAACATTCACCTTTGAGTTACATGTTCTGTCCACTTGATGCATACAGATCTTTAGAATGAGAAAATCTTCGTTAGAAAATGCTGTAAATATCTAGCAAAAAGCATTTTTCCCTCCCTGAAGTGATTGTTAGTAACCTATCACCATAATTAAACAAGAGGATAATAATTATCTTCCCTTCCTAAACACTTCTAATCCCTTTATGTCAAACCAGGTGAGGCACAGAACATTATTAATTGTCACTGGTCCAATCTGGGACACAGATAAGACATATTTGACTGATTCTGTTAACCTTTGCTATGAAGAGGAAAGATGAGTCTCAGGAGAAGAATGAGCAAATTGAAATTGCAAATTCAGGAAACAGTATTGCAACTTCAATTACTTGAGTGAGGAAACAAATTGAAGCTCTGTCACAACTTAAGTTGCAAAATGTGAAAACACCAGGCATAAGTAAAACAAAACCTGTCATTAAATCCATTTATCCATTTTGATAATGCTTTTTAAGTTTTTTCCCCTGAGACTGTAGACTTCTTTATCTTATGGGGAATTGTGTGCAAGAAAGGTTTAAAGCACTGTAAATATATCAGAGAAGTTTTATAGAAGCTGCAATAATTCTACTAATTACATTTATTGAAAAATACAAAGCTAGCATTTAATTGGGATAAACTAAGTTTCACTGACTAGTTACTGAGATATTTTCCAACATATTCCCTTACCTTAATATGGTCTTCAATTTGTTTCACAATTCAACCTCAGCCTGAGCCCTTGTATCTTTAAAATGATTGCCAGCCCCTGAATATCCAGCTTAAAATGTTGTGTTTGCTTTTCAGAGATTTACACATCTGTATTTTCACTCCAGACCAATGTACATGCAGGTACCAGTTTATCCCACACTCCTGCCTTGTGTTTCTTCCTGTGCTATTGCATCACCAAACCCAGTTCAGTGTTGCCATAGCAAATCTAGCAGTAAATAGTGGCACTAAAGTTTCATTTGAAGAATGGGTCCATAATCTCAAAATTAATATGCAGATTTTCAGAATGCAAAATGCTACATTGTCTTCAAAGTGTAGACCCAAGCCTGTGGGTCTGCACTTTGGACTTTACACTTGCATTTGATTTTGCATTTACAAAATATTGATGACAAAGGAAACTTCACTTGTTTTTATTGTAGTTTTTTGCCTTTTCTTGAAGAGATTTGACATCTCTTGTGAATAAAATAGTTACTAATAATGGTGGCATGTGCTAATGACCTCTGTGTACGCAGTAACTATTAACAGAAGTAAAGCTTTTGTAAAGCTTCTGAATTCATGTGGTTTGCACTCTTGCCAGGTAAATTGACAGTATTTTACTAAAGCTTCAAATGTTAAAAACCTTCTTTCATACAGAAACTGCCCAGCCTATTATGAAAACATGTAGTCAATAAAGAGGAAGCTTTTTAAAATCCCTGTCTTTTATTTCAGTTTTCCCATGTGTTGCAATTTAAAAGAATCTATCCACATTCTAAAACAGAAGCTGGTTCCACAAAACATGCATGTGCTGAAGCCCCTTGGCTTCAGGAGGTCTCTAGGGCATGGCTAAGCCCAGCAGTGACTTGATGGCCACTCTTTTAACAGGGGAAAATATTTTTTGAGGTTCATTGTAACAAAGAAGTCAAGGCAATAAACAAGAGAAGTTGGAAAGCAAAAAACCCAAACTAGATTAAAAAGGAACTTCAGAAAAAAAGTCATCTGAGCAAGGTTTGTGGAAAATACCAATGTTGTTTGTGTGGTGAAGTGTTAGATCAGCTGTGAGCTCTTGCAGATGTTTGACAATGCAGAGTTTACCTTCTGTGTCTGCAGGCTCCAGTGCCTGAATTCTGCAGAGAAATATCTTCTGTAGGATACATAGGGTGCAGCTGTATCAATCCTTCCATTGTTTATAGACATAATGGGGATGATGCCTCTCAGAGAGGCAGAGGCAGAAATTACCTTTGCAGTTTTTGAGCTCCAGGCTGTGGGACAGATCAGAGCAAAGGGAGGTTGGTTGCAGAACACTAGGGATGAATTATAGTTCCAGATAAATTAAGTGTACATGAAATTTAAACTTCAAATTTATCCTGCAGAGTGGAATTAGGAAGATTAGAGTGTAACTGCTGCAGCCCTGGTGTGGAATAAAACTCCTGCTTTCAGGGATCTGTGTACATCTAGATTAGGACTCTGGCAACCACCAGTTGCTCAGATGTCAATCTCTCAATTTGCTTCAGCAGTGTTATCCCTGACTTGCAGAGCTGCACGTCTGTTAGGTGTTAGACTTTCTTCTGCACTGGCTTGTTCAGTCCCCAGAATGAGCCCTTGGCTCTGCTGTAGGCACGTCCCCTTGTCTCTGTAGTGTTTGTGTAGAAACGTGGTCCCGGGAGGTAACAGCAACAGACCAAGCGTAGCTGCTGGGGAAATCGTTGGGGAGCTCTGATGCAAACAGGATGTGATATGTTTCTGGATGTGGGCTGTAAAGGCTTTGTGTGAACCTGTGGAACACTCTAGAGCTCAAAAGTGCCGAGAGGCAGGTCCCTAGAGAAGTAAAAAATGCTTTACAATAGAGCGACAGAGGAGCAGGAGAGAAGTGCCTAATGGAGCAGGGATGCTAGCAGTATTCTGGGAGCTGAGAGAGAGCTAAAATCAAGGTTTAGGAAACCAAGGAATAAAGATATCAAAACCCAGAGCTTTTGAATGGCCTGGTTAAGAGAGCCTCAGGGAGTTAGGCATCCTGTCAGTGTTCCGTTTATGGTGGACATACAGTGTTTATGGAAATGTATGCAGATAGATTAGCTCTTTGGAACACTGTTGGAAAATTGTCAACAATTCTTTGCTCTGTTTTTCTATAAACATTTATATTATACATTCTTTTATATTTTATGCTTCACAATGACATTTGGCTTTGCCAAATGTATCTCAGAGGAACTTCATTATTTTTGTATTGTTTGTGGTATGAGCATGAACTTTGACTTCTGCCTTCCAATTTAGTTTGGTGTCTAGCTTTTTCTGTCTGGGTCACTCATGTTACAGCTGGAGTTTCCTGTTTTCAAACCCATATCAGCCAACCATGTAAACCTGAGGGTCAGCTCGTTTAGAAATGATGCATGATTCCAGTCACTTGTTTACTGAAATAAATTAGATTTACGTAATGAACGCTGTCAGGTGCTGTATCAATCTTCTGCACTAGTCAAAGTACTTCCTTATTTACAATTCTTGTTTCTTGATGTGCAACTTAGCCACTCAAAAATGCCTTATTTCACATGGAGGACAAATGAAAACTTCTTTCAGTCAAGTCTATTATGAATTTTGTAAGCCTGATATAAAAAGTCATTACTAATGAAAGTTAATGGTATTCTATGTGTAAAATCTTGGGTGAAATAGTAATAATTTTGGGTCTAATATCATACTCTGTATCTGCAACTAAAAATGTCCATATGTGTGTTATCCCCTCTATCTGGGAGAGGAAAGGAGAGTGGAGGGACATCCTTGGGTACACATGATCCTGAAATCTAGCACTTCCTAGAGGGAATGTTTTTTTAGGAAATAGGAAATGCTGTTTCCTGACTTTAAAAAGAAACCTCACAGTTTCTGTAAGGATGGCTGTGGTGGGTCAGTGGGAGCTTCCCAGATTCATCTCTCCAAGAGTAGAAATGCCAGGTCATCTTAGAGAAAGGGTCCCCACAGGGGGTCATCTAGACATTTGTTCTCTTTGGGCTGTTCTAAGGGTTCTAAGGAATGCAAGACACTTTGCCTCTCTCTTGGCTGTGAGTGCTAGATTTTCTCAAAGTGGCTTTTTGATGCCATCATTTCTAAAAGATCAGCTACATTGCCAACCACAAGGATAAGCTTCTCCTCCCTTGCTCATCAGCAGGCCTCCAAAGCATCATGAGATTTGCTTAAGTCATGAGAATTTGAAGCTGCCATACTTGTGAAGTTCTTTTTGTTTGACTTCTTGTTTTTGTGTCTTCAGGATACACCCAAGTCACACTGGCCAGTGTTCCTCCTTGAGGTCACATGGTGGCCCACAATTACATCAGCAGAGGCCTGAACCAAAACACAAAGGTGTTATGTGCAATAAAATCCTGAGAGTTCCAAACACTGTAGCAGATGGAGTGCAGTCAGAACTGGCTTGCTCTTCCTTTTCTGATTCAGCATGAATTCAGAATAACTTTTATTAAATCTGAAAAGTGTTTATTCTGCAGCAAAAGGAAGTACATGTTCATCTGGTTTGTGTTGCTTGATTAACTATGTCCCCAGAAGTGATAACTATTAATTTAAAATAAAAAACATTTAGAACACTTAGGTGTTGCTTTTATTTACAATTAAGGGATCTTTGCAGGGCTCTAACAATGTAAAATGGCTCTTAAGTGCATTGAAATTGCATTTAAGCTGCAGCAAGGTAACAAGGATAATTTCCACTGATTTTCCTGTCCATTTAGGGTTTCTGATCACAGCTAAGGAGCTGCCTGTGTTTGATGAACAGGCCGACAACTTGCCTGAGCAAAATGTGTATAGCTTCTTCATATATGAGATATTCATTGCCAGTAGAAAGTATATTCTAATCAGTGTACTTGTCTGTCTTGTGTTTTTAAAAATCAGTTTGTTGGATAGATGATGATATGATGTGAGTTTCACCTCAGACAGATTCAGATTGTCAAAGCAAATGTTGCACTAAGGGTGTGAGTGGTACTAATGGAAATAACTGGGTCACAGACAACCGTGAGAGGAATCAGAATATTAACATTTTCTTTCACTTGACATTCATAATATATGATTGAGAGCTTTGTGCATATTTGACCAGGCCATTGTCAGCCTCAAATCTGAGGTTTATATTTTTGTATTCACAGCTTTTAAGCCCCAGCAATTTTCCTATGAGTCAATTTTGTTTGTGTGAACCTACAAGGAATTATAAAGTTGAACTTTACCTTGTAACTTTTAAAAGAGAGAGTGCTGGCAGCAGCTGGGGGCTGTGGCCCTGTTAACATCCTCCGTGAGTGGAAGTGCTGATGGTTTGTTCCAGGCAGACTCAGGTATTGTGCTCATCCCTGGAGGCTCTTCCCTCTGTACACTCAGCCAGATGCTTGGCGTGCTCCCTGGGAGCAAGCGTGCACACAGTGAATTAATCTGGCAAGCTTTTAATATGCAAATTTATACATATATACACACACACATGCACAGAGAAACACAAAGAGAGGTGCAGGCACATATTGGTATGCAGAGTGATCTTTCTTTGTTTTAGAGAAAATAAGGTCAGACAAGTGCAACATGGAGAAGGAAGCACATTCTCCTTCTCCAGGGAATTCCTTCTGTAGGCTTGTGTCAGCAATGCAGAATATTCCTGCTCTAGGATGGATGAGGGAGTGTCACCATTATGATCCGGCTCTGAAGGTTCTAAGCAAGAAGCTGTCAAAAAGAGCCTTTACCCTAAAGGTGTATAAAATAATTTGTACGTCTTGCCAGGCAGCAAACTGGTGAGCACCATATGATTAAAATGAATGGTCTTAAACTTTATTCATCATTCTGGTGGGTGTCAAGGCAGGACATATTTAATACATTCATGAAAGTGAGTGTTTCAGGGGACATGCATTGCTATAATTTGAATTGTTGGCATTTCCTGAGGGTCAGCACCTCTGTACTCATGTTCTGCATTGTTATGATCTAGTGGGTAGATAAGAAAGAGCAGCCTCTCGGGTGTGAGCATCCTAGAGCTGGATCACGTGGGGTGTATCTATTTTTAGGGCACCCTTTTAAGCTGTGGTGTTTCTGTGTCTGTAACCTCAGTGGCACAGTTTGGTCTCTGCTCTACCAGGGTGCAGAAGCAGTTTTGTGACTGTTGGAAACCAAGCACTATGCAGAGAGCAATACTCAGGGTGTGGATACAAGGTGCCTCTTACAGAGGAATGTGCATCTTCTTTGAGGATGATCTCCCACCAGTTTGCTTTCTGCATGTGGGATTTTGCTGGTAACAGGAACATCACAGTGGTGATAGGACTGAGGAATTCAGGGGCAGTTATACAGTCTAACTTAGAGGTAGATGCTGAAGTGTTCCTAGGCCTTTGCCTTTGGATGGTCTTTTACAGAGAACTTGGTAAATCCTTGTTGGGATCAAAGGAGAGAATCTGACATAGTCAAGGTGGTAAGAGCTGGACTGGCCAAAATGTCAATTCTTAGTGGAGAGGGCTTGGTGAGACTGTAAGTAACAGATCTGTTGTATGCCTTAACAGTAAATAGTGACAGAGCTGGGACCAGTGTAGCATTCAAATGGTTCCTTAGGCTGACATCACTGAAGAACAAATCAGGAGTCCCTCATCTGTTTGTTTGTGACATACAAACTTTTCTTCAAAGATATTCAGTAGCATTCCTACTAGGAATAGTGTTTAATTTAAATTAACCCTGTAACTTATTAATTACATAAAGTGCACTTCGGTTTTCTAGGCTGCTGCAGAACTTGCACTGATGATAGAATAGCATCCCTTTAAGTTTGGTATTATAGTGGTCTCCCATGCAAGATAAGTTTCAGCCCTTACCTAATTAAAGCTCAAATTTATTAACTCAGACAAGATGTTAAAAAAATTGAGAGCTTCAAGCTGCAGTGATAATTCCTAATGCTCCTATCTTACTCCAGTAGAAATTATATGTACTCCTAAATTCTCCTTCAGGAATCCTCAGTAACCTGTAAGAGCTCTCTAATTCTGCCATGAAGATTAATTTGTATCTGTGGTGAATATTTGAAACACTGACTCTTGCTTGTAATTCATCTAGATTAGGCTTCTCCTCTGCTGTGATTTTACCTAATAGTGATGCAGCTTCTCCATCTAGCAAATGAATAAAAGCATGAACTCCAGCAGCTGCAGGAAATGTTCTGTGGTGCAATATTTTCTTTTTGTTTATTTCTGTCTTCAGAGATTACATGTGATAACAAAAACTTAAAAAAAAACCTTTCCCTATTTCTTGGATGAGACAGAAGGGGATAAGAAATGGAAAGTACAGTACCAGGTAGCACACAGTCCTGAGTACTGATTTATCCCCACATTAAATCCAGCATTTCACTACAGAGAACCTGCTGCTGGATGATTTTCTGCTTCAGACAGTTTCTCTACAAACTTCCTCATATTCTGTTCATATGAGGAGGGAAAACAGCTGGAACTGGTGTGGTTTACTGAGTAGGCAAGTCCCGTGCACGGGAGCCAGAGACTGTCTTGCGTTAATCTGGGCTCAAGATTCTGACTCATTATGTGATCCCGAGCAAATCATTTGACCTTCTTGATCTTCTGCCAGCTCAGACGGAAAATTAGGTAAAAAGCAAAGACTGCAGTGGAAACTTGGTTCTGTGACTGAACTGAATAGATGAAATGAGTAAATGTACAGGTGTTTCCCTGCCTTTACACCAATGGGAGGCACAACAGGATTCAAACAAAAGACAGAAAACAGCATGTTTGGCATTTTTTTCTGGCTAAGCAGTCTTTCCTAATATGTAGCATTTCACTGGAAACAACCCATTACAAGTATGTTCAAACAAAGCAGTTCAATGTGCTGTTATTACCAAGGTGCCATCCACAAGGAATGTGAATTTGATAGCCACAGTAATTTTTTCTGCTCTTATGTTTTCCCCTGGCTTTGGCATGGCATTCAATAGCCCTCACTTCCACTTGTCCTGCCTTGAGCAGAAGAGTCCCAGAAGTTCAGAAACTACTATGAAAGATTCTGCTCAATGGGTGGAAAGGGTTCCCACTCTCAGAATTGCAGGGTCTAATTCCTGCTTCTCCCACTCTCTCACACTGAACCTCTGTTTTCATCTTGCCTGTCTCTAAAGTATTTGCATTGAAATGTTCTGTAATATACTGAAATTAGCAGTACTTGAAAATTCGAGGATCGAGTACTCAATTAAAAAACTTGGTTTGCTTTGAAAAAAAGATTCATTACTTATGAAAGTGTGATGAATGCAATGGCTGTGAAAATGTTCAGGTTTTAGTGCCTCTAGGAGGGAAGGTACAATTAGCAAGGGAAAGGAATAAAGTTCATGGTATAGTCTGAACAGGAATTAAACATAGATACAAAGAAAAGTTTTACATTATATTCCTTCTCCACTCACATTACTAAAGCTCCTTTAAAATCTGAAATTCTGGAAAAAATTGTTACAGTTGTGGTTGTATCATAGGCCACTTGATCAATCTTGTTATGATGTCACCAGAGCTGCAAAATTACTTCAAGTCTTACTCCCCACATTGCTTTTATAATTTTTCTTTGCATATCACTGTTACATTAGAAACTGTTAACACCAGCTGTGAGTTTGTTTGACATTCCACTAAGAATTCAAGGGTGACTGACTTAGTCCTAGATGTAGTTTTATTACATTGTTTTATTTTTATTACCATGCCGTGGAAAACATGTTCATATTACTGAAATCCATCTGAGAGAGATCTTATTACCTGAAAAAAAATGGGGGTTTTGATCTTCATACATCAAAGGTAATCCTTTTCCACTCCACAGCTGGTTTAGGACCAGCCACGTGAATGCCACTTTTATAAGTGTTTTCTGAGAACATCAGAAACCTCCCTATTCCTCAATGCCTTTAGTTTACATGTTTTTTATTTTTCTATCTAAAAATGTGTAACTATCTAATAATTATATTTTATTTCCTCTGGTGCAAAGCAGACTCCAGCCATAGATGCATTAAAGCATTGACTTGGAGTAAGGAAATTTTATTTCCATTGTTATTAAATCTGGGATGTTTTCCCTATTTAAGAGATATTTTCTCTTTTAATATTTTCAATTACTATGTGAGCCTAAAATTATTTTGAGTTTTTCTGGCTTGAACATCTATTGCCTCTGCTGGACTTCAGCCAGGTGCAAGCTACCTACAGTAAAGGCAAGATAAAATCTGAACCTTGAGCTAATCTCATCCTGCAGAAACTCCTGTCTTTGAAACAGAGGTAAAACTTTCATCTGAGCTTCTGGGAGGAGTGTCTGAAAACAGAACTGAGATCTGAATTTCACAGCCTGATCTTGTCTTGCTGATTGGAATTGTCCTATAGTTACACCAAAGTTATTTTGATTAGAGTAGTAAAGGAAACTGTTTCTGATTCAGTCTGATTCACCATGCCCAGACTTCTTTCTCATGACTGATTAAACAAAACACCATTTATTGTGTGTGTAGGTTACCATGGGGACAAGAAACACTGAACATCAATGAAACTGATTAGAAATTGTGATTCTTTATTTTCAGAAACTTACCTTTTGTGTGGAGCCTTTCTTATAAGTTTGGATTCATGAGTTAGCTTTGGGAAAGCAATCTCTAAATTTGCTCCCACAAACATGTATGGTCATAGATGCACACTAGTAACTTGTATGTGCAAATTAGCATTTTCAGAAGCAAACAAAGGCAAATCATTTGTTTAAGATGTGGATCTGGGAAGCCTGAGTCCTTTCCCAGATTCAGACACAAACATCTTGTTTGGCCTTGGACCTTGTCACATAAAGACTTTTTTTTAAAGGCCTCTTCTTTCAGGCACTTGTATTTTCAGACACAAAAGGTACTTTAAGCCTGTTTTATTTCAGATATTCTGTATATCTGTGATTTTAGTTGTCATCTGTGAGAAACTTTACTTTTTTCCCACTCTAAAATACACATCTTAAAGCAAGGCACTACAGTATAAATACTTTGTTTTCATATAGTAGCCCATTGTGCAGAACATCTTTTCACTTCCCTTTTCTGGACTATTGATGAGATCTTCTTAAAATAAGAATGATGATGTTGTTTTCTTCTACCAATAGGTTCCAGTTACTGGGTTTGTTTGTCTTTCTCAAACAAGTAGCACAAACTAATCAGGCCATTTTCATGAATGAGTGAAGATTATACATTACAAAGATTATAGCAGGATGAATCTGACTTCAAGAATTAATCTAGCTTGGCCTGAATCAATTGTGTGGAAAAGAAGCAGCTTTGATCCTGTCCCGTGTAACAGAATTCAGTGGATTTTATAGTTCCTGAAAGTGCACCTGCTTAGGCCTTGGAAGAGGATGCTAAATGTATGCAGAAATTATCTTTGCATTTACTCTTGTATGTGTAAAATGCTACCTCCCAGTTTGTTATTCGTGTCTGGAGTGAGACTCCATTATTTTTCCCTGTTTACAGGAATGCTTCAGGGACAAGCATCAGCTGCTAGTGACTTAGCCCTTCTAATGTCCTGGTAGACAATTTCAGAGATCTTCAATATGGCTGGACTGGGATGGAGAGAAGCTTAGCATTGCCACAGTCTGAGACATTAATGTGGTGGGTTCAATCTGAGGGATCTGAGGTTTTCTTTTTCCCCACAAAAAGACCCAAAACAAGCTAGCATGAAGAATGAATTTATGAATTCCCTACAGAATATGATTTGTCCTGGCCATGGAAAGGTCACTGGTAGGGCAGTGTAGGTAGGATTAGACATACAGACTTGGCTTGATGATTTATTTTTGGTTTGAAACTAATATCACTTTTCTGTTATACTGCTCAGTTGCAGTCCATGACAGATGGGAAGAATCCACAGCCATTTGAACTGCTTATAATATTTCAGCATTTACCACTGAAACCCTCTAGTCCATTGTGTGTTATTTTAGAGAGAAGTGATTAAAACAAAAAATAACATAAATCAAATTTTCTTTCTCTCTTTATGTCTTCTCTCTCTCCCGCCTCTTCTGTCTCCCCTTCTTTTCTTCTTTGGAAGGGCTCCAAGTGATACATTAGGAAATCTAATGCCAAATGCCAACAGACTCAACCAGTATCAGGATAAGACTTTAAATATATATTTTTGTTAGTATATAAAAAGGCCTGCAAGCTAAAGACTTTGTTATTTTACTGAATTACAGATAAAATACTGAATAGCAGTCATCTCAATCAGACATGAAGCTTTTTGAAAAAATTTCATTTGACTTTAATAATTGTGTAACAGCTTTTTCTCCAAAGCTTTGTTTAAAATAAAGCCTGGGAGTTTGACACCATGACATGTTTGTTCCAATCAGCTTATCATAGAAGTATTTAGTACTTCTTGGCTGCAGATGCCCATGAACTTTAAAAGGTGCTGAAGGATTGTTCAACACGTAGGGAGACTCAAGAAAAAGATTTGATTTTATTTGATTTGATAATATTACCCAAAATATGTCAGAGGAACTGATGACAGAACTCAGGACTCTTGCCTCTATCTTTGCCAGATGCTGCTTCATTATTTCTGTGCTCTGTGAGAATAGTAACTTCAGCAACACTTTTTGCAAGAGTAAACTTGTATTTGCCAACATTTTTTGCTAGTGATATGGATGGATAAGAAAATTAGCAAGTTACAGACTATTCTTTATCCTTGTTCCTGTGGTTAAATCTCTGCCAGAAGATGATGAAAGGTGGAAGGATTGACAGATAACAGCCTGACACTTGTTTGATTGTCTAGGAAGTGGTATCGTGTATAGGACAAATTCCTATATGCCTCTAATAAACACAAACTGCAGTGTGGTGAATGAGATATTACAGCGCTAAAATGCATTAAAATGTCCAGGGAGGTGGGTTCAAGTCTGTCATGGAATGGGGACTTCTATGGCTTTCTTGGAGTTGAAGGCACATTATATCCCACACAGCAGAAAGATTAGGCAGGGAAAGGTTAGGTAGGAAAATGACTTGATTTTGATGAACCAGAAGCAATAATCACACAGGAGTAAAAATGCAATTATATCTTCACACCCTGCCTAAAGTTGCTGACCCTTTTATAAAACTACATAGCAGACTGGCTAAGATTGTAAGACTTAATTAATGTATGGTAGGTATGGATGAAAAGCTGAGACACTTCCTTAGGAACAAGGATGAACGAATACATGTCACAGCAGGAATCCTGAAATCCACTGAACACAGAGGGATTGAATGGTGCCGCTAATGTGGCTAATTTCTGTTAATGCCACTAATAGTTTCTTTGTGGGCTAACTATTCTCCCCATGCCTTTCCCCACTATAGTGCACTGAGCTTAGGCTCCCACATTCCTTAGGGGACGTTGGTGGCCATACACTCAGCTGACTGCACTGACAATGTGGGATATTGCTGCCAAAGATACAGCGGAGGGATTTATCCTGTAAAACAAACTCTGCCCATTTCATATAAAAATCTTCCTCTGACAAACGGTTGTATACTCTCCAAAGCTAATCAGTGCTGCAAAACACGTGGTCTTTAGAAGCCAGCAATTAAGGAATTAGGGGAGTTCTCCAAAAGGGAAAGTCCTTTGCAGTAAAAGAGGTGCCATGAAAGTGACAAAGTGATTGTGTCTTCTTTGGTGTGGAAGGGAAATGTCCCGTCACACTGGCTCCAAGACCCAGCAGGTGGGTTCCCCACCTGAATGGTCCCGGGAACATGTGGCTGCACCTCGGAACAAAAGGAAAGGGAACAGTTTGGGATGGGCTCAGGCAGGAGATAAAATCTTGAAAGAAAAGGAAAAGGACTTAAATTCACTTTCCATTCTAAAGAGGAAGATGTTTTGGACTGGGATGAAAAAAAAGGAAAACAGAGTTGTCGAAAAGGAGTGTAAATAAAGGCAGATTAGGCCAATTTAAAGATTCGATGTCCATTAATCTTTTTAAAGATTCTGTGTCTAATCATTTATTCTTGAAAGACATCAGTTCTTAAGTTGCTATGGACTAACTGATCAGTACAATGAGAATTTCATCAGCAGAAACACAAACCTTTCCTGTTTTTTGCTAACCCATTTTTGGTAACCTGTTGTTCCCTATGCTCTGGGGACAGTTACAGGATCTAAGTCAGTCAGTGGCAGAAGGGAGGGAACTTTATAAGAATGGGCCAGAAAGCAGGTGTGTGATGCACAACTACATCCCCATTGTTATAAATAATCTCATTTATTTTGTCTTATTCTGGTCGCCTTATTTCTATTCACTTTTGTTCATATTAATTTAGTTTTCCTCTTTTCATTTTCTGTGTTCTAGCTAAGACAAAGAATGATGTTGGCCTGAATGTCTGGACTGCTTTGTGCTCTGGTTTTGCCTGCCTCATTTGATTCTCTTTATATCTTCTTATCTGTTTCCCCCTCTGTATTTTCTTCCAATTAGTTTTTGTTTGCCCTTTGTTACCCCTCTCCTTACAGAGGTGATTTCTGTACCGTGGACACACATTCACCAGGAATTAGCTTCCCACCACCCCCAATTTACTTCTCAGTTGCCCAGCTGTGGTGACTTTCAGCCTGGATCCTACTGGTACCTCTGACCTGAGCTCAAAGTTCTATAGTGGCCTCAGATTAGCTGCTAACAGGGGCTGGGAGGAGAAACTACAAATCTCTCTATTGTGAAATAGTCTGACCTTCCATTTGCTGAAGTCAGTGATACCCAGGGAATCAGGATGGGGTCCAAAGTCTTGGAAGAAGCTTAAGCTATTTAAAATTTCATGTGTAGCAACAGAAATGGCATTCTTGGCTCTCTAAAGCACAGCTCTCACAAGGCCAACGCCGCTGTTTATTCTCTCTTGCCGTACTATCTCAGTTATGAATTCATCATGTTTGAGATCCTGAAATACAGAGTCAAACAAAGCCACTTGCAATGATCCAGAGTCCCCATTACTGCCCCTCCTCAGCCATGGGTAGCCAGCCTTGCATACATCACCCCAGCAATATTTACCCTGAGCCACGAAAACTGCTGGAATTGGGCTTTGCCCCTGCTAGATTAAGTGCACTTTTTAATAGGCATGGGTTGAAAGCAAATTGACTTTTTAAAGGGAAACAGGCTGCTCCTCAAAAACTATTAGAGATTCTGTCATCTGGAATATCCCTATCGTGTTGACCTTATTTACAGATTTCGTGAAAAATACAGCATCATAACATTGATGTATAGACCCTCTAGCATCCAATTTCTTTAAAGGATGCCTCCATATGAAATAAGGATGCTGGTCGTGAATCCGTGCATGCTGAGGCAATACTAATGAGAGTAAGCACTGTGGAATATATTGCACACAAAGGCTTTTTTTAAATGTAGTCATACACTTTGGAAATAAAGCAATTTGGCATCTTACCATGGCTACAAATGAGGTGGTGTTACGGGAGGGGGAGCCAGGCAATAAAAGTGACAGTGGTGGGGTGTTATTGACAGCTCTTTTCGTAATTACAAACTGTGTACGCATCTATCCACATTATCCAAGCTCCGCTCTTCTTTAGGAGTAAAACACAACCATAGGATGCTAATACTTCATTCAGTCTGTTGGAATAACACTTTATCGTGAGCAATTAAAATATCTCTTTTATTATTTTTACGCTTTTTATTGTTACAATCATGCTCACGAACATAATTTAAATGCTCCAAGGACCATACCAGACAAGTAGGTAAAGCAGACACAAATCAGTTGGTTTACAGTCCGAATTTACAGTGAAGAGGTCAGGATTCCTTAGGGATTCAGAGTGAACGCCAAGGAAGATTCAGGAGAGCTGAAAACAACGCAAGTGATAATGTGTTCCTTTGTCTAGAACTGCAAATGGCAGCTGCTCAGGGGAGAGCCTTTTGGAGAGAATAGATTTGAAACAAACAGGCCTGGGATTCCTGGGCCTCTGGCTGATAAGGGCTGGTAAATTGAGTAGCTGTAGTGCAAAAGATCGACCAAACAACAGTCTACTGATGCTTGTGCTAATGTGAAGGACATTAGGGAAGGGAGTGGCCAGTTAAGGGCGTCCTGTCAGACTTGTGACTTCTCCAGTTGTTTTTAGTGTCTCCACCTTCTCTCTTATTTAAACAAACTTAGTAAGAAAGCCTGGAAGTGTTTATTCTGCTAATCTTTCCCGTAATTCCAGGGAATTCTTTGCTTGTCTGGAATGCTCTAATATTATCCCTGATTTTTGGGTCACAGTACAATGGTAGTCATTGTAAAATGATTGTATTTATGAAAATGAATGTATGGTCATTTTTACCATTTATACATGTGATTAACAAAATGACAGGAAAATACTAAAGATACTATCTAATTATCTTTCATAATATTTTCAGTCTTTTTTCTCCTTTAAGTTGAAAGCTGAGTGCTTTTTAAATTTGAATAGGTATGAGCCTGTGAAAGCTGCGCTGCATCTTGCAAAGAAAACAATTTATCAGTGTGACATAAGTCCTCATAATTCAGCATTCAGGTGTACAAGCATCCCATATACAAATACATTCTGAAGTACTTTAAAATAAAATAAAATAAAATAAAATAAAATAAAATAGTGTTTCTGTCATACAGAATTGTCTTTTGCTTGGAGGCTAAAGTTATCAAGAGCAAAGATCTTTAGGCTGAAGCAGGGATGTCTGTTTGGCTTTCATACCTTGGCCAGCGGTGCATTTTGAGTCTGGTTTATAGAAATTTATAGCAAGTGTTGCACACACTTTTAGCCTGCATTTTTTGTATGATCAATAGATCAGAATTGAATGATATCTGTACCTTAGAGTCAGCAATTCAATTTAATAGACAACTTATGAAATTATGCAGAACCCCATAGGTCTTTAAAACAATGTTAAAACTCAATTTCATGTTTGGCAAACAGTCAGCATCGCTCTGTCGATGCCGAGTGAACACTGAGGTCATACAACAGCAAGTTCTGCTCTCGGGTGCTCGTGTAATGAACAAATAACACCATTAAAATCAGTGGGGTGACTGACTTTACAACGGTGCATACTGGGGCAGGATGTGACTTTTATGGGAAGGGTCTCTTCCCATAAGGAGTGAGGAGCAGATGTGGACTACTGATGGAAATGCAGTTTAGATTCTTCCCTGACAAGTGGGAGCCTTAGCTGACAAACCTCAGCATGTCCATAGGTCAACATACATTGATTATACATACTGACATATTGAGTTAGTTCAGAAGTAATCATTCTTCCAATAAATGATAAAATTATGTTCTATGCAACGTCGCTTACTGGAAATTTGACCCCTGACTCTCATATGTCTCTTCAAATTGTGTACAACAATGCAAATGCTCATACATCAGCGTGCCCTGTGCAGCACAAATATGCTCTTTTGAGCAAAAAGAAAGAACAAGTCCATCTTGTTTTCTGTATTCCATTTTCTCTAAGTCTTGTGCTGACCTGTAATGGTTGGCATGCTTTCAGCAGGTCAAATTAGCTCCTTTTCCAACCATGAAAATTTGTTTCTGCCCTTAAAAATGTGAGTTCTTTTCTATACACAGCAATAGAGTCAACTCCTTAAGTGGTCATGTGCATACCTGAGTTAAAACGAGCATTGTTTTTCTGAGATAAGTAACCTTTGGATATGACTGCCTGACATTCTCAACTTGTGCCACCAGAGAAGTTCCTAAATTTGAAAGGCTCGAAGATTTCCAGCTCTTTGTTTTCACCTGGAAGAATTTTAACAATTAGTGGATGGAAACTTCAAGGCTGCAACTGATGAGTGTCCTTTCTTTGAAAATAAATTAGTTTAACTTATGGCTTATGGCAATTACAGCACATCATATGAAATGATATTTATGGGATGTCATCCATCTTAATCACTTGTGACAGAAGGCACTTTGTGGGGAGGGTTGAGCAGGACTTCAGAACAACTCATTTCACCTTCAGTTGCTTAAAGGGGAACACTGAGGAAGTTCCACTTTTCTGGTTTAGTTTTTGCCGAGGTTGAAAATTAAATTATTATTAGTGCTGCTGTTAGAGCACTTTTATAGATTTTTGTTTTGTATCGTCAAGGGAAGGGGAAGGTGATACTGGTGCTGAGGGTGATCCCTGTGGTAGCAGTGCCCTCACTGATCCTGTCACAGTCCATCAGGGTCTGGCCACGGTGTCAGACAGAGACAGGAGCTGATGACGGGGTCCATCAACAGCCCCAGACAAGGCAAGGGATGGAGCAGGTCCAGGGCCCTTCCAGGGAGCCCAGTCAGGGGTAAAAGGAGACAGGGCCAGGGGCAGGACTGGAGACAAAGCCACCGGTGGGTTCAAAATCCAGCTGGGGGATGCGGCCCCGGCCAGGGTTTGGATTGTAACACACATCCGCGGTGTGTGCACCAGCGCTGCCCGCCGCCTGGGTCAAGGTCCAGCAGCAGAAAAAGCTGGAGACAAACATGCCTAAAGAGCAGCTAGGGCAGGGACTGAAAGCCTGGAATTAAACGGAGCCCCCGGGCCACACCGCAGGGCAAGGGAGTGGGTCCCAGGG
This sequence comes from Sylvia atricapilla, assembly GCF_009819655.1. Classification (NCBI taxonomy): domain Eukaryota; kingdom Metazoa; phylum Chordata; class Aves; order Passeriformes; family Sylviidae; genus Sylvia; species Sylvia atricapilla. The sequence continues at coordinate 32,372,835 of NC_089146.1, forward strand.
GAGCTGAGCAGGGCCATTAGGACCTCTTAGCGCCTGCAAATCCCAACATTTTAGAAAAGATAATCCTTTCACTGAAAATCTTTGTCTACCAGTGGAAAATGAGCAATACACAGAGTTAAAGAAATTGTGCAACTCCATTTCTCAACGTGTCTTAGTGCCAGGTTATTTCTCTTTTAGCAGAGGCAAAATAATCTAACTAATAATCTAACTAATCGAAAATAATCTAACTAATATTTTAAATGTTTTTCATAGAAGGAACCACAATGTAACAGGAGCTAAGAGAATAACTGGGAAGCCTGTTTTAAAATGTTGTACCTTTAAATGTGATAACTACCAAAGCTCTGAAAATAGATGACAGAATTTGAAGCTATTTTACAGTAATTTTGACTATTGTCTTTTAACTTCTGTGTTATTGGGCCATCAGATGCATTAACCCAGTGTGTTTGTCTAAAAGGCAGTGGAGAGGAAGAAGCAGGAAAAAAGAAATTATTTCCAAGAGGTGCCTTATCTCGATCCCACACTTGAGAGGGACAATGGTTGAGCCATTGGTTTTGAGAGCTTTGTCTTAATCTCCTGCTGAGTTTACAGTACTGGTTTTATCTAGGAAGGGCAAACCCTGAGAATGCAGAGGGACAACACACTTGTGACTGGGTGGTGAAATGGGGGTTCTCCCTCAGTAGAGAGGTCACTGAGTTGTTGGGGGAGGCAGGCTGGGGTGTGCATGTTTGAAAGAGCAAGGTCTGCCCATCCCAATGGCTGACAGAGTGAGCTTTTGACGAAGATAAACCAGAAATGTCTCCAGCTCTTCACAGTGTCATTTTTTAATGATTGATTTGATCCTACAGTTAAATAATGTATGTTTTTTACTTTTGGGAGCTGTTTTGTCAGTATCTGATGCCTGTCAGTATCTCTGAAGTGGAACTAAACAGGCTGTTAACACCTGACTCAGTGCATATGTCCTGATTCCTGTTAAACTGAATGCATCTGACTAATCCATTCAAAATATTAGTTTTGTATTTATTTTGGTTTAGAAAACCAGGGCTGGGTAAAGACACATGATGACTATGAACAATGAACTTTAGCAGTAAAGAAGAGATTACTAGTGTCTTGTGCCTCACAGACTGACTTCCAAGTATATCCTTCCATATAGACTTACTTCTTTTTTTGGTTGTTGTACTCCATATTGAATTGTATAATGCACCCTCCAACATGTGCTTTCTGATTTTTATATTGCAGACATCTGAAGCAAGAAAAAACTCAACTTACTAATACCAAACACTTTTTACCACTTGTGGGACCCCTTAAATTTATGAACTACCATGATAAACATTGCAAAGCTGCGAAATCGAATGAAACAAAAGCAGCTGTTTGCTTGGTAATTACTTACCGTATAATTTCCTTACCCCGGTGATGGTACCACATTGCAATTAACTGATCAACAGTGATTATGAGTGCCAGGACCACTCACATTGTGAGTGGCCTGCAAATAAGCTGTTACCAAATGCAATGAGCTAAACTGCAGTGGAAATGCTGAAGGTACCGACCCATGCCTTGGTACGTGCTCAATTCCCTCTATAAATGCACAAAGATGTCACTTTGAACACTGCTACATGACTTATCAGAAGTGCAGTTGTGAGCCTGGATGCTGAGAGCCCATACCATGCATGTCCATAGATAGATCAGTTCAAAAGAGAATCAGACTGTTTCTATTCCCTGGAAATTCAGCTTTGTAACTCACTAGGAAAAGATGTCCTTGTTTCAAAAGCTATTCACTGAGAAACAAGAAACCAGTGAGTTTATTTGTCATAAAGGAGTGGAGTGCGGGAGTCAAGGGCCTCTTGTCTCTTTCTGTAGAGAATCCTCCTCTGCCTGGCTCTAGAACATGGGAAGCACTGATGCTCCAGCTCTCCTATCAAGGAGAGATGGATGAGGGTGACAGAAGGTATTACAGCTTTGTATTTGTGCAGCTAGTGAACAGGAGAGGGTGAGAGTGGATTTTCTCATTCAGTGTCCTGCTGCTTCTTGGATTCACCCATTTATTAGCATTTCCAGCAGTTCTTCCTGAGGAAATGTGGCAGGTATGGTGATGAAATCTCAGCAGACTTTTCCCAAAATTTCCCATGAACTAAAACTCAGGAAAAGATTCCTCCTTAAGGACAGACAAAGATGGTTGTGTGCCAGCCAAGTGAATTGTAGCATGAGATGTTACACTCAGAGTTTTCCTATTAAACTTTCATTGGAGCCTTTTAAAGAAATCTGTTGCTTTGTAGAAAGTGGAGGCCCATGAAATATTTCTCCTGGCTAAAAACTGACTGGATATTTGGAATGAAGAGAATGGTAGCTTAGAAGGAGAAATTCCATGGCTTTCAAACTATACATCAATGAGTAGCAGTTTCTTCTCGTTTGTTTGCTCAACTGGTATTTTCAAATGTCTCTCTTTGTTGATTTTTGGCATTGAAATATGAGTAGGGGCATGACAATAGAAAGTGGAAAGGCACATTCCCGAGTTTTTGGGTACATTATTCCATGGATCTATTTTGTCGTTGCACATGACCAATTGACCTTTGAAACTGTGTCAGAAATAACTCCGCATCTTGATGGATGACACTGACCTTAATAACAATAACAAAAAGCGAGTAAAAAATGCGGTCCCTTTTCTTTGTAATCACCATGGACTGCTGGCTGTCACACTCAGACTTTCCTTATTGTTCTTCTCATTTACAAGCCAGACAGCATTACAATGGTTTTTACTTACTGCCTACTGCAAAGAGCTAACGTGGGGCTGGGTAGTGCAAGTGCAGCAGCCAGAACTCCATGGTACAGAGAGAAAGGGAAAGGAGTGGGAACTGACTTCAAATACATGGCAGAGGCTTTGAGGAAAGAGTGTCACAGTCTGTTGGGGCACACTGAGACTCGCTGGTGTTTTTCCAGCTTATTTCTCCCGTAAAGAAAAGGCTTTCAAACACTGCAGTGATAAACATGGTGTTTGCACCTAACAGCATGCACAGATGAAGACATTTCTGGCTCCTGATAACACACAATATATGTGTTATTGTGTGTGTATTGCATTAAGAAACAGACGTGGATTAGATTCTTGTGGACAGATTATGGAATGTTTCCTTTGTATTCATGGCTGAAACGGACTAATAGGATTTACCTGATTCAGAGATCAGATCAGGCCTTGCTTAAAGGAACAGGCAAACCAAGAATGGGAACAGCAACTTTCCGTATCAATACAAGCAGGGAAAAATAAAGAAATAGAATGGCTGCAACTTCTATAATACTTTTATCCTCGTGTGGCATAATACAACCTACTTATTATAATTTTAAAAAAATCTTTTTTGCAGACATTCATTTGAAAATGTCATATTTTTAAAATGTTGATAAAAAAGAGGTAGGAAATAATACAATGTCTGGAGTTAATGGAAAAAGTGCTATATTGATCTGATACACCTTTTGTGCCTCTAAGTTTAGGAAGCAGAGAGTACTCACAGTACACAATTTACTAAACTTGTCTAAAGAAGTGACTCCAGGATGATGAGCCTTTACCCTCATGCTTTAAAAAAGGCCTTTGTGAATCTATTCTGATCGGGTACTTTTCCAGATTTCATGCCCATTAAAGCATCAATTACCTCTGACATTTCTATCAGTCTCCTATTAAGTTTGCACTTACTAAATTTCCAGAAATCTTGAGCAAATTAATCCAGGCATTAATCAGACTGCAGAGGGAATAACTTAAAAAAGGAGGAAAAAGAGACTGCTATAATTTATGGTAATAGATTTTGAAATAAATTGCTTCCTTGAGTTAATAACGTGTTCTCTTGTGACTACATACTTGATATTACACTGGAATCAGTTCTTTTTTGACTAGATCAATTAGTTATTGTTTGCACAGCACTTTGAAGGTGTAAAGTACCATGTAAATGCAGGCTTGTTGTTATTATTGCTGCTTCAGTCAATGATTTACCAGGATCATATTCCTCTTTGCAAAACATAGTTAACAGATGTCCAGGTCCCTTTAGCCACCCCATCAAAGTGGTTGTCTTTTCTTTCTCTTCCATATTTTTAGAGAATCCTCAGTTGTGCTGGTGGGTTTTCAATTGGAAGGTTTCTTTCTTATAACACTCAATAGCCACCTCATTGTGCTGAAAAGACCCAGGAGGAAGACAGGCCAAAGTTATTATTACCTATTATTACTTGTTATTGCCTCAATTAAGGGGTTTAAAAGCCCCCCAGACCTGGAATCAATAAGACCAGAAACTGAATAAATTAGTTATATTTACTATGTTTATTTTCTTCCCCTTACATGACCGAATCTCTTACTACAGGGATAGGGTTACATCTCTGTGAATTTCAAAGCCAGTGGAGTTTTGAAATGACAAGGATTAACTGAATTGAAAGAAATACTATTTTCAAAGGGGCTTGTTTTGGGGCTGCACAGCAGGGGACATTCTGCATTGTATGCTGAAGTCAAGTTAGATATGGAGACACACAATGGGTAAGTCGTTAAGCTTCAGTTGAATTTAGGGGCCTGAAATACTCAAAGCTGGTGGGATTCTGGCTGTTTGCAAGGAAGCTCTCTGGTACTAATCCAGTCATTCCTAACAAAGAGGTGGAGTTGCTGAAATGCAATTCTTGTCTTTCTCTCCTGCTTTTTTATCCAACCTTATAAATATTTGAGCCTATTGCTGAGCTTTTATATGGCACAGGACTCTGTACATCACATCCTAATTGTTCTTTCAGAACAAAATGAGAGATAAGCAAAAAAATGGGAAAGTGAGAATAGGGACGTTGCAGACATAGACATCTAAGAAATTGTGATTAATACCACTCACCGGTTTTATAACGCTTTTGTCTAGTGGCACTGGCCTGGAACAAACAATAACAAACCAACCATAATGTAACATCCCCTGAGAGCCATTTGGATCATGCAGGAGCTGGAGAGCCGACAGCATGAGCTAGTGAAAATTGCTCTAATTACTTGTTAAGATACACTCTGAAATCTGGCAGAGGAAGCTGTGCCGAGCACCACAAATGGTGCAGCAGTGCCACCACCTGAAAGAAAGGGAGACTCTAAGGGGGGAGGAGAAAGCAGTGAGGACAATTAGATGAAAGCATGGTAAAGGGATGTCTCATTCTGAAATCTAACTGAAATCCTACTGCAGCCATTCCCAATGAGGCTGGCCTTTGACCTCGCACCCAGAGATCAGTTTGTTTTCACCTCTAGCACTAAATCCAGGATGTGCTGGGTATGGTACATGTGTGAAACCTGAGCAGTAGAGAAACAAAACTAGGACAGGAAAGGGTTCTCTCCTTGCATGTGGTGTAGGAAGGTGCCATGAAGGATCTCTCTGAGCTCCTCTTGGAGACTGATGTTCCTTCTGCATGCCTCTCTCCTTCCTTTCCTGCTTTTCCTTTTGATCTTTGCACAGGATTCCAGAGGTATTGGAAGGTGAAAGTAGAAGTAAGAAAGAAGCACAGACTTTGCACTCTCTTTACATCCATCTCATAGTTGATGACTGGGTGACAAGACAGTAAGAAGTGTGATCACCAAGGAAGTATATTTACTGAGGGATAGCACTGAGCAACCTTGTCTTCAGGCTCTTATCTAGTCAGGCAGGCCTGATGGGGCACCTTCAGAGCCTGACATGCACCAGGGCCAAATCATTGGAAAGAAAAAAAGAATTGAACTCTTTCTGATGGCACCTTGTCTCTCTGATATATGCCAGGGACTGCGAAGATTTTATGTTCAATTGAATGTCCAAAGTTTGAATGTTTCTGTAAGAACTCCCCATAGTTATTGAGGAATCTCGGATGTTATGATTAGGACAAGACAGAACAGCACAGAAAGAGGTGAAAGCTCTCTATATAAATTTGTTCATTTAAAGGATTTATGATTGTCATTCTTGGCTGATTTTGTAAAATGCCATCTGTGGATGATTTTGTAGGATTGTCATCCTTGGCTGATTTGAAAGGCCCACATATTGTGGCTTCAGAACAAAAAAGTAGAACCAAAATGTGCTGTTTAAATAATAAAATTTTTTAACCAAGAGTCATCGTAAATATTTTCTATGTGTGAGATGGTTTTGCATTCAGAATTTCAGGCTCAGTTGCCACTTCTAATCCTCTTCAACCCTGGTCTCTATGAGTTGGAATCATTAACTCCTAGCAATTGAGTTCCTGTTGTCATTGCATTCAATTTAATATTGGTTATGTGGATTTGAGGTTTTGGTAATGTTTCGTTTGTTATTCAGCATTCAGGCGAGCTTCCCCAAGCACTAACAGGTTATCAAAAGCAGCTTTCTGATGATTAACCACTCATAGTCTTTGCTTTGTTATGTCAGGTTTCCACTGTTGATTTTAAACATGAATTTCTAATAAACACTATTCCTAAAAAGTAAAGAAAATAAAAAGTTTCCCAGTTGGGAAATAAGTAGCTGAAGTGTTTCTATCCATTTGTTGGCAGCGTGAATGATGCAAAACCAAACAGGTGCACAACAGAGAGCTAAAATCTTCTGTGAGCCTGTAAAAACAAACTCTCCCTCCCTCTTTTCTGCTGAGGTGAGTACAAGAGGGAGCCTTCCTGTTTGTTTTTTCCCAAACAAGGAGGAAGCACCGAGCTTTATTTTCCTATATCTTGTTTAGCCACCTTGATTAGAGTCTTCATTCAGGTTCCTTAATGGACAGTGTGTTATATAGGTTGTTTGAGGTTAAGTAACAATGGGGAGCATGGCTAGCACAGTTTCCCATGTCTCTAAATATAAACACAATAAGAATCCTGTTAAGACAATGAAGCAAGATAGAAACAGGCTTGCTGCTCGAGCGTGTAGGTTCTTTTTCTTGTTTTCTGGCCATTATGTAAACTGACATTCTGTTTTTCCCATTTGAGAGCAGACCTCTGCCTTATCATCATCACTGCAGATGTGCCCAGAGAGTGTTTACCAATAAGGAAAAGAGACATTGCCGTTGTCTGGGTTGTTATTTCCTACAACAAAGAATAGGGGAGTTGGGATGAAGGAGGAGGACGGAAGGCAGCCGGTGTTGAAACGCTGCAGGCGACAATGTAAGCGGAGCCCCTGATGCGTGGTTAGAGCAGAGCTGTCGCAGAGCTTCCACCTTCCCTCAGCAGTGTGGGTGTACAGGAGAAGTGCTAACTGCTGCCATACTGCTGCCTTTGCACCCACACCCACCTTCTGATGAAAACTCTGCGAGCTTTTCTCCTCCCCCCAGTGAGAGTCACACCAGATCAAACCCTTCCACGCGAGTTTGTGACACTCAGCTCAGCTGGGTCTCACACCACACAAGCCATCTCTGTGTCAGCTTGGTTTTATTCTTGTGCAGGCCATTTACACCAAAATTAGCTGAATTATTAATTAATGTAACCTTAAGCAAAAGGTCCTGCCATCATTAAGGCCAATAAATATTTTCCACAGATGGAGGAGAAGTTAGGTTTTCCACTAGAAAACTGAATTCTCTGCAAAAATAGACAATAGTTGCTTTGGAGCAAAATCAAATTAAAGTATAAACAGAAGCAGAATATAACAATTTGTAGGCTGGAAGAATGTTTGTGCAGTAATAACAATATTTTAACTGTTAAATATTCATGAATATAACAGAATTTAATAAAGACAAGAAAGTTACAAAATTCAGCTGAGCTCTGGATCAGAGCTTTTCTCCTTGCTCAGACACAAGATTGCCTTCTGCCTAAAGTGGCTGTGACTGCTAAAAAGCAATTTCTGAGAGTCATGGAGTATTCAAGCTTGGGATGGTAGATTGCTTCTTTGTCTGAAAAAAAGCAAGCTAAATGTCTTTAGAAAGTGTACATGAACTCCACCAACCAATAAAACCTTCCTCCTAAACCACACAGCTGTCACTGCACTTGTAGCTCTGTAGTTTTTGCAAAATACAAATGATAGTTTTCTCTAATTCATTGTTAGGACAAGGCTTTAACAGATACTTGATTAAGATCTTGGGGCATAAACAGTTAAAGAATGTAAAGATCTGAGCAGTGGTTTTGCCTGTGGTACAGCCTTACGCTGTTTGTTTCTCAGTGACACAAAAGGGGCTTTAAATTTTTGCAGTGGGGATAATAACCAGAGTTCAGTTTTCACTTATGTGGCTAAGAGAAATAAAAACAAGAGGTAAAAGTGAAATCCTGACCCTGTTAACAAGTAAATGTAGAGTGTCAGGACTTGAAGTTATTCTGACTTCTCCAAGCTATAAATGTTAAAACCCAGCAGTGTCTGTACTGGAGTGGAAATGCCTCGGGTTCTGTGTTCAGTAAAACCAGCTTCATTGTCTCTTCCGCAGCTGATGAAGACATGCTCAGCTGCAGAGCAGCACAGGTATAGCCAAGAGCAGAATTTGTGATCTTTGGATTATTTGTCCAGATTTAGCCTCCAAGACAAAGTGTCGCCATCTGTGAGCGAAGGTCTTGGCAGCTGTATTCCAGGTGGTCATTTAACTTGTATTAATATATCTTCACCCTCTGCATTGATCCCTTTGTGACAGTTTGGAGATGCCATAGAAATGGAAAGCAAGGGCACAAGGTTACTTCTCCTGCACTGGAGTCACACACATAATATGTTTTGACCTCCTGGGATTTGGTGGAGTGCTTCATTAGTGCAGTGGAACGCATTCAAGACACTAAACTTTTTCTGCCAGGTATTTGTCTCTATAATTACGTGCCTTTTTTTTTTTTTTTTTTTTTTTCTCCTTGCTTTTTTTCCCTCCCCAGAAGCACTTGTTTCTAGAAAGCTATAGGACTAATGAGCCTGGAAATTTAAAAGAAGCCTTTCTGTAGTTGTTATGGCACATTTTATATGCATTGCAACATCATATTCCTATAGAGAAGAAAATCTATATTTCTCCATCATACTTTAAAGACTAATTCCCTGGAGTAATCTCCATTCTTTACTAGTTTATTCTAAATAAAATTGATTTTTTCCTGGGAGATTAAAACCTGCCTTGAAGATTGTGAACGGTTTTGTTGTGTAGGACTTTATTAATAGACTCCCTGCAGCCTAATTCTGTTTATACAACTAGAAAACAATAAAAAGAGTTGACAGTTTTGTCAGTTGTGTTTGCTTTTTTAAAAAAAAGTAAAAAAGGAAACACAGAGCCCTCCTTGCCCTGATGTAGCAAGCGCCGGCGCTGTAAACAAACTTCAACGGAGCGTTTAGGAAGATGTGAGTCATTACTCAGGGCAGAGCGGGCTCTTGGGTTTATCTGTGAAATGAAACGTTCCATCAGGCAGGGAGGAGCCCCGGGGCTCCGTGCCGAGCAGGACACGCGGGTTATCGCCATCAGCGATAGGGACTGCAGGAGCCCGAGCAGGACACGCGGGTTATCGCCATCAGCGATAGGGATTGCAGGGCCGGAGCAGGACACGCGGGTTTATCGCGATCAGCAGCAGGGCTGCAGGGGCCGGAGCAGGACACGAGGGTTATCGCCATCAGCGATAGAGATTGCAGGAGCCCGAGCAGGACACGCGGGTTTATCCCGATCAGCAATAGGGCTGCAGGGGCCGGAGCAGGACACGCGGGTTTATCGCGATCAGCGATAGGGGCTGCAGGAGCCCGAGCAGGACACGCGGGTTTATCCCGATCAGCAGTAGGGGCTGCAGGGGCCGGAGCAGGACACGAGGGTTTATCGCGATCAGCGATAGGGGCTGCAGGAGCCCGCCGGCAGCCGCAGAGCCCCGCGCTCCCCGGCCCCGCACAGACGCACGGCCAGGGCCGGGGAGCGCTGGAGGGGCTGCTGGGCAGCGGCTTCCTGCAAAAACACCAAAACTGTGCTTCAATTCGGGCGTGGGGAACAAAGAGAGAGAGAGGGAAAAAAAAGAAAGAGAGAAAGAAGGAGAGAGAGAGAGAGAAAGAAAGAGAGAAAGCGCCGCCGCTTAACAAATGCAGTGTTTAACTGGTAGATAGGAGTGCAAATTTACAATTCGTAGGCAATTGTATTCGAAGTAAGAGGAAGGAGCTGAGATCGGGGGTGTTAATGCGGAGACATTTAATTCTAAATGTGTTTTTCTTCACGGAACTGAGGATCGCTTTGCAGGTGATCGGAGAAATTTCTCAAGGCTCTACAGTCAGATTCCTTTCTAATCGGCCTCACTTTAGGAGCTGAATGAACCGTGGCTCCTCCCCCTGGCAGAGCACCGGAGTTTCCACTGCTGTAAAAGCAGGGCGAAAACAAAGCTTATTGTTCAAGATATTTTGACAAAAGTGACTTTTGAGCTTGCCTAAATTTCCAGCAGCTTAGTTTTGGTATGGGTCAGGCTACCACAGCTGTTCCGCCCCCTGAATTCTGCCACCAAACCACTGATCTGAAAATTCCAATATTATGTTATTCAGCAGCTTGCATTAATTTATGATACATAATTTTACTCAAGACACATTCTCTATTTCTGCTTCGTGACGAATTGGTTCAAATTTTGGAGATTGTGCTTAAATCTCTCAGCAAATTGTTACCTTAGAATGGATAAGGATCATGCAAACATTTTTCTACATGAAGCATGATCAAAACACCTTTCTTAGGTCCTTCCTAAGAACTTCCACTGAGTTCTTCAGCTGACAAATGTGCTCTCTAGTAAGCACGTATGCATTCCTACTGATTTTGAGTTAAAACTGGCTTTAAATGTCATCAAATAATGCCCTGAAACTAACTGTCTTTTAATTGTGGTAAACCAGAAGTGACTTCAGAGATAGCAAAGTGTGATATTCATTTAAGTAACCCAAATCACGACAAATAATGATCGAGTGACACAAGCACCTTGGAGGGTTCAACTCAAAATTTACATCAAGTGCTGGAAAGTTTGTATCTAAATTCTGCTGTGGTGCTGCCCACCGCCCTTGAGCATTTTTTAAATGGAGAGATTTTGCCCTTTTGAATAAAATTGTAGGAATACAACTTAAAAGGCACCATACATTCATTTGTAAAAGGGTTAAATTTCACTTTATAAAAACTCGGGAGATCCATGCCTAGAAAGGTATGTAAAAGTGCATTTAGAACACATAAGAACATGTTACAAATGGGTGTATCAGGAGTGGGTATCTTAAAATTAAGCCTCTGTCACAGAAATGAGGAAAAGAAATAAAACCACAATCTGTTTGGCTGACCAGCAGACTGGGGATGTGAACCAGGTTGAGGAATTCCAAGCAAAGATAGAGGCTGAGAAGTATGAAACTTGAGAAAGGAAATGAGCTAAATATCAGTGTTTCTGAACAGCTTGGAGGTCTCTCTCTTCCCTTAGCCAGAACTTTAAGTTTTGAACTTTAGTCATCTTTGTGCTTTTCGCTTGATATGAGAATTATCATCAAAGCAGTTATCTAAAGTTTCCTGTCCACATAAAAAATGCCCAACAACTTAAAAGGGATGCTAAATACAGCTGAAAGCAGTATAAATCTACTCAATGCTGAGTAAAAAAATTGTCCCTTTATCTATAAGTAGATCATTGATTCTGACACAACCGCATCACAGAGTGGGAGGAAGAGGAGCTCCAGAAGCATAGATAGGAGAGAGGATAAAAATAAAAACCCTATTTTTACCTCCAGGAATTATATTTATTTTGGATGGTCTTTTAAAGTTATTTATGTAAGACAGGATTTCTATTGAGCTAATAATAATCCAAGAAACATGCTGTTATAAATTCCTGGGATATATGTTCTTAAGGTTTCTTTTTCCACCCTCTGAAAATGCATTGAACTAACAATGAATGGGGACTCCAGGCCCATAAATAGAAACACTTAGCTTCCAGTCAGTTTTTGGGCAAACTTATTCAGTTTCGTGGAGTGATTTGGTGAATGGAGTGATTTGATCACTGATCTACAGTGACCTGGATCTCCTTCCAGTGACACTGGAGCTCATTACAGGCAGCAGGATTAATTTGTGTGAGAAAGAGGAGAGAGCTGATGCTTCAGCCTTCTGCTGTAGGTAAAAACTAGAAGTGATGAACAGTTAGACTTGTTCTCATGATGGCTGGAGTCTCATCTAGTCTGATTGTTGTAATTTAGGATGTACACACTAGTGTAGAATAAAAACATATTCCATTTTGTGGTTATCGCCTACAGTTGGTATTGTCTGATAAAATACCGAATTGTTTTTTGAGTGATGCTCTTGCTGCTATGATACTCTCACTCCTATTAGACTATTAAATAAAACTCATCCCATTTGCTGGTCTTCTAAGGAAGACAATATTTTGTACAACTAGAAACACCAGGAATGAATCCTGTAGTGGTGAATGTTTTCTGTGGAGGTGGAGATACCATGGAAGAACAAGGTCACAGTGAAAAAAAACAAAAAAGAACAAAAGCCACAAATATTTTTTTAAGAAAACAAATAGATTGTCCTTGTATATTGGATTAAATTAAATGTACCACCAATGGAGTTAGACTAAGGTTAAAAGGTTGTATCTAATCAGATATTTTAAAGCAAGAATAACATTTACATCAAAAAAACCTGAAACACCCTTAGTGACACTATGCAACTTATTTGTGATGTGTTTTTCTGAAATATAATCAATGTTGTTTGAAGCTGGCCTTTTTCTTGGAAAATTATTTTCAGCAATAAAGAACAGAGGTGGAAAGTAGTGTTAACATTAGTCAGCTCTGAGTCTCATTAATTTAAATAATGCTGCTTTCAAAATTCATCCAAGAACAACAACTCTGTTCAACAATTTCCTTTTCAATCCATTTCATTGCTATCAGCCCTTTACCCAGTTTCCTCATCACCTCATAGTATCCAAAGAGTTGTGCTGCTCATTTTCCTTATAGCATTGTTCAAAGGCTGTTGCTGGAGTCCCTATTCACAGAATCTAAAAGAAATTGCACCGAGTGTGGTAAAAGATGTTAATTATCACTGCTGCCAAACCCCCTGTGTGCATGTGAGTCTGATGATACGGGATAGTGGAGATTTTTGGGAAATCCCAAACTCCTCCAATTTGTTTCCAGCATCAGTCTGCAGGAAAAATCACCTGTATATATGTGTAATATATATAAATAAAGAAATAAAATTAAATGTTAAATTTTTACACATGCCTTGATCCTTAAGATTATAATGAAGAAACTTTTTCAGCTTCTGAAAAAGTGCTTTAAATGAAAGTGTATATTTGATATATATGTGTTCCTTAAGTTTTTGTGAAGGGTCATTTTTTTAATCTTACAAAATATGCTTTGAGAATATACATCTATGAGACAACCAAATGAAAACAAATACTTGCTATGTCCTAGTCGTAGTAAAAGGTGGGTAAAGAATAATTCAAGTTGCTGGTAAATGAATTTCATCTTTACCTGACCTTTGTAAAGCAATAGAATAATAATCACAGGTCTCGCTTCATGGTTATTCCATTGTTTTTAGTCTCCTAGTGCTGTTCATACACACAGGTATGGTGCTTACAGATGCATTATCATTTCCAAATAACTGCTTCAGGCAAACCGTTGATGGAGTGCTGCCATCTCTTGGTTATGCAAATTATATGTTGCAAGATACTGGGCACTTTTCTGAGATGGAAATGCCCTCCCTGAATAGCTTTGTTATGTGAAGGGTGATGCTCAGCTCTAATATTCAATACATTTACAGACATTTTCCATTTAATGTGTTCAGCAAGGTTACTAGAGATTTTTGAGTTTGTCCTTCCTATTAAAGATGGGGAGGTTGGCTGCGGTTGTTGGAAGTTTATCTTTAAGCTGGTAAAAGCATTAAAATGCTGTTCAGCCACCTAAGCACATGGACCCCTGTTATATGGCTGGTGATGTCAAGGAGAGCCCCTGCACATGTAGCACTAATGCTTATGCTTGTGTGTGCTTCTGTAATTAATAGGTGGTAATGACAAGTTGTCCTTAGTGAGAGTCAAATATCCATGACCCTACAATAAACCACAAAGTAGAATAGAGCAGGCAGGTGATGGGACCAGACCCCTTGGAGCTGTGGGCACAGGATGGAACCAGAGGCCACAGGGTCATCAGATGAAAGAAACTTAACAACGACCTGAAATGTTAAAGTACCTTTTCTATAATGCTGAAATAATGTGGATTTAATCAGAACCTCAGGCACATTTGTCCCTGTGGAGCTAAGGGGACTCAAGCCAACCCACTCACGGGTATTCCACACGCAAATTGCTCTTCCAGGGGCACCCATTGCCTACTCCAAGTCCTTATAAAGCCACCACACTCTTCCTCAGAGTCCATTTGCCATGGCAATTTCCTTGGGAGAGCAGGGTGACAGATACACACTGTGCTGATGAAACGGCACACACAGAGCTTTAGCAGCCTGAATCCAAAGAAGGGAAGCTGTGCATCCCCTTTGTATGCCAGCTCCTACATTGTATTATGCATTCTCCTCCTGGTTATTATCTTCTATAATGCAACTTGAAATTGGTTATTTATCCATGCATAAACATGTAGAAAATTCCACTTACTGGCAGCACTATTTATTTTATTTGTGATAGGCATCTTTAAATACTCAAGTTAAGTACTTCCTGGTCTGTACAGGCTCATAACATGCCACAGATCTGCTGGGTAGATTTTGGTTTTTCTTTTGGTAATTTACAGATATTCCGCGTGGTCGTTAATCTGCCTGCTAAGCAGTCACTCCACTGTTTCAGTTGGATTCAGATATAATAATTAGGGCTCATGTCTTTCAGGCCTCCACAGGCTTTCAGCGATAGCCTAAAATATGTTCCTGTCTCAGCTCCACCTACTACAACTTTTCTGGTGTCGTACCCAAGGCTTTCAATGTTGACCTCTTTTCAAACAGTTCTAGCTTTGAAAAGGTGTGAAATGTCAATTTGATTTAAGTGGTGTTGGGTAAATAAGCTGCATTTACACAAATACTTGCAAGTTAGAGACATGACTGTCACTCTGTTTTAAAATAAATGGTTGAAAATATACCTCCAACACTCTGTTCAGGGAATATGGTGTCTCTAATTAGCAGAGTAAGGAAATGACACATCTGCTGTATCCTAGGGACATGATGCACGCATGGGCCTGAGTAGGAAAGAAAGGAAAATACCTTCTTAATTAAGCTTTAGTTTACTTTTCCTAGTTCATCTTTCTTTGCTCAGTTGTTTATAGTAGGTGACAGCAACAGTGGGAGATGAAATAATTAAATGAGATTTTTTTTAATCCTCGCTCTCTGTGTGAAAAGTGGCTGCAGTCTATGAAACACCCTGATGGTTTGCACATTCTACTGCTCTTTCAGTATTCTCAAGTCTCCCATGTTCCTTCTTCAGCAGAAGCATGAGATAAATAGTCTTGCTAATTGGTTGATTTGGTATCTAGTAACATCATCCTTACCAAATTCCATGTTAAGTGAGTGGGAAAGGAATAAAGACTGCAAAACTCTTTCCGTTTTCTGTGTCTGGGTGAGGATCAAATATTCATGGAGAAAATGAATCACTTTCAGAAGACTTAAAATTCAGAGTAAGTGGTTTTGAAACTGCTGCCTAAGGACACGTTTTATAAAGCTTGGAAAAGATGGTCTGTCTGTTCTTACCAGCTGTAATCTGTATGTGAGAGGTGTAGTGGGGCTACATTGAAAATCCTTTTCCCTCCCTTTCCACTTCACCAACAGTGCTGCACTTTAAAGGATGTGGAGGAATAAAGAATGTGAAGGCCTCCAAATTCACACTTGTTATTAGAAATGTCAGGAAACCATTTCTCCATTGCTGGTCTTGTGTATATTTGCATGGCCAGTATGGACACCACATTTCAGTAACATTAAGGTGTTACCTCCATCCCTTACCAGGACAGCCTGAAGCTGCTGTTTAACTTTGGAGTGCCTCCATTTCAGGTTCCCTTCCAAAGTGAAAACCTCCTGCTGCGTTGCCAGCAGCTATGGACAATGTCACTCTTCACTGTGTATATCAGAATCTTGGATGGTTTAATTTTAGGACACAGTTTAGGTCAGAGAAGCATTTTGGAGGTAGAATAGCTATGTCTGCATTATGCGAGAATTCTGAGGGACCTACAATACTAGGACAGAAATGAGATTCTCTTCTGTGAATAAAAATAGAAAAGCTGGTGTGGCTGAACTAGAAATGCTGCTGGAAATCAGGGACAAAAATTGTTTCATGGCCTTATTTAATATCCACTGATGTTCATGTGTTGGATGTCAATTCTGATGGATATTTTCCATGGCCTGTAGGACAACAATAAAACCACCTGCCATGCTGATTACATGACCTCTCAGGGGATTGTTTCTGCTTGCTTACACCCTGCCAAGTGAGCTGTAGTTTTCATTCCCACTCTACTCTCTTTATTGCAATTAATGCATCTGTGAATAACATAGTTATTTCTTCTCATACTTTCCACTTTTGTATGAGGAGAGTTTTTCTGCTTCCTGGACCTACACAGGGACACCCCATGCAGTTTGGGAGATGCCTAACTTTAAAAATATATTGACTAGTTTAATCAGGGGTGGAAGTAAGTTATTCTTGTCTTCACTTCTTAAAACAAGAAAAAAAAGAAAAGCTTTGCTTTTGATTCTTCCTCTTGTCTTTGTCAGTGACAGGCGATCAGAGAGTGCCCCACGCGAGCAGTTAAGTGCTCTGAGGTTTGGAGGACAGAAGTGCCTCCCTGGACCTGACAGCAGCAATGTGCACGTTCAGAGTGTTGGTGATGAGGAAGGAAATGCTTCCTTCTCCAGGACCTGAAGCTTGGAGGCTGACGGTGGGAGAGTGAATGAGCCAACTCACCTTGCAGAAAGCAGCCCATCAGTGGCAGAGATGGCAGTTTACTGGGAAATGGCCATTTCATTTTCTGTGTTTGTGCTAGTAAAGGACCCTGTCAGCACACATTCACACACACAGCTCTAAGTGCAACTGTCTTTGATCGATTACACTGCAAGGAGGCTGCTTGTAATTCTTTGTTTGTTCCAGTTTATATACTAGACTGTCTCTTGGTCACCTTATTATTCTGATCCTTGGGTGAATATTTAATACATAATCACATATTTTTAGAAATTAATTTAGTTCCAGGCTCCTATGTTAGAGCTAATTAATATTTACACTTTATTCAAATAAGGGATGATTTTTCCACATATTTGACCTTGTATAAGATAACAATCCTTCCTCTGCTGTAAAACAGGAATGTTTTCAAATACCCCTTTCTCCACTGATCTCGATGCTGGCAGCAAGTTTTACAAGCTTTTGTTTTATTTCCCACTCCTCTTAGATGCTCCTACACAAACGTATCTCAAACAATTGGCTATGAACTATCTCTATTATTCTGATCCATATGTCGGTGGAATTATATCAACAATATTTACTGCACTGAAAAGCTTTGAAAGCATCCAGCAGAACATCAGCTTGCCTGGTAATAACTTTGAAACAGAAATAGGTTACATTTTTTATAGCTTAAGAAAAAAAAAGGTTAATACTGATTTGAAAAATTCATGCACAGCCTTTTTGGTTTTTGGCATACTCAATAAAAGAAAGGAAGCATGTGTAAGGGTCAGTTTTAAGAAAATGTGCAAATAATGGGAATAATACTGACCAGTCACATTACTCTGGCAGGTAGAAATATCTAAACCTCAACATTGTTTGGTTGTGGTTTTATGTTACAGAGAGATTGTTATGTTACAAGTTTTAAAAATTCCATGACTCAATCAACTTCCCATGCTCTCCTAGAGAAACAAACTCTAGCATAAAAATCAGGCACTGTAGAGACTGTTACATTTCTGCCACAGGTGAGCAACACTGTCAGGTTCAAAAGTGAATTAGCAGTCACTCTGCTTTTACCCTGCATTTGAGAAAAGAACAGTTTTATTTGTCAGGGCGTGTGTGTGCTGTATTTCTACTGTCACTGTTCCTTGCAAGGTTGCTCTCGTGCTTCATCAGGAAATTGAGGCAAAAAAGTCCTTTCAGCTGCCTTATTCTGCGGCAGTGAAACTGTTTAAATGGTTCAATTTTCATGCAGCTGAGTAAAGATCTCATATCATTAGGTATCTGTCCTCGTGATTCTTTGGTTATGGCTCACATGGCCTTGAACTTGAGATGACAGCATTGTTGGTGGGCATTTGGAAAGGAAGACTCCTACCTCCTGCCCTTTTCAGTGAGTTACAGAAAGTTGTCTTATTAACTTCCTGTGGAATATCAGTACAATTTGCACATGACAGAAGAAAACAAAAACCTGAGCTAAATAGCAAAATAGAACACAAAGTCAATGAAATTTATTAATAGTACTATTAAAAAAATCATAGAAATCTCAGTGCATACATGTTGTCTGTGTTCTTGGACTAGTGAAAGTATCTTTTATAGCCAAACTTACTTTCAGGCATAGCACAGAACTTTACTCAGGAGGAAACAGGAAAAAATGTGTTTAGAGTTCCTAAAGCAGACAATTTCTGACAGACTGACTGATATGCAGAGCAATTGTTTGATGAACAGAGAAACCTGCCTTGGCATGATACTGATGTGTTTTTCTTATTAACTTGCACCATGGGATGTAGAATGCACACCAAAATACACACCAAACACACACATTATAACAATTTTATTTTTTATGAAATACACATGAAAATGCTCACACCATGAGGTCTGCAGCATCCTCCTCTTTTAGAAGAGGACACTCTTACACTTCTTACACTGTTTGTGCATGAATAACAGTTCAGGCAGAATGAGTACACAAGTCCTAATGCAACTTGACACCCACTTGAAATTTTAAAGCTCCTTCTCTATAATGCAAAAATTAACGAGGATTTAATTAGAAACCTCTGAGAATATGGTGCACAACTCTAAAGCTACAAATGAGAGGTATTCACTAACATGTTACTGAGAAGAAAATCTGCTGGATACTTCGTAGGTATAAGGGATTTTTTGTCTTTATTGGTGAACAATTAATCAGCTAAACCTGTGCCCCTGAAAGCAGAAGGGTTCTGAAGAGCAATGAAAATGTCCTCACATGAGCACGCAGTTAAACAAGAAACTGTGTTTTACATTTAATATAATTTAACTAAAAAACAAGTCCCCTTGTCTAGCCAAACAGAGACAATAGCAGAATGACTCACAGACCTTTCAGTGAGGAGTGACTAGCACCCAAACAGGAGGAATTTCTCTCTTTGCCAACACTAATGATATTACTATGACTATTTCAAATTATTAGGAAGATAAATCGTGGTTTATTAAAAAAAAAAAAAAAGCTGAAACACTGTTAAAAAAAATAATTAATTTGGCTGCAGGTGGTTTGCTGCCTGTGGGTCTTGAAGGGTGTGGATTGAGGACACTGTCTCACCTGAGGGGGTGAGAGAATTTCAATTCTGCAATGCTAACAATGTAACTCACCTTTCCTGAGGTGAACAGACTGCACAGGGCTTTTAGATATAATTACTGCACAAAGTGGGAACTTCAAATAAAGATATAATCCCTGCTGATAAAGTGATTCATAACACCATAAGTTAGTAGATGGCAAACCTAATTAGGCTGTTTCATAATGATCACTTCCTGTATTTGCTGTTGTTTTATGGGTCACTGTTTGGGAGACAAAAGCAGCTGTGACCACCATGTGATCCAGAACCTCCTAAGCCATGCTCAGCTCTGCTCTGTGACCTGCTGCTGGTCCATGAAGTGTGTCATTGTCAGGCACCAGGAGCACCAAATTAACACTTGATACTGTTAAAGCTGACTCCCACAAAAAGGCATTGCGTGGGGGCGTCCAGGTGATGAATGCATGCCACAACATCAATCCACAGCTTCTCACAGCTTCTGTCTTGGTCCAAACGTGATCCCAGCTGATCACCCAGGAATGCTGCTTGTACTCCTTGTTCAGGACGTGACAGAGAGGCTGACAAAATGAGTATATACAGTTTAAAAAGGGAACTATGGGATTGCAGTGCTCATTTGGAAACAGTGGGAATGGGAAGTCAAGAAAAATAGTCTCGGGATCCTGACCTGGGAAAACAGAGGTTGTGCCTATGCTCTTTTATGTTCCAGGATGGAAATATATCCCTGTGCATGTCACACCACATACCCACACACAATAAGCACAGTATAATGCAGATGTGGACAACTATTTTATTTTTTATGAACTGCTTCATTAACTTAATCCATTTCAGCAGGAAAGTTGAATAAGAGGGTAAGTTAAGGGAAGAAAACATCCAAACAGTCCCTGTTCTTACTATGATCTCTAAAAGGATTTTCTTTTACACATTTTTAATCTGCTGTAATATATTATGGTGTACTACTCTTTCTATGGATCACTGGTGGATAATCTTGTACTACTGCTGATTTACATCACTGCAAGCCATGCCAGTGTTTATGTGACCATGTAAGGCAGAAGTCATTCTACTCACTTTCAGCTGGTGGAATTAAGAAAATTCATGCATATCCCTCCTGTTCAGACCTTGAGAACTATTAATTGACTTAAGATTAAGCTTAGGAACAGAGCAGAACACTTAATCTTCTAACAGGTCTAAATCTTATTTACCATTCAGCTACAAGCTCTTTATTAAAAAAAAAAAATCTTCAGCAAGAGAAGGTTTTAATTGTAGAGATTTAACCCTTAACCAGATTCCTGGTTAAATTAAATCTGATCTAATAAGCTAATTGTTAAAGAGGTGATGATGTGTGTCAAATCTCTGTGGTCAGTTGCTTATGGTAGTGCTTGTACCGTTTGCACTCAGGTTTGTGATGCTGTGTAAGGGTGACCTGTACATGAATCTCCTTTACGTGAGAGCCATATTCCCATTCACACTGTTTTGGGGAGATGCTTTTTAACCCCAGCAGCATGGCACCCTTTAACTTAACTGTGCAGGGCACCCTTTCTCTCATACTTAGCAGAGATGTGGTAGAATTGAATAAAGTGCTTCTTCATACCATTAGTGTCCACTGCAAACCGACTGATCCTTCCTGCTTTGCATATCAAGGGTATTTTCCCTTTTTAGCACAGATATTAGGAAGACCTGGCCTGGCATTTGATAGTTTTCTGTGACAGAATGTAAGATGGCCACAGTGGAGCTATCAGTGATGTTTTGGGCTCATAAATGCTGAAACAACCTCCAGTGCATTCTTACACATTCTTATGCATTCCATTCTCTACATCTCTGCACCAAGATCTGTAGAGTACATGTAGGTCCTTTCCTGCAGGACACCAGCCTTTTGCAGAGTTTGCTAAATAGTCATGTAACACTTTGCATCTCCTCTGGCCACTGTCCTCTTAGAGGTAGAGGCGTTCTTCCATGTAATTGTGTTGGAAAATTACCCTAAAATTCTGAATTTGAAGGAAAATAAGAGCTTTACCAAACACGGAAAGCAAGAGAGGTTTGCCTCATACCTATTGACAGATCACTGACTTTCAGTGCTGGCTTTGGCTACTTCTGTACCCTGTCAGCAGCCAGAGCTGTGACACTGCTGCTTTCCCCACCACTGCTAGTGTTTGAATTCACACACAAATTCAGGTCATTGCTGCAAGGGAGTGATCCTTGGTTCCACATGACTCATCTCCCATGCCTGTGATCTGAGCAGGTTGAGCATGAACAGGAACAAACCTGCTGCATCCGACTGGCCCCAGGTTCAGCCTTTCTGCACTGGAGCTGATTCAGCTCGTAGAATACACAGTGACAAGTTACTAAATGTCCCCTGGTTTTGAGAGGCATTTAAAATCAAATGGGAGCAGGTGAGACCGCTGCACTCTGAAAGCAGCACTTCCTTTTCTTCTCTGAACACTGATAATAGCAATTGACTTGAGGGTTATAGTAACCATCTCCTCTAAAAATAAACGTGAAGCATTTTCCATTTATCTTGCTGTAATAACTAAAGGAAGCAGTTTTTTCAGAGTGTCTAGAAACCAAATGCAATTATTGCTTCCTTCCTAATACTGACCCAGCAGCCTACAATTGGTCCCTGAAGACTCACAGGCAGGTTGAAAGCATCAGCTGAACACACCATCCCCACAGGTGGCTCACGGGGACACGGAGCACCAGGAAGATGCTGTCCCCATGGACACAGGTCAGGGGGACACAGAGCACCAGGAAGATGCTGTCCCCATGGACACAGGTCACGGGGACACGGAGCACCAGGAAGATGCTGTCCCCAGGGACACAGGTCACAGGGACACGGAGCACCAGGAAGATTCTGTCCCCAGGGACACAGGTCACGGGGACACGGAGCACCAGGAAGATGCTGTCCCCATGGGCACAGGTCACGGGGACACGGAGCACCAGGAAGATGCTGTCCCCATGGGCACAGGTCACGGGGACACGGAGCACCAGGAGGATGGCATCCCCATGGGCACGGCTCGCAGGGACACAGAGCACCGACCACTGCCAGGAACGACACGTGTTTGGGGCAGCTCTCTACCGTTTAGATTTTTATTTCAAAAATGATGACAAAGAACATCTGTCTCTGTCTCTGGTTGCCCCCTCCGGAGCGGGAGGTCGCAGCCCGAGCGCGGGGAGGGAGCCCAGGCACGAGGCTTTGGGAGCCTGTCCGGCTCACAGGCGGCTCTCCCGAGGCTTTGGGGATCCCTGAGCTGCCTGTGCCCCCGAGCAGCTCCTCCCGGCCGCTTCGGTGTGCGGAGGAGCGGGAGAAGCGAGGCCGGGAAGCGGCTCTGGCAGAGCAGAGAGCGGGCGAGGCGCGCCGGCCGCCGCCGGAGGGCAGCCTGGTGTACCCAAACCCCAAACCCTCCTTGTTTTAAAAATCAGCCCGGTCTTCAGAGATGAACGGCTCCACGGAAAATGCTTCCATGACGATTCTTGTTCCAAATCTTTAAGCCCGCCCGTGGTTTTGCAGACGAACGCGCGGCCAGCGTGGGGACATGAATTAACCGGTGCCCATACGGCCAGCGAGCGGCTCGCAGCTATCAGCCCAGGGAAAATGCAAATCTTTACTCCTTCCATTTTCCTCAGAGGAGGAGGGAATTGCGGGTGAGAGGAAAGCTAATGTCTTTACGGACAATTTGATGGGTGAAGGTATGGGTGTTAACGTCTTTGAAATGGATCTTACTGTCTCTACTGACTTTGGGCAGCAGGTTATTTACACATCCCAGCCAGCCTGGCTCCTGAAAGAGACGGTCTGCACAAGCCTGAACTTGTGAACTTCTGAACTTCGGGGTAAAACAGTAGGTTCAAGGGGGGAGTATGTAGAAAGTGGTTCAGGAAGGCTGTACCTTCCTAGTACCTCAGCCAACTGGGAAAGGAAGGGGGCAACATGCAGCCGGGAGTTTGGGGTAAAAGGGAGGCCGTGCCCTCGGAAAGCCTGAGAGAAAAAAGCCCACGGGCGTGTGCGCCAGTGGACTCTCCGCCTTCATTCGAATAAAGCTGCGGGACTCCCCTGTCTCCTTTTTGGACATAAACTCCTGGCGTTTGTGGATGTTCCTGACACGGGCAGGGCTCTGGTACTGTGCTGTCTGCAGGTCCAGAATCTGCATCCCCCAGGTGTGCACAAGTGAGGACAGGAGCGCTGCCACTCAAAGGCTGTGACAGAAAATCGGGTGCAATGCTCAAGCTGAAAGGAAAAGAGTGAAAGGAAAAAACCCTCACCACTCCCCAGTGTTTGGCATTACACGTTTGGCTGTAATGGCACATACATTAACCCTAAATTACATGGAAATGTCAAAGCAAATACCCCATGAAAGCATCTAAAAGCATGTTTATTCCCTGACACTCTACTGCCTTTGAGCTGTTATCCTATGCCTGTGTAGCTATAATTTATAGATGTAAGAGAGAATTTCACAAAATAGGCAGAGGAAGGTAAAAAACACTTCAGAGCAAACATCTATTTTAAGAAAAAATTACTACTTTGTAGTAGGGAAAGCTCTTATTTAGTTCTTGGTGTTTGAAGCATTTCTTGGTCTGACCCCACCAGAGAAAGAAAAGCAGTGTTTTTGAGTCTCAGGCTTTGCAATCAGCCAGTGGTGCCACCTCCACGTGTTTCAGAATTCCTCCGGTCTGAAGGATGCTGGTGCAGCTCAGAGAGGGCACAGGTGCCACTTTTGCAGCTCATGCTTGTACCACAGAGCTGAGACAGGAGAGAAATCCTTTTGTACTGCATGAAAACAGCAGCTGATCAAATCATCCATCTGTGAATTACTTTAGGAGAAAATTTATCATGTGACAACTCCATTGAAAACAGCAAAGGAAGTTGGCTTCATTACCACTGAGGAAGGTGTCAAAGGATGACCTATGAAAATGCTTTATGACACCCCTCATGTGTGTTTTTGTTTGATCCTTACTGTATCGAGTAAGACTTTGTAGAGAATTCAGCTTTAAAAAGTAGCTACCAAATGTGCATGCTTTCATGGTGTCTGTAATTGGAAGACTAAAATAAAAACCTATAATGTATTCAAAGATACAATATTCAACAGGGATAGAACAGCCTATCCCTTAATATCTTTTGTGCAAGTTTAGATCTGGATTAGGCTTAGGAGCAGAGCAGTAAGATTTGAGGATGAACATAAAGGCTGTGGGTTAACATGGATGAAGTTTAATTCTAACATGGTCTTCTCACAAAGTCTTTGGTCATAAATGTTACAAGCCTTGTGAGGCCCAGGGTGTGCCTGGGATAGAAGGATATACTTCTGTTTATACTGGAAAATATCCTTTCCTATTTGGGATCCAACCTAGAACTTATATCCCAGCTATCAATTTGCATGCAAAATCCCTTAACTTTCACTGTTACGGTTTCCTAAGTTATTCTATAATTTGTCAGTAGCCATCTAGACTATAACACATCATGCATTTTCCATGACATCTAAAAAGCCAAATTTCCCAGTAGTTTAAATTATTTTCTGTTCCAAGCACAGGTAAAAGATTTTTTCCTGTTGTCTGTCATTAGATTCCATACAAAGCCTTATTAACTAGATGGAGTATGTAAGTGAAGTTTGCTTCTTGTGCTGCAAGACTTTTTGTAGTTGCAGGTGTTCTGCGGTGTTTAAATAACAAGACTTAATCATAAAATATTCAGCAAACAATATGAATTTAAAAATTTCAATATCAAAATAGTTCAGTGTCACCACCAGATGAACAGAAACTTCCCATGCTCACAGCTGCAGGGACTTGGCAAAGGAAACTACACTTCTGATATTCTACAAGCCAACCCAAAAGCCAGATGGAAAGGCAGGAGTGGGTCTGGAAACTCCTGGATGACAAACTGTCGTGTCACAAACACTCTTGCAGTACATTTTAAAAGTGAAAGGCTGGACATGGCTAAGCAGCATGAAAAGCTCTGGTCTCAAGCTGGGATTCTCCTAAGTGATCCCTTGTAGCTACAATAGTTCCTAGCTGCAGCCATTGAAGCCAAGGTGATGCTTGGAGCTGAACTCGTGGAAGCAAAGTCGAAGAAGCAGCTAAAAATGTTCACTCTAATCGTAGAATCTGGATGTAACACAAAGTTGCATAATTCATCTTGGGTAAAGGCAAAACTATATAAACTGCATCACTAGCAGGCCTTTTGACAAACAGAATAAGAGGTTCTCTCTGACAGACTGCAAGGTTCTCTGCTTGTCGTCTGTTCCCTCTCTGATGGTGGTTTTGGCTAATTCTCATTGGGTTTATCCAGTTCAAAGATATTTTCCAGTTCTTATTTTCTGTAGAAGGGGTAGAGATTTACCAGATATTTGATTGCTGATTTTATCTGGAAGATACAGACAGATCTAGCTCAGGAGTCTTCTTGAGAAACCTTTGAAAAAAAGCCATATTCTGCACTGGGAGTTCCTACATGTACAATATGGGAAGATGGCACACCACAAAGCCTGGGAGACTTCTCCCTCCTGTCTCCCATATTTCCATGCTGCCTTCTGCAAGAGGCCACAGAAGCAAATCCACAGGACCCCCATCATGGTCCCTCTTGCTGGACTGGAGAGGATCAGGGTCTGCACATCTGTTGGGATTTGGAAAGCTGGGAGGAGGACGCAGGCTGTGCTCCTGCTCAGCCTTTTCAGGTGACAATCTGGCATCTGTACTCAGGAAAGGGAATTTACAGCTGGGTGAAAAAATAAAATGTGAAGATCTTCCACACAGTCAGCATTTGTGTGATTTTGGCTTCTGAGTGTCTCTCTGATCCTTTGGACTGGGATATTTCCTTTGTAGCCATCAAACAGGCTTGGGCTGGGATGAACAGAGAAATCAAGCAGCCTCTGCTTTTGCTTGCATGCAGTGCTGGGGTTGGCTTAATACACTCCTTTGCTTAGGAAGAGAGAGATTCGCTGCTAAGTTTAAATTCAGAAAACATACCTTCCTGTAAATCCCTTCTCCTCCCAGTGGAGCTGAAAAAATAGCAAAAGACCAACTGAAGTAAAGTTTAATTTGACAAAAATAGAGAAAATAGCTATTATTTATTCATTAGCTTAAGCGGTGAATAACAGCACAGCACTAAAAGTGTGAATGACAGGAATAACACAGTGATTCCCAGATAGAGCCACAAAATCTCAATGTAGGCAGAAAGACTAGTTTGATGTGACACTGATGTAGACAGGTAATTCCAAACAGTTGGTGTGTATTATCTTAAATGCCATTAAGTAATCAGTTGTGAAGGTACCACAGACTTAAATTTTCAAATATCCCTGGATGACTCTAATATAATGCTATGGATCTGAAGTGAAATCTTCCTTTAATGGATTTAAATCCATTGCACAATATTTGAAGACTTGAAAAAGAATAATTTTCAGGATTTTGACAGACATAATGTGAGTTCTTTTAGGCTTAGAGGTAAGTATTAATAATATAGCTGAATGAATGACTTCCTTTTACTTTTCTGTGATTTATATATAAAAGGGGAATTTCACAATAAGTTTGTGTCTTCAGCCTGTACCTTCAATTTCTTAAGTAAAAAACATAAGCATTATTCCAAAGACCTTATCTGTTTCTTTTTAAATGTCACATATGTAATTATTTGACTGTAAATACAGGTTCTTAATGTCTAAAGAGGAAACCTACAGAAAGATGCTAACTGAAAAGAAGTTCTTTTTAAAAATGTGGGTTAGTTTATAATGTGAGTTGTTTCAAATGTATCAGTTGAACTGATTCAATAAGGGAGTGATTTTTGGATGCCTTGGGTTTGCACGGCATTACAATGTGTATCATTCTCCCCATGCTTTGTTATGCACTGCAGGCTCAGTGAGACAGATCCTCACTGCAAGTCCTCTGTACAGATGTGTTTTTGGACCTGCATATAATCTCCTTCATTAAAAAAAATTGTTTTGATATTTAAAAAATGCTCTTTTCCTGATCCTCTCAGCCTTGAGGAAGCAAGCCTTCATTGAGAAGGTTTATTAAATCCAGACCCTTCCTATTTTTATAATGGTACAACTGAAAAGACACATTCTTGTGTGCATTATTTTGAGATTCATTAATTGCTTCAGTCTGGAAATACTGGTATTAATGTACAACATTGTGCATGTGTTTATGTGGGATGTTGTACATTATGTACAATGTGTATATGCATTATGCATGTGTAGCAATATGCATGTAGCAAACATCCATGCATATTGTACAGTGGTTTTACAACAGGGAGAGACACACACATGAAGCAGAAAACAAACACACTGGGAATTACCTCCTGGGATTTCCTGAGAGAAAAGGCACTGATAACCAACAGAGGTGTTTCAGCCTGTTAATGAGCAGATGTAGCTGGCAATCTTTCCTACCTTGCTCTTTAAATAAATCATTATGTGAGTAAAGCCTAATTTCTGATGTGCCTTTGGTGAGCTGGTTGTGAAACATGCACAAAAGAAAGCAGTCCATGCTGCACCATTCATTAGGCTTCTTTAATGGTTATTTATGTGTATGTCAGAAATGTGTGGTGCTGCTGAGGATGGAATACATGAACAGCTGTAAAGGCAAAACAGTATTTTGGAAGTTGTGCTGTTCGTTCCTGCTCATTACCCTCAGGTATAGATATTGTCTGGGTGCCCATTTTGAGGACTTGATATAAAAAATTGCAAGTGACAATTTTTTTTGGCAATGGACTCGATATAAAAAATTGCAAGTGACAATTTTTTTTGGCAATGCCTTGATATTATTTTCTTCATTCATTTGAATTTAAGGAAGGTTCTTAATTTTGTCACATGTACTTGCCTGAAGAGCTAGTATTTCCTTACGTGATGAGTCAAAGATTTGATACAATTATTTAAGTTCAAATTGTGCTGTGTTTTGATTAACGTCCTTTGATATCTGGGGAGCTCAGAAGATCCAGGCATTGTGAAAACATTTGTCTAAGTCTTAATCTTTTTATTTGATCCACAGTGCTTCATATGAAAGCAGCTCAAGGACTTTCAAGAAGAACAAAAAATCACAGCGGAACATTTCAACAGTCAGGTTGAAAAAGATCTGATTTTGATGTTGTGAATCTTTGGAAATCAAAATATTTAGATGTAGGAATTTACTATTTTGTATTCCTGTTAAATTATTCAGCCACACTGATATAATTTTAAAAATATGGTGCAGAAAGATTTTGATATTTCACTAGTGAAGCAATTAACCTGACGTGCACTGGGCAAGCCTGGAACTTAGCAGGAATGCCAGTCCAGAAATGTGGAAAAGCAGATACAGGATGTTTTAGGTGGAGAGCCCTGGTTCTTCAAGCATTAGTGAATTATGTGCAAAAATATGTTGCTCAACTATCCTTGTGCCTGGTGACACATATTTAAGTTCTCTATGATTTTCTTCATTCAAAAGATGACACTTTTGGAGTTCCGGTTTTGGAGTAAAGATTTTCCTTTTATGATTTTTTTTTCCTCAAGAAATGTTGCATGTAAGGTTGTGTTGCAGAGGGCTATCAGTATCCATTTACAATTGCATTAATTCCTTTGTGACCAAAACAAATTAATTAATGTAGCATATGTGGATGGTCATTAGAAAGAAATACTCCCTGACACAAAAAAGGAAGTAACGAGATGAATTGCTTATACTTGAGCAAGATCCAAGACAGTTTTAGGGAAACTGAGAAGGTCTCAGAAGATATTAATCAGAAAAATATCAATGATGCTTAAACACCAGGAAAAAACCCCACCACAGCATATTCTCAAAAATACATAGTATTTTATATACACTAACAATACTTAACTTTTATTCCTAAATTCCAGTCAGGCTGAGCTTCAAAAAATGGGATAGGTCAGAAATATTAACTACTATGAAAACAAATTTAGCATCTTACCAGTTTTGGCTTCTTTTCCCTAAAGTGTGCATGGGAGAAAACCAAGAGATGTGTGGCTTAGAAAAGCTATGTCCAAAAGAACCTTAAGCATGTGATAGTTTAGAAGACACTCAGTGTCACATACTGAGAAACCCAGGCTCAGTCGAGCCTGAAAAAGTCAACTCATGAACTGTGCCATGAAATGTCCTTAGTGCCATCAATAAAGAGACTTTGGGTTATCTGCACATGGACAGGAGAGAGAAGGACAAAATGGTAAAGTTGTATCTCATATCCTCTCTAGGCAACTGTCATAAAGTCAAGTCATATTTGTAGCTTCAAGCAAGGGGAACAGGACTTTGATAATTCTGAATCATAGATGATTCAGAGTTTGGGACTTGTATTTGCACAAGTTAAGGTGTAAAATTCATGTGGTTTTGTACTGGTGGAGGGGATGTACCACATGCCTGCAAACACACAAGCTTAAATAGGTAAATTACTGCATTCCACCACTGCAGCTGCAATCACAGGATCTTACATTTTGCTTTCCAGTAGTGAAGAAATGTCCAAATATGAATAAACCTCCTTCTATGCAAGGGCATTATTCTCATACTGTGCTCCTTTCCAAACTGATATAGATTGGTATATGAAATGCACAGGCATGTTCACTGAGAGAGTGACAGAAAATTTCCTGATTTTTTTGCATCTGAAATAGATGAATTCTCTGCCACTCTGTTTTTCTCCACAAAATATTCTGACATCAAGGCTGGATAGCATAGCATCACAAATGCCATTATCATGTTGATTGAGGTAGAGGGCAGAAGTGTTGGTCGTGGCAATGCAGAAGAGAAGAGAAATTTCTTACAGCAAAAAACTAAAGCTTAAATCAATTTAAATAAAGAGCCCTGTACTATCCAGGGGGGAGGTATTCTCACAAAATCTGAGAACTGATAGTAAAGATCAGCATAGGGGAAAAAAAAAAGTGACAGGAAAGGGAATAAATCAGCAGAAAAGAGAAAACTGCCCTGGAAAAAAATACGAGTAGAGGAGAAACATGAAAAGCAAATACACTCCTTTGTTTTAGCAAAGCTGCAGTGTGGATTGCAGCTTGAAGTTAAAAAAACCCTCAACCTCAAGTTGCTTGGGTCAGAAACCACCTGAGCACAGCTTCAACCCTGTCTTGCCAACACGTATCATTGGTTTCATCTGGACTGCTACAGCCTTTTGTTTTCTGGCCTTTCAGGACCCTTTATGGTCCATACCAAAGAGCTCGATCCTGTGTTTTTCTTTCTCACATCCCTCTTGCCTCTGCTTTGCACTGGCTCTGATAGTTCCTTTAGCATCTGCTCATGTCTACTGTGCTGCTCCAGATCTCCCTGTCAAGATTCTTCTTTTGTATGATCCTGGTCTCTACATTAATCTTTCTCTTTTCCTTGCTTTTTCTTACATTCTGTTAGCACCTCTTTTCAATAAAATGCATTTGTAGTGTCCTGCCCTGCTCTTAACACAGTCCTTGTGCTGGACTTCGTGTCACTTTCCTTCAGTCCATTGGGGTTTTTGGAGACTCTTGGCAAACCACTTTACCTCCCTTTACTTCAAATTTCACAGCTATAATATGGTGATAATATTGTTGACTTCCTTTGTAAAATGTTTTCAAATCTACCAGTGAAACTCTGCATAACTGGTGAATATTATTTCTATTGAAATCAATAAGCACTGAGGTGAGCAGTGGGTGTCCCTTTAATGTAAGATCCTGTTTGATCTTTCTCTGTCCAGCTGAGACAAAGAATGTGCATGCTGTGTATCAAGTGCAGGCTGCAGCCTGAGCTCCAGCTCAAATTTATTTATAATACACAGTGTGTACATGATTTCAAGGTTATATCATTGACTTGAAAAGGCAGGATTGTGTTTTAAGGAAGGATTGTGAGCTGCATTTGTGGCTCCTTTCCTGCCATGGCTGTGGGTACACAAGAGAGAGTGAGGGCAGGTGTGTGAGTGTCCATCCTTGGTCTGATGGACACATGGAAGCACATTCTTAAATGCATGTTAAGCTTTCTACACGTGCTAGCTCAAATGGTCATGGCTTTCCTTAAAATTTTCTCAAAAGTCCTTTCTCTCTATGTCCTAAGAGCAATTCTCCCCAGAAGGTGAAGTTCAAAGCTGCTGTTTCTGAAAACTGAAGTTTAGAAAGAAAATGCCACATCAGTTTTGGCTCTGGCAGCTTGTGAGCATTTCTAGGTGTCTTTCAACTTACTCTTTTGTGAAACAAACAATGCAGGTAAGAAGACAGCTTGGCATACACTTATCCTGAATTAAAATGAAGGTTGTATCGAAATTATTTCAGAGAGCTTTTTGGTTTTACATGAATTATGAGTTGTAAGCTTTTCTTAGTGGAAACATCTTAAACATTCATCATGTGAAACCATTATTGCCAGCTTCCCATTAGTTTTATGTTTAGGAGAATACTATGATGTTTCATCAGATACTGAAATACAAGATATTCTGAAAAATATATGAAATATTGTGTGGAAGCCAGTGTTTCAATAAATAGTGTTTAAATTTTTCGACACCTGTGAATGCTAAGTGTTACACATTGGTATTGGATAGGAATTGGTGTGGTTGCACAACCCCTCAAGGGCATTTTCACACCCAGATTCTAGTGTTTATGGTATGATCATAAATGTTTATGGTATGAATCTGTCAATCAGTCATCTGTCAAGCAGTCATATATCAATGGATGTAGTGGTGTCTACGTTTATCTTGGCTTTTACCTTTGGCTTGCTTTTTAAAAATTCATTTAATACTGACATTTTTCAAGAAAGCATTGTGCTCAAATCTTTCAGGGATCTTTGGTAAAACTGATCACCTACAATCCCAAAGTCTCCCTTTATTTGTACCCACTTATTCCCATATTTTGAACAAGCCTGTTGATGCTAAGAGTGCTTTAGAGTTTAAGACTATGCGGAATGTGCAAACTCCCACTATCCTGAGATGGACTCATTTCATTAGGCCCTGCTTAATTTCTTCTTCAGTGCTATTTTCTTTTTTTCCTTCCACAATAACCTAATGTATTAAACTTAAAAGGTCTGCAGACACTAAGAAATGAAAAGGAGAGTGATTCATCTTGGCTGTGGACTGAACAATAGATTTCATCACTGTCACTGTTGAGCAGAGTTCCTTGTCTGCTCCTGACATGATAACAGTCAGCTGCACTGCCAGCTCCAGTGCCCCAGGAGGGAAGCTGACTGCCAGCTCTGACTGGGGATATTTTTTTTTTTGTAGCACTGTAGAATAGAGACTAAAGCTGTGTCTACACTAGCAAACAAAGAATTGAAAACTATTTGAATATTGGCCGTTTCTATTTCCAGTGCAGACTTTATACAGAGATGAGAATATTTCTGGACATTGTTAATTAATCCATGGACTGTTCAAGAAAAGGAAAGCTTGGATAGCTGCTGGCTTGGTGCTCAGTGTTAAACCCTTCCCAGTACTGATCTTGCTCAACCAGAGTGGGCTGGGGCCTCTTGTAAAGGCAGAGGGGATGTTTAGGTTTCCTGCTGCAGTGTTGGTGAGTTTGACAGTGACATAATCAAGAAGCTGTGTGGGTGGGGGGCAAAAGGGGTTTGGTGAGAGGGCTCAGAGGGCTCACTTGCCCAGTGAGGCAGGTACTGCCAAAGTGACTGTGCCTGCTTATGATGGTGAGCAGGTTCTTGGACCCTATCTCTAATCTGCCATTCTCTGAGGTAGCCTCTTCCTACCATTTCTCTCGAGAAAGGAAAATACCATTTTCTCTCTTTCTATTCTGGTGTGTAGCCGGGTAAATCTGTTGTAATCTCAGAGCTTGCAGTTCTGCTGTCTCCAAGAGCCATGACTGTATAGTTTCTTTAAAGTGTAGTGTTCTCTCCAGTGAAAGCTGTTTGCAGGAGCCATGACACACATAACTTGCTTTAAGGTTT
Organism: Sylvia atricapilla; assembly: GCF_009819655.1. Lineage (NCBI taxonomy): Eukaryota > Metazoa > Chordata > Aves > Passeriformes > Sylviidae > Sylvia > Sylvia atricapilla. Next base: position 32,405,850 of record NC_089146.1, read on the forward strand.
TCCTTTAGTCATACCATTCCCTGAACCTTTGGGAACTCTCCTGGAATCTCTCCTCTGTCAACAAGCTGGCCTCCTATGAGATGTCTCAGTTTTCTGGTGTTCAGCCTCACACTCCCGCCTTTGACAAATCCATTTGTGGAAGTGGAAGTGGGATCCTTGAGTGTGACTCATTTGTCTGTCATCTTCCACATGCATCCTGGACATCTGCTCTGTCACATTCGTCTTTGCTCTTCCTCCTGCTACAGCACAGGGGATTGGCACCATCTGCCCTAGTTGGTTATTTGCCACTAAATAGGGTGTAAATAACATTTTATTTGGTAAAAGTAATGAAAGCATCACTTGCTTTTGCAAACAAGCAGTTTACTTTATTGACAGTAGAGAGGCTTGTACCAAGGTGATGGCATTTCCTAACTTTTAATACTGAACTGCTTCTTGGGAGAAGGAGAAAACTTACTCTGAAATGGAGATAAGAAAAATCATTGTCTGAACTGATACAATCTGAAGTCTAAGGATGGTAACTGCATAGACAGAGGTCTCCAGATTCATTTCTTGTACATCCAGTAGAGTTAATCTAAGAGTGGCATTATTTTGGATCAGTGCAGTGCTGATGTAAGAAAACCATGGGGAAAAAAAAGAACTATTTTTATTAGTATCAGGACTGAGCAGAGAAGTACCTGAACAGAAGATATAGAAATGTCTGTTTGCATGTGATAAGCAGTAAATCATTTTATTTGAAACATTTGCCATGCAATATGGCACTATTGTCTTTGCAAGGTACTCCTTGTATGTGTGTGCTCCAGTCTCACCACACTCTACCCTGTCCAAACATAAAAAAGAGTAAAAGCCATCCTCAAATAGTTGAAGATCTAAGTGAAAGGCAAACATAAAGATAAAGCAAATAGATAAAGGGAAGAGTGGAAGATGTAGGGAGTACAAATGGTTTGAGAGAGTGAGTCTTAGCCTTGTGACTAGTTGCTGCAAGAAATGTAGAGATCATGCTGGTATGGGGTTTTATGAATCATTTTGATAAAGCTGTTATCAAAGAATGAATCAAAATAGTTCCTGTTAAGGAAAACATTATCTTTGCAGTCTATTAGAATTCTTTCATTACTTGAGGACAGGAAATCTTGTAGCTACAATAGTAAATACAGTTTATGTGGATAAAGTCACTCAAAAAATTATCTCAGTATAAGAAGGAAGTTCTCTTGCGGATTAGGGAGCTCTAAGAAGGTGAGAAATAAGGACTCAAGAAAAAGAATAGTAGTTGAGCAATGTAAAGACCTGTACTGGAACTTGTGAAAAATGTCTGGAAATGCAATAAATAGTACTTTTTTTTTGTTGGTGCTGACAAGGTGAAATTACATGGGCCTTGTTAACTCTAAGAGATACGAGGAATGCAAAAGGATCAAACAGTGATTGAGCACTCAGTAATAAATGACAGGTGAGCTTCAGGGTAGACAGCTGATGGTAACTGATGCTGAAGGGACAATTGGAACTAATCATACTGCCTGATAGATTCTAAATTAGCTGTAACAACTCCGAGAAAAATACTTGGTCATTGCAGGGAACAGCACTGAGAAGGCTGCAGTTCAGTGCAGTCTAGAAAGAAATTGAGATGTTAGATTGTATTAAGACAAAACAAGTATCATTACAAGAATTTATAGTACACCTTTGCCTGTATTAAAGTGTTCAATCTCAGCATTCTATCTCAAAGAGCACACGAAATAATAGAAAAGGTCCTAAAGAGAGCAACTGAAATGATGAAAGAATATCAAAACAATTGCTGGAGAAGTAAATGTCAGGATATTTGAAGACACTGCTAAGGGGAAATTAATATGGGAAAACGTAATAGATGAATGATAGTGAGGTGAGTCGTCTTTTGTCTGTTTAAAATGGAGTGAAAAGGATGCTTCAATTAACTTTACCAAAGTGTAGTTAAAAGGCAGCAGACTCAAAATAATGAGCACAGCAAACTGAACACTCTTCTAAATGAACCATTTAAATGTTTTCTTTCTTGACACTTCGCTGAGAGAAAGATGAGCTGAGATGTTTAGAGTTGGCTGTTCCTCAGTGGCTTAGTGGTGTGTGGCCGCTCTGGGGTCCAGGGCTCTGGTACCCCAAGGTACAGCTGCTCACCAAAGAGCCACAGCTGGCTACTCCAGGAATGGTTTCTGATCCTGTTTTTCAGGATCAGACCTAAAATTGTACCTTGTCCAGCCTCTGGCTGACTGACTGAGCCCCAAGTACTCTTGTGGGTGCAGAGCTGTCTGTGCAGGTGGGTGAACAGCTCCCGATGCTGCCCAGCTTTCTGGCATCCCACACCTGAGAATTCCAACTGCTGCTCATTTCTGCCTTTCTGCCTTCAGGCCCTTAGATGTTGTATCAAGGATCCTGTCATGAGCACTTGAGCAGGTTAATTACCTTTCACCCTGCAAAGCTTCATTATCACCACCATCTGTTTAGTGAACACTTTATCTGGACAAGCTGTGGTCTAAGTTTCCTCCATAATGTGCCTTTGATATTTTGTGTAAACTTTTAAGATGGACAGATAGAGGACAGTAAAATGATCAGAAGATCTAGAATCTGTCATTCACTCCCTCAAACATGTCATTGCTTCAATTGCAGAACTGCAGCAATTGCAAGAATTTCCCTTTTCAGGCCTGTGTATCATTCTTGAGCCTAAAAATGACAGCTGATTTTTTGGTAATTTAAGGATGATTCATTTTCTGAATTTCACCTAAAGTAACTCTGGGAATTTTACCCTTTAATATAAAATTTAAAACAAATAATCAGCCTAGTATTCTTGCTATTTTTCTTAGATTTTCATGGGCAGAACAAGCATGCTTATACTGGAGGTTTGAAAAATAACATTGATAAGACAAGGGCAGCAGACAGGATTGGAGGATTCTGAGGGATCCCTCAGAGGGATTCAGAGGGATCTGAAGTAAGTCCTGGCTAAGTTTGTCTAATTTGTCCTTTAATACTCCTGACTGTAATTTAAACACATTAACAGAGCAGTAAGGGTAACCTCTTGCAAAACTTCTCTGTTATTTGATGACAGTTGTTGTGTCTCCTTGAGTCTTGGCTGAATTAAACAAACCCACTTCTCTCAACCTCTCCTCTCAGAAGGTGTTTTCAAACCTCTGATTGTTCCTGCTGCTCTCAGCTGTCCAGCTGACTCGTTTCTTCCTGGAAGGTTGGTGAATTAAGCTCCCTACAGTGCTCCAGCCTTGGGCTGTGGCCTGCTGAGGGCTCCTTCAAATGTCCTATGTGTGACATCTTCATCACACGCCCTTGTAGGAGGGTAATTTTATTAGCAAAAACACTGACTCATGATCTGCTGGTAATTGTTTATCCTCCACATCTTTTTTCCCAAATTAATTGTGCTATTAGGTGTTCCACGTGTTATATGAGCACAACTGATGATTTCTATGTGAGTACAGTATATTACACTTCTTTTCCCTGAATTGTATCTTATTTGTATCTTCAGTTTGTTTAGATAAGTTTTGAATTTTAATCCTGTCCTCAAGAGTCCCTATGCATCCTGCCAGCTTGATATTATCTGCAAATTTAATTACTGCGTGTTTTATTCCATCATTGAAGTCATTCATAAAAATGCTGAATAGCACTGAGCTCAGCTTAGGCTCTTGCAGGAGCTTTGCTCAACGCATCGTTTCCTTTTGGCAGTTAACCAACAATTCTACAGACAGTTTTTAGTACTTGTACAATAACTTCATCGAGATTGTGCCAGCTTAGCTCATTTTTGACAATATCACAAGAGATTGTGTAAAAAGCTTCTCTGAGGTTAATCTAAAACTAATCCTCAGCTGAGAAGCCTATTAACCTGTCCTAGAAACAAGTCAGACTGACTTTTAGGGAGCTTGCTATTTTATAGGTTGCCTTTTTCTGTTGTTAGACACTTGCCTGCCCCTCTGACTTCAAAGGTAAATCACAAATGGATCTAGGCTTGAATAAAACCAGCACAAAACATTTCTGTTACTTGATTTCTTTTCCCAGACGGTGTCCTTCTATTTATTGCTAATGCACTTAGGAAGTATTCTCATGTTGCTGTTTCCTTGTGTATTTATAGTTGGGCTTTAGCTTTTGTATTTTGCCTCTATGCTCCTGTAACCACATCAAGATATTAAATAGGAGGCAACTGGCTTTTATTTCAAAGCCAAGCCATTTTTCATCTTTAATAAGATGACCTAGTGGTCACTGCTGGCCTGTGCTTTCCAAGCAGACTGTTCACAGTTTCCTGCATTGTGTGCCTTTGCATATTTTCCAGTCTATATACACTGGATATTGACTCCAGTAAAAAGACCCAGCGTAAGCTCTTCTCCTGGTGTGTCACTCCTGTGCATTTCTTCCTGTTCATGTTCAAAGAAATAAAGTCAGTTGTAAGAGAGCTGATTTCCACTGGTTATAATAATGTTTGGTTGAGATGGCTTATTTCTTTCTCTTTCTTATGCAGCAAATAATTGTTGGTGATAATTAGAAACAAAAGAGCTGATGTGCACACTCATTGTAAACGAAGCATATTTTGCTGCAACAGGGGTGATTAGACATGAGCTGTCAGCATATTCCCATGTTCTACAGTTAACTGTGCATTAAAAATAATAATGAGAATAATAACTTCTATTATACAGAGCAGAGTTGCTTTGCAGTCTCTACCTAATGTACTGTGGAAATGTAACCCCCACCTGGGGCAGGTGACAATTGAAGAGCACAGAGCATGGCACCTAAATCTGGGAAGGGAAAATGTCTGCAAAACTCACAGAGGAATTAAAAAACCCAGAAAATTTTGTTACAGCCCAAGACAGGATAAACATTTCTGTTAATTGACTGGCCAGGGAAAAGAGAGCATTTCTTCTTTTCTGTGGGTTATGTGGGTAAAGATTTAGTGGCTGCACTCTGGCCCACAAAGGTAGTTCCACATATGGCAGTCCCTGACAGCCAAAGAAGTTATCTGCTCTCTGTTAAACAAGCATAAACTTCTTTTAATATTCCTCTCTATTGACATTTAACTGGGCTGTTTGTGACATAGAAATGGTGTGACTTACAAATCAACTCTGACTGAGGTATGTGGACCTTTTGAAAAGACCTGATTACAGCACATCGAGAGTCTGTTTGAGATGAATCTGTTTGTTTGTGTTCACTTTCTGCTGTACTTTGGTGGCAATAATACTCATAAACAATAATAGCTGATTTTTCTCCATGATCATTTCCATAAGAAGTTAGATGAGAAAAATGGTATTGCCCAGTGATCTGTGCATCATCATCATCATCATCATCATCATCATCATCATCATCATCTGTGCATCTAATCAGCATTTGCTGTGGAGCTTACGCTTGGAGCTGTAATACCAAGGAAAGGAATGAGAGCTGTAATTAGCAATTCTGAAAGATGGGGTCTGATTGGGGAATCCCAGCCCACAAGAATGATTGAACTCATTCTCCCTCCGAGCAGAAGCTGCTCCTGGTACCGATATGGATGTCTGTGTGCCATAACTTGGACTGAGGCCATCCTTTCTCCTCTGAAAGGTCACCAAAGAGCCATGAAATAGCAGCAGCTTTCAGCTTCATGTCAGAAATAGTTTGCCAGTCACAAGGCAGCGCTTCACAAAGTTTTAAATTCACCCTGTTACATCAAGAGCAATGCAATAAGCTCTGGTAGTCACACAGGACACGAACTATCCTCTTGGATAACACTTAATGTATGCTTTGTCATCCCTGAAACTCCACAGTCTTGTATTGTGCTATTATAGTTAAGGAAGAATATCTACCTGGTGAATTACTCCTACTAAATCTGATTTACTTGTGGCAAAGCCTAAAACAAACAGCCCAACACATTCACAGAAGTGAGATGTACAGCTTTCCCTTTGCTATTCCACACACAGGATAACGACAGTGGAAATAACAGCGAAGGGTACCAAGACACCTTGAGGAAAATGACTGGTTGTAATCGTGCCTGACCTCTATCTGTCGCCCGTCCTTTATTCGTGGTCTGTACAACAGTGGAACCAATGCACATTATTAAAAAACAAAACCAATTCTGTACCTACTGAATGATAGACAGGGCATGTTATTTTTCAGGTCTACTGTCTTGCTTTCTACCACCTTTCTCTTACTACCAAAAAAAGGGCAAAAGGAAACATTTTTTTTGTTGAAAATGTGTGACTTGCATTTCTCTTCTGATAACAAAACCCCCAGTGTTCCTATACTATTATTTATTACTGTGCATTGTCTGCTAAGGCTATGTTTTCTATCATGGGATTCAAATTGCTTCTTGTGCCATCAGCATTTTCCTTTTTCACATTTCTTTCAAGGCAAAATAGAAAATCTATTTCTCTGCAGTAGCAACAGTGATCTGGGAAAACTTTATTTAGGGTGAAAGGGAAAATAATGGAGTCAGAATAAGCATCTACACTAAAAGTCTATTTAGAACATCAAACCCCAATGTATTCATAAGACAGAATTGTATCTGTTTTAAATTAAGCTCAAAGAGATATAGAAACATAGAGTGTAATGACCACCAACCTGTCTATTTGCATTGCAGATTAAAAAATCAGAAGATGTAGTAAAGAGGAGTTGAGATGGAAAGACAGCGTGTTTATGGCAGCCAGTATATTTATTTTGCAGAAAAGCTGTGTGAAGGTAGTGCCACTCTTGTAAAGATAAAACCTGGAGCACATTTAAAACTTAACAAATGCATTTCCATCCAGGGTTATTGCACAGGAGACCACATAAATAAAAATTCAAACACTGCTTTCTTAATTCACACATACAGTTACATTTAATGACACCAGGACTTCCAACATGAGTAAAACCAGCAGGCTCTGGCCCATAAAAATGATTCTTGTTTGCAGCCTGCCTGTTTTCCACAGCTTAGCACTAAGATATGAGATAAGGTACTGTCTTTGCAGCAGCAGCAGCTCTGATTTAAGGAGATGCTGACTTCTACCCTCCAGCTCCTCATTCCACTTCCATGGTACCTCCTCAGCTGTGGCAACACAAGCCTTGATGGGGCCATTAGACCAACCAAATGTGGAGAAAAATTACAGCCAGTGCTTATTCCACACACAAATGGCAAAAAGAAGAGAAGATCTAGGAAGTTTAACAAGTGTAGCTCATCCAAAGATAAATAAAAGCAGTCATTAGGCAATGACAGATAGAGAAGCAGGGTCTGGTTTTGTGTGCCAGACCTCTCCTCTAGTGCAGTAAATCTTTCAGAGATATAGCGGTCAAAAAAGAAAAGACTGTGAAGACTAATTATTTAGCTTAAAATGCTGTATTAAAATGTACTTATCACAGCATCTTCTGAATTTCAGAGCGAGCCTGTGCATAAGAGTAGCATTTACAAGATTTAGCTATTACAGGAACTGACAAGTTTATGTTGGATAGCTTAAACTTTCAAGTTATCCCCTTTTTACAGGTAATGAGAAATTATAAGAAATTCTGTCTACAATGCAAGAGAAAAGAAGGATCAGAAATTGCAGTGCAATTAGCTTCTTTTTCCTTTCTCCTCTGAATACACAGGCTAATGGATACCATTCAAACTGCTGGAGTCAGAGATGGGGTACAAGGCTCTGTTCTGAAATCATTTAACTATGTGCTTAACTTAAAGATGTGAGCACTGTAAAAGCTGAAAATGCTGAGATCGCTTACTCTTAATCTTTAGGGGCTCAGTATTTTGCTGATCAGGGCTGGACTACTGAGCCTTTACAGGAATGAATGCAAGCTGATCTGCTTCTGAGAGGGTTTAATGGGAATTTCATTTTCCCTTTCATTTAAAATTCTGTCAACAGTATGTCCTTCCTGGCCCCTGCAGGAAGAAGTGTATCTACATAATGCTTCATTGTTGCTGCAGCAAATGGGCTGTAAAGTAAATGTTCTAATTAGTCTTTGAATCATTAGGCTGGGTGTAGTTTGTCCGGCCGAATTGAGAGCTCGTTGGTATTCTAAAGAAAAGAAAGTCCTCTGCACATTTTCATAATTTCTTTTTGCTTTTAGACTGTTGTGACTCAATAGTCACTCTTCTGCTGTCTGCTAGCAAGGGGAGGATCCTTATTTTTGTTTTTATTTCTATGCTTGCCATTTTTGACCTAAGAAGAGAGGTTGGTATCCCAGAAAGCACATTTACCTTTACTTTTTTACCTTGAGGATTTCAGGTGCAGTATAAGCATTTTGCTTCAGAGGATCATTTATGCAGATGAAAACCATTATTTTTTGCCCTCTAGAATCTTTTTTAAACATAAGACATAGGTATGTCTTGGAGTCCAGAGAGACTTTTATGTGGGCCTTGAATAATTTAGTGCTGGTACTAACAACAGTACCTGCTGACATGACTATGTGTCACCTAGAGAATCTCCACATGGAGAGACTGTCTAGCTCTGAGTACCCCAGTGAGCTCTTCAGAGTGTTGAGGTGGCTTTCAAGTACAGAAGAAAGAAGGAATAAATGTATAAAAAGTGAGCCCTTGTGCAAGAGAGAGCTGCAAATGGAGTTTGGATGTACAAGATCCTCAATGTGTGAAATATCTGAGGCTGTTAGGAGGATAAATGCAGTGTAATAAGTCAAGGAAGAAAGAAAATAGAGAAGCCTGAGATGAAACTCCACATTTGTAATTCCAGGTTGGTTTGAGTGTTTTAAAATTTGTGTTGTGGTATGAAAACTCTTTGAGGCTCAAGTATATTCGGGTAGGTCTTCCAATTAAAGACCTTATTGAAACCAAATGAAAAAATGCTCTCATCTATCATGTTGGCTCTAGACTTAGTTAATTTCCTCCAGAAGATCTGCAGGCACAGGGAAGTCCCCAGGAAACAGCCTGGCAAAGGATCCAGCCTGAGGTGGCAGCTGGAAGTGAACCGTGTAGTTGAGGAACTCAGACTCCCATCTCACTGGGACACTGCCAGGAGATTAAACAATCCTGCTTTGCAGGAGGACTGGCTTTTGGAACAATGACACTGGGAATTCCTGTGCTGCTGTTTCACCTTATCTTATCTATTAACGTGTTTGCCCTGGCTTTTATCTGTGCCCTGAGCAAAGCTGCGGGCAGTGCTAGCGCAGATTGACATTAAGAGGGATGTGATGTGATCCGATTTGATCTGATGTGATCTGATCTGCCTGGGAAGCAGCTGTTGGCTCAGGTGCAATGCTAATGCAGAACAGCATTCCTGAGTGATCAGATTTACTGGCACAGACCTGGCATCAAGGTTGGCTTAATGGCAAAAATGGCCCATAATGGCAAAAATGGCCCATCTGCAACTGGTGCTGTCAGCTGGAGTTGCACTAAGTCTCTGGAATGGCCGGTTGCTTTCTCTGTGTGCTGTGTGATGAGTCTATTATTGTTTATCTTGTAAATATACATTTAGGGACCTTATAAACCTGCCTGAATTGTTGCATCTGTAGAGTAACTGCTCCTTCATAGCCTTGGTGGGGTAGTTAAAGGACTGTCAAAAGCCCACGTCGTTAACTTGATTGACTACAGGAGCCCCAAAGGTTTATCATCCCAGTGCAGGTGTTGAACTGGAGTGTGGGAATAATTCGAGTGGCTAGAGCAGAAGAATAGGAGGCTGGAAATGTCATGGAATCTCTCACTGGTGTATTTTGAGTCTCTCTTAACCTCACTTCTCACCCTTCTTACAGGAGTATTTGAGGAGAGGAAGAAATGTCAGCAAAGGCTTTCAGAATCTTGGATTTTAGGTGCTGTAGAAGAGCACAGTATTTTACAAGCATTCCAAATCAAATGTTTCCATTTAGGAAATAACAGTTATTAATTCTTTCAAGCAAACTACTCAAAGCTTTTATTCTTGTGCAAAGTTGTAGTTTACAGCTTATTTAGGTTAAAAAACCCACAAAAAACAAACAGCCCAACTAAAACCAAGCAAAAAGCTTTAATAGGAGTTTATTATAGGAGTACCATAAACCTTGCCAATGAAATTGCACTTTTGCAGAAGAAAAATGGCAGCTAAGTTGTCTCATTAAAGAGATACTGGCTAACTGCATTAAAAAAGATCAAAAAAAAAAAAAAAAAAAGCAGTAGCTTAAGTTCAAAATGAAAACTTCAGCCCTTCCCAAATGCAAACTCTTCCCATGGAGTTTGTGAACTTGCAACATAAAAAACACCACAGTTTGGAAGGGACCTTTGGGGTCCATCTGGTTCAGAGTCATCCCCCACACAGAGCCAACAACATCACGTCAGGGATTGCTCAGGATTTTGTCCTGTGTAGTTCTGAAAATCTCAAAGACTCAAATTGCTCCCTTAAAAAAAACCAACCAAACAAAAAAAAACCCCACAAAACCAAAACCCCAAACCCTATAAAACCCAACCCAAAAACCCACCAAAAACAAAACCAGAAAACTATTTTGGAGGGATTGATCTGGCGTCTGCCTTTGGAGTCATATGCCTAAAGTTTAGGCTTTCCAGATCAGTGAGCAACTGTGTATTGAAGAACACAAAAATGGGAGGGAGTTGCAAACTGTCCCTACACAGGTGTAAAATTCCTTCTGAATAACTGGCCTTTAGTACCTAAAGAGTAAAACAAACAAAATGAGCAACTTTCCTCTCTCTTAAATTTCATTTTCAAGCTAAATTTTAAACCACACTACAGTGTTAGGAGTGCTGCACATAAAATTTTTGAAGTCAGGATAAAGAATGGAAACACAGAGCTTTTATTACAGTGCTGCTAAGGATGTTGCTGTAGTAAATAAAGTACTGTTAATATTTTAAGAATGGCATCCCTGAAGTATCTTATAAGATATTTCTCCTCAACTGCCTTTCTTTAGTTGGAAAAAGGAAAAGTGGTTCTTGTAAACACATGTGCCTCTATCTCAACTGCACATGCAGTTTTTTCAGGAAGCAAATTTAATTATACTAATTTTTCATATCCAAATTAAATGCTTAGTTTTTATACCAAATATAAATTAAGAATTTCTGAACTGAAAGAATTTCTACATTTTTCATTATTCTCTTTAAGTGGACCTTTACTGCCTTAGGATAATGAATATAATTATAAAATAATGCCCCCAAAAGACAGAAATGGGCTTTGCATTGTTTATTCCAAGCAGAAAGCTTGTATTTACAAAGCCTGGCTTATGCACGTGGGTAGGTCATGAAATTATTTATCAAATTATTTCAAAAAATTAATGAGATGATTGCAAACTGTTCACAAATAATTCAAACAAAAAAGAGATTACATTCAACATGTAAATAATTAATTGTGAACTATTTGCCCAGCTCAGTTCCAAACAAATTCTTCCAGTGTCAGGGAAATGAAAGAAAAGGGTGTTTGTGATGCCCACAGATTGTTTTCACACTGCTCCAGCACAAGCACTCCCTCACTGATCTGGAGTCATTGGCAGAATTTTTCTGTCATTTCCCTCAATTGCATGTTGTGTTAAATGGACTTCAGCATAGGGAGGGAAACGAGGTCACGGCAAAACCGTAAGACAAAAAGTGACTTCAAGGAGTAGTAAATATGTATAATGTATTTTAAAATGGTTTTGAAGCAAGGAACCTTTTAATGAACTATAGAGCACAATAAATGAGCTTTTAAGTAGAAGGAGAGGACAGAGATGAATGGGGAGGAAAAAAGAAATGGAACTGAGGAAACAAAATGGATCCAGTATGGGCAAAACTGCTCTGCCATACTGTGAGAAGGAAGAGAGCAAACCTCATGAGTGCCACTTCATTCAGTGTTTAGAAAAAAGCATTATTTCTTTACTAGGAAATGTAGGCCATTATCAGTTGCTGATATTTCAAGCATAACATGGGGAAAAAAACACTATTAAGGTAAACTCAGGTTCTGTTTTTCTTCCCCTCTTCACTTGTTAAGTGCAGGGACAAAAACTTCTCTTCTAAAAGATGCATTTATCTATTTATTTATTTACTATGTTACCTATCAAAAGTCAATGTACAGTTCTATTTGGTAACTTATTTCACCATGAAACATGCAGGGGTCTCTTTTCTTCCATGGAATATTTCATGTTATGTGAACCTCTACTTTACACTACTCGACTGACAAGCTAACCAAAAGGGATATTAATTCTCTCATATTGGCCATGACGTGCATAATTTCTGATTACAAATGCAGGGCTGGAATGTGTATCTCTTCTTATTTCCACTCGATCTCCATCTATTCATAGGACTTTGCTAAAATAATAACAGAAAAAACAAGGGACCCAGACATAAATAAGGTACATAAGTAGGTTCACTCCACAGCAAATGGTTTTTCACTATAGCTACCCACAAAATAGCTTTCTTCTTTCATGAGATATCCAAGTCCAAACCTGAAAAATATGTATTGAAATCCCAGCGTTGATGCAGGACTGATCCAGACCTTCTGAAGAGCTCCTGGCTGGGGCAGTCTGGTGAATGGGGCACTTCAGACAAAACTGTTTTAGTTTTCAAGACAAGATGTTGTGGGAGACTTTAAGTTGTTTGTTTGCATTTTTTCCTTATTCCTTTCAGGCAACAGTGACCTTCCCACAGAAAGGGAACACCACTAGTAATTTCTGAAAAACTAGAGTTACAAATTTTTATTCATTTGGTTAAATTGGGACTTTGTTTTCCTCATCCTTTCCTCCACTTTATGCCTGCATTGCTGGGCTATGGCTGAGCCATCTGTTTCCCAGATCTGTGATAATCCATTTCTTGGGTGGTTTTCTGCTCCTTGTGTTTAAATTAGAGAAAGGGAAGGGGATTGAAATATTCTCCTGCTACTCCATAAATGTTAATTCTGCTGCTGAAACACAGATGAGAGCAAGACTTTGTCTTCCCTTGTGAGACCTGTCAAGTATACGGACAAAAGGTGTTTGTACATGCTCAATAACCAGATAATTTAGCAAATCCTTCCTTAATTTTTTTCTACATAAATAAGCACCAATAAACATTTTGGCTTTAAACACCTTGATTGTTTAGCATGCAGAATTTTAGACATGTCAGCTCTGGTTGTTTGATTTATACCTTTGACCTATCTCTAATTATTTTAACCTTATAATTTGCATAAATCCAATCTTTGCTGTCAGACTTGGAAGACAACAGAAATCCCCTTATGCATTGTGATTCACTAAAGAAATTAGAGGTGTGATACATTTTCATTTGACCCTTTACAACTTCTTCTAACTTTGAATTACTCCAGTGAATTTTTCTGCGGTTGAAAGTAAAAGATGTAGAGAACAGATTACTGCTGAGTGCTGCCTTGTGATACAGAAACGTTTTTTGCCTGCTTCTGACAAAGGGAATCGATGACTCCCTGCAACATCTGTGCTGTACCTGAGCTGCCCAGCTCAGCGGGGAGGGTTGGACTGTGGCTCTCAAGAAATTCAGGTCAGAAGCGCTGGTTTGCTTCATTATATCAGCTATCAAACTTGCAAACTTGAATTTGAATTCTGTTTCGAATTCTGCTCGCTGAGTCATCGTGCCATAGGGAATTCAGGTTTTTTAGACCTTTGGTTCAAGCCCACTCTGAGCTGTGAGGATGCTGCCAGACTGCTACTGACACTTAGCACTGTATGAATTAGGAGATCTCTCTGAGGGCCAAATGGCCCTTTCTGGCTTTTTTCAGCTCCCTGGAGCCAGAGTGAGCATCTTTCCTATGTGGGTGGGGGATGTGAAGTGTGGATGTGAAATGACAGTTTAGACTCCCAAAACTTATTTCTGTGGAAGAAACAGTTTCGAGACAAGAAATGGTGGCCTTATCAGGCATGGTTTCATACATAAAATTGAAAAGTTTATTTAGTTGGCATTTGCCTGGTGCTTTACCCCAGTGCAAGAGGCTGGTTAGTACTTCCTTACCTCACAAGACGTGGTGACAGGCCTTCATCTGAAAAAACTGGGAGCTGTTCTGATGTTGCAATAATGAAGGCCATTACTATCTATTAGCTCAGATGGATTAAAAGGTTAAACCAGTTTCTGGTGAAAATTAATTATGCTGAGAATTCAGTTAGAAGTGTTCTTTGATGTGTGGCATTTGCATGTCTGTGATGAGGGATAGGTCACCTGCTTTGTGCATAAACTCTCAAGGCTTACAAGAAGAGGAATAGCAAAGTTCCCTGCTAATCTACTTCTCCTGCTTAAGGATGAGTTTCCTGCTGATGTGGAGGGAGTCACACGTGGCTGATGTGATTACCTGCAGGTTGGCTCACACTGGGCAGGAATTAGGAGCAGCGTTGTGGCTTTGTTTAGGGATTGTCTCACTCTCCTACTTAGCTACAGCAAAGAACTCTGTCCTCTTTCATTCTGCTCTCATGGAGGTGTTGGAAAGAAAACTGGTACTACAGGCTGGAAAAGCAATATATTTAATAGTAATGTGACAATTCTGGCATTCATTGGTCTGGCCATTGGCTCCATGACCCTTCCACACCACGAGGTTTGATTACCTGCTGACTTTGACAGCGCTGCTCACCTACTGGACTCCACCTTGACACAGGTTCTTGTGTGTCAGGGCTGGAGAGCTTCTCACTTTGTACCCTGGCACTTAGCCCCCACCTCGCTCTGTGTCTCTGTGTCATGTGGCAGTGTCACATGCTGCTGACAGAGTGTCTAGCACAATTTGGGAGTGACCTAAGTAGTATCTTTATATACACACACGTTCCCTTATGAAGAGAAGAAAAGAAACTAGGTTATGATAACCTGTAAAAATAAAAGCTTTGAGAATGAGGTCAGTGACACATGCTTAAGAAATCGCTTGCAGTGAAGACTCATTGCCTTCAAGGCAGTAAATGTTACCAGTCTGCCTTCATGAGAAAGGAGCTGTCTACTCGAGAAATGCCAAAGCCTTCTCATGATAGCTCCTGACTGTCACACAGCTCATGGGGTTGGTTTCAGAGCAGCCTCAAGGATGTTAAAAATCTGCAGTGCAAACTTCTACAACTGCTCACTTTCTCTACAGCCTTTGCTGCCTTTAGCATGAGAGTTAGTCATTTTAGCCACTGGTTTCCCAGCGCTCTTGCAGACAACCTGAGTTCAGAGTTTGAACATAACAGCTGGTTTGTAAGCCTGAGAGATCAACTGACCACTCCAGTTACGCTGTGAACAGAGCCAAAAGCAGTGCTGGAGTAATTCTTATGATGGTAGAACAGACTTGCAACTGTGTTTAATCTGAGTCTCTTACTGCTGAAGAAATTGTTGATTCCACCTAGGGCAATTAAGTGCTCAATATTGCTTCTACCTGGAGAGAGTCTCGCCTATCAGAGAAGATAGAAACAGAGCCCAGGCAGCTCTGTGTTTGCAGCACTTTGCTCACCTCTGCTTTTGACCTTTATGTAAATGAAATAGCCATTCCACATCATTGAAACCATATGCATAGAGCAGTTTAAAATATTGGCTACTTCTCGGGTCAGTGATGCCAGAACAATGTGGAAGCAACTGAAGAGGAAGATGATTATGCAAAACAAGGGTTACCTTCTCAAATGAACAAGTCACAAACATTTTCCTTTCATGACACTTAAAAGAAATGTCAAGCTTTGCAAGCAATTTGGATCTGCTAAATCCAGAACTTGCCACCATTAAATATAGTCTGCAATTAAGTAATTATCTCTTTCTCTCCATTGTCTTCCACTATACAAGAAGCCTTACTGAGAGTAAAGATTTTGTTTGCTGACCTGGTGATTAAGCTTTAAAGATGGAAGTTTGGAAAAGCTGCAGTAAACTCACTTTCTTAAGTGCTGTGAGTGCCCAGTTACTAAAGTGCCCAGCATTCGAATAAAGACTATAATTCATTACCCATGACTTGTGACTCAGCTCTTACCTATATCTCCCTTTGGTTAAGGGCTCTGGCTTCATGCAACTATTTCATTTCTAGGTCCACTCTTTATAGGTGTAACATAACCTTTGACGAGCTGTGGCTTGTAAATTGAGTATCTTTAGTCAAGTGTTGCTTGGCCTCTCTACTTACTGTAGAACTAAGGAAGACAGCTTATGCCTCAATTCGTCCCTCATGTAGTTCCAGTAAGGAAAATGGAGCCAGGAATGCATATTCTGCTATGTGAGTTTTTTCC
The DNA here is from genome assembly GCF_009819655.1 of Sylvia atricapilla. Taxonomy (NCBI): domain Eukaryota; kingdom Metazoa; phylum Chordata; class Aves; order Passeriformes; family Sylviidae; genus Sylvia; species Sylvia atricapilla. The sequence continues at coordinate 32,421,852 of NC_089146.1, forward strand.
CCTACGTCCCTTTATTGAAGTCTCTGACACCACTGCAGAAGAAGGAAATAAAAACAGGAAGAAATAACAATAAAGAGGCATTTGGTGACTTTGTAACTCGTGCTATGGTGGAGCAGTGCAAGAGTGCAGAAAAGCGAGCAGCAGCACATCATGAGGATTCCAGCTTTTATCTGAAAAATATCTCTTATCCAGAAAGATCATGAAGAGCTTTGCACTTGGGGAAGTGTGAATAACACTGCTAAGTCCTTCTAGTCAGAGAGGTGAAAAGGCAGTCATTGGACTGGGAAAGGGTAATTGACTGATGGCTTCTGTGACCCTGCTACTCAGAGAGAGAAGCACCTTGTCAATCAGACAAAAAAATTACTGCTTAGGAACAAGCCCAGAAATTCAGTTATAGAGCTTCAATTATTAGTTAAGTGTGTGCATTTTAACCCTTCATTCGATGCTTTAAAAAAGGAGGGACACACAGAGCTAGCAGAAGTTGGGAGGCATTTATGCCTTTAATGAGAGACATCCTGGCTGCCAGTGCCCTTCCTTTAAAAGCACAATTAGAGAGCAGCGGGAGGGAAGGGAAGATGGTGAAACCCGAGGGAGCCTCTGGGATCTCTGCTCCCTGCAGTGCTAATGGTGCTCCTCAGAGGCACCTTCATGTAGGGGGTGTGATGTGCGCCTGCCGAGGAAGGCTGAAGGTCACTGCTCCAAATGTTGTTTTTACACTGAAATGTAAAAGGAATTGCTCGAGCCTTACAGTGGCTGAGACCAGATTTTGGCACAGTCTTCATTTGTAGCCCTCCCTATCATAAGATGAAAGCTTTGCAGGCCAGCAGAGCTGCAATGACCTTTACACCTCAAGGTCAGGCAGGGTTTTTTTGTCTGTACTTCTAAGGCTTTCCTTGCTGCTAATCTTATGTGTAGAAATAGAAATTTTTCCTGGCATGTAAATGCACCTGCCTCAAATCAAAGGCTGAATTTGACTCCTGGAAGATGTCGAGAGAGATCTTTCCTGTCCCTGTTCTGTTGTGCAGTAGCTCTGAATACACTGGCTTCTGGATTTTGCCCAAGGAAGATCTCAGAAGCCTCCTGTGGAGGTTTGTTACTGTCATCAAATGGACTTAAAAGAAGGAAAACAACTTGCTGTGTTTTCAGACAAAACTAAACATTTTATTTTTGCTCCTTGAAGGCTGTTCAGAAGGGGGCATGTCCTGTTTCAACTGACTGGGACTTTCCCGGTGTGTTTCATCACTTTCTGATTCAACATTTAGGTCTTTGGAAAAGTTGCTTAAAGCATTGAGGTACCTCTGCTTTTTTTTTCTTTTCCTATTTGAAAGGGAATTTCATTTCTTTAAAGTGTCAGCAGGTGTTTAGAGTGCAGCCTTTCTGTAAGGAGAACCAGCCTTTGTTATATGTGATTTATCTGTGGGATGTTCCTTCATTTGTCATTGGGAGGCAGAAGAGTAGGTAGTGTGGAGGGAAGCTGGAGTGATGTGAGCAAAGATGAGTTGTCCTGGTAAAAGGACAAGGATGAGCAGTGGGGCTAGAGAAAGGCAGAGCTGGGCTGAACAGAGCTAAATCAATTTAGGGCAATTTGGATCTGAATTCTTTCTGATTATTTGGCCTCAACTGCTCTTGAGTGTCAGTGAGCATAGCTGTAGAAGCATGTCCTTCTCTGCACTGACAGAATTTACTGTGCCATGCATAGCTGTAGAAAGTCAAACAGTGTATTTTTCCCTTCCTCTAAGACAGATTTTTGTGGTTGTTTCCAGAGATGAGACAAAGGCTCTGATCTGTGACTGAGCACATCATGCCAGCCAACCTCGCTTTTGATTGATTTTTGATATTTACAGATGCTGTGGTACTGCAGATGGAGATTATGAACTATGTCTTATGGTTTTGTCTGTCCAAATCTGAACATGCACTATATATTAGGAAAGGTATTAACTTAGAAAAACAGATTTATAATGAAGTAAAAAAAAACCCCAAACATGTTAATACAGAATTAGGATATAATCAAATTGTCTTGGATCACTTGTTTCAGTCTCATAATTAGCAGTCCATCATTCCTTGACCTTGTGTAGAGTCTGTAGGACAGAGTTCCCGTGGTGCTGTGGCTGAGCTGATGCTGGCCAGCCACCAGGTGCCCACCAAAGCCACTTTGTCACTGCCCTCCTCAGCTGGGCAGGGGGAGGGAACTTAATGAAAGCTTCATGGGGAGAGATCATTCCGTTACAGTCACAGGGAAAACAGACTCGGGGAAATTAGTTTAATTTATCACCAATCAAATCACAGCTGGATAAGGAGAAATAAAATCAAATCTTAAAAACATCTTCTCACCCCTCCCTTTTTCATGGCTCTGCTTCACTCATGATTTTCTCCACCTTCTCCCCCCACCAGCCACACAGGAGGGTGGGGAATGGGGCTGTGGCCAGTTCATCACACGCTGTTTCTGCCACTCCTTCCTCAGGAGGGGATTCCTCACACTCTCCCCTGTTCCAGTGTGAGGTCTCTCCCATGGGGGACAGTCCTCCATGAACTTCTCCAACGCGTGTCCTTCCCATGGGCTGCACATCTTCACAAACTGGGTCCTTCAGGAAAGTGCAAACAGGCTGGGACTCAGTTTGTCATCACTGTTATTGATTTGTATACACCTGACATTCCAGGGAGCTGATGAGTATGGAGATAATTCCTTGTGCTGTTCAGTGTATAAAATATGTCTTCTTTCTAACTCAAGTGGAGCTGAATAAAGACTGTTTGTTTTTCATACTCCTTAAGTGAGGAACACAATGACTGACTGTAGCTGTGAGGTGTACATATCCTATTGAAACAAATTATGGGCAAAGGGTTGTATAATTCATTCACTGATGTGAGCTAAGTTCATATAGCACTGTCTCAATATCTGACTGATATTGCTGTTTGGTAGATGTGGCATTTAAAAGTTTAATCATGATCCTGCAGCATTCACTTGGCTCATTCTAAATTGTGGAATAAGAAATGGGGCATTTGGCATGGTTTCAGGCATACTGCTATCTGCTGCAAAGCACTCAGTAATGTTTCTAAATGCGTGGATCAACCTTTTCATCTATTGATCTCAGAACGTTTTACTGAGTTAAGTAAGAATCATCACCTTTCTTATTCGAAAAAAAAAATAGAAGAGAGGTAGGAATGAATAACCTTTCTTCTGACCAAATGAACAGCAGAAGACCAGTGTCCAGCACTCCTGTGGTTTAGGAGAGTCTTCCAGGGTCTGAGCTTGGAGGCTGATGTCTATTCACAGTGAGACTTTATTCATCTTCAAAATGCCAGCTCTGTCTTGATGGTGTTGTAGGTGGTTGCACAGATGAGGACAGTGTGTATCACATGTATCTCTTTCTCCCTGCTTTCAGATTTTGTTTGTTTCGGAATTTGAGCAGTAAATCTCAAGTGAAAAAAAGAAAGAAAAAGTAAATTATATGTTGATATTGAATCTTTTCTTATTACAGACATCAAACAGCAAGACTGGACTGGTGGAGAACAGATTTAAAGTAGTGAAATGTCAATGCTGTTATGCACATGGCTTAAATTACTTTTCCCATTGAAGAAGAAACATGGAAATATGTTCAAATCTTTTGTCTGTCTTCAGTGACCTAACATAAATTCAGATTCACAGTTTTAACTTTGGTTGTTGTTTTTCCCCCTAGTCTATTAATAAAATTCTACTCTTGTAGGTAAGTGTTAATATGCTCCACACTTTTAACTTAGCTTTACCTGAGACATTATATGGACTGTTTTACATGGGCAAAAGCACATAGCCTATTGGGAGGGGTTTCTTCACTTGGGGATTCTGAAAATCTGATTGTATATGATTCAGACTCAGTTTGATCTTCTTTTAAGAATAAGGCAAACCTCCACCCCCCCAAACCCCACTCCACACACACAGAAGAATAATTACAAATATTCTTTGGACCTCTTCTTGATATTTCTGTGAGGAGTGAAATAGGGTTTGCTTTTATGCCCCTTTGGATGTCAGCACTGTTTTGGAGAGTTGGGGTAGAAATCCCTTTCTTGCTGTTTTGAGTAATAGTTTTGGAAGTTCAGATGCTGACATCTGTTGTGGTGGTAGGTTCTACCAAAATGAAGAAGATGTACTGGCTCTGGCCTCATGTCCTCCCAGTGCCTCTGCCTGATGTTATTAATCAGGTTTAATGGTCTGATTTTACCTGCATTCTCTTAGAAATCACCAGTTGTAGCCATCTTTGTTTTGGGGCTGGGTAAGAATATCAGCATGTGGCTTTGAGCACTGACCTTGGTGCATGGTGAGAGCACACAGGGCACCTGCTGCCAGCAGGGACTGAAATGCTGCTGCATCTTGGGAGCAGCAGCTTTGGGAGCAGGGCTGAAGGCTGACAAAATGAAGGGGTGTGGGTACCAAATGTGATGTTGCATTTCCTGAGTTTGGTCTTGATCTAGACTAGTCCCAAGCAGTTTTTTACTGGCCTTGTATAGTGGGTGCTCTTTCCTCCCTTCAGATCTGGTGCAAACGTTGTGATGTTCCCCTAATGGCATTTTCATCCCACAGATTTAGTGGGGAAACAACCAGGAGGACAGAAGACTTTCACGGGGCTTCAAATCAAACCTCAAAGAAAGATCTTAGCACTTGCTGTTCACAATATGTTTCAGTGGTTATTACATGTGATTGCCTCTCACGGTCACTATATGTAACACAAGGTAAGGAGATTTCCCATTTTATACAGATGAGGAACTGTGAGGAAATGTAGATATTAAAGAGAGCCTACAGTTGAACCAGGAGTTCAACAAGGTTCAGGGGGAAAGAACCATTATTCAGTTCTCTCTAAAACCACTCTCTTCCCTCCTTTTACTTGTGCTTTTCACTTCTCTCTGTGTGTTTAACCTGCTTCTCGTTTGCGGTATCATTTACCCTTCTACTCCTTCCCAGAAATCAAAAGCTCAGCTGATGGTGGTAGCCCACAAACCCCAGCAGAGAACCTCTGCAGTGTAGAGTGTTTGTGTGACTCATGGGGGAGTGAAAGGTGCTTGCATGAGGGCATAAGCCTCCTACTCCAGGTAGATTGTCAGTCAGGAGAATTTGTCTATTGGGCTCTTGTAAAGATAAAGCCATAGTTAGGGAAAACTTAATCCCATTTATTATGCAGAGATTAAAAGTGACTTTAGCATCCATGTCAGAGAGATGATGGATGGAAGCTTCTTATTCACACATTTTTTCAGTGAACTCTATTAAGATGCAAGTCTAGGTAGAATTTAGTATGCTAATTTCAGAGCAAGTCCATTACACGGCTGAATCTAATAGAATATGTTTTCTTAGTAGATCCTACAATGTGTCTTACAGAAAACAAAGTTCAATATTCTAAACCACAATCTGTGCATATATAGGAATTGAGTATTTAAGAATAAAAAAGGGTTCAGCAATGGTTTCCTTTCTGGCCCCAGTAAAATTCCCACTCATGTAACATTTTACTTCTCTGAGCTTTGTTAACTTTTTCAGCACTCATATTCTAATGAAAGTGACACTCAGGAAAGTTTTATGTACTGTTTAATAGTGATGTTTTCAGTGGCACTGCTTTCCTCACCCTGTTACCTTCCCTGTGTGTGCAGGGGTGCAATTCCTGAGCTATAATTTCTGTTACTGGTTCAGAGGACCTTAAATCCTACTGGTGTCCGTCCAGGGAGTTTGACACATTATAATCCTGAGTTACACAGCTAAAGCTGCTGAGGACCTTTCTCTTGCTCCTCTCCAAAATCCTTTGAGTAGCATTATCTGACTCTCAGCACTCAAGCCCAGCTACACTGAAATACTCACTGAAATACCAGGCAAAGGGAAGAGGCAGCACCCATCCAGGCAGTGGCTGTCACCCACAGCCACATCTCACCCAGCTCCCTCCATCTCCCTTGGTGGGGCAGGAGGTTGTCAGAGCTTTTCAGTGCTAGGGAGGGGAACCCAAAGTCTTTGAGTCTTAATTTTTTTTTCTTTTCATCTTAACCATCAGACTGTATCCATTTTAACTTTTGTAGTGATTCAGTGGTGGTACAGATTTCTGCAGGTGAGGAGGTTTTAGTCAAGGCATACTTGTTAAAGAACAGGAAAAGTCCACCTGACCCTATCTGCTATTTTACAGGAATGCTGAATATTTTTTGCTAAAATCAGAGAGATTTAAATTCCACTAATTTAGATAGTGTTAAGTTGATAAACAGGAGATAAGTAACCAGACTGTACAGCAAGTCAGGCTCAGAATTAAAACCTGAATCTTCATCTCCTTGCTGCTGTGCTGGTCCTGCTGGAACATGTTGTTTCCTTAGGATGTTTGTCTTTTATTCCAGAAAAAAAAAAGTATAGGAAAGTAAAATAAGAGCAATAAATGAAAATACTTCCTTAGACACAGAGCATGTGAGTAGATGGAATGCAGATAACAGACTGAATTCAAGAGTGTTACTGTCACCACTGGCACAGGGATTGCCCTAAAGTGTGCCTGGATGCTAACTTAAGGTTAACACAGCCAGTCTCTCCAGGAAGAATATTTTCAAGAACAAACATATTGAGATATTCTTTTACTATTTCTGCTAGAAATCAGTTGTGATTGGGTTTTAGGTCTAGTTTTTCAGTGCTTTTATTTTTTATATAAGACATTGTAATGTCTTCCATCCAATACATCTTCTAGGCAGAGATAGTGCAAAACCCATCCATTTCATATGTTCAGAGAGATAATGTATTAAGGAAGCTGTGACATATATACTAGAAATACTGTGTACCTGTAGGAAATACAGCCTTGTATTTCTAACAGAACCTATTTACATGAAGCTATTGGCACCCAGAATTTCCATACTTCTGTACCTACCCAGCAACCTGTTATAAAGTTTCTGTGGTCAGTCGTTCCCTGCTTTGCACCTTATTTATGCATTGCACAGCTGATGGCAAATCAGACCTGGCACTTTGTTTATGCTGCACTTACTTTGCACAGATATGAATGACTGACAGGACTGCAATGCAGAAAGGAACCAGACCCCTATTTCTAGTGTGTGTGTGTGTGTGTGTGTGTGAGCTTCTGGATTTTTTAAAGCAATATTAAAATGAATAATCAAGTCTAAGGGTACAGAAATTACAAGGAAAAATATTATTATTTTAAAAAAGTCAGTGATAGCACTTTGAAGATGAACATGCACAACATGGAGAGATTTGCTGATGAATTGTTGTTGGGACAGATGGTTTCTGAGTGGATGGGTGAGACAACTGCAATAAGACTACTCTGAGCTGGCTGTAGGTAAAGTTCTTCCTTTGAAAGTATGGCTCAAATGTGAATAAATGGGAAAAATGATTCAACTGAAAACACAGTAGCCAAAACCCTCAGCCTGTTTTGTCCAAGATAACAGTATTTCACTCTCTTTTTCTCCTCATTAGATTAATCTGTGAAATTAAGTTTCAGATGAATTAGGTAGAAAGATGTTTTTGTTGCTTGAATCAGAGTATTCTGTCCCATGATATAAAATAGGAATCATGGAGGGCTCATGACATGTTTGAATTTCCTTTTCTATGAGAAGCAAATTTCTTACCAAATTGCTGAAAAGTAAAGACTAACGTAAGTATTTTCATGAGATATGTTGAACTGTAGCTTTTTCTTACCAAACACTTGATACTGGGAAGATAATGAAAACTGTGCTGCAGGTTAACTCACTTTTTCTCTGCTAATGGTAGCTCTAATTTGGATACTGAAAAAAATATGGTTGCGTTCCTAGTTGTAATAAAATATAGTTATCGTTTTATCAATTCTTTTCTGCTCCCAGTGCTAACAGAGAGGAAAGGTGCAGTTCTTGAGTAAAACAGGGCAAGCCAAGGCTGAGGGGCTGGCAGGTTCCTCTCTGCTGTCTGGTCATGGTCTGAAGGCACCATAAGTCAGGGAACTGGAGGAAACGATGAATTCCCACTTCAAATGGAGCTCAGTCAATCATTAGTGAAAAGGCTTCAAAACTGATAAACCAACTGCGAGCTGAAAGAAGGGGAGAGAGGGTGTTAATCCTTTAGGGGTACACTCATGACATCACTGAAAGGAGTTTTAAAGGCTGAAAGACACAGGAAACATTTGACTGCAGACTGATTACCTCAGTGGAGTTCAAGTACACAGCCTGGCTTGGAAGATGGTGGCAGTCTATTTTTTTTCTGTGGTATCATGGAAATTGATCACTTTTCATGCACAGAGAGTTGATAGACAAGCACCAGACATCACTGGACATAACCTTATTGATTTTCTTGATAATCAAGACTGAAAAAAATCACAGGGGAAACAAGAGACAAGATGAACTCCAGACCTCTGCCTGGCTGATCTCTCAGTTTTACCTCTACTTACAGTTTGCACGTACATGAAAGAAAAGCTCATATTTTTGTTCCTGTCCTTCTCCTCTGCTTTAACAAATGTGGGTCCTCTGAATATGTGCTCAAGCAAAAAGAGAAGAAAGAATAATCAGGTGCAGGAATTGAATACCAAAATTTTTGTGAGTCTAAACCCAAGTAATCATTTTGAATTTATCAGTAATTTGAGCTATCAACTTCAGCCTCCCTTCCATGAACTGTAATTTTTAGGACAGTATTTCAATGCTAAGAAATTCCTTGGATTTTTTTCCCTCCCAAACATAGTTTTATTTTTCCAGAAAATGTGAATGGAACATCTGAACGAATTCTACTTTTACCAGTTCTTCTGGGTCAGTGTAATCATGGACAAATGGTGTAATTCTCCTGGACATCCAGCTCTGCTCCTACTCACACAGCTAAGCAAAGGTTTCCAGGATGAAATAGTCCTTACTATTAAGACAAAAGCCAGCCTGGAATCCCAGAGATGTTTATTGTCATTTTCTGTGGATTTTGAATTATGTCAGTCTATTCTCTGAGGTTATCATATGTAATAATGACAGTAATAAGTCACTGTAAAATAACTGTGCATTTCCAGACCATTCCAGGAGAAATAAACATCAGAAAAATAAGTGATGAAATAATCACAAAAATATTGTTACTGTTTAACTTGAGGTTTCCAGTCACCTCCTCCACCCTGACATTGCTTTTTCATGGGAAGTGATAGGACTGGAAAACTGTTTGATAAGAGACGAGGGAGTGGAGGAAGGAAAACTTCCTTGAACTGTTGTTTCAGCCTGGGGGTACAAAGCACTTCATCTACTCACATCAGCCACCTAAACTGAGTGTTCTCTTCCTACAAATGCTGGAAACACATGGACAATTTCAGTCCCAGCTATTGGAATTTCAGTCAGATGCAATTGCACTGATTTCTCTGGTAGCCTTTGAGTGATTCAAGAGAAAAGGAAACCGTAGCAATAATCTTTGCAATGAAAGTTCTCTGTATTGGGGTGTTTTCTGGGGCATGTGCTGAGTTTCTGGGAGGACTGGGACAATCCATGGGTTATAGAAAGGGACACAGGAGCTAATTATCAAAAGCTGCAAGCATAGCCTTAGGGTTATCATACTCCAAAGTCTGGCAGTAAGGTGCAGGTTACTCCAAACTTGAGCCTCTGCAGGATCTGAAGGTGACTCAGGCAGTGGGACAAGAAACACAGCTGCAGTTTTCAGTTTTGAAAAGGGGGATTTGCTCCAGGGGTTGCTTTAAAATCTAGGGAAGACTTGAATGACATGATGAAGAACATCTTAATTTTGCATTGAAGAAGCTGAAAAGCCTAAAACTTGCCATCAGTAATGGAAATCAGTGTGCCAGAGATCCCTCAGAACTGCGGGGAAAGCAAGAACTTCCTCATGAGGTTTATATTGTCGTGCATTTTGAACGTTCCTTTAAGAGCTGTTCCTGCTTCAGCCACAATATGGAGGGCTGTCCTGAGACCAGCCTGGATGTTTCCAAGCAGATGACTTGAGTTTTCATCATAGGTTTCAATAAAATAATGTTTAAAGTGATCGAGATCTCTTGGATTAAGTACTCTCTGTTGTGTCTTAAAGTAGTCTTTAGCCACTACAGAAAAGACTGATAACTTACAGAATCTCCTCCTGAGAGAGCCAGTTTAGACTTTAAGACATAACTGAAGACTTTCCTGGGAAAACTTTGGAAGAAATACTCCAAAGTGCAATACATTTATCACCAGGTCTAAATTTGATGTAATTCGGGTTCTTTGTGATTATATTTCAGTTGTTATACTGCCAGTCTCGTGCTTTTTGTTCAGTGCCTGCCTATTTGTATGTTGTGTAATTGGAAAGCAGGATGATCAATGGGGAAATAACTGTTACACTGGTGCTTTTATGGGCTCTATATTCAGGGAGAAGTCGGCCAGCAGGGACTCCCCCAGTCCTCTTCCTCCCTCAGAAGAAATGTTCCTTAGGGGTTGGTGGAGGAGTGATGCAGACCATCTGTACCTCTGGCCAAATGTAGAAAACAAAGCTGTAGTATTTCTTGCTGTTGCCTTGCTGGAGTGAGGAAAGTGAACAAAGACCTGGGAAGGGCTGAGATGCTGGATAGTGCTGGGAGAGTGGGACAGTGCTGTGCCTGTTCCTGCCAGGGGGATGGCCCTGAGGGAATGGAGGCAGAAGCAGATATTCCAGGGCATGAGAGGGGCTCTGCCTGCCACTTCCCTGTCACAGAGAAAATGCTCAGTTTGTTCCTCTTTTACAGAGCTGAAAACAAGTAAATATGTTTAAGAAGGCGTTTGTCCCATGCACTTAAGAAATATTTTCAAAAATATTTTTATGATCAGGAAGTTTGTCAAAAATTTGTTGTTTTCCACTCAAAAAGAGTGGAAAAGTACTGAGAGCTCGGTGTAAAACAGACAGGAGGTGGTCTCACTGTGGCTTCAGTCAGACACGGCAGAGACAGAGGTGAGAATTAATAAGTTTAACAGGAAATAGAGGAGAAAAATGTGAAGATTCAAGAGTCTCTGGGAGTGTGGCTTATAGGCATGGGGAGGGAAGAGGGCTCTAGGGGAGAACAACTTGGCTGTGGAGCTTCTGCCTTGGATCTGTGGGCCTGAGATTATTGGAGCTGGATGAAAAATTTGGTGATGGAGAAAGAAACTGAAGAAGCAGTTATAGATCAAATTTGAAGCACTGGGAGGCATTTGCAGGTACAGGAAAAAAGAGGTTAGTGCTGGTTCGCAGAGAAATAAAAGACAGTGTAAAAGAAGGAACTCAGTTCAAGTTCATGCAAAGAGATGGAGAGGAGAGAGAAACACAGCTTGAAGAGTGCTGCAGGAAGGGAGGAAAAGTAGGAAAGGAGGTCTTGATGTTCTGCATGAGATCCCATTGGTACGGGGATAAAACCTGACAGCAAGGGGACGTTCTGTGAGACTGCTGAAGTCGCCTTGGTGGGAGGCACAGAAAGAGGGAAACTGCAATTAAGTTTGTGAGAAAATGTACAAAAAGAGAAGGAGAATTCGTGTGGAGGCAAGGACAAAAGTGAACAGACAATAGAGCTGCACTGAATAGGTGAAAACTCTTCCCTCCTGCATCAGCTATTCCATGGCACATTTTTCGTGCACTGTAAGGAACACCTGCTCCTCTCCCGGGTATTCCCATGATTTCTGTTGAGGAACCGCAATGCACATGAAAAGTCTTTCATAAGTGACCAATTAGAGGACAAATAGAAACTGTTTTCCTAGCAGAAGTGCACTTGAACTGCAGGTTGAGCAGAATGCTCTGGGAAGGATGCCACGGTCCCTGCAGACAGGGACAGGCTAATGGAGACAGAGCATTGCTGAGCAGCCCCTGCGGTGTGGGCAGGGGCAGGATGGGCTCTCCACAGCCACCCACCTCCATTCACACTCCTTACTTTCTACAGGCATCATTGTTTTAGAGTATATTTTTAAGCTAATGGAAAGGTTTTTAAAAATCTGTTGGGGTTTGCAGACTTTAAAGAGAGGTTTCCAAGAAAGTAATTGGCTTTGCCTTCATTCAGACACTGAAGCTCAATTTTCAGTGCAGGAGAGCATTAAGAACAGCAAAGAAAAATGGCTGAGGTGCATATAGTTGTAATACATGCTGCATTTGTAGCATCCCCAACAGGATACAAAAACAATATAGCCGAGGCACTTTGCTAGCATGAAAGAGCATCATTCCTTTGGTATTAGTTTATAGCACATGGAGTCATCTCTCACTTGCAGGAAAAGTCACTGAAATAATTTATGTCACTATTAAACAGCTTCACTGCTGATCCATTGCAGCCTCAGCACATTAACTATATTTACCATCTAAGATACAGAAAGGATTCTGTCCTATCTGACGAGGAAGCAATAAAGTTTTAGTGAAATGGACATAAATCAAAGTTTAAGTTTGCCTAGTAAGAATACATAAAGCTATGTTTCACATCATGTTTTATGCATAGCAGTATTCTGCATATATGAATAAAACCTGCATTTGTTGGTAAATACTACTTCCATATTGTTGATTGTTTTGGTCTGTAAATTAAACCTCTGTACATGCAATGATCTAAAGAAAAATGCATTTTTTGGCTCATAACTGTTTGTAAAAGAGATGCATTGAACGGTAGGAGGAGGAGAGGAAATGGCCTAAATATGTAAAGCACTCACTTCCTGCCACCTTCTTGGTTTCAAGTGCACAGTTTGCTGCATATACTTGGATTTCTACTTTTCTTTTTGGAGCTTGAGGTTTTGCATTGAGCTGTCACTTTATTAAAGTCTTGCAGAGTGTCTCTATACGTGTCAGACTGGCCACAGGATGGGGTTTATTCCTGTCAGTGCTTTCCTGGAAGATGATTTGGCCACCCGGAACCTTTGCATGTGTAAGGTAATGACACTTCACTTGGTCACAGGCAAACATAATACAAGCTTCTTCTGTCCTTGCTTTGGTAATCCTGAAATTATCATTCCCTGACTGCCTCTGCTCCGACATGTACTGAAATTCTGGGATAAGAGCTGGTGGATGGCTGCTGCTGTTGTAAGTGAGGCCCAATGTTAAAATGTGGCTCCTTCCTGCAGGGCCAAAGGGCAGCATGCCTGGGGGCAGTGGGACCAGGCCCTGGGTGTGCTCCAGGGCGCAGTGACAGCGCCCTGAAGATGGATTGCAGAGCTGGTGAGAGCAGAGTGCTGGGCGAGGAGTGTGAAGGAAGTGCTGTAGGGAAGGCAGCAAAGTGTCAAAGGTCAAGGAAATTATCTTTTTTTCTTCATGCAATTACTTTGTAGTGTGTTTGCCAATTGGTACTGTGCCATCTGATGACTGCTGGCTCTCTGAGGCTTTAGCTGAGGCATTGCCATCACTGTTTTAAATGTGGTTCTTCCATTCCACAGAGAGGGAAGAAAGGGCCAACCACTGCCTACAGAGAAAATCCTGTTGCAGTCAAAGGACTTTGTGTGATCTCTTGAAGAAGAAAGACAATTTTTATGTGCTGGCCCTCACCTATCAAGTTAACTACTGGGGAGAAATAGGATGGCTAATTCTGACACTATGTGATATTTCAATATAATCTATCATGGTTACTTTAATATATCCCTTTTCTGTATATCTTGAAGGCTTAAAAAGTTTTCCAGTGAGATGGGAGCTATGCTGAATGGGGCAGGCATCAGCTGTCCTAGAAAAAGGATATTCAGAATCCATCAGAATCTGTAGGCAACACCTTTTATATGGACAAAGTTACCATGCCTGGCAGTCTGTCTCCGTGTGTCCAATTGTCTGCTTTAACAAACACATCTTTGGGCTTCCAGGAAAGTAAGGTCATTGCTTGGATGAGTAATCTGACACTCAGAAAGAGATTCAGTGGGATAGGTCTACTGCTCTCCACTCAGTGTACAGAAAAATAATAGTAAAACTAAAAGATAACATATAAGCAATAAAAATAGCAGGTATCTCTTCCTGGGCACATCAATCCCGACATCATCAGCCCAGCCATGAGTTAGATGGTGAGGGAAAAACAGAGACAAAATGTGTCTCATTTCAGCACTGAAGATTACATGCCATCAAAAAGATAAAATTACCTGAGACCCTTCCAGATCACCTAAAAGTTGGGGTTGTGTATATGCAGCACATTGGAAAACTAGCCCAATTCATCATCTTTGCAAGGAAGCAAATACTTGGCAGGTTTTGTGTTTTAAACAGAACTCAGAGTGCATGAAAATAAATAAATAAGGTAACCTTAAAGTCTAAGCCCAGGAATGAAAATCTGTGCGACTTCAGCCTTCATCATCAGCTTAGCTCTCTGGGTGTGACAGGCAATTTTCCTTTTTAATTTTCTCCAGCAGTAAGGAAGCTAATGGTACATCTTAAAAGATATGACCTTATCCTTGTAAAGCTACCTGAAGCTTGGCAGAAAATAGGATGGCCTCACTGTCTAAGAAAGGATGGCTTGAAGGGAAAAATTCCCTATTTTCTTGCATCAATGGGCTGAAGAATGGGAGGGAATATTTTATTCTTGCTCACCGTTTTTATTCTGCTCCAGGTATGATCCCTGTGGTGGTTTTTAGAGATACCATTTGATATATTTTTGTATTATGGATGGTCCATATAGGTAGATATGACTCTGTTTGGCCAGAATAAATACAGTTAGGGCCAAATAGAAGGTGCAGACTCTTCCGTCTCACAGTCTTCTTGAAGGCCACAGTCTGGTGTGCATTCATAAAGCTGTGGGTTTGCTGGGCTTCAACATGGCAAGGGTTTTGATAATATAAAAAGTATAAATTGCAGCCAGAGCTATTTCAGTGAGCAATCTGTCAAAATATCATTGGTGCTCTGAATCTGTCATAACTGTGGCGAGAGAAAAGAGGAAATTCTGCTGTGTTTGTTTCTGTAGGGTTGCTGGTCTGGATACACCCACACTTCACTGGTAAATGATACATACAACTGTATTAATTTTATGTACATACATACAGAAACACCCTTCTCTCTCATCTTCCGTGGTTTTTAGCAGAGCCAGGCATTTCCCCACTAGTTTTTGGCAGTAGTTACTCCATTATCTTACTATTTCATCTGCTGTCAGAAAATGGAATGTTTAAACACGGCCTTTTTAAGATGTCATACAGGACAAAGCCCACGTCACAGGGCTGTAGTTACAGGATGAATGTGTTTTCCTTTCACTGCTCAGCTCTGTTGCTGTCCTGCTTTTCATTTGTTGTAGATTTTCATTAGGAATGCAATGTTGCATCCTCTCATGATTCACAGAATTAATGAACTCTGAGACCCTGGTCTGTTCAAAGAGTACAATCTGGTACTTTGCAAATATTTTGAATGGATTTCCAATCTCGTGGCCAAAAGCTGGGATTCCGTGCAAATCCAGCCACAGATTTGAGCCCTGCCATTCTGGCACCAACCAACCCCCAGGTCCCTGTTGGGAAGAACGTGCGGCTTAAACCTTCTGCCAAACAACTTGTCCAAATTCCCTTTCTCTGTGTGGTTCAGCAGAAAACTAAACCTGAACATCACAAATGCCAAAATAACGATCTAATCACTGGACCATGTGTCCTCTATTTAACTTGACTTCAGAATTTGCACTCTGCTGACTCCAATAGGACAGTTCACACGTCCAACTGCTGTTATTACAGGTGCCTAAAGACTTGAGCACACATTGGCACGTTGCTTTAAACTCATTTCACATTTCAAAGGTTTGCTTTGTGATCAAAGGGGCTGGAGACTTCTTTCTAAATGAAAGCAGACATTTTGGGACTATTTTATCACTATAGCCACCGCAGAAAAGGAAAGGCTGGGAAAGAGGAGGGGGACTGGCAATCAAGTCAAAGCAGGCTTCTTTTTTCTGGTCTGACATTGCGTGACTAAGGCTTGGTTGGTAAGAGGAATATCTTCCCATTCTCTAGGTGTGTTTAATCAGGAAGATTTTGAAATGCAACTGGAACTCAAATGGAACTCAGAGTGTTTCTAACGGATCTAAAGAATGTTTTTCCACGGGAGAACTTAGTTTTGGGCTACCAAGTAGGTTCTCTGTCTGACCCTGAGTATTTGTGGAACAGTTTCAGGAGCAGGGATGCAGCTGTAGCCTGTGGCTGCCAGCATTTAGGGGGAGTTTGGAGCCTCCCCACCTGTCCTGTCAGGGTAAGAATTACTAGTTTCTTACCCATTTTCTTGTTAAACCTTCTGAAATGTAATGCATTTTCTTCATCCAAGGGCAAAATCTACCCAGTTTGGCTGGACTGGGGCTGTGACTCTTTCCAGTAGACCTCATGGAACTCAGGTGGCCCTCTGGCAAACTGTGGCCTATTGCTCTGTACTTCAAGAAGTCTCACAGATCTGGCAGCTGTTTTTCATGTCTGGTATCAAGATGATCTGTAGAGATAGCAGGCAGAGAGGAGAGAAGATTCAGATACTCTCAGGAGTTGCCAGGGTGTTTGTTTATTTGCTTTAATAGTTGCAGTGGATGTTCTGGGTCGTTAGTTTCAATTCAGGAAGATTCAAGCTAAGGTCACTTAGCCCAGCTGGAGAGAGCAGCTCAAGCTGTTTGCCTCCACATGTGGCTGGTACAGATGCAGATGTTGTTTTGGATGACTTTAATGTTAGTTCTGCATCCTTTGAAGCTTTGTAGTTTTAAGTGTCTGAAGTGAGTGAGTGTCCTGGTGCACATCCTTGAAATTTATGGCATCTGAGGGTCATGGTTTGAAGCACAACTCTATATTATCTTCAGAAACACAAGGAAGAGCTCTCCTGGAGATACTGTTTTGTCAGAAAATAATAATTGACTGGACCTATCAACACTCGTTTGCTCTCTGACAGCTAACCCTGGCTATTACTGACCATGTAGCATGTTAAAGCTGATTTCTGACTTGAGTGATGTGTTGATAGGGATATTTCAGTGGCTTTGAAGTCTAGAAGGGTGATGATTTATGGAGGCTGTGCCTTTAGAATGGGAGGAACCATGTTGCAACAACAGAAGCTCTCAGAATGAGGGGTCAGTGGTTGTCACTCATTCCCCAAAGTCCCATTATTTGTGCCTGCCTCCAATAGCCAAATGCTTTCAGATGTTTCATACCCCAGGACATGCCTGCTATTTGGGGAGCAAAAGCAAGTTTGGATGAGTTTCTGGATTTGTATTTGCAATGCTCCTAGTATAAGAATCCTTCACCTCAGGTTACCTTTTGCAAGTGATCTGTGAAAAATTTGAATATCCAAGGACTATTGTAAAGAGTGCTGTGTAATGCTTATGGGCTTAATCCTTAGTATAATCCCCAAACTTAGTGTGTCCTGGCAAGTTTCCTTGAATGAGTGTACTCTGCAGCTAGATCCAGCAAAAAGAATAAACTCCATGAGTTAAGCAGAATGGCCAATATTCTTTTTAAAATTAATTCTTGCTTGTGTGGCTCTAGTCTTGCATGGCTGGGGTTGCCTCTGCATTGAGTATTGAAAAAAAAAAAAGTTTTAAAACCCTGAGAATCTCTAATGACATTTCTGAAAATTAACAGCTTAGTTTTTTCCTCATTCTTCTCTATTTTCTGCCACCTTTTCTCACCTCTGCCTTAGTGGACTTGTCAGAACTGGAGACAAGAAGTCAGTCAGTACAAGTGGGAAAGTGGGGCACGATATCAAGGAATGTCTTCAGGATGTGGTAGATCTTTAGTTAGAATGCTTTACAGGTGATTTTATGTGAGAGTATGGGCTGGTGCTTGTCACTTCTGATCTGTGAACAAGAACACTTGCCATGAACACATCAATCACTTGCAATAAGAAGTTGCAACAGGGCTTGATCTTCCTTATTGTTCCCCATATTATCCTTAGGATGGAAAAATGGTAAAAGATGCTTTCCTGGTTAATGATTGCTAAAATCGAACCATCACTTTCCTTTTCTTAGAGTTTTGGGATAGATTTCTGGATGTATTGCCTGATTTCTTAATGTATCTCCAAATTTCACAAAATCCTACACATGGTTCCAGTGTTTAACCATCTTCATTCCGTCCTCATTCCGGAACAATAAACCAATTCCATCAGTACAGAATCTCCTCCTGCAACACAAAGATCAGAGGAGGGTCCTAGGAGGTGGTGGTTACAGACCCTTTTGAAGGGAAGGGGAGCACAGCCTTGGCAAGGGGCTGGGAATCCTTTGCCTTGGCACTGTCAGCACCGGAGCTCTCGGGATATTGTTCTTAGTGAGGACAGTTTAACAAACAAACACTACAACTGACAGGGCAGAGCAGCTGAACAAACAGACAAGGGTATAATTTATCCTTTCCCTGGTTTTCAGTGTCTATTTAATGCATTAGCTAATATGATCCTCACTGTGTGATGTCAGTTGTGACAGAAGCAGCTTCATCTGTTGTTTTTAGCCTGGGTTTAATTTAGAACAAAGGAAGACAGGGCAAGACATGGCACAGGAGAGGAAAATGGGAGGGCTGGGCAAGGAGGAGAGAAAGGGCACTGTCACCAGTGACTGTGCGACAGAGAAGTCCTTAATAATCTTGTCTAGGCTTTAATTACTTGTGCCTTGGCTACAGCAGATAATTTTCTCTGACCTTGACAATTGTAGCCCTGCCAAATGGCAACTTTTTCCTCTCCCCTTGGTCACCATGGATCATCTCATGGAGAAGTGGCAGACCATCCCACACCCCACAGCACCTCCTGGCTTTGTTGCATTTACAAACACAAGGTTTTCTCTCAAACCGCCTTCCCAAGTCTGAAGACACATCTGGGAAATGTCTTTGTTGCCATTCACCACATTGCTCCTTATCATTCATTCCTGATGGATCCCATCTCATTCTATTCCTTTTCTGGTTTCCTCCATGTTAGGTCTCTTTGACTTTGGGGCTGAATCCATCTTTTTATTATTTGTTTATAAAGGGTTTAGCAGAATGGGGCTATCTCCCATGACAAGGGCTTTTGCACATCATGCTGACAAAAATATATGAAAATATATATTCACAAACAGCTTTTCCTTGTATTTTAGCAATGTTTTTTGATATCTCTGATACCAATAACTCTCACTTTCCCCCCACAGTTAGGTGATGACCTCCAGGGTCATCAATACCGAATGCTTTTTTGTTTCATTTGGCAGAAGGTGCCTCTGAACCAGGCTGCTATTACCACCACTATTTCCATGTGAGTGCTTCTGCAATAACTGTGATTCACAATCACATGGCAGGACACCGGAGAGCTGGAAAACGACTACCTATAAGGAAAATTAGAAGAAAAATTTCTGCCTTAAAATGAATTTATCTGATTCCTGTCTTCCTCAGATATACAGATTGAGCCTTAACTACATAGAGGAGTTTTTTATTGTTTCTGTCAAGGAGGATGAAGTAAGGATTCTGATTGAATAAATGATGTGTGTGAGGCATGGCTGATGACTAGCAATCATTGATTTGCCCAGCTTTAGTTTTCAAACACTGCAATTGTTTTCCTATTTTGTGTCCACTGTCTCTGAAACTATATTATATGTAAGTACTCTGAATATTTTATATTGCCATGCTTCTTTTTCCCCAGGTTTCTGCCTCTCTTGTTTTATCAGCATTGTAATGGTCTGGGCTTTGAATTGTTTTATCACTTTAAAAGAAATTGACTGAACAAATAATGTTGCTGTTTTGTTGATTGCCTTGTTGTCACTTAAATACTATTCCAATATAATGGGTAAGTTATTACTCCTAAGACAGATTTGCTACTATTTTTTTTCCCCTGGCTTTGAGAAGAAAGAAATTATCTCAGTAAAAATTGTATTTCTTAGGAGGGAAGAAAATATTGTACATTTGAATATCATGAGAATAGTTGATTTTCAGTTTAGGGTAATACAGTCTCTAATTAATGAAGAGGAGGCTTTCAAAGGTAAAAATGCAAGTGAGCTTCATGATAGTCCCTATGGTTTCTCTTCTCTCATTGTATGACTTTGCACCTTTTTTGACTAGTGGCCCAATAAATAAGTATTCTTTATCTCTATTGCTCTGATTGTCTGTAGGAGGAGGAATCCAGAGCACCAGGCCAGCAGTCCTGTTATCATTAGTGATGTTTGGCCACACACACTTTGCCCAAGTCTTTGGAGGCAGCCTAGTTACTCTGAATTTACTGTGAGGAATTTGCCACAATGAGCTGAGACAGAATGCAGGTCTCTATTAGATGTGTAAATAATTGCACATTTGTCACATGTGGAAAGCTGGCTTGATGAATGTGTAAAGATAACTGTTTCTTGATGAGCTCAAGTCCTTGAGTTTTAGTGCTTGAAGAGATTTATGGATAGTTGCCTGAGACAGCACAATGGCTAGGCTTGGAACAATGTATTTTTAGAACCTATGCATGCAGGTAATAGGGCTGATATTTACATCTAAGGAATACCCCAAATGAATGTTGTAATCAATACCAAATTTAAATGCTCAGCATCTCTGAAAGGTAATGCCCAGAAAGAGAAGCAAGTGGTTTTCCTTTTGTGAAAGAAGAAATCAAGAAAGACATCAAGTAATAAAATACAGAAAAGGAAAATTAAAAAAACAAAACAAAACAACCAAACAAGATCTCAGCTCTCCTCTGCTTTTCAGAAAATAAAGGGTTTGTACCTTTTTTTTAGCATTTATAGCTCTTCTAAGTGTGAAGAACCAGCTATGAAGAGGAAAATTCTCAATCAAAGGTGTCATATGTGGGAGAAAAGGAGCTGCTTGTTTTCAGGCTGAAGAGGTAGAGGTTAAGTGATGGTTTGTAAACAGCTGAGGCTCATTCTAAAAAAATCAGTGTGGTGTACTTATTTGTAAAGGAAAGGAGTACAAGCAGAGGTGCTGATTTCTTTTTCTCCTGAAGAAGGAGCCTTGGTGGAGTTTTTCTAGCCTGCTGTCAAAAGTAAGTAATATTGTGTAGCATTAAAAAAAACAAAAAAAAATAAACCTAAAAAAGCCCCTTCACAACCCCCAAAATGTTCTTTATTTTGTGGCTGCCTGGATCACATTCCCCTGCAGCAGAAACTGAGTGAAATCAAAGGCAGCTGTAGTGAGATTTTCACGGGGAGTGAGGCAATGGTAAAAAGGTGCATCAAGAGGGAAGTACCTCCTGCCTGGGTTAAAACAGCCTGAATCAACTGCAGCCTCTCCAAATCGATATCCAGGATGATAAGGGGTATAAAACTTTTAGTGTTGGCCCGAGGAAATGGTGGGAGCTATCAGGGTCTACCTGGGAGGCAGGTAAGCAAGAACACGAGTGGTGGGAACGGAGCTGTGCTTCTCTGATGAGGAAAGGGGTTACCTGTGGTGAGGAGCCTCCCACAGTCACATGGAAACGTCCCAAGAGGATGCAAAGACTGGTTCTGTGAGCTCTGCTCCACAGGGGCCTCCCTTTGGGTAGCTACTGGCACTGGGAGTCCCAGGCCACTCTGAGAAAGCAGAATTGCTGCCCTGTTCAGGGCCCAGGATGCCAGGCAGTTGCTCAGATGGCCACGAGGTTCCTCCTCCTGTCCAAAGCACATTGAGAGCATCCTGCAAACCCCTGTTTTATGACTGACTGGAAAACAGGATTTAATTTACCATGTGGAAAGCAGGAGTGTATTATTGGGATAAGGCAACAGATAGATGAACAGTTCTATGAGGCATGAATGTAGAATTGTATAAAAATAAGGTTTAAGAAAAAAAAGGAAGCAAACAGATATTAGATGTATTGCAATTTTTTTTTTAGCATAAAAATTATTACGTACTCCCTGCTGGGAGGGACTTTATTAGTCTATTTAAACTGAAGCTTTGCAGATTTATCATGGAGGCAACTTCTTTGAATGTAGTAGAGAACTGCTGGAGTTTGCACGAGTCTTTCTGTCTCTTGCTTGATTTTGAAAAGCTATCAAAAAACAAGCAGTCATTATAATTTATAGGTAACAGTGTACAGAAAAGCTCATTTGTTGCTACTCCACATGGTTTTATGCTAATTGTCAGCCACACTCTTTTCTCCAGAATATGAGTCTGTCTGTCTAACCACAGTGTGGCACTAATGGTATAAATGCAGCAGAACACAGATGGAAATTAAACAGCAGCTGGGTAATCATCTTCATAAATGTAATATTAAAAATATCACAATCCTTTAATTTTTGTTCTGCTTGTATAAGGCAGAGCTGCATGACAAATAGCTATCATAACTTTACTGAGAGAAATGCAGCTTGTGACCGGTTTAAACCAAATTACTCTTTCGCCCTGCTGTCCTCACTCGAGCTTTTGAGCACCAGTATTAACAATCTGGTAAGCACCAGATCGGGGTCATGAGCACTCATTAGCCTCTCAGAGAAAGGCCACCTCTGGTTTGTTGAATATTGATTAGGAGGCACCAGAACATACCAGTCTGAAGCCACCAGGGAAGATGCTGAACATCTGAAGCGTTTCCTCTGCATTTCATGAAGCTCTGGATCAAATCTGCTGTGGCCACTTTCATTTTCATTTTTACTGAGCACCTTCTTTGTCCTTCTGCTACTGTACAGGACCTGGCAGTGTAGAAAGCTGATTGAACAATAAACAAAAGTATTGCTGTCACTCTGAGCCTCCTGTGGGATGGAGGACTACTCTGACAACTTAACTTGCCTTTTCCATCCCTCATGGACAAGCCTGCTTCTTTCCTTCCTCTGATGCATTGCAAGTGTAATGTGTCTTGTCCTGCTGCCAATACCACCACAATAGATTGCAGTGCTTCTCTGAATAGAGATACTGGTGAGTCATTTTCATCTCTACTGAAATTAATTCATACATTTCCCCCCCAGTTTGCATCGAAATCAGGTAACTTGACTGATTTAAAGTCTAAACTCACAATTGGTAAATATAGAAAACCCTTCTAAAGACAGTTTCTTGAAATTGGTAGCATAATGGTAAATACTGTTGAAGATGACCTTGAGGTAATAACTTCAAAAGCTGATAATAGGATTTATGCTCTGGTAGTAGAAGGTGTTTAAAAATTAAACAAGCAAAACATTGTTTCAGTATTAAAAAACCTCATATGTTGTCTTAATATGTGCTATAATCCAAGCCTGACTGTGCATAATAAGCTTGTAATTCCATTGATCCATTGATGGGGAGATAACAAACCCCTGTAAATGGCAAATGGCTTGTGTGTGAGAAATGGGATATTGATGGACCTGCTCAGCCCTGTAACTTTTCAGTGTTCCATTTTGCTGTGTCACCATCCTGCCTGCACCCAGCCCATCGCCCTGCCTTGCTCAGTGCCCTCAGCAGCCTGGAAGCCAAACCAGTGAGGCTTTGCAGATGATTCCACCTGTTCAGGCTCTGCTCTGCCTGCCCTTGGAAGCCCTCCCCTCCTATGGGCTGTGCAGACAGGGATTTGTGAGCATGCAGAGCTGGATAAAGGGATCCCTGGACTGGGAACCACACAGGAACCACAGCAGTTGCTTCTGTTGCTGGTTTTGCAACGTGGTTCTTGAAGTAATTTTCTCCCTATGGTCACAGTAAGAACTCTCAAGGGGTTGACATTTTATGGTCATACACATACAGTGCCATAAGGGAGCGTCATCAGCTTTACTTTTTAATGTAAAGTTAAAGGTGAATGTTGAATAAGTGCGGGATATAGATACAAACATTAAAGGGGAATGTTACAGTTAAAAGAAAGTGTTTAGTATTGGGAAATGAGTGGCAAAGGGAGGGCAAACTGCTCTTCAACTCGTCTCAGTCCCACAAAAAACTGTATTTCTTAAGGCATGGCCCTCCACTTTTGAAGTCAACGAAAAAAAAATTCCATACTTCTTTGATAAATGAAGGTGAAAGTTGAAGCCTTAAAAGAGCTGTTAATATGATCTTGCCCATTAGATGTTTTGCAAAATGAAACAAGCTCCTTTAGACCTCTCTTCCCATCTCTTATAGCTCCAAAATCAGCAAAACAGATTATGGGCTAGAGATAGGATCTCACTTCTCCTCTGCTGTCTAGGGAGTCCAGGGTTGTCTTTGCCCTTATGAAACATAGCCCTACAGAAAAGTGGAAAATCTATTTAATTTTGGTTTGCATTATATGCTCTGGAAAATGCAACTTTTTCTATATAATGGTCTGTGATGAGGCAGAGAGAAGGAGCTGCTCATCTAATCTGCTTGTTTCCAATTCGGAATCTTGCCACACTTTCCTGAGGCAACACTGATCCAATCCATCCTAATTGCCTCTCTTAGCTCAATGTGGACTTCATTTAAAGTAAATATCGAGTTCATGCAAAGTAAGGTTTTGCTTTGCTGAGTGTTATAGTCTGCCCTTCTGATGCAGAACCTTATTTTTATTCAGAGAAAGTCAATGGATGAGGCTCATAACTTTTTTGGGAACATTTGTACCATCCATATGGTTGTTTTTTTCTGAAGAGGAATATGACTGGAGTTAAGGCATTTGCTGTTAGATAAATGTTTCTTGTTTTAATTTCTCATCACTCCCAAAGAGTTTGGATGGAAATCATAGTGCTTTAATCCACATGGAGCTCTGAGGTAGATTGCAGCAGTGATGAGGAGATATTTTGGACTTCTTAAATGATGTGTGGGTGTCTGGGGAGAGTGGGATACAATCTTGTCTTGAACATCAGACAAGGTGGTGGTCCCGAGAGCTCTGTTTCCAGGGTTAGAGTTGGAAACACCAGCTGCCTTCTGCCCAGATGCAGGGACTGTTCACCCTGCAGTGCAGTTGTCACACACTGGTCACCCTCTAGCTGAGCTTTGGGGCCAGCAGCGTCATATGTGTGTTTAAGCAGCACCTTCTTGTTAGGTTGGTGCAAGAGCCCTTGTTCCCCCCAAACCCCACTCTCTTTATGATTTTAATTCAAGCAAGGGTTTCATTAACTGGGAAATCTAGTTTATACATTCAAGTCCCTAAAGATGTGGAGAGGAAAAATTTGTCCAGGATCATCCCCATGGCAGGATGACCAACTGAAGGGAGTGAGAGGAGGCACAGCTGAGATGCACCAGAGCTGCTTGGAGGGGTCTCTTGGATTCAGCTGGGTGCTCTAGACCCAAGCCCAGGGCTGCTAATGCCCAGAGGACAGCAGTTCCTCATATTCTGGGCTGGGTGACCTCTTTTCCTTGGGCTGGCTGACAGGGAACTACCCTGAGCTCTCCCCCAGGGCTGCCCCTTGAGAAGGGTCTGTGGAGGGGGACATGCGCACACAAATATGAAGTATAAATGCACCAAGATGCAAAACATGAATCTTTCAGTCTGTGTACAAGCTGTGCATACCTTGAAAAAGAAAAATGAAGTCTTGCAGTGTTCAGATATGAGCTTGGTGGGAGGGGTTTAGAACATTTCAAATTAATGCAGTGTCAGTGACCTGTAACTTAACACTGCCAGATTGTCTTCAAATCATAGACCTCAACCTCTTCTCTGTTCAGGTTCAAGATAAACCTGACAGCTTTCAGTCTAAGCTGTTTTTTACTTCCCTAGCCAAGATTGTATACCACTAAAAATAGAGTCTATAATAGAAGTTACAGCTTTTAGCTATAAGGCCTCCAGGATGGCTCCATTGTATTGCAGTTCTGTTAATTAAAACGAAGGGGGAAAATATATATAATAGGGCTGTGCTAATAAAGCATGAAATGAACAGTCTTACCTTAAGATACTTGTCTGTTTTTCCTTACTGTGTGAGCAGTTGTCTTTGTCTTCCTCAAAATACACTGGAATTGAGGGGAGTTGTTTTTTTTTTAAAAAGGAAACTTCTAAGCCTTCCTGTTCACTGTCATTCTGGCACCCTCTGATTTGTTACATAATTGTGTTTAGGCATCTTTGAGCAGTGGATGGGAGCACAGTGGATCCTGGTTGAATAGGTGCTTCATGTTGAATTCAGATTGCCAAGTGCTGCAGACTGAATTGCTGGAGCTGCTGGATTAATAGGCTGGGATTTTTTTCCCCCTGTGTGCTTTCAGGAGAACTTGTACTGAAAAATAACTTTCACTTCTCACCTTAAACCTGGAGGGTTTCTCAAATAGTCTGTGGTGTTGTAAATCTGCAATACAATTTGTAGACTCTTAATAGTGATCATAATACTGAAGCAGAGCTTTTATATCACTATGACTATACCAGGAAAAAAAATTGAATCTTTCCCTGTGTTTTCTGAATTAAAATTTAAAACATGTAGCAAGAGTGTAGGTCTAGAAGCAGTAGGTAATGTTGAACTCAATTCTTTGAGCATGACGTTATGCCCCCAGCGTTAATTTTTTTTTTTTTTTTTTGCATGGTTGTACTACATTTAGTTTCATTCTTCATATGAAATCTGTGCATTTGTATTTTTTACACATTTCCACCCAACAGAATCAGAGCTCTTATGAAATGGATGGGAGTGACCTCAGGTGTTCACAGGATTGGGGACAATAAAGGCTGCATTAAATACCATTTAAAACATTACATTTTGCTAATGCTTTAAAGTATTTTATATTAGCATGAGCATTGGTCACAAGAATATTGGTTTCTAAAAGAAAGAAATAATGCAGCTGTCAGGTTTAAATAAAGAGAAAGTTCATGCAGAAGCCAAGTGTGTCCATGCACTTTCCAGGAGATTTCAAAGGTGAGAGCAGAGCACGGGGTTCAAATGGGCAGAGTTGCCCATGGGACTTCTGCCACTGACAGTAGCCAGCACAGCTTTCAAGTGGGTTATAAAATCCTGGAAATCAAAGCAGAGGCAAGATGTAAAATATGTTAACTTCTGTCACTTGCAAGGCTCAGAGAGACAACACAGTAGAAATAAAAAGATACATTCTGAGTAAACCAAAATGACAGAACATGCATTGCAAAGTGTTGCTCAAGCATGTAAAGAGCAATCCAGGCACTAACTCCAATGAAATATTCCGCAAACTGTTATTGAGCACCAGCCTCACACCACAGCAGTGTCTGCACAGAACAGCTCTGGGTAAGAACTGGAAAAAGTTCTGATAACTTATCCAAAGAAGTCATTAGAGCTAGTAAGGTAAGAATCTTTGGAGTATAGCTGATCAATCCATCTGAAACTGCTGCTAAAAGGAAACAAAAATATATTTCTTGTAAGAGTTTTGATAGCTGAAGTGAGGTTTTTGCAGAGTTGAAATGCTTCAGGTTTCTGATAGCCATTATTAGATGAAATACTGTTGGGAGACTTCAGCTCTGAGCTGATCTTGTCCCATTTCACCAGAATTAAAGGGTGATTTGTGAGGTTGCTGTGGTGGGAGCAATAGTAGTAATTTTTTGTTGCAGGGCTTAAGATTTTATTGGGTGTTGTGCAAGGGAAAATGAAAAATCTCAATGTATGTTCTCAATTCTACGTTTTTAAAATGTGTAATGATGGAGCTTAAACTGGGCATTGCTTTTGGTGTGTGACTAGTAAAGAAAAGTCAGATTTTTCATCATGTACTGGCTGTAAAATATTTAAAAGTAATGAAAATAGTCTGGATAAAGATTTTAATCTCAAATATTAATGAATATCTATATATTTATCTGCTCAAACTGAAATTGGATATTAATGTAAAAAAGAAACTGCAAACTTTCCAGTCCTTCACTGATGGTAACAAGGAATGTGAACAGCACATTGGGCACTGTCTGTCCTGGTGATGCCACCATCACATCCCTGCCCTTCAAACTCTTCCTGCTGCTCCCAGACAGCACCATACTGCATCGTGTTCCCCCAGTCTGCAACCGTCTGTCTGAATTTGGGGTCTTCCTCTCCTCTTCGGGGCTCAGAGTGCTCCTGGTGTGCCCTTCATCCCTGTGCCCACACCCTGGCCAGCCTCTGGCCGTGCCAGTTCCCCAGGACAAGGGGCAGGGAGTGGGACAGGCTCAGGCAGAGCTCAGCTGGGTGCTGGCCCTGTGCTGCAGCAGGAGGAGGAACCCACGACAGGAACGGAGCAGGGTGGCCGGGGACAGATGTCCCCTTCTCCACACCGCAGATGGGACACCAGCCACCAGCGAGGTGGCACAGCTGCAGCTCTTGGTGGCACTTGCCAACTTGTCACAGCTTCTTCCTGAGCTAAATCCCCCTTGGAGTGTGTGTTCTGTGTGAACAGGGCTGAATCCACCGTTTGAGGCTGCCAAGCCCATGGCTCGTGTGGTGACAAAGCTTCGTTCTCCACGGAGGGTGACTGCAAGCAGAGGGTTACCAGTGGAGTGTCACAGTCTCTTGAGAGCAGCTGGAGTTGTTAATGGGATATGTGATACAGTGGTGGGAAATGGACCCAGAATCTCAGGCTTCTGGGGCAAGACATCAGTCTCTAATCCAGTCACTAGGGACAGACCCGTTACAGACGTATTTCATGCCACAGACTGTGTGACTAACTTGTCCTGACGTGTTTGATCTAGCTCCTTGTGCTCACGGTGTATTTTAGCTGTGCTGAGAGCTGCCTGGGCACTCTCCTTGTCCCTGCAAGGTGCTGCTACAGACTCAGAGTCCTGACAAGGACACCTGCTCTGCCTCTGTCACATATTGTACAGTGCATACGTACCTTAAACTTGGGGGGTTTCTTTCCACTGAACTTTTCCATTTGGGTTCACATTTAGATTCTTAACTAGTGCTAACTGGGTGTTTCTCCATTTGTTTTAACAATGTTTTTCCTTGTGGAGTGAGACTCTCCAAGCACACCTCAGGGATAAAGATAAGATTTGAAACTGGGAGCCGTGTCATTTAAGAAAAATTCAAACCCTTCAAAAAGAAAGAAACAGCAGGAATGATTTGATTTTCAAATCATATTAGAGGGAAAAAGTTTATGCAACAAGAAAAGAAACAAATTTGTTTGTATGTTTGGTGGTTTGTTTGGTTTTTTTGCCAGGCCTCAGATTCAGGGTATCAAATGGATTATTATTGGTTCTTATCTAAGTTTAGAAAGAGCTGTGAATATATAATGAGTACAACAGAGAGATTTCAGTGTTTATTGGTTTACTGGTTTATTGATGCTTCACTTGCCTGTCTTTGCAAGATGTGCCATTTATGAATACTTGGCTAATCTCCAAAGACAGTCGAGATTTGTTCCATTTATTGCTCTTCTGAGTTTGCCTTTTGGCAAAAAGTCTCAGATCAGGAGCCGTTTGCATATCAAGGCTCACAGGTCTGCTTTGAAAACCTGCCAGGTCTTGGAAGTCATGAAGCCTCTCACTTTAAATTAAGGGAACAATAATTGAATGTATTAATTCTAATTCTTAACTTTTTTTTTGTAATAGGCATACTTAATTTTGCCATAACTTGATGTAACTGAATAAAGATGGCATGCAGTGTTCTGGCTTTCACTCAGGGGAAGTACAGGGAAATGCTGCAGAGGGGGAGGTATTTTGGACTTAAGTTACAACGAGGTTTATGTTTATTATGCTGATAAGGGAACAGCCAATGCAACACTGGTCATGCTGCTGCTGGTGTCCACAGGGAAAGGTCAGGAGCAGTTGTTTCATCCCTTTCAGAGGGCTCTGAAGCTGCTCCATAAATGATGGTTGACGTTGATCAGCGAAGCAGGGATGGCTGCACAGCTTATTAACAGCAACCAGAGCAGGAGGAAAATACCTTAAACATCTCTGGTTTTGGGTGGAAGCAGTCTGGCAGCAAAGAGAGCAGTGGAGCAAGCACAGCTTGGGGTTGGGCTCATTCCCCTGGAGCCTGTGGGCAGGCTGGAAGCACCCTGTGGCACTGGCCTCAGAGGGGTTAGCCAAGGATGGCTTTTACCTTCCCTAAGTGCCTAATTAGAAATATTTCTCCTGAAGTAGCTTCAGCCTGCAGAAAGAGAGGGAAAGTGCTGTGCAAGGAATGGAGAAGTGGTGGTGATGAGCAGAAAAATGCTTGTAAAGGGCACTCGGATTTGAGGACTGGAGAGAGAGGCAGGAGGATTTACTGCTGGCACTGCTCAGGGAGCTGCGCCACAGTCGTTGAGAAGTATCTTTGTAGCTACTTGCTGAAAACAAAATAGTGCTGCATCTTGCCATTTTAGAAAGCAGGAACTGAGCCTCTCTCTGTCCAGCACCTCCATCTGTTCCCAGATCCTCATTTGTGTCACAGGAGAGCTGGACTTGTGGTTACAGAAAACAGTGGCACTGCTCTGTTGGCTCAAGCACACACAAACCACTTGTCACTCTTCCCAACCCAAGGAGGATTCATGCCCAAAGAACCCATCAGTCCAGATCAGCAAGCCAAATAACAGCCCCAGCTGCCCTGACTTATTTATCCCAGACCTATGCAGTGCTCCTCCCTCTGGAGGTCAATTCCAGTTTTTACTCATTTGATCCATTTTTGAGCCAAATATAGCGGTGTTCTTTTAAGGGAGGAAAGAAAATGAGTACCATCAGTAGGGAGCTTGATGGCAAATGTGCACCTCAGTGTATTCCACTGTCTGTTCTCTCAACAATCAATCCATAAATGACCTTTAACCTTTCCACTCTTTGGTTTTTGATTTTATAAGCTGACCAGCTTCTGCTTCCCAAATCCTTCTATTGTACTGTAACTGCCTTATTAAAATTTCCATAAGCATCTGGAAATGTTATAATAAGTTTCTCAATATGAAGTTCTAACAGTGACTATTCAGTTCTGTAGGCTATAGATCATCTCTCATATGCTTTTGAATCAGGTATTGATGTTGCTCTATATTATAATGGGGTTATATTTCATTTTCCTAATGTCACATTTTTATTAATTTCTGATATTGGTACCATACTAAGTATCTTATTCATATGAACACAATCTCTGAGGTCGAAGATATAATTAAATATGCACCAGAAAGGTGTGGCTTGCATCTTGATACTGAAAATTACTTATAATCCTTATAACTATTACATATCTTATGTTTCACGGACAGGTGTGTCATATTCCACTTTATGCTCTGATAGTGAGGTTCTTCAGTTGTTGTAATTCTGTGTATTCTGTATTTCCTATCAGTCTTAAAATTGCTGGTCCTTTCACTGAATGTCTTCTTTTTGCTTTGCCTCAGAATTTCTCCCCAGTCTATGACTATATTGATTCTGTCACTCATCCTTTATTACCTAATTAGTTTTAGTTGCATTGGTAGGACTTACATACTAATTGTAGTTTTCTGGATCAGCTTTCCCAATGTGACACTGCAACTATGAAGGCAGTGCTTATCGCAAGAATTCTAGAAGTGGAAGTCACATGGAAGACTTGAAACAGTGAAATGCAAAGTCTCAAAATCTGGGGAGCAAATAAAACCCCTGAAATTTCAGTTCTGATGTGAAGGACAGCCTGACTTGTTGTACATTGCCTCCTGTTATTGCAATAATACTGTGGGAAATAATGCAATGAGTGACTTTCCTCTGGAACTGAAAAGAGGAAAGATGTGTGAGTGCAAATGGGTACAGCTCCTGTTAGCTGCTGCTGTGCACAGGGGTCAGGGGAATTTGCTTGGTACAAGATATGGTTCACGAGACTCGTGTTTTCCTGCTTTGTGTCGTTTGCCTTGCTTGGCATCTTCTGCTAAGATTAAGGGAGGGTGCCAAGTAGCTAAAGCCAAAATATCAATTGTATGTTTTGGAAAAATGAAACATTCTAAAATATTCTTACTTTAATAGCTTTAATAGCTTTAATAGATTTTTATCAAGGATATAAGAAAACCAAGTCTTGCATAGGGAGCTGGTGTGGAACATGGTCAACAAGGTTTAAAATAGTAAATTGGCTGAAATATGGAGCTAAATCTTGAAGTTTGATTTCTGAATAACCTATTTTAATGGTCTGAGTGTCAGCTGCATAATGTTTGCACTATATTCCTCAGACTCCAGTGATGATGAATGTTCTAACAAACCTTTTGTTTTTCCAACAAGAAAAAAAAGTAACGTAGTTTCCCAGTATCCCTTTAGCAACAATTATGAATCCTCTGGCACTCCTAACTAAGCATTTAATGTTGAGTTTACCTTTCACCCTTAACTCATCTAGACATTAACTGATCTATAAAATTCACTTGAGGATTCATTGCCAATTATAAAACTCTCGTTCTGCATTGTGGATTTTTTTCTTTATATTAAAACATTTTAGTCAGTGAAATATCTTCACATCAGACCAATGATGGATGAATGATCGATTGCCAATACATCTGGTTCATTCAGTTTTGCATTTTATTACTTTGTGGACGAGGCAGATATTATCCAAATTCTTCTGTCAATGACACCAATGGAAAGCCTGACTAATTGTTGTAGTGAATGGCACTGATCTGCATTTTCACACATCATTGGCCAAAATACAGCCCAGAGCACAGAGGAAGAGGAGGCACTTGGGGAAAGCTGGGAAGGAATACAATGCCATAAAGCTTGGAGCAACTGGGCTTAGTTAACAATCCTTGGAGTCTTGCCTTGCTACAGGCAGATGTGATTTTTGATTTTTCACTGTCTTTTCCCCAGGACTAAATGCTGCTGCTTGGTGGGAAACATTTGGTTTTGTTAGGGGCAAACTGACACCCATTCCTTAAGGGGACTTCCATAGAAATGGGCTGGTCGTGATGCTCTGGGAGGAATGAGGCTGAGTGGGTCATCATGGAAAAGCTAAAATCAAGTCCCCCCCTTCATCTAGAACAAGAGGAAAACATGGAAGCCTTCTGTTCTGTTTTTTGGGAAAAGTTTTATGGACTTGGAGGCAGATGTCATGATAAGATTAAAAGGGGAAAAAAAAAAAAGTGGAGTCAAAGGAAAGCTGCTGTTTGGGGCCCCTCGATAGGACAGGAAGGTTTAATGAACTGCTGCAGAGTGACAGTGCAGTCCTGGTGGGTGTTGGCCCATTCCATGCATAGCCTGTCCCATCCATGGGGCTCTGATTTTTTTCAAAGGAGCTCAAGTGAAAACACTGTCGAGATTCCTGTTTACCTTGAGGAAGGAGTAGAAAGAAATGAGGTGAAAGCTGTATTTGCAATGAATCACTCCCAGAAAATGGTTTATTGCAGAGATATCTATGAAAGCGAAGGCAGGATGAGAAGCACACGCATGAGCCCACCAGATCTGTTAACTGAGGTTGTCCAGGGCAAGAATCAACGAGAGAAGATTTTGCACTTCTGCTGGAAAATATGTCAGCATCCCCTCGGGAATTCCAAGTGCCCTTTGATTATAACTGCTCACACCCAGTGTTTTCAGGATTTGCAGGTGTCAATCTAGCTCATGTTTTTTCTCACCTGTGATGTAGATTTCAGTTTACGGTTTTTTCTCAAAGTTTCTGTAAATGTGCTGCAAAAAAACCCCAAGTCCAAAAAGCGCAACACGTTTAACCTGCAGACATCAGCTATGTAGATCTTAAATATATCATTCATACATAGTATTAAGCATAAAATGGGTTTACTCATGGTCTGAAATGTTCTGAATAATAAACTTTTAAAATGCTTTTGTATTTTCTGGAGAACGAGGCCACAAAGGTAATTTAGATGTTTCTTTATGATGGTTTATCTCAGTCTTTTAAAGAGGTGAATCATTTTGTGAAGGCATTAAAAATGCCCAAAACAACAAAGGAAAGCAAAGCATTGTGACCTCTATTTGTAGTGGTTGATGACAGTGAATAGGAAATGTAAAACAAGAAAAATAAAATGGCTGCAGTGTTCTGTGATAGTTCTATGTATATTCTTGACAAATGTTTGATGTTGAAAACTCCCATTGTGATATTTTTCAGAAAGGAGCACTTCATTTTTTTATTATCCAAACTGCTTTAAAAGTATGTTATTGTTTCAATGTTTGCAGTTTATGTAGTCTAATAACAATGTTTAGGGAATAAAAGGCACTGAACACTTCTTGTAGGGGCCAGAGACATTTTTTGAGAGTGAATATTTGCAATATTAAACAGGTATTTTGCTTCGGAATGGGGAAGAAGAAACAGTCATTTTTGGTTTTTACTGTGAAAAGGGCAATTTTGCATTGGGCAACTAAAATACTGGTTGTACACCCATATATCAGCGAAATAGATTCTACAGCTGCTTTTCAGCTGTTGGTGATACCCAGGCTATGATAATGCCGTGAGTTTCCAGCACTTACCTGCAATGCTGTAAGCTCACCTGAGCTGCAATTACACACCTGATTCCCCATGCTGCTGGGCTTAAAATCACCGTGGCTACATCCTCTCTGCTAACTAGTGTCTTAAATACAGGTATTTTTCAGTCTTTGGGGAGGTTTGTGCAGCTTTCCCTCAGGCCAGGGGCTTGGATACAGCTCCTTAATGCTGCAGTCTGGAAGTGTCTAAGTGCCAGTCATGAAACACGAGCTGCATTTTGTCACCTCCATGTTCGATGTCTGTCAGAGCCGGGGTTCAGCTGGAGCCCCTCACACTGGGAGAAATCGGAGCTGCGTTTGTTGGGGTTTTGGCTCCAGCCGGGAGGGTCTAAATGTTCCCAGGAGGAAATGACAGCCTTGCTCGGAGCTGCTCTTACACCTTGGAGCAGCATGGAGCTCCCCAGAGTCAGAAGGGTTGTCCTGGCTTTATACACTGGTTTTCTTCCTCTGTTATACTCGAGCTCTGTGTGAGTTCTGAATAGCTGTAGTAGAGAAATTCATCCCCAAAGATGTTCTTTTCTTTGTCTGCAGAAGTTTCTGTCTTTGGGAGAAGGCAGGTACATTACCCTGCCTAAACAACTTTGAGATTGACTGTGAGAGTACACTGTGAGGCAGCACTAAAGACACTATAAATAGTGAATCATCTGTCGCGGACAAACCAGCTCCTGTAATGGAATCACTTGGATAGGTGCCATTTATCCTTATCATTTTTCTAGTGAGAGTTTTACATTAGGGGAAAAAGACATGAAGAAATGTTTTCTAGCTGCCTGCTCGTCATCCTTGAACCAAGATTTATACAGGAACTGATCTTTGTATCTTTAACATTTATTGGTATTAACAACACTGGAGTGTAACAAATAGGCAGACTCACCATTTTTGCAAGATATCAAAGAGGTCAGGAATCATTTTTGTTTCTTTTTTTCTTTCTTCTTGGAAGTCACAAGGTCATTTATGAAATAATATTTGTGAGGAATCTGAAGAAAGTTAGAAAAGCTGCTGCCTGTCCTACTAAGCTGTTTAGAAAGATTTACTAAGGAGTCACAGTGAAAGAAGCCAGATGAGCAAGAATGCAATTATTTACACTAGATTTGCAACACGAGATGTGTAACAGCTACACCAGCTTAAAGGAGCACCCAGCTGCCTCCCTTCGTCTCGGTTGGTGAATTCCCACCTGTGCTGTGGTTGTTTCTGCAATTGTTCCAGTGGCAGCAAAAATTAGAGCAATAAAATTACCTGGGTGGGGTAGGTTTTAGCCTGGACAATTTTAGTGGTCTGCAGTGTGGCACCACAGAGGGCTGGCATCACCTTTTGGTGGCAGATTGAAAGACAAATGCAAATGAACAGTCGAGAGCAAGAAGGAAGAGTAGAAACTTGGATTAATTTTGGTATAGTCCAGACGTGGTACAATTGATTAGAAACACATGAACTAACTGTGTAACTTGTCTTTCATTGCTTCATCTGGTTTCCTATTTTATTGGTTCATGTAGCTCAGAATGGAAAAAAACCCAGCAATTTGTCTCTAAACGCTGTAATTGTTCACTGTACCATTCCCTGTGTATCAGAGTTAACTGTAACAGCCTGGTGGAGAAAGTGGAAGGAAAACCTGGATGAGAAGGATTCAAAACCAGCAGCAGAGGGGGAGGAACTACCTCAGAAAAATAAGGCACTTTAGGAAACTGAGTCTAAACACAAGTCGAGACTGATTTGCTGGCAGCAAAAAGACAAGGAGAAAACCAAATGTGAGACGCAATAAAAAACCAATGATGGCGAAAGTAAAACAAAACTGTTTTCTGACTTAAGATCAGTCGTTTTATTGATTTTTAAAATATAAGCTCTACTTTGTTACGTGTGCCTGAATATACCAGGCAAAACCTAAACCTTGAAATGCTCACATAGCCTCAGGCAGCCCCCGGCCCCCTGGCCAATAACTCTTGTCTGGCTCGTGCTGCAAGTACAACAGTGTGTGTACTCTGTTTGCAAGGTGGTTTATCCACAAAATCCCAGAGAACTGCATCAAAAGGGTCAAGAACAAGCTCTTTTTGGATCTACACTAGGCAAATCACTGAATTTTTGTTAAAACAACTGTAAAAAATGGCCAAAGTTAAAAAAGATCCAGTGCAAAGACACATGATTACTGCAGTGTGTGTCTAGAATCTGCTTCTTAAATGCAGTTCTGCAGCAGTTAAACACTCAGGTACCCCTGGAGCTCAGATTTGTCTGACAGAGGAAATCCAGGGATAAAATCCCTTTTCAAATAAAGGCATACCAAAGCCCAAGAAGGAAAAATAAAGACAGATGATGTTCATTGGTGGTGTCTAGAAAAATATTAATATGGCAATGTCTTTATATGTAAGGACTGTGCAATTCCATTACTTTCAGTGGAATTGCAGCAGCTTAGCCTATCGAGCACTTCAACCAGCACACCCAGCTTTGCACTGAATGAATCTCCTGATAACAGATTCGAGAGGTGTGATTCAATAACTCCTGTTCTCTTCGGCGCCAAAATGCTTGTAGCACATCTAGAAATGCAGGGCACTTGATCCTGCCAAAGAGCCCTTGCTTCTGTTGAAGGAGTTGCCAATATAATTGCAGAAGGTGAAACGGGTTAAGTCTGGGACAACTGATCACTTGAGCCGCCTTTAGGGAGGTGAGAAAGGCACCGAGTGGAGTGGCACTGCTGAGCTGCTCCACTCCACCCCGGAGATGTGGCTCAGCATCCCAGGGTGGCCGTGCCCTCTCAAAACCGATGTGAAGGTGATCCCGATTTCTAACCAGGTATTGACTGAGGAGGGTGGAGCCATGGGACATCTGTGCTCATTTGGAGCAACTTCTGACAGGGTGGATTTGGGTTGGGAATGAATTTGGTGTGTTGATTGAGAGATGTGGAGTTAATCCCACTCATTCTTCTAGTGCCCTGGGACTTTTTCTTTCCTGGGCCTCATTTTGATAGCAGGAGTCCTCTGTGGGGAGTTGAGTAAATACAAAATAGTCAGAGACAGAGTGACACAAACCCCCTTCTGCATTTGGAGGAGGAAGAACAATACATACATACAATTTCCATTCAATCCAGCCCTCTCTGACTGTTCTGCTTACTCCTCAGACTCTGAATTGGAAATTTCTCTATTGGGTGACACATCGCAGTATTTTAGTACTCTTTTCAATTTCTTTCTGGGATTACTTATACACAAGTCTTATTTTGGGTTTGGACTTTGCATAATATTTGAAGAAAATGGCAGAAAATCCAAAGCCCTTAATATTTCACTTTGGATTCTAAAATTAGCTTAATGCATTTCATAAAAACACCATTTGAAAGTGAGCCTTCTGCTGAACAAAAAATGAATGTATTTTAAGTGAAAAGAATAATTTAATGATTGGATTTATCTGAAATTTATGTATCATTAGTGCAAAAATAGATGTTTATTGATGCTTTAGCTTATGTTAAAAAAGGGAATTAATAGGATTGATAAAGATTTGAGATTTTTTTTTTAAATTTTGAGTGATTCTTGTAATAAGAACTTACTCGGGTTTTCCTCAAGTATATCAAAATAAAACCAAAGTCTCTTTGGTTTAAGTCTCTGAGTAGACTTTAGACTACTTAAGATTAGTACTTGAAACCAGTACTTGAATTAAATTGAATTACTTGAATTTAGTACTTCCAAGTACTAAAATTAGTACTTGAAACTTTTTTCCCTGTTAAATACTGAGGGCAGTTCCTAGGATCCCAGTGACAATTTGCTGTATTGTGTCTTCCTGACGCTGTGCATGCATTGAATCACAGGAAGCTATTCAGATATCCTAATAAGCCATGATAGAAAATCCTACATGAAATTCTTATCAGGACACAGCTTAAAAACTGAAGCCCTTGCTCAGCTCCAATAGAAACTCTGATATCAAATGGAAATGGAATAGAAATCTTTCCATGGGTTCTGTTAGAACTGGCTGTGAAGTACTCTGGACATACCTAAAAGTTAGCAGGCGTTGCCTTCTGGCTGATAGCAGAGAACAGATAAGTAAGAAAGAGTCATGGATGAAAGGGAGGAAAAGCTTCTTTCCATTTCACAAGATAGTGGTATTTGTAGGTGTAACTACGGCACCCTTGAGTAAGAAGAATGGCAATGTCCTTTGATAGTGCCTAAGACCTAAATTAAACGATGCTTTGCTCAGGGAATGAGTAAACTGAAACACTTCTCTCTTAACCACGGGCCATTTTGCTTGGCAAACTGCCTTGATATTTAAATGGTGAAATACTTGATAAAACCTTGCTTTAGTCTGGTAGTGCTTCAATAAAATTAACCCATTAGTCAGCCCAGGACAGGCTGTCAGTCCCTCTGCAGTGATGGGACTGGTGTTGACTGCCAGCAGCCTCATCACTTCTTTTTCTTGTGCTATTCTGTATTACAAGAGAAAGTTAGCAGTTGAAAAGTTATTTTTATGCTAGTGCAGAGGCAATATCTCAAAAGGGAAGCTTCTCCTGGAATTTATTTTGCTTATCTGAAGGGAGATGTCCCACTGCAGAGCAGAGCAGCCACTACCCGTGTTTCTGTAACATGGATGAATGTGTCAGTCAAGATAATGACTATTCCAACACAATCTGGTCTCTTCATTTCTCCATCCCTTTATTCCTTGATTTGTTATTATACCCACTCCTAGAAAATCCAGGTCAGCCCAGCTCCATTCAGACAAAACAAACCCAGTAACAACCCCCACATTATTAGCAGGGGATGGGGACAATTATTTGATGTGTGAGGAAGGTTCTCAAACTTCTCTTCCTAGTGAGTCATCCCGGAGAAGACCAGCATGAAAGGTTCCATGGCTCCCACACCCCCATCCCCCAGCCTCCCTTGGACAGATTCCTCATTAATGGAGGGATTGTGTTAAAAGGAATAAACCTTCCCTCAGAGGATCAATTAGCAACCTTAAAAATAGAATAAAGGAAGACAGAAGCCCTTGCAGAGCCTTTCTGCCAGTAGCTCTCCCTCGCAGTGAAAAATCCAGGAGTAAGCAAGAGTGTGACAGATGATGGAGAGCTTTCTGTCCTCATTCCCTTTTAACACTTCCTTCACTGTAATTACTGGAGTGTTACTGGTCACAGCAATCCAGTTAGAGCTGCAGCAGTTCTTCCATTAACAGTTTCTATTTCCAGGGCTTTTCACTCAGCTGTAAATACTTGCTAACAGGGACAGTTTGGCACACAAGGCCTTACTAAAGGCACAAAGTTCAGATGATTTTTCTGTGCAATTGTTCTAAAATCTCAATATTTCATTACCCCAACAATAATACAAGTGTTGCAACAGTTTCTGTGTCTATGACTTTGAGTGAAGAGTTCAGATATAAAATGCAATCCATCCCTTGGATCTGCCAGAAATATCTAATTATCTCTACCAATCAATTGGCAACATCTTGGGAAATGATAGTGTTTTGATAATTAAATGTCAACGTGCAGCTGCAAAGGAATACTGAAATATTTGTATATGTATAGCAAAGGCAGAAGGCTTAAAATATCCCTGAAAATATCCAATGCTGACTTCTTTATTTAGGAGTTCATCTAAACAGTCGAATCTAGGTCACAACTAGACACAATTGCCCAATGTGTCTTTAAAATTTCCTGCTATTTTATTTTTACTTTACAATTCATATTACTGCCCTCCTACAATTGGCCTTAAGTGTTACGCTTCTCAAAAATGTGAAATGTATTTTTCAACATCCTTTGCTATCTGTAATTTGACACAAAGGACACAAAGCAAAGATTTCACGAAATACCCTTGACTTTATCACATTTCATTATATAACATTTTGTGGAAGAGAAAAATGATTAAAATGTCTCAGTCCAAAAAGTAGTTGGAATAAGTTGCAGATTGTGTATGTTCAGCTGCCCTTATACAGCTTTGATTTGTGTGGCTAGCACTTACTCAGCAGTTCAGTATAACTCTTATTGACCTTGGCAGCTGTCACATAGCTTGCTGGATTTTATGTCGCTGGAGGTGTCAGTGTTCAGGGGAAAGATGTGCAGAATATGCGTGGTTTTATTTGCAGGCGGGAATGAGGTAGAACCCAAACTGCATTTCCAACAGCATTATTTCACAGATGACAGTCACAGGAGACCTGTGACCAACTTTAACCTTTTAATAGTACGCATAAATTAAGGCTACGAGAGAATACTGAGCTGCCAATTATAGAAGCTGTAGTTCCAGGGTCTGTGATTAGCATATTCTTCCTTACTTGCCCCATGACAAAAATGAATAGCAGAAGCTTTATGAAACATTATCTGAGAGCAGAAACTCATAGAAACTTATCTCCAAATAAATTTTACGTGCAAAGTAGGTTAGTAAACTTCCATTAGCTACTAAATACCCAGAGTGAGAAGGTGGAGCAGAGTGTAGACTAACGTGCCAGTTTCCTTTGTTCCTTAAACAAATACCTGATGGGGTTTTTTTGGCCTACAACCCCTCCTGCAATATGCAAAGAACAAAGTCTGAGGTTGACCTTCCCCAAGGCAGTCAAGTTCATCCTGAATCCTTATCTGCATAATGGTTCTGCAATAAACAGATGTGGCTTTGCAGTATTTGTAATATAAAATGTAATGTTTTCTGAATGTCTTGGATGTCCTCTTGAGAGTGTCCCAGGATGAGTTTGGATTTCAAATCTAAATGCTGTTGCACCTCAAGGCATTCTTTGGCAACATGTTTCTAGGTGGTGTTCAAGATGCT
Organism: Sylvia atricapilla; assembly: GCF_009819655.1. Lineage (NCBI taxonomy): Eukaryota > Metazoa > Chordata > Aves > Passeriformes > Sylviidae > Sylvia > Sylvia atricapilla. The sequence continues at coordinate 32,462,328 of NC_089146.1, forward strand.
GGGTGTCCACAACCTGGTCTGATCCTTGTGTGCTGAAAAGACTGAGCTCTGTGGGTTTGGGTTTTTTTGGTCTGTTTTTCATTCTGCTGATCCATCGGACCTGTTGGTGCATGTGATCCACTACTGGGCATGAAACATGCCTGCGAAATGGCTTATGGATGTTGCCTGCAAAAGCTCCCCACAGAAATGGCCTCAGCAACAGCAGCTGCAGCATCCTGCCAGCTCCTGCAGTAACTCTTGGTGACAGATGTCACCTTTTTGGAACGTCCAGAGCCATCTGTGACACTTTTATTTTGACCTTGTATTGATTAGCCCCTTGTTTTTTTTAAAGTTCCAGCAAATAACGATGCTAATCCAGATAAACCCAGTCACAACTGAAGGTCAGCATTATCTAGATGCCAGCCTCCAGCTCTTTCCTAATGGGAGCTGAAATGGCACCTGAAAGATTTTATGATTTTAGTGGACTTTTAAGAGGGACTAATTTACTGATATAATTCTGTAAATGGTGATTTCAATCACTGCAGTTAATTGTGCATGATTTCCCAATAGATTTAAAAATACATTTCATAAAAAATTAATAAGTTGCGAAAATTTAAAAGCCTCAGACTGCTTTCAGTCTGTGTTACACCAGAGCATTTTTCTCGTATCCTGTGTTTACAAAGTGTCTTTTAATCAAGTACAGAATAAAAAGCAAAATAGCATGAAGACACTGAATATGACACTGTAGGAAGTGCACATGAGCCACTGATTTCTATTACACTGGTAAGGCTTAACAGTTCCATCCTGTGTTATATCTTCAGTATTTTTAATGGCAGATATTGTCTTAATTTTAGTGGCTGTGCTGTGAAAAATATCTAGACCATGTGCCTGCAACCCCAGACATTTCTGTCTGTCTGTACAGAGCTGAGAGAATTGCAGACTGATACAGGGGTTTTGCACCATTTCATTGGAACTAACTTTTCATTGACCTTTGGCAGAGAAATCTCTCTAACTGCAGCCTGGTCTTTTATTTCCTGAAGAGTTTGAATCAGAGTTAATGAGTGTATATTGAGGTGAGAAACCCTGGTGCCCTTTTCTTGGAAACTTGCTCCCCTCTCCACTTAGCGTTACAGGGTGGCTATTAGGAGAAACACACCAGCAGATGCTCTCTTCCATGCTTTCTTTTGGGCAAGAAATTTTCAGTTTAATCCTACTTTGGGGTTTTCTTTTTTTTTCCCTTTTATTATGAAGAGGAGTATATTCAAACACATTCCCTAAGACCAAAATATATAAGGTTTTAGCTGCCATGTTTACACATGGCTTGGGAGACATTTTTGCCCTTTTGATGTAAAAATGATGCCCTCTCTCCCCTTTCTGAACCCCTCTATGAATTCTTTGGCTATTCAAGGCCATGAAAAACAGAGTGGGAGATACTTCCAACCCCACCAGAAGTGCTGTGGCTGTTGTACAAGAGCCCTGCCATTTCCTGCTGCCCATCGTTATGTTGAAGGTGTGCCCCAGATGCTCCATCAGACACGTCCATTACAACTGCTGAGTCAACAGAGTCGGGAGGCAGAGGGTGGCTGTGTCATACTAAATAGTTTTCTTTGCAGATCCTTTCCTTCCTGAGTCTCTTTGTACCCCTGATCTAATCGATTGTATTGGCTCTGCTAATTTAGCAGTCCTTTGGGCTGATGATCATCATTACAACACACAGCACAGCTTGAGTAAACAGGTCCATCGCAGCCCTAAGGCTTTTGGCTGTCCAATGGCAAATAAACACGTTTGGCAAGAAGTGCTTCTTTAATGACTTTCACTGGCTGCTACAAAGCTCGAGGAGCTATTGCAGTGTTATGCAGAAAAGAGGAGCTGTTCTGTATAAACTTCAGCTCCATACACTTTCCCATGTAGCTCTAAAAGCGTTGTAAGGCTGAGTTCTTTTGAAGCACATAGACATTGACAGGACTCAAGATAATTTTATTATGCCTACCTAACTACAATCTTTCTATTGTTAATAATGAGGTAAATATTTATGCTTGATTTTATTTCGACAAGTATCTCAGAGCAGATGTGTCATACAGTTGGCAGAGTAGATTTTAAATTAACATGTTTGCTTTAAAGTTCAGTAGTAAAATGTAACTGCAGAGCAGAAAGTTGCATCTATTATAGACAGTAATTGGAAATAATTATAAAATTCTCTGCTAGAAAATTGTGATGAAAGAACACTTAGATGAATGACAAATGAGCTGTTCAAAGTTCCAGTGATGACAAAGGTAAGACTGTGTGGGCAAGGTTAATTCTCTTCCTTTGTGCACGTGTACTGCAAGTACTAATGATCCCCCCTTGCACCTTGAAAGTTTTCTGCTGCAATCAGTGGGCAAGCCCCACACTCTTCGTTATTTTATGCCTCCCCTTGAGGTGTAAAACCCAATACAATTTATTGCAGTTGGGATTATGCTGTGCCCTGGTGCAGGCACACAGGTTCCCTTCATTAACCCAATACGACAACAGAATTTGGACAGTAAGCAAAAGCCCTTATTTTCATCATTATATATTCCTATCCCAGTCACTCTTCCCCTAATTTAGCTGCAAGGTAGAATAAATAATTCTGCTTTGCAAAATGAATGTTGTGAATTGGAGGGATTTGTGTTTTCCCTTCCTGGCATGGCACTGCAGCCCCTGCCAGGGGCAGTTTGCTGGTGGTGGCTGGGGTGCTCACCAGGTGAAGCCCTTGGTCCTGGGCTCCCAGGTGAGGGTGATGCCCACCAGCTGCTGCCCACTCTGCCAGCTGGCTGAAGTTTTGGTAACAAAACCCACCTTGGATCCAGGCATTCAAGCCTTTACCATTCCAGATGAAGTCCACAGGGACTTTACAGAATCAGACAAAATTATCCTTTAAATTAATTTAAAACTAACATGCATTCAGTTCTGAAGTAGGGCAGGTACTTGCAGGCAAGTATTTGAAGGGAATTTAGTGATCCAAGATAAGTCTTTGGGATGCAGCAAGGAGTGATCAGTGTTGGGAAACAACTGACGTGATCAGTTTTAGCACCATGTTTTTCTGTCAGTTTTAACCATGCGGCTCTTTGGATAAAATAGATTTAGTGGGAGTTCTGGGCATACTGTGATTCATCTGCCTGGAGCACTTAAACATATCTTGGCAATTTGTTTTTAGTTTAAACAGCATTTAAACTCAATCTTTTAAGTAGGTACAGACATTATTTGTACATTATTTAATCCTATGCAAAAATTTCTTTGGTTTATTGCTAGCTGTGATACTCAAATCAGTTTGCTGCCAGAACATCAAGTACTGTTTGATCTAATACAGCTTTATTGGATGAAGATTATACTGTAAGTTAGGTCTACTTGTGAAAGCCTTTCTTTCCTGTAGACAAATATTTAATATCTGCATTCTCTTGTAAAGCTCACTTTACAAGAGAGATACTTCACAGAAAAATGTTATCACCCCCAACGTGACTTTACCTCCAAGTAAAGTGCCGAACTCGAAACTGTAAGAAAATGAATAGAAATAGTGTTTTCTCTTAGGTGTGATCATAAGACAAGTGCCAAGCTGGGAAAGTCCATTTCTGGCCAGCCTTGCTTTTGTTTTATTGGGATGTGACTGTTGAGCTTTTGCCACCGCTGAAGGCTGCAATTAGGTCAGAAGGATTTTCCATCTCCTTGGCCTTCACTTGATTTGTGGACTGTCGTGGTACAGTCTGAAACTGTAACAAACTGATTAAGGAATTTTTAGGCCACAGTAAGCTCTATATTTTACAGTTAACCTTTTACTATGTGTGAATCTACTTTTGGGATGATGGCCCTTGATTAATGATTAGCTGTTATTGTTCACTATATTTGGAGGAAGAGTTCCTTTTTTGGTTTTTTTTGGGCTGAGTAGCCTGTCTTTGTGAGCTAGTGCTTTGCTGAAGAAGAATCTGTGCGATCGTGACATATATAGGAGCAAAAAGAAGAAGTGTTTCAAGAATGTCCTGCTGTGGCATTATCTCCCCTGCAGAAGACAGCAGCTGAATTTGCACTCTGTCAGGGACCTGAGAAGTCAGGCTCTTTCATATGACCCACAACAATTTCCAGAACAGTCTGAAGAGCAGAAGGTGATTTTTTTTTTTAAAATTCCTTTTACCTGGATGACAGGATGCAGACAGCCCAGCACAGATTTAGGTTTACGTGGAGAGACTCCCAGGCAGCCAGGTGCACCCTTTGTTTTTAGCCCTTCCTCCTGATTGCACTCCTACACGTTTAAATGAGCAATGCATGCCTGACTTAGGAGTAACAGAGAAGCTACCTGATATAAATGAAGTTTCCTCTCTCTTTTCTTTCCTGCCTGGAGAAATCTAAATGAAGGATCATCTTTGTTATTATGAGACAAGATGTGCCTGGTTGTTCTGCAGGATTATTTATGAGGTGAATGCCAACAGGAGAGTTAGCTCTCTGAGGATCACTGCTCAGGTCTGAGCTACTACCTTCGGCACAGTAATAACATCACTGTCAAAAAGTGGAAGTTTTTTTCCCCCTTCAACCTACAAATTTCTTATAGCATATCTTTTCTATTATATAAATTTTGGTATGATATAACTCAACTGTGCAATCTTCCTTGTGATTAGGTCCTTAAATGCTTGGCAGTTCAACTTTAAACTCTGGGAAAAGTGTGGGCATCAAAATAGTTTCATAGGTAGAAAGAAGGTTTCTGAATATTAAAGCCGTGTTGAATTCTGTAGTGGCTGTTACGCATTGCAGGGAACCTCAGATGCTGTGCAATATAGTCCAAGGAAAAATTCTCAGAATTATTGATATTCAGACCAATAAATGTCTGACATTTACCCCTTGAGAGGATGGTGACTCTTCACCTTCCAGGTATGCTGCAGCTGGAAACCTTATGCAACCACTTCTCACAGAGATGTAAATTGAGCCACATTAACTTCAAAGGTATTACTCACATAAGAAAATGAGATTTAGTGCAAAGTTTATAAATATGCTATAATTAGACCATTAATTGTGTCATCTTTTCAGCACAGCAGTTGACATTGCCTGTTCCTGTAAGTATGTGTAATTTCATGGTTTCATTTTAACAATTGTTTTGCCTCGCACTGAGGAAGTTTGACATATGCAATGCTGACGATGTGGAAATAAGGCAAATCTAAGAAGACATGGATTGTGCATGTTAGTTAATTGCCAGATGTTTCTTTTAGTTTCTTATTGCAAAAACCTCCTTCTAACAATTATTAAAATTGTGTATTTCCACTGACTAAAAGATTTACTGGATGCCAAATGGATATTAGATCGATTTCCTATTAAATGAAGAAGAATGGATCTGTGTATACAATGAGACTGGTGAGCAGCAGGGTTTATTTTTAGATTATACTTTTAAAGCTAAAGACTATCTTTAAGTCCAAAAGGAATGTGCCATTTCTTTCATTACTTTTTTACACTTGATTTCTTTTGGCAGGTTAAGACAGCAACTTTACATGAAATGGATGATTGGTTGGGAGATTGTGAATCCTGGTTTCCAGGTTATTTCTTTTCTAATAAATCATTTATAGAAAAAGTGGTCTTCTGAAGTTGTCTCATTAGTCTTCATGTTTTCTGCCTTTTCTCGATTTTCTTTTAAAAAGATTCTGGTTAAATAACCACCATGCTCTTTCAAATTCATGGGTCCAACTAAATGAAAATGAACAAATGGCCCCTCTTTGATCATTGCTGTGGTTAAGAGTTTAGTTTTCACTATGAATATAATACTGCAATCTTTTATTCTAAACCTAGAGATGAGTCCCTGCCCCTTATTAAGGTGCCTTTTTGCCTCCCTCAGTACCCAGGGCGTCCATCACTGGCTGTGCACAGGTCCTGGCCTCTGTAGTGGCTGCTGCAGCTTGTGCTGCAGTGATCCCAGGCTGGGAAATGTTCTCTGGAGCTTGTCAGATCTGGAAATAATTTACTGTGCTGAGGGTCAAAATGCCTTCTCACTGCCACTATGGCTGTGAGCACAAATGAAATTTTAAAACTACCTTTGTTCTGCTTTCCTTAGTAGAAGCACTGGAATCCAGCCACCTCAGGCCCTAGCCCAATGTGCGAGCCATTTAGAAACCAGTGTAGGGTTTACTTTCATTCATTTTGTTGCCAGGAATCCAATATTTAATCATTTACAAGGATCCTTTTCAGATTTCTACATGGATGAGAAGACATCAGTCAAATTATGGGCACTTTCTGGCAATTATATGGACTTGATCTGCCTGCTAAGAGGAGCATGAATGAATTTAGAGTAACATTTAATGGCTCAGAAAAAAATTCTCTTTTGGACCTCTCCACATGAAACTCTGTTAGTGTCTGGATTTGGGTAAACTGAATAGCTTGTGACTTTCTCTTCCCATTCCCTTTCTCCTCACTGTGTTTGCTCTTGAAACTGAAGGAATGAAATCTGCACAAGTCTCAGATTTTCTCTAAGATTTTGGTCCATTTAAGCCAAGGTGCCCTTTGTAGGAGTTGGGGGAGCACTGAGTTTATTCTGATTTATTTTCATTTGGGCTCACATAGTTCAAGACACAAAAGTAAGAAGAAAAATGTTTGGAATTCCTTTGGCACTGTTGTGTTATAGCCAAAAATGATGTGAAGTGAAAGAGAAGTTGTGGATCACCCCTTACAAACTGCAGTTTGCTGCCACTAACTCCTTTGCCAAAGTGAAGCCAGTCAGACCCCATTGCTGGCTATGGGGTTTCAGAGAGGGCCATGGGAGACACAGAATGGTGGAGCCTGCTTTAAATTTTGTCTGGCAGTTTGGGAGTCTTTGAAGGTATAAAACCAATTTAGGGCTTCCTGCAGCTGCTGGCAGCCTGAAGTGTTAGATGGGAAAAGTATTTATCAAGGAGCAAATATTTTTTAACTGAATCAACACCTCAGAAAAGAGAAAGTTGGTTTTGAAGGATTTCTGAAGTCTAGGAATAAGTTTCAGGGAGTCATGTAGGAATGAAGTCTTCGACAAAAAATGTCTGACATGGTTAAGAAAGTCATTACTTCTCCAGAGGAGCTGGGAGCAACCCACCTTGTCTGTTTTCCTTTAGGGAGATTTATGAGCAATTATTTTATTCCAGGTATGAAATTCCTCATCACTTGCTATTGAGATTTAAATATATAGTTAAGTTTCTCTCATTTATGTTTGAATGAATGATAGCATTGACCCTTGCTTTATTGATAAATGAAACTTTTTACAGCTTTGATTTGCTCATGAAAGGCAGGGTCTGGAGGCCCCTCCTTTAATATGATAGAGTCAGATTCACTGCTGATAACTGCAGAATCACAGAACAGTTTGGGTTGGAAGGCACTTTAAAGACTATCTTGTTCCATGGGCAGGGACACCTGCCACTATCCACAGGTTACTCCAAGCCCTGTCCAACCTGCCCTTGGACACTTCCAGGAGTGGGGTGGCCACAGCTTCTCTGGGCACCCTGTGCCAGGGCATCACCACCCTCACAGGGAAGAATTTCTTCCTAATCTGTAATCTAATCCTGCCCTCTGTCAGTTTACATCCATTCCCCTTTGTCCTATCAGTTCACCCAGGGACGTGGCATTAGAGCTGTGCTGGGCCTTCCCATATCCTGGAAGCACATGAGGATTAACATGAATTTATCTACCTTGTGTAAAGCACACTGGCACCATATCATTGGTTCACCTCTTCAGATGCTTTGCCCAAGGGATGCAGCTATGCTTTGGTGTGTCCTCGTTCAGAAACTACCCTAAAGTGTGTGTTACAATTGTCATTTAACTTCAGAGCACGAGGTCAACAGCCAGTGAGGGGTGTTATTGCCTCATCCACTCAGTAGAGGTAAATGCACAAGTACAGCACAAAAGCTGAGCAAATGTATCATTTCCCCACTTCTTTACATCCAGTTAAAATATTTTGGCACTGTGTCTTTCATTAAATTTTGTATAAATTGTTTTTTTACTGTGTAGGTTTTTGTAGTAATGAATTTTAGAAGGTTGCAGAGAGACTGCAGAAAGAGAATGTTTTGCCCTTCAGACTGGTGAGGAAAGGCTTGTGCTGCATAAACGGGAGAGGGAATTAAGCCATGTCCCAGAGCTGATCCCAAAGAAATGAAGTTGCTCGTGTATGGTGTGGCTTACCTGCCCACACTGCAAAATGAATCCTTGGCTCTGGCAGGAGCTTCCTCCTACAAGGAGGAAATCTTTACACCTTACACAGAGCACGTCCGTTCCCAGCTACAGCTCAGAGTTACATGAAACAGAAATGGGGGGAGATCTCCCTTAGTTTGTAACTTTGAGAGAAGCATAAATCTTTTTCACTTGGGGTTGTATTGTATTTTTTGTGCTTGTATTTTCTGGTCCTTAGCACAAGAGATGTCTTACTGGATCCAACCAGGAGTCTGCCTCATATTCTGTCTGTGCTGGTGGCAGTGGAGATGTTATTCAGGGAGTGCATGAGTGCCTTGCTCTCCTATGTGATCATTCCTCTCCTAATTGTCCAGAATAATTGAATTATGAACATTAGAGCATGACTTTTATCTGAAAGTAGATGATTCTGCTATAAAATATGACTTGTTTTAATATTACATTTATTTTTTGCAATGCCATCCCTTTCCACCCCAACTAAATAAAATCTATTCACATGGGAATTGTAAATATTAGGGGTTTGTTTGCCACAAAAAAGTGACAAGATCCACAGTTAGTGATTGCTTGTAATAAATTAATTTAAACATACCTGTATAGGAACTGCTGTTAACATTTGTATTCTGAAAATTCTCATGTCATGGGTGATACACTAAGTGAAAGCTATCACCTGTCACAGAGGTGGGAGACATGGGTTCTGTTGACACTCAGGATGTGGTGCAGAGCTTAGAGACCTATGCTAGACTAGGAAACCCCCAAACTGTAGGTAGTTTTCTATTATTTTTAGTTAGCACAGATTCCAGCTGGTGAGCTACCATTAATTCTCATCGGCTCACTGATGAATTCATGTCCTTTTAAATTATTTTTGAATGTGTGCCTACAGGCTCTAACAGGCTCCTTCAAGCAATATAAATGAATAAATCAGCAAGAGGTACCCACCAAACTATTACACCAGGGGGTGTAAATGGTTTAGAAAGGAAGCACTTACTTAATATAAAATATTTGTCTTAAGCTGCTTACAACTTCTGAACAACTGACTCTCCAGCTGCTGTTAAAAATACTTATTATTTTTGTGTTGTAGACAAGGCACAGGTATCTATGTGAAAACTGAGATTTTGTGGGGAAGAGCTTGTGACCCCTGTGAGTTAAAAATGAAGTTTGAGATGGGAGACAAAGAGAGACATATTAAGTATGGTTGCTGCTAGGGGATTTTTTCCCCCTTTTGTTTTTAATCCAAGTTGTTGGGAGAAAAATGACATGATGACAGTTAATTATAACTAATCTTGCAGTGCTTCAGCACAGACTAATATAAAGTTCAGAGAGTTCCACCAGCAGTTAGTTATAGCCTTAGGAAGCAATGAGATTTTGCCTAAAATGCCTTCTATTGTTTCTTGGCATCTGAAAAAAGCCCACATATTGTGCATTAAATTCATCTAATATGGTGTTGAAAACCAAGGGTATAGTGAAAGAAGGGATATTTCAGCATATGTATGTAAGTTCCAGGAAAACAAAGTGTCTTTTAAAATAGTTTTTGTTAAAAAAAAAAATACAGAAATATCATTCAAGAATGAAACTTAGCAGTTAGTAAGACCATGGGTTAAGTGAACTGTTTCAGCTTCTATATACATCCAAAGTGGAAAAGAAATAACTGCAAAGCAGAGAAATGAAAAGTAGGGGACGACTTCAGAGGTAGGAAAACACTAATAAAGGTAGAAACTGTTGCCTTAACCAGTCAGTAATATTAAAGCATTCAACACCACATGATCTTTGCCTTTAGAAGGGTTTGGGTCCATTAATCCCCATCCTGTTGCTCCTCCTGGATGTGCTGCATAGGATGGCTTTGTGGATTTATTGAAGTGGGAGACGACTTGTCATGGAAAAAAAGAGGAGCAAATACACTGAACTAAGTCCTAAATGCTGTTAGGAGGCTGCAGTGTTTTTCTGGCAGGACAGCCTGGGTGGGAAATGATGTGCACAGTAAGCAAGCCTCCAGGAGAAATGAACCTTAACACCTGGCTTCCCTGGAAGTGTCAGACAAATTCACTATCGCCCTTAAATACAGAGGAAGAAAAACGTAGGGGATTATTTTTTAAATCTTCCTTTTAAAATGTAGCAAAATTAGTTTCAAATGTTTTGTGGCTGTTCTTGAACTTTGGTTGAGTTCTTTCCTACATATATCCCACTTACACTGATATGAATGATGTTTGAATTGTATTTTTACAATTGAATTGAATCCTTAATGCTGGAAACTGGTAAAGTTTAGTATGTTATTTTCTATTAAAATTGCAGAAAAGTGCAATTCTAGAAAGTTATGAAAAGCTTGATAAGGTGATGGAAAATTGTGTATAATGCATTTATTGTGTTTGCATGTGTAGACAGAGAGGACTTTACTCAGGTATTCTAAGTGCTTTTCAAAGTACACAAGGTGCATACAAATTCTGGAGAGTGCTGTGATGTTTAGTCATTAAACAGGTAGCCTCTGGAGAAGGAAAGGGACCTGGTATGAAGGGAAGGCTCTTGGCTGAGCTGAACATCCCTCTCATCTTTGGTTCTTTAGGCGAAAAGTGATGACTGCTTTCTAGCACAACAGAAATCGGATAAATACTCTGAAAAATGTGGCTGAATATTAATCTGTTGGCTGAATTTCTGTTTGTTGAATTTCCGCTTGGTAATTTTATTTGTTTTTGTGTCTTAAAAATTGCAGCCGTTTATAGAATGAACACTTTCTTATTTCATGGGTTTCTTTCATGCATGACAGGGAATTTAACAGCAGTTCATAGAAATAATAAATTGCATCAAGATAAATGTTTAAGGCCACACTGGATGGATCTCTGAGCAACCTGGTTTAGTGGAAGGTGTCGCTGTCCATGGCAGGGGGTTGGAACAAGATAATCTGTAAGTTCCTTTTCAACCCAGGCCATTCTATAATACCATGAATCTGCAGTATTATCAAGGCAGATTTTTTTGTACTATCAGAAGTATTGGCTTTGTTAAACATTCACGAGATAAAAGCAGCCAAATCCAGTAAAGTATGGTAGGAAGTGAAAGCTGTTCATTATGAGCATGGCCGAGCCAAATCAGATTTCTGCAGACATGCAAAAAGTGCTTACCACCTCTGGCATGCTTGGAGGGACCATTCCTCTCTTCAGTGGATCCCCAGAAGAATGCAACACGATATAACCTCCTTGAGACAAAAGTCCTTCTTGGGAACCTCCTGTGCTGGCATGTCTCTGCAGAGCCCAAGGCGTGACTAAGGATGATAGGCAATAACCAAGCAGCGTGTTAAAAATAGCAAGTCAATTTAAAATCAGCATCAGAATGCCATTATTGATTGTGTAGAGCAAATCCCTTACCTTGTATTCAACACTTAATTAAAGCAGTGGAACAGAAGCACTAATAGGGAGAAAAAAAAAACAAACCCCAAAGCAAAACCATAATGATTAAAAAATACCTTTAATTTTAGCGTTCTGTTCCATAGTCATCGATAGATTTCAAATCTAATTACTAGTCACTTGCATGAGCCTTCTTTATCTCCTGTTATCACTTTTGCTACTAAATACGCAGTGTGTCAGGACAAAAAAGCCTTAACACTTGACAGGTTCCCACCTGCTAAATTATTACCAGTTACTATTTGCAGGGAGACCCTTCTTTGAGTAGGTGCTTGCTGCTCTTTCTGTAAAGCAAGACTCCAATCAGGAAAGGTTAATAGCTTGTGAAGAGCCTCCATCGCAGCTTTTCTTGCCCTGCTATGGCTGGTGAATAGGTGGCAGATGCATTGCTTCGTGCTGCACCCTACTCATGTTTTTCTTTAACCTGCACATCATGGTACTTAAAAAGGACTTTCTCACAAATACAACTGTCGTGTTTCCTAAGACATTAACAAGGGTATCACAGTTTTAAGCTCCGGGGTCTCTATCCGGCAAGATAATTGGTTTTTTGTAGGAGTTCTGCTCTGTGCTTTAATTTGTAGTGATTATTTATTCGGTAAGTGTTCCTCCTTCTTCAACCCATCACTGACATCAAAAGGTCTGATCCTGCATTCTCAAAAATAACACTCCACAGGATCTTGATATTTGAACAGGACAAATGATTCCAATTCACACCCTCTACTACCTGTGCCTTGAACTCTGGTGTGTAGTAAGGTCATGTAAAAAGGAGCCTTGTGTCCCCTGAGAAACACTTGCCACCATTTGTGGGACGGAGGGGGAAGAAGAATAGGAAGGGACAGACGGGTTTTGGGGAAGAGGGGGCTGCTGTGCTGATCAGCTCCTGCAGGTCTGTGCTGCAGGGAGGATTGATTTCAAACCCTGGCTCAATGTTATTTCAGGTTCAGGCAGGGATGCACGCTGGGATTTGGGTGTTGTACTCACTAATGGGTGGTGGGTTGGGATCCAGCCTTAGCACCGGCTGGATCTATTCACAGAGGTGTGCTCTGACTAGAATGTTGGTGAAGATAAATATCCTGCCTGAGTGCATTTCTTCTGTTGCTAAAGAAGTCACCATCTAAGGATATGATCACAACAGGGCTGCCATCAATTCTGCTGGTGTCTTGATAACTCCATAATTAAAAATAAATTATGCTTGGTCCTTAATAGGACTAGTATTAAACTGAATGCCTGTTTAATCTCTGTTAAATCTGCCACAAAGAAATGACACCATGAGAAGTGTGAATGAATGATATCCTTTTTTTCCCCTTCCCTGATTCTAATTACACATGATGGCACTTGCAGTGTCCCTTGTGAATGCACAAAATTGGTGCAGCAGGGGAAATGCAAGCTTCCCTGTGCTGCAGTCTGTTCATTAGCATCGATTTCTGAGGCACTGTCCCTAAGGATGAGAGGATAATTCCTTTTTTTCAGTTTCTCATGATCCCAGCTTGTAACAGACTATTAAAAATAACGTCTAAAGCCCAGTGTAAGTTCTGGAACAGTGAGAGATTTACAAAACTCCTCATAACCCACCTTTTCATGGAGCATTAAAGCCCAACTAACCACTCCTACTTTGCCGGTGGCCTGCATGTAACACTTACCTAAAGCTGTGCCTTTGGGCTGCAAATCCATTGTCAGCCTTTAATCATCTGCTTGGCTTTCTGCTGCTTTTCCATGGTACAATTTAAAAACTGATACAACATACTCTCCATATGGAAAAAGCTGTCGTTTATTTGGTGAAGTTACGAAGATCCTGGTAAAAAAAAAAAAAAAAAAAAAAAAAGCTGACATAGTTCAGATTTCTTCTCCTGACTTGTGCTAGCTTTTGTGGTATGGTGTAAAAACATCACTATGACCACACTTACAAAGTCTTCACTATAAGAAAAATAGAAACCTGATCTATTAATCTAACTGTCTTTGCTCTGATTTGTACAGTCCCTTTTATTTACTTGAAGCACAGGAATAAATGCTGAGTATTGATGAAAAGAGTCCCTATTTCCTGAGTTCCACATTAATTATCATTACAAAAATTGCACCTAAGACACTTTCCAAGTTTTTTTTAATCTTCCTCTTCCGAAAAAAATGGCCATCTACAGAAAGAATAAAATTTAAGTCCAACTAGCTTCAGTAACAAATCACAGTGTGCATATTAATGACAAAGACTGAGAGAACAAATCATAGGTGAGCCCTAATTTTGACAGCTCTTCATCCACATTACTCTGGTAACTACTTTTAGATAACATAAAAAGTGAATTATGAAAGTATTAAGAAAGACTCCCTAACAAATGCAGAATATATTGATAGGGACATTCTCTAACTTTGCTCACTTCCCATTAACACTGTAGTGGGTGCCTTGTACTGTTTTGCTCTGAATCCTTGCTCCCTGAGAAGCAGACAAAAACTTGGCGCCGTGTTTTCATGCAGGATTACCTCTTTGCTTTTTAGCCTGGAATGCCATGTTTTGAAACTGTTCTGTGTTCCTGCATAAGCTTTGTTCCAGATGCTGTGCAGGCAGGTTGGTTCAGGTCCCCACGGTGCCGAGTACAGGAGGAGGTGGCTGCTTTGCCCATCTTGCTGGAGATGGACCTGCCTGTAATCTGTGGCTTTCTGCCCAGCTCTGCTGGAACTGGCTGTTGCATCGTGAGCCTTGCCAAAATTTTTCACAATAACAAGCTCCAATCTACATAACACCTGGCCTGTACAAACCAGGTCATTATGAACTTGATCCAAGCTGTCATTCAAGCAGCTTTGTTTTTCCCTTCTTAGGCTGGGCCAGTCATCCATAAGCAAGAGCTGGTTTAAACCTTCCAGGCCTCACAGCACTCGAGCACCAGTTTTCTTCCTTGGAGCCCCACCAAGCAGGCGAGATGCAAGTAACAAGAGGATCACAAGTAGCAGAAACACGAAGAAACAATGAGTGATCTGAGCTAAAACCCAGCCTAACAGGTTACTCTGAGTTCCAAGCTCCTTCCACTCTGTTTCTGTGCTTTTATTTTCTGGTTGCTGCTTCTTGGTCTCAGCCTTCAGCTCTTCTATTCAAATTGAGAAAAGCAGATTTTCTTAATGTATTTCCTGCACATTCACTCTGTATTGATTTCCTACACGTACTTGAGGTATATATACAGTCATGCATGAATATTTTGAAGAAAGAGAAAGTCCTAAGGAAGAGAATCAAAGCCAAAATGTGTGTGATGAAGGGAGCTGGCACTCAGCTGGCTGGAGGACTGCAAGAACTCTTTTGCCCTCTTGTGCTGCCTCTTCCTTTCATCAGTGCTACTCTTGGGGCCGCAGGGAGGAGTGCAGGCTCCCATATCCAGATGCTGGATTAGCTGCATTAATGCAAACTCTGCATTGGCAAATCAAGCTAAGAATTGCAGCACTGCAGTTCCCCATATGCTCCAACTCCAGATGAACCATGAGGGGCAAAATGTGGCTATTCTTAGCATCCAACACCATAAGGGCTGTGGGGAGGCAAATAGAGTGTAGCTACTTGTAGTCCAGAGCCAGTCAGGAAAAAGGAAGTGTCACTTGGAAAGACTCCTGACATTTCAAGAGGTGTCTTCCATTCGGTATCAAGCAAAAAGGAGACCTTTAAAATTTTTTGAATGGTAAAAAGAGAGCAGTGAAGCTGCTCCAGCCCTGGTGGGTGCCCTCTGCCACTCACACTTGGGGGTAGGACTCTCTGACCTGGGAAAGAGCCAAGAAAATAATCTTAAAACCAATCCTTTTTAACCAAGTGTTTCCACTTTGACAAATATAAATTTTCTCACAAAACTTAGCTTGGAACACTCCAGACCAGCTGTGTGCAATCTCTGGTGAACTCTCCTTCCCCAGCAAATGTTCAGGATTTCATAATTGATGAGAGCAATGGGAGAGGCTGAACCTGGAGCCAGGAAGTTTGTGTTTCAGTCTCTGATCAGGATTTCATTTCTATGATATGTATAATCATGTCTCTCTGTCTTCATTTCTATTCTTCTGTCTCCCATCTTTGTAAGGTAGAACTCTCTGAAAGTAGGAACTCTGATTTTTTACACAGCACATAGCACAACGACACTCTGGTTTAATTTTGAGTTTGTAAATTATGTGAACAGTCCTTGCATGAAGGTTTAATATTTCTGTAAACAGAAAATAAACTGAGGATCATAGATGATGCAACCACGTCCATTAAAATGCTATATATATTGTTCTTGTTAAATGGAAAATCTCCAAGTGAATCTGGGCATTTTCAAAACCTGAGTAGGTTATCCCTTGGGTTCTTTAACAGCCAAGGGATGTTCTCTTTTTTTAACAGAAATAAGAACTGTATGAAAAGCAGGAATAGATACTTTAGTAATTTTGTGGTGCATACAGTCATGTCTTACTGTCTGAGTTGGATATATGCATTAATTTTTCCTGAATAACTTCTAAACTTCATGACTGTCTCAAAAAACCAAACAAACAAAAGGTTCTGCAGAATAATGCCTATTTGAATTTTTAAATAGTGCAGATAAAGGAAGCTGAGATCATTCACTTCATGTATTTAAAAAGTGATGGATTCAGTATCCTCTCTGCAATCAATAAATATTCCCCCTTAATCGAGGACTTCTGCCAGTTTGGTGATCTCTTGCACTAATTACTTCCCTCAAAAATATGACTTAGATGAATTTGAAACTAAATGGGACCAGTGTTCCTTGAGCAAAGATGGTAATTCTGTGTTCAGTTCTGGGGCCCTCATTTCAGGACGGGCACTGAGGGGCTGGAGCGTGTCAGGGAAGGGAAGGGAAGGGAAGGGAAGGGAAGGGAAGGGAAGGGAAGGGAAGGGAAGGGAAGGGAAGGGAAGGGAAGGGAAGGGAAGGGAAGGGAAGGGAAGGGAAGGGAAGGGAAGGGAAGGGAAGGGAAGGGAAGGGAAGGGAAGGGAAGGGAAGGGAAGGGAAGGGAAGGGAAGGGAAGGGAAGGGAAGGGAAGGGAAGGGAAGGGAAGGGAAGGGAAGGGAAGGGAAGGGAGCTGGGCGGGCTGAGCCTGGAGAAAAGGAGGCTCAGAGGAAACCTTCTAAATCTCCACTACTCCCACCTGATGCAGGCAGGGGCGGGTTGGGCTTTGCTCGCGGGTAACAAGTGGCAAGACGAGAGAAGATGGTTTTAAGCCGTCCAGAGGACCTTTAGGTCGGATATTCGGAGGAGTATCACCAGGAGCGAGGTCGGGACGCGCTGCCCGGAGAGGCGACGGTGTCACTGTCCCCGGAGGTGTTTGAGGACAGCCTGGATGTGGCACTCAGTGCCAGGAGCCGGTCAACACGGTGGTGATCGATCCTAGGCTGGACTCCATGGCCCAGAGGGCTTTTCCAACCCGATGGGTTCAGCGATTCTGTGATTAGCCGGACTTCTTGTGGAAGCACAGCGAGCACCCCCGCCCTGCACGGCGAGCAGCATGAGGAGGCTGGTGACAACGCGGCCTTGGGAGCTCGGTGTGGGGCAGGCCTACAGTAAAGCTCAGTTCTGTCTAGTTTTACAGCGCCGGCGGTCTTTAGCAGCACACGGAACCCCCATGTCCCGGGGCCATGCCCGCCGCCCTCAGCGCGGGGCCTGTCCCGGCGCCGCCCGGCAGAGGGCGCAGCGCGGCGCTCCGGGGCCGCGCCTCCTCCATCTTCGCTCCGCCCGCGGCCCCTCCGCGCCGCGGGGCCGAGCGGGGACTGCGCGCCCGTCCCGCCCCGCTCGCCCGCGGCGCCGGCACCGCAGAGCTCCCGCCGCAGCGCGCCGCGCTCCGTGCCGCGCTCCGGGATGCCAGGAGGTGCGGCCGCCCCGCTGCCGGGGGAGAGGGTGGGTCCGGGGGCTCGGCTCCGCGGGCGGGGGCGTGGGTGCGCGGATGGATGGACGGAGCCGCCGCGCCGCGCGGGAGAAGTTACCGCGGTTTTGGCATCGCTCCGGCCGGGATCTCCCGTCTGGCTGTTGGTCGCATCCTCGGCATCTCCTAGCGCCGGTGCGGCTCCTCCGAGCGCCTCCGCGGGAGGAGCGGGGCCGGGCGCGGGGCGCCGTCACCCCGGGAGACAGGTGAAGTTGGGATGGGGACGGGCAGCGCCAGCCGCGGCCGGCGGCGGGCTCGGGGCGGCCACCGCCGCCAACTCCGCTCCGCCGAGCGGCGCGGCAAGCAGCGCGGCTGCCGCGGGCACGGCCATCGCGCCGGGGCTGGGCTCTCCTGCTCAGGTTCGCTCCCAAACCCTACTTCTTCACCTGCCCACCCGCCCCAGTCACGGCATCGCGGTGTGTTTGGGTTGTCTTTTTCCCTCCGTCGATTCTTCAGTCAGTGTTTTTAAACAAGGCACGTTTGTACGCTCCTTCATTAACCATTCGTTACTTCGAACGTTCGTTCTTATTTTTGTGCTCGTCCTTGTATTTATTTTGTGTATTATTATTCGTTCAAGGTCAAATCCGTATAGAGTTGGGACTTTATTTATGTGAAGATGTGATGAGGACTCTGTAATGCTGTTCCTTTCCTCCTCCTCTCCCTCCCACTCCTGTGCCTGCCTGAGCGATTCTGTAGAAGGCTTTGAAAAGAATAGATTAGGGTCATAAAAAGTACTTGCTGACCACTGCCTCCAGTTCTTTTGTATAATTGAAATACATTGGTTCATTCCCCTAATGAAAACAGAAAATCAGCTTAAAGAATTGATTGTCTGAGAATGTAATTTTTGGCAGGAGTTGTACAGGGGATGTCTGTCGTGTGTGTGCAGGTGAGTGGCATAATCTACCTGTTAGAACTGGGTACCGCTGAAAGTACTTGTGAGAGGATGTGATGGCAGAGAGATGCTGCTGTGTGTTCCTCGTGTCACTCGGGTGCCTTGCGTGGCTGCTCCGCTTGCCTTGTGAAATCTCCAAACTTTAAGGCAACTGATTGAAAAAAGTAGCGAACTCGTTCACTTCTGAAAAGACTCCAGCGGGGTTTAGGCAATGCCGTGTCAGAGGTGAAAGAGCTGGCATTCGAAGGAGGTGCTGGAGTCCCGGGATACATCCCGAGGAAGGCAGGTGGGGCTCTGTCGGGGTGTGTGAGGTGTGTGTGGAGCTCGGCTGGTTCTTGGCTGCTTCGCGGGGCTGAGACCACTCGGAGTGCTCAGCATCGTGTCTTCGTGGGGCAGCCGGAGGTGGTGAGTGCTCAGTCTCCCTCAGGATGGAGGCAGGGGGATTCTGTGCCTGCCTGTACCTCACATAGTGCCGAGCTGCTTTCACAGCGCTGTGGAAGTTGCTGCGTTTACTGCTGCGAGCATCAGCAAGGAGAGCATGACCCTGCTGTAAGCTGTGAGGGTTTTGCTGCTCGCTTCGGTGGGACTGGATAAAGTTTTCATGGTTAATTATTACAAAAATTATCGAGAGACTGTTCTCAGCAGTCTTTTCTGCAACACGAGGGGAGAGCACGAGATTGTAAACTCTGCTTTTTTATCTTGGTTCTGTGAGGGGAAGCTCTGTCTAGTCATCTTTGTACGTGAAAACAAAGGAATTTTTTTTCAGATCACAGCATTGAAAAGCATTTTCTGAAGAATCAGAAGTAAACATCACTCATCAGTAAACTTTCTCTTCTGCTTTGCCTCAGTGGTGTTTCAAAGATCCCATTTCACTCTGGTAATGGAAGACCAAAAGAGCTGTTAAGCTCCATCTGTATGCATTAGGGTAGGTGGTTGATTTGTACCCTGGGGCCATATTATCTGCTATTTTATTACTTCTGGATCAGTAATGATGCTCAGGAAGACTGTATTTGTAGCGACTGCTTTCTAGGGATGTGTGTTCACTAGAAAGCCTCTCTGATAAGATCGCACGCCGCGCGTTTGCTGACGCGCTGCGCTGGTGGAGGCACTCGGGCTGCTGCCTTCGGCTGCCTTTCATGGCACGCAACTTCTGGGGTTTGTCAGTGAGAAATGGGCATTCCCATGGCTCTCCTCGCTCCTTAGTGTGTTTTTGTTTTCTTTTTTAATCTAACCAGGTGTCTTACATGCCCTCGGATGAGCTGAGCTCTTGTGCCTGTTTAGAGACTTTCTCCTTTGGTGTTTGGGCACAGCAGCAACTACCCCAGTGGCCAGGAGCAGAGGAGAGCACGTGAGAAACCTGAGCTGGGGCAGGAGAAATGTGGCAGATGCTGCAGGTACCCCTGTGCCAAGCTCAGAGCTGAGTAATAGCACAAAGGTAGCGATACAAGAGTGGTTTTGGGCAGTGGAAACCCCAGGTGGTGGTTGTACTTTGGAAGCTTTTGCCTCCCTGTTGGCAGGTGAGGAGAGGGGTTGTGGTGGAAGGTGTGCTGTGCCTTGAATGGTCTCATCCAGGTGTCCAAGGCAACTAAGCTTGTCTGGCTTTGCAGGCTGTAAGCAAAGAGTGGGATAAGAAAATACCAAGCAATAAATTACCCTGAGTTGACAGTGCTTCACTGACACCACCAGTACCTGTGTCTGCTTTGCTTCCCTGCCCTGCACCGCTGCTGGTACCCCCTTAACTGAAATGGATTATGAAAGCTGAGCAACAGGGATGCTGTTGCACATTAAGGTGATGGAAATGCCCCCAGGCTGTTGTTCAGGGAGGTAAGTTCTTTATTCTGCATTAGAAGTGTATGTAATGCTTTAATGGGTTGTGCTCAGTGCTATGGGTGGGCTGGATGGGGGAAAGCAGAGACCTGTCTGCTTGAGCTGCCTGACACAGAGCTGGTTTCCAGAACTTCTCCAGGCGTTTTGTAGGTGAGGGAAACTGTCCCAAAAGGGCTGCCTCCAAGTGTGTTCAGAAAGTATGTGTCTGGGTTGTCAGTTTTCAGGAACTTTATTGAATTTTGGGGGGCTTGTTCAGTATGGTGAGACAAAAGCGTTGTTTTCACAAGACAGAGCTGCTCTGTGGTTTGTTAAGGTAATAGAGAACGAAAATTTGTCTGGTTCTGGCAGCAGTTCACAGGCTCCTGTGCTACCGGCTGCAGCTGAGGATTGGGAGTCCTGCTGGGGCTGCCTAGGGCTGAGAGCTTGTGTGTTTCTTCTCTAACCAGAGAAGCTGTGGATGGGCTGTCATGCCTTGTTATAACCGGGTTTTATGATACAATGGCATCAGACTTCATGGCCAAACTCTGTGCAATTGGGGTTTGTTTCCCTGTGTGTTCTGAGTCCTTCCACGCCGTTGAGCGTCTGCCCCACACATCACTTCAGTTCTTTACCTGAACTTTGAATATACTGATATTTTTTAACCAAGATCGCCTTCCAGCTTCTCTGTTATTTGCCCCAGTCTCATGTAATGTGAAGTAAGTGTGAAGGTGTGGTGTGAAATGGTGTGATTGCCAGGTGAGACTGAGATGGAGCTGAGGGGGGCTGAACTCTCCTGGGCTCCTTCTGGAACCTAGGCATCCCATCTCATGGAAAGCTGCTTGTAGGGTGGTGAAGTGGGTGCTGTGGGAGAGGAAACAGATAAGGCACCACAGGCAGCATAAGTATTGTCTATTAAAAAAAAAAAAAAAAAAAAAAGCCCAGGAGTTTGTGCGAGAAGATGAGAGCCCTGTGGGTCATTTAGGACCAGAAACTCAGCAGGGAAGGCAGGTTTCTCTGCTTGCTCTCTGAGGCTGCAGAGGCCCAGCCTCTGAGTCACTGGTGACCTGTCCTACCTTACTTCTGTGTCTAAGCAGAAGTGCCCACTGTCTGCAGTCTGGTTTGGAACAAGAGAGCGAAAAAACATTATGCTTTGGACTGGCAAGCTTATCAAGAGCATGCTGGTAATGCTCTTTCTGCTTTGAATGCCTCCTTATTGAGTCATCTTTAGGCATTCTTTTGTACTTCTGCAGTATTTAGTTAAAACACTTGAGTATTAAGGACATGCTGCATCATTTTTGTTGGGAATGCTTTTAGTTGCGCTTCCTTTCTATTACGATTTTTATTTGTTAAGCTTTTGTTCTGATTGAAACAAAATCTTCTGCTAGTTTTTTTTTTTGGAAGAGCATCTTGGTTTTTCTTTTCAGTCTCATCTAGCTGATGCTCATATTTGTGTCTGAAAATAAGGTAACTACTTTTAAAAGGGGTTGTTTTTTTTTCCTACACCACCTACACTCAGAAGAGACAGCTGTTTTGAGAAAGTGCATGGAATGGGTAAGGAAGGAGGTTCAAGGGCCACCAAGGGAGCAAACAAAAAGCTGTGTTAGTGATGTGGGGTCAGAATGTGTGTTATGTGTGGTGTCCATGCGTGTCCCAGGCAGGTGGGGAAGGAATCACACACAAGATAAGCTGCTGTCTGATCCCTGTGTTGGCTCCCGTGTCCCTGTTGATAAAGGCAGAATCTGCAAACCCATTTACAGTGCAGTGAGGTGTCTCATTGTGACCTGAAAGGGTAGAATGAAACAGGAGAAAGGGAAAAGGGTTTTACAAGTGAAATGTTCATTTCAAGGTGCTTAAAAACTATGAGAAAGTGGAGAAATAGTCACTCTCCTGACTCAGTTGCTTAAACAGAAAATGTTTGTGCAGGAAAGGAATATCCTGGCAGTGAACAGTGGGTATTTTTGAAAGGTAGGATAACTTAATATAGCAAACATTTGATCCCAGGCTTGTTAAGGGTGAGGGGGATTCCTTAGGTGTCTTGAGGCTGCCAGGAATGGACAGAAAGACACCATGTGCCATTTGGCTCTGTCAGACTGGCATAGCCTTCCAAAAGAAAGATAAATGAAACAATCTCTTCACTCGTTAGGTATAATTGTGGCTGTTTCTGATCCATCTCCCACAATAACTTGTAATTCACATTGGCATTGTTTCAGCACACGGTGACAGCAGTGTGGAATTCTGTCTGCTGTGTGTTCAACAGGGATTTGTGATGAGCATAAGTCACCACAGCACAGTGTGGGATATGTGTGTGTATATATATATATATATATATAAATTTGTGATTTTTTAATACATGTATAACAAGACAGTGGTACTGAGTCTTTAGATAGATGTTTTTATCTTTGCTTCAGTACCTATTTTAACTGAATTGCTGGGTTTTCATTGCAAAATTGATGTCAGCAGATAGCAGAGAACAGAGCAGAGAGCCTGAGGGCACTGCAGTGTGGGGGAGATGACTCCTGGGCATTAACATATGCCTTCTGAGACTCTTCTGAGAACTGTAGGCTGCAAATATTTATGATTCTGTAATTGATTTCAGGTATCTGTAGTAAACACAATATATACCTTTGGTAAAGGGGGAAGCAGCAGTCTCTGTGATTGCCATTTTCTCCAGCAATGGTGCAGTTTATGGAGCATCACGTTTTAGTATGTGGTATTTATTCAGGAAAGAAAACTTAGGTGGTGGGAGGTTTGACAGTCATGGGAAACTTTATTTTATAAGTCATCCTAACAGAAACACACAGTAGTTTTTTGTTTTTTTTTTTTTTTTTTATCTCTGTGTGTCTTGTTTTGCTGTTAAAAATTTTACCTGTGTTCCGTCTGGTGAAATGTTTTGAAACAGTCAGAAAAATCACCTCCTCAGTGTAGGACTATATATTGAATTAAATGACTGTTAATAAACCAGAGAATACACCCACAACACCAACTGTAATGGGTGGAGGAGCAACCTGAGGACGTGCCACAGTAACGGTGAGCGCGATCCCGCTGCTAACGAATGGAATTAAAACTCGTGTTTATGAGTGAGGGAGGCTCTCCACTGGGATGGAGCCTGTTCTGTGAGTGGCTTTTTGTCTCTAGTGGGCTGAAACAGAGCTCTCTTCCAGAGCCTTTCTGAAGCTCAGCACAGATGATTTGTATTCTCCCAGAGAGTAATTTGTCAGGAGATGAACAGCAATATGCTCAGTGTTTGCTGCAATAGCAAAGACAAGTCCAGTTAAAGACTTATTTCTTGGGGTAAAGTAATTTTTAAACTTTCCATCATAAAAGAAGTCATAAATACCTCCACCTGGCCTAGATTTTTTTCCATCTCAAGTACTTTGGTGGCAAATTCAGGTGTGCAGAAAACGAAGCAGCCCAGAGCTTCCAGTTGGGCAGGACACAAGGTTGGTCCCTGGAGAGCACATTTCTTGTGAAAGGTCACTGTGTCAGAAGTCAGATGATTTGGGAACTTGGAAAATTTGTCTAGACATTGCAATGTATTTTTAAGTAAAACTTCAATGCAAAATGGAAATTGAAACAAAACGAGCAAAAGGTTACATTTCCCTGAAATGAAGCCATAATTTTTCTGTAATAAAACTTGGCTGACTTAATGGAAGTTTTAGTGTTGATTTCTAGCAGAGGCGAAAACAAAATCAGCATTCCATTCTAATTCAGTTCTTTTTTCTTTTGGGATAGGAGGTGTGGGGTGTGTGACACTTTTTTTTTCTTTTTCCTTTTTTTTTTCATTAACTGAGAAGCTAAATCAGATCTATCTCTCTGAGCACTGAGGATTTCTGTCTTCCCCTCGCTTCTTTGGGCCAGAGCTGGAAATGATTCTTCAGTATCTGGTGTAAATGAGGTTTTCTGCCCAGGCTGGATGGGGCTCTGAGCAGCCTGAGTGAGTGGAAGGGCTCCTGCCCACGTCACAGGATTGGAGTGAGATCATCTTAAAGGTCCCTTCTGACCCAAACCATTCCATGTTTCTAGGATTCTATTGAAATTTGGTGTTGATACCGGGGAAAAGGGATGTGTGAGTGACATCCAAGAGAAGATGGCAACTTGGAATGGAGCTGTGATGTGATGGGAAGGAGTTTTGGTGAGTGCCAGTGGAAACAGGAGAGGCAAGCGAGTGAGCTGGTGTTCAGGAATGGATTGGGACTGTAAATGTGTTCAGAAAGCAAATGCTGTGAAGCCTCTGATTGGCAGGGAGGGAAGAAAGGACGTGAAAAGGAGGCATGATGCAACTTCGATTTTAGTTAACTGCAGCAAGAAAAGGATGTTTTGTGCCACTTGGACTGTGAAGGAAATAGGAGCCAGAAAGGAGAGGTAAACTTTAACGAGCAACAGGATGGAGATAGACATGATGAGGCTTGTCAAGATTTGTTTTTTCCCTTAAAATCTGCAAAACCCTACTCCTGTCTTTCAAAAAGCCTCTATATATTTAGGAACATCAGTGGTAATATATCATGTCAAATTCGTTTGTTGTATCTGCTTATATCATGTCTAATTTTGGCAGGAATTATAACACTAATTACATTTACTGTCAAGTTGATTGCCCCTTCCCTGTGCAGCTCTAGCTAAGTCTGTCTTGCTCTCTGTTTAAATGGGTATAACTTTTTTTTTCCCTGGCTATTTGGAAGAGTCTTGGCTGTGGAATCCCTTTCTCTGTGTCTAGAGAAATATCAGCTTGTCAGTCTTCCAGATGAGCTGTAACGACTTTCTTATCAGGGAAGGTTTAAAGCAGAAAGGTATTGATAGACTGGGATTATCAGATTTCATTTTTTTTTTTAATTGGAGAGAGGGATTGGGATGGACAGGCTATATATATATATATTTATATATAATTTTTTTTTCCTTTTGGGCTATGTGTATGAGGTGTTTGCCACCTTGTAAAAGACCACATATGATAATAACTCTTTGAAAAGAAAATGCAAGATGCTTTGTGGGGCATTTCTGAACATGACATGCTCTCTTGGTTTTCCAGGGCATCAAATCAGCCTCTGTGTTTGACAGCTTAAAATACGGATTATGAAGACAGTAAATAGTAGATACATTAGTTTGATTCTGGGGTGCTCTTTATGAATATTTCTGAAAGAAAACAGGGCAGCTGACTAAGAAGCTGTGGGGGAAAAATGTGAGGCAGGAGGATTGAGTGGGGAGTGGTGTTAGCAGGAATAAAGAAAATGGAACTTGGCACTGTGGCTTCACTGAGAATAATCATAGCAACAGGCATTCTCCTGCAGAGGATGATGAGGGGAATGCAGGATGGGATGCAGAACTTCTGTGAAAGCATTTTCAAAGCGTTTTGCCAAAATACCTCTGGAAGGCAGAACCTAAACTGCAGTAGTTTGGAAGGGCATAGTTTGGAAAGCATCTGATCCTGCAGAGGAGCACATTTGGAAGTGAAGAATTTGGCAATTACTTTCCCAAAATGGACTCCAATTTGAGGTTAGGATTAATGCCTGTCTCCCTTTAGGAAGATACAAATAGTTACTATTTTCTGCTAAACTTGAGAAGAAAAATCCGAATAACACTACTGGGACTGAGAGTTAAAGGTCAGGAACTCTGAATAGCAGCATTAATTGCTCCCTTTAAAGGATATAAAGGATCAGAGTCTTTCAGGGCTTGCCTAAGGAGGAGAGCAATATTAATGTCAGTAGAGGATGATACAGCAAGACTCAAAAAAGGGAGTGGGGCAGGTTTTTTTGCTTGGTACTCCAAAATAAGATGAACATACAATTAACTTGGGTGTAACCTCTGAAGTATTGCAGTGTTGCTTCAGTTGTGTGCTGTGTTCAATACTTTTTATTCCATTGAGCGGGATCAAAGTGCACGAAATATTACTTGCAGGATTAGATGTTGCAGTGCACATTATTGCCTTGGCCCACCCAGTGCAGAGAACTTCTCTCCTTATTTTTTAAAACTTTTGACTGTTTGCTAAGGTTGTTATCACATCAAATGATGCCACATTTGATTTCCCACCTTCTTAATGTTCAGGTTTGAACCGTTGTCTTCCCAAGTTGTGCTCCATTCTCTTAGGTGGTGTTTTAGTGTTACTGACTCCAATTAAAAAAGATGGGGTGCCTCAGAATAAATGAATTATCTTATGCATACTCCTACTGTTGCTGACCTCTTATCATTAGTTCAGGCTATGTCAGGAAAATGTAACTATTGAGGGAATCAGTGAAATGTGATAGAACTTGCTGTTGAAATGGATTATGCCTTTTTGACATGGCCATGATTTTCAAGGAGCCTGGGTTTCCACAGCTGCCTGTAAGATTCTGTATAATGATAATGAAGCTATTTCTGCCTTCCTTCTCTCACTTATATATCCAGAAGATTGCTTACATGCTTTTTCATTCAAGGAAGGGTTTTGGAAATCAGAACTTCTCAGTGCTGAAGAAACAAATAAAAAGCTTTGCTGGATCTACAGTTGGATTTGCAAAGAAGTCCTTGTTGTAAAAGCACTTGATGCTAAAAATGTTACTGGGTTTTCCTTACTCCTTTTCTTTGCATCCCTTGCTGCATCCTGTAGGAAAAACACTCTTGTCTCTAGGGAATGAGGAGAGTTGAGGGGAAATTATCTTAATTTGCAAACAAGAATGCCTTTTAAATACTTACATTTGTTTAACTTCATAGCCACGGGTGGCAGGTTTCTTTTTCTTCTCTTGATTTCATATATGCTTCTTGATGATCTATTGAAAAGGATTCAGATTTGGCTTTTTCAGTTAAAATAAGAAAAACTACTTGCCTGCTGAGTATTTTTTGTTTAACTGTTAGGAGCTTGCCTTCACTGGGATAGATTTTAGATTTTGTAAGCAAATCCTGTTGGACTATGTAATGATGTGTTTGGATTAAGTTTCCTCCCTATCGCACGTTCTGCAGGAAAATGTATTTTCTCTTAGTCTGGTAGATGGTTGTGTGGGATAGATTTTGATTGCTTCTGAACCAGCAGAAGTCTCCTAGGCAATTCTATTAAATTCCAGGTAGTTTAGGGGAGGGGAGGGAAAGGAATTCACCTGCTCCCCTTACCCTGCCAGACCAGCTCTCCTGAGGCTGGGCTCGTGAAATGTGTGTGAAGCTGATGGGTGTAGCTGAGAAACTTTTGATGCTGAGAATCTGGGATGGAGCATGATAAGTAAAACACAAGGTTGCATACCAAAGATAGTTAAAAAGTTGTATCCAATACCTCAAGCTCTTTCAATACGCTCTTAGAGTACCTAAATGTTCTTGATTTTTGCATCTTTCTCTCTGTAGTTTCATAAATTCTCTAAGGGAACTTGAGAACTTGCCTATTGGAGCAAGCCTGTTGGATTAGACAACAATGAAGAAGGGAGACACTTGAGCATAAGTTCAACTTTAAATACTTGAGGTATTTAATTATAGTAAGCTTATTAAAAAAGGTTCAGTTGATATTTGGCAGAACCAGGACTTACACTCTTAGGATGGACAGTGAAGACCTTGTCAGGCGTTCAAGATCTGGTCTTCTCCCCGTGGACTGGAGTTTTGTGCTAACAACGTCTGAAATTATGGGTTGTTGAAAATGCTTGCATTTTCTGTGGGTTCAGATCCCTGAAAACAAATGGTTACAAGTTGAAATATTGGCAGCCTGGCAGGGTATTTAAGCTTGTGCTGTAGATTACTATTATATTTGTTTACTATCTGGGGATGCTGCTTGCAGAGCTAAAAACCCTCTGAGCTGATCATTATCAAGCTTTTAAAAGGAGCAGCAAAGGAGGAATATCAAATTCTGTCTGACATCTGAATAAAGGCTTTTTTTTAAGTGAACTTATCTAAAAATTTTTTAAAAAATACAGTAAGTAATGTCTGACCTTTTAATTAAAAGTTCACTCGTTTTTTTTTAGGAGTTAGTTTTATCAAGATACTTTTGCAGTGTAATGCTCTTGGTGCCAGAGCTTTTTGTATTCTCCTCAACGGATAAATGATTAATGATCTCAACACTGCCTTCTGGATCACCTTGTAAGAGGTCTCCTTCATCAATCTGGCAAGGGGATTGTATGGCAGTTTGCACCCTAATTACAGTCCCCAGCTGGGGATGTGCTGCTTAACAGATTACTTGTAGCAGAAGTGGAGTCAGTGCAGATATGGATGGCCACGGAGTTCTTTGATTCCTGGGTTCTAAAATTAGATTTCCTTCTAGAAAAAAACATCCACTTCATATAAGCAGTGCAGCAGATAAAAGTGTTTAGCTGGAATTAACTCTGTAACTTAAAGGTTTAATAATAACATTGCTTCTGTGTTACCCTGTTTTCATTGTTTCCTTTCCCTTCTCTTGCGGTCTTATAGACCAGGGCGGTATTGCAAGCCAGAAATTTTATTACCAGTGGAAACATTAAGGTATTCCACAGGGCAAAACAAAAGTGATTCAAAAGGTGCTTTTACAGATAATAAGTTTTAGCATTGAGCAGTTTACCCAGAAGGCAACAGATTATTTCTAGTGGTCTGTCGTTATTGTCGGCCTTTTTTTCTGGCTCATTTGTGGTGTAATGCTGCTGCTCAATTAAGATGTATTTCGGTGAAAACCATGAATGACAATGTCCACCAAGCATATTGTTAAGCATACACACCCGTGCCTATTGCTCAGGCTGACAACTGTGAGTGTGCTGCTGAGAAACAGCTCATTTAAGAACTAAGGCACAGAGGAAAACTTGCACAGGATCCAGCCAAACACTAAAGCAAAGTGCCCATTTGGTATTTAAGAACGGGAAGATTTTAGGCTTGGGAAGGATGTAGTTGCCAAGTCATTTTCCAGGAATGTATCAGTGTTTTCATAGTCAATATTGCCAAAACAGATAACATCGTGAATATTTTGACAATCTGGGGAAAAAAAAAAACCTAAGTGGTTTTTTTTAATGATAACAATTTATTTTCATGGTCCCAGGATCATCTGGGCACTGGTAACTTCCCACTGAGTGACATGTATGGGAAGGATAAATGCAGTGGAGAGGGGTACCAGTAGACTAAGGATGGAAGGTGGAATTATTAACTATTTGTGCTTATATCCTGTAGAATACTAGAGTTGAAAATAGCAGGGATTAATATTTGTGTTTAGGACAGTAGGAATCATCAGTGCAGTGGCTGCTGTGAAGATGTGGATGTGTATGTTTAATTTCATCTAATTTGAAAGAGGAAAAAAAGTCTTTACTCAGTGAAAAAGTAGTTGACTATTACTGATCTATGTTTTATTGCTGTGGAGTGGCAGTGAGTCTGGACAGTCTTCTCCCTGTCTGGGAGCTTGACTTTTGGTGTATGGGAGGGAACGGATAGATGTGTGTGAAGCAGTTTATCTTGTCCTAGGTTTGGAGGAAAATCTCTGAGGTTTTTTACTGCTGTGCTGTATTTACGCTAGGTTTCCCTCCCTATGAGGAGTGGAGGAATTGACTGTAGGGTTGCTATATTGCCTGGAAATCACATGTTTTATGGTGAAAACACTTCCAGGAGATGGTTTGGAAGGCTGTGGTTTCTTTGACCCAGCTTTGCCCTAAGTTGAGACCCAGGGCTTTCCCTGCTCTGCTTTCCTCCTGCTCCTTGGACTCCCACTGGAAGTGAACAGTCCTTCAGTGCTTCATCCTCTCAGCTGAAAACTAAAGGCTGGCTCTTCAGCTTCTTTTATTGTCTTGTTAAAAAGCAGATGCAGTGTTTCCTCGCTATCAGTCTTTGAGATGGGGGAGCAGCACGGTTTCGTGTTCTTGTGAGCTTCATCACTCTTCTGTTTGCAGAAGCAATTGGAAGCCAATGATCCAGGTCGTCGTTATTACTCATATTTTGTTTTTTTCCAGTTCTGCAGCTTCAGCTCCTTATTTGAGCTGCACTGACACGTCATGAAGCACCACATTTTGGCCTGCAGTCATGCATGTTAATAGTCAAGGCTGCTGCACAGCCTCTCCCTGATCTTGGCTTTCCATGGCGGCTCTCCCGGGTTTTGTTCCAGGACAAATACATTGTAGGTACTCAAGAGGAAAACATTTTCTCCTAAATTATTTTAGCAAATGGAAACTCTTTTTTACTCTGGCTGAAGACTTTGTCTTGGCTGTAAGCCTGAGAGATTTAAGCATTTGCAGTTCCTTTTTATGTTTCAAACCCGTGCAGCATATTTTAAGTGAGGGAGCAGTCTGTCAAGTTACTAGAAATCATTACTTTGCCAGAGAGTTATCGAATGGATGTGAAAACAGGTGTTTGTCAGATTTTTACCTTCTGGACTGAATATTTTTGATGTTTGGGAACTTTTATCTGCAGTCAGCCATTGTGCTTTGTAGAGGAGAAGGCTTAATTCAGATTATCTGAGCAATCAGGGAGCAGAGATGCGGTTCTGTGATTCATAATTGAAATTTAGCCTTTAGATTAACTTCATTAGTATGCTGTTGAACAAGGACAGGGTGTTAATAAATGAAAAAATCCTTCTGGGTTTAAGAACCAAGAGCCACAATGGGTCTTTGCAGTTCATTGAATGAATTTTTTATTTTTGCTGTGACAGCATTATTTTTGATTTGACCATGCTCTTTTTGTCTTTATTCCTCAAAATTATAAAGAGAGAAATAGAGAAAAGTTTTATCTGATGTGAGGTTAAACCGAAAATTCTTCTACTAAAGCTGCATTTTAAGCCCCTCTGAGATCAAGAAAAGGAACATTAAAAAAACAGACTTCAGTTTCCTTTCTACCTGATGATTTGGAGGAATGAGTGAAACCTGACTTATGTTCTTCAAAGACATAAAACTTTCTGAGGAAGTAGAGACTACAGAATCTCCAGTCATTATCTTATAAATGTTTGTAAAATGTTTATCCTACTGAGATGACAAATATTAATTTCTGATTACTTTGTAAATTCTTGATCTAGAGTTTAATTAAAGGACCTTTCCAACCTAAATGGTGCTGTATATATCTCACAGTAGTCCACGGGCCATCAGCATAGAAGGAAGTACTCAGACTTCTCCAAATAGAATTTTCTTGCCTGAAATGAATTAATGTAGTTGAGTTTTGAATGACTATGCCATAATGGAGGAAGTTATAATTGGTTTTATTTGTAAGACTTTTGCATTTTTATGCTATGTTTTATATGCTTTTCATGGTTTTATGAAAGATCTTGATAGATTGTCATTCTTTAGTCGTAGAGCAGTACTAAGAAAGTAGGTTCACAAAAAAAAAAAAAAAAATTCCAGTTACCAGAAGAGAAGATATTAGGGATTTTTGGTTCCTTCCCATCTTCACAGTTGCTCTTGATCTCCCTAAAACCTGTAGGAGAATATTTTGAGTTGTCTGTACATACGCTTTTCAGCGAAGAGTCTTGCACTTGATGTAATCCTCTGTGCTTTGAGGTGCCGAGGCATCTGCTTCGGCAGGGAAGGATTATGGATGTAGCTTTTTTCCCTGCATTCAGCCTTGAGGGAAACACAGATTGCTGAACAACAGAGCAGATTGAAAGGCTGGGAGCTGAGTTTGAACTCCTGCACGGAGTCTGTGTGGGCCTGCAGGGGTTTGGGAAGCTTTGGGAATTACTGCAGCTGAGAGTCTGGGGTAAGGACACTTTGGAAAAGAGAAGTGAAGAGTAGAAAGTCTGTGTTATAATGAGTGGTGTGTAGAGTTCTTCAGTATTTGGGAGAAGAATTTGGGATCTGACATATGTGGGTGGGCTGTGTTGTGTTTTTCCATAGGGTTTGGCATGGGGAACACATGCTTAGAAAATGCTATAAAGTTGTGACTGAGAAAACAGCCTGTATGAGGCAGCTTAACATGGGGCTGATAACTTCCATTGTTTATCCCTGTGGAAGATGAGTCCTGACCAGTAGACAGAGTTCACAGATCCCAAAGTTAATAGTTCACAGATCCCAAAATGTCTTAATTCTCACAAAAATTTGTTGTGAAACCTTGACTTTGTATACACTGCTGGACTGCCGTGGGGAAAAACTGCAGTAAAAATTGCAAATATCAGTGGTTTCTAGCTTACTGCAGCTACACTGTAGGAGAAGTGAAATACTTCATCTCCAGAAGGATCCAGGCCCAAAGATATAAATTAAAAATAATTTTAAATGTTCTTTTTTTTTTTTTTTTTTTTTTTTTTTTTTTACCTTTTTCCCCCTTTTTTTAATACTTGCTATGCCTTTGAGCAGTGCCCAGAGTGTAACATACTGTGTTCAGTTTTAAGTAGGGAAGCCTAATCCGTGAGAGCATCCATTTTTCTAAGAGAAAATGATGCAGAGGGAAAGAAGAGAGAGAGAAAAAGGAGTAAATTAGAGAACTATGGACTTCAGATACCATTTAGCAATAATCCAATAGTACAAAGTTTGAATGATGAACTACCTGCTTGAAGACCAAAAGATAAACTCGATCTCCCCATAATCATTAACCTTACACTTGATAGATGCTGCGAGACCAAGCAGTTTGTGAAGATACTTGAATAAAGGATGATGATGGCTTTGATTCACTTAATGAAGCGTGGTTTCCAATAGGAAAATAGTGTGAGAGAAATACATGAAATGTCTAAAGAGATTGAGAAAAAAATGTTTGCTTTTCAGGGCACCACTGTTGATGTTTCATTTTGACAAGATGCTGTAAATAAATTCCCTGGAGATGCTCAAGAGTCAAATATGCTTTCTAGTATTTTGTTTTCTATAATTGAGAGCATTTCTGGTTACTAGGATTTTTTTATTCCTCGTGATCCTTAAGTTGGGAGGAATCTCCCTTGGCAGCACCAGCAGGGGAGTGTGTTTAGCCTTTGCACACTCTGGAAAACTTGGGTCGGGGCAAGGGTGCCTGCTGCCAGGTCTTGGCTGCCCTCACTCAGTAGATTTGCCATTCTGAAAGTGAGATACATGAACTAGAGATCATGCTTAGTTCAAATGGCAGAATGCAAATAGTCATTTATCTACAAGATCTGAAATAGTAAAATCCTGGAGGGAGAAACGAGAAAATCTTCCCTGTTCATTTGCAAAGGTTAGACTGGGAAGGTTTGTCAGTGTGATGTGTTGGAGCCTCTCTTGATATGATGGGGGTCAGGTGTTCCTCTTGCATTCTTGATGCTTCCCATAGTGTTAACTGGAGAATATTCATGAGTGTGCTGGTGTTTATGGCCAGTCTGATGAAAGATGCAGACAAATCTAACCTTTTAACTATAATCGAGTTTATTTTTCTTACTCAGAGGTTAGCGTGACCAGTCAACTAAAACAGATGATGCTTTTTCTTTTTATTTATGCCGTTGAGAGGGCTGGAGGAAATGGCTTTTAGCTGAGATAGGGGAAATCCATATTTGGTATAAGAACAAAGATTTCACTGTTAGGGTGGTCTGTTGGAAGAGGCTGCCCAGGGAGGTGGTGGAGTCACCTGTGTGGAGGTGCTCAGGTGGAATTGGATGATGAGGTTGTGGGGTGTAGGGTACAGTGGCATTGCTGGGCTGATGGTTGGACTGGATAATCCTAAAGGGCTCTTCCAGCCTTGGGAATTCTATGATCCTTTGCAGATCCAAGATAATTTCCTATATTTAAGTGATTACCTAATTACTCCTCCCCTCAAAGAAGAATAAAATCCTTCTCCTACATCTCTTTGGTGACTTGACTGTCTCTAAGTGGTCGTGTCTACTAAATATTGTACCTTGCTGTGTAGAAACTGATTCCAGACACAAATACTTAAAATACTCATTGCTAATTATTGGTCCTTGATTGAGACCATGTCACAATGACAGGTACCTGATGTGGTGTGACTGACCCAGTCCATAAAACCTCTAAGAAGCTGTAACACATGGATATCCTTATTTGAATGAAAAATTAAGGTAAAAAGTTTAGTAAGGTAAGGTAAAAAGTAAGACAAATGTGTATGAAATATAACCACAAATGTAGACCTTTCATTGAACTGACAGCTTTTCTGCTCTGTCCTCATTCTCTGTGCCACTTTTTCCACTTTTCGTGGACACATTCAAAAGATGAAACGCAAAATGTTGAAACCAGCTGAAGTCACTATGAGGTTTCTTATTGATACAAATGGGAATGCAAAAGCTAGAGGTCCTGGATTTGGCTTTAAATAAATTTCCCCCTGTATAGAGGCGCTGTCTGGAGATAGACTGTCAGCATACCTTGAAAATATTTAAGCAAAAATTAAAAAGCAAGAGTAGAGTCTGCTTCCAGCTTTTAGTATTGTTATTATTATTTTGGTATTCCAGATTTTCATATCATCCTTTTCTTAAGCATTTCCCAGAATCACAGCCTGAATTTTTAAAACATCTGCTCATTTGTGGAAGGTCTCCTGGTAGGCTGTTTCTATTGAAACAGAGCTTAATCTCTGGCTTCACTGATCCTCTCTTTAAGTCAGAGCTGTCACTTACTTCAGGTCAGTTCTGGCACACTATAAATCAGGACCTTCTCACTAGTCAATCAGTGATTGATTTAGTTTTGCAGCACTCGAAGGCAGTCGTTTCTGGTTTAGAACTGAGTTAATGTGGCCTAACATTAATGCAGGGTTGAGCACATCGCTGGGAGCTTGTGGATTCTGGAGCAAAGACTGCTTTGTTACTGGTTTGCAGTGTGGACATAGGCAAATAATTTTATGATTTAATGTGGAAATACCAACTGTGCTTCAGTCTTTGTCTTTTTTCCCCTCCTGGCTGAGTTCTTTAAGGCCATGGAATTGGAGTGCTCAGAGTTGTGTGGGCTCCCTAACACCTGGAAGTACTTGGAGATGGAAAACCATTCACCCTGATGTGTGCCTCAGGTGGAGACATTGGTGCTAATGGAGCTTTAAAAAAAAAACAAAAAGCTAGGTTTGTGTTGTGGTTTAAAAATAAACCAAGTAAGAGGCTCTAAGTCAGAAATAAAATTTAATGAGAAGAAAAGGAAAATAAAATAGAATAAAATAAAATAAATACAAAAAGAAAAAACCAGTGACAGAGTCAGAATACAACCTGATCAGGGTGATGGAAACAGTCCAGACGAGGTGGTCTTCTTGAAACAAAAATCTTGTAGAAAGGTCTGGTAGCTCCGGTCCTCTGGGAATCCAGTGGGAGAGGGCTGCTTCTACTGTCCCAAATCCCAGCTTATATCCAGGTGAGAATGCTTGGCTCTTCCCCATGGGCGGAGCATCTCACAATGGGATGATGAGTCATGGAAGAGAGCCTTAATGGCCCATTAAAGAGAGAGATAACGCCCGGAGGGAGTTATCTCTGAGTCATGCAAAAGGCATTGATGGGCCATTAACTGAAAGATTGGTGATAGAATACACCCTAAACTACAACCCAGGACAATCCACCCCTTATTCTATTACCATCTACAACATGCCTAAATCAATACATTCTTACAGATGAATGCATATATACATACAGAATGAAACCTTACACACTGCTCTTACTTAAAATTAAGTCTCCCTGTGGTACACAACGGGTTTCTTCATCTTTCTGCATTACCCACCAAGTGTAGCCAGGTTCTTGAGCAAAGACAATCCCATGGACGGGTCTGCCTTTGCCTGAAGTGGGATTAATCCAAACACTCTTTCCTAAAATGCCCTTCATGTGTACCACAGGTACTTTGTCTCCATCCACTGTGTGTAAGGGTTCAGACTGGGCAGGACCACCTCGATTGACAGACCCTCGGGTGTTAACTATCCATGTGGCTTTGGCTAAGTTTAGTTCTCAATTCTTGAAGGTTCTTCCACCAAGTGCTTTCAGGGCAGTCTTTAATAGTCCGTTGCACCGTTCAACTTTCCCGGCAGCTGGTGCATGATAAGGAATGTGGTATATCCATTTAATACCATGTTCTCTAGCCCAGGTGTTTATAAGGTTGTTCTTGAAATGGGTTCCATTGTCCGACTCAATTCTCTCAGGGGTGCCGTGTCTTCACAGGATTTGTTTTTCAAGGCCCAGGATGGTGTTCCGGGCAGTGGCATGAGGCACAGGGTGGGTTTCTAGCCATCCAGTGGTGACTTCCACCATGGTCAGCACGTACCGCTTTCCTTGGCGTGTTTGGGGAAGGGTGATATAGTCAATTTGCCAGGCTTCCCCGTACCTGTACTTCAGCCATTGTTCACCATATCACAGAGGCTTCATTCGCTTGGCTTGTTTGATTGCGGCGCAGGTTTCACAGCTGTGGATGACCTGTGAGATGCTGTCCATAGTAAGGTCCACCCCTCGGTCACGGGTTCATCGATATGTTGCATCTCTTCCCTGATGACCAGAGGCATCATGGGCCCAACGAGCTAGGAATAATTCTTCTTTGTGCTGCTAATCTAGATTTACTTGTGATATTTTTACCTTGGCAGCTTTGTCTACCTGCTCGTTGTTGCGATGTTCCTCATTAGCCTGGCTTTTGGGTATATGCGCATCCACATGTCGAACCTTCACGGTTAGCCTCTCTACTCGGGCGGCGATGTCTTGCCAAATGTCAGCGGCCCAGATGGGTTTTTCTCTGCGCTGCCAATTGGCCTTTTTCCAGCGATTCAGCCATCCTCACAGAGCATTAGCTACCATCCATGAGTCAGTGTAGAGATAAAGCTTTGGCTACTTTTTTCGTTCAGCAATTTCCAAAGCCAGCTGGACAGCTTTAAGTTCTGCAACTTGACTCGATCTACTTTGTCTCTCGGTAGCTTGTGCAACTTGTCGTGTGGGGCTCCATGCTGCAGCTTTCCATTTCCGTTTAGCTCCTACAATTCGGCAGGAGCCATTAGTGAACAGAGCATATTGTCTTTCAGTCTCCGGTAGCTCATTATATGGTGGGGCTTCCTCAGCGCGTGTTATTTGCTTTTCTTCTTCTTCTTCTTCAGACGATAATCCAAAAGTTTCACCTTCCGGCCAGTTCGTTATAACTTTCAGAATCCCAGGGCGATTTGGGTTTCCAATGCGGGCGCGCTGTGTAATGAGGGCAATCCATTTGCTCCATGTGGTATCGGTGGCATGATGTGTGGAAGGAACCTTTCCCTTAAACATCCACCCCAGCACTGGCAGTCGGGGTGCCAAAAGCAGCTGTGTTTCAGTGCCAATCACTTCTGAGGCGGCTTGAACTCCTTCATAGGCAGCCAAGATCTCCTTCTCTGTGGGAGTGTAGTTGGCCTCGGAGCCTCTGTAACTTCTGCTCCAGAATCCCAATGGTCGGCTTCGAGTCTTCCCAGGCACCTTCTGCCAAAGGCTCCAAGACAAACTATTGTTTCCAGCTGCGGAGTAAAGCACATTCCTCACATCTGGTCCCGTCCTGACGGGGCCCAGGGCTACTGCATGAGCAATCTCTTGCTTGATCTGAACAAAAGCTTGTTGCTGTTCAGGCCCCCAGTGGAAATCATTCTTCTTGCGGGTCACCAAGTAGAGAGGGCTCACGATCTGACTGTACTCAGGAATGTGCATCCTCCAAAAGCCTATGGCACCTAGGAAAGCTTGTGTTTCCTTTTTGTTGGTAGGTGCGGACATGGCTGTGATCTTGTTGATTATCTCTGTGGGGATTTGGTGACGACCATCCTGCCATTTGACCCCCAAGAACTGGATTTCTTGAGCTGGTCCTTTAACCTTGCTTCTTTTAATGGCAAAATCAGCTTTCAGCAGAATTTGGATAATTTTTTCTCCTTTCTTGAAGACCTCCTCTGGTGTATTCCCCCATATGATGATGTCGTCAATGTACTGCAGATGCTCTGGAGCCTCACCCTTTTCCAGTGCAGCCTGGATCAGTCCATGGCAGATGGTGGGGCTGTGTTTCTACCCCTGGGGCAGTCGGTTCCAGGTGTACTGCACGCCCCTCCAGGTGAAGGCAAACTGAGGTCTGCACTCCGCTGCCAAAGGAATGGAGAAGAAGGCGTTGGCGATATCAATGGTTGCATACCACTTTGCTGCTTTGGACTCCAGCTCGTACTGAAGCTCTAACATGTCTGGCACAGCAGCGCTCAGTGGTGGCGTGACTTCATTCAGACCACGGTAATCCACCGTTAGTCTCCATTCTCCACTGGACTTACGCACCGGCCAAATCGGGCTGTTGAAAGGTGAACGGGCCTTACTGACCACCCCTTGGCTTTCCAGTTTATGGATCATCTCATGTATGGGGATCACAGAGTCTCTGTCTGTGCGGTATTGCCGACGGTGTACTGTTGCTGTGGCAATTGGTACTTCTTGTTTTTCTACTTTCAGCAGTCCCACAGCAGATGGGTCATCTGAGAGACCAGGCAAGGTATTTAATTGTTTGATGCCTTCTCTTATCACTGCGGCTATCTCAAAAGCCCAACGATATCCTTTTGGATCTTTGAAATATCTATTTCTGAGATAGTCTATGCCGAGGATGCATGGGGCCTCTGGGCCAGTTGCGATGGGGTGTTTCTGCCACTCCTTCCCAGTTAAACTCACTTCGGCTTCTAATACAGTCAGTTCTTGGGACCCTCCTGTTACTCCTGTAATAGAAATGGATTCTGTTCCTATATACCTTGATGGCATCATGGTACATTGGGCTCCAGTGTCAACCAATGCCGTATATCTTTGTGGGTCAGATGTGCCAGGCCATCTGATCCACACAGTCCAGTAGATCTGATTGTCCCTTTCCTCTTCCTGGCTAGAGGCAGGGCCCCCCTATTCCTGGTCATCGCATACATTGTTCTCTTCCTGTAAATGAGTTGCTGAAGTTCCTTCAAGAGGATCAGTCATATCATCATTTCTGTAACGTCTGGAGTTCTGTGCACGAGAGACCGGAGCAACACTGATTCTAGATGAGCTTTTTGTTGTAGGCATTTCTCTTTTCAGTTCACGTACCCGGGCTGCTAAGGAGGAGGTAGGTTTTCCATCCCACTTCTTCATATCTTCTCCATGCTCCCGAAGAAAAGACCAAAGGTTACCTCGGGGTGTGTATCCTCTCTCCCTGGCTGGGGGACGCCTGCTCCTAATCGCAGAGACTCTCGTCGGCTCTGGTGAAATATCGTAAATTTCTTCCTTAAGTTCTTTTTTCAGTTTCTGATGGCTTTCTTCAATTAAGTTCCTGACTTGCTCAGCCAGTCTTGTTTCCACAGATGAGACATGGGCACGAACTGGGGCGGTGACAGTGTCCTCGTAAATCCTTAGTTTATTAGCCAGGACACCCACCTTGTCCTCACCTTCTCTCCATTGCAGTGTTGCCAGGTAACGCGAGTACATTTCTGGTTCAAGCCGTGCAAATCTCAACCACATCCGTGATGTGCACTGGACATCATCTGGGTTCTTAGGAAATCTCTCATCTTCTGCAAAAATGATCTCCAGCACAGCCAATTCCCTTAGGCATCGGATACCTTGTTCTATTGTGTTCCATTTTCCTTGGTGCACTAGGAGGTCTTTTTTACAAAGGTATCTGTCTTTCACACTTGTTAGCAGTCGCTGCCAGAGGCTGAGAGTTTCTTGGGTTTTTCCAATTCCCTGGTCAATGACCACATCGCGGGACAGTGATCCCAGTTGCCTGGCCTCAGTTCCATCCAGAATGGTGTCATTGGCTGCAGCATCCCAGATGCGGAGCAGCCAGGTGAGGATGGACTCGTTGGTCTGACGGGTGAATTCCCTTCGCAGGTCACGCAGCTCACCCAGAGATAGAGAGCGGGTGATGATCTCTGTTTCTGTCTCTTCAGCTGAGTGCGAAGGTCCTGCTCCATCCTCGTCAGTCGCTATGCGGACTGATTTGCTCCTTGATTTCTTCTTCTGAGTGGTGGCAACTGCTACTGGTTTAGGCTGTTCCGGTTCAGTGACGGTTTGTGTGGAGATGCTGACAGCACTTTTGGTTCCTTTTTCCTCTGTGAGAGTCTGTGTAGTCGTCGATGTTATTGCTTTGCTTCTTTTTACCTCTTCTACTTCTTTAAGAACATGCTTCAACACACCATGTAGTGTTTTGATTCTAAGCATGGTGCGGGCCGTACAGAGAAAACCAAGCAAGACTAACAAGAACATCATGCTGTCCTTGGCATCCAGAGGGTACTCAATATTTTCAAAAACTGCTGTGTCTTTCCTGAAAAGCTGGAAAAAATCATTCTTTACTCCTCCCCACAGGGGCTGGGTGAGATTGTTGAGGCTCCAGACGTAGCATCTTAGACTAGAACAAGAATACAAAACTGGGTATATATTCTGAATAATGTTCATTGCCTCAGATTTTATCAAGCAATTGACATAATAGACTAGTAAAGCAATTTTAGTACTATATCCTGGTCTATGCAGGAGCATTAATGCCGGCAGATAGTGCCCCACGTTTGGAAAAATATAGAGAGATAGGTATAAGACACATGTAAGCATGTTGGGCATCATAACAGACAGGTGTCCTCAATAAGATTGTAATTTCTGACTTTTCTTATTGCCTCTGCCCCACGTTGGGCGCCAAAAATATGTTGTGGTTTAAAAACAAACCAAGTAAGAGGCTCTAAGTCAGAAATAAAATTTAATGAGAAGAAAAGGAAAATAAAATAGAATAAAATAAAATAAATACAAAAAGAAAAAACCAGTGACAGAGTCAGAATACAACCTGATCAGGGTGATGGAAACAGTCCAGACGAGGTGGTCTTCTTGAAACAAAAATCTTGTAGAAAGGTCTGGTAGCTCCGGTCCTCTGGGAATCCAGTGGGAGAGGGCTGCTTCTACTGTCCCAAATCCCAGCTTATATCCAGGTGAGAATGCTTGGCTCTTCCCCATGGGCGGAGCATCTCACAATGGGATGATGAGTCATGGAAGAGAGCCTTAATGGCCCATTAAAGAGAGAGATAACGCCCGGAGGGAGTTATCTCTGAGTCATGCAAAAGGCATTGATGGGCCATTAACTGAAAGATTGGTGATAGAATACACCCTAAACTACAACCCAGGACAGTTTGCAAAGACCTATAACACTTTTGCAGACTTACTTTTGAAAGGAAGACTAAATGGAATTCTTATTTTCTTTTGAAGGTGTGGAAAGCCTTCATCCCATTCCATGCCCTATCTACACCACAGCCCAAATACTGGAAACCCTCAAATGCTTTGAATAGTGGATAACAAGTGCACCATGAACTCGAAATGATAATATTAAAAGTACTTGGGAGAGACCAAATGTTCTGATGTGCAGTTTGGATTTCTGTGCCTAATACTGCATTAAGAGTTACTCTCACATCATGGTATTCCTGTTGAGAGAGGAGCTTATATGTGAAGGAATTGTATAGGAATTGGAAGTGTATATACTTGTGCCTCTCTGGGTTTCAAAGTTATCTCATGTGTATGTTCTGTAACCTTTCCATAATCTCAGAAAGTGAGGAAGCACTGCTGGTGTGAAGATGCTAAGCATTTCAGCTTTTTACTAAAAAGAGAAAAATCCCTTGAAAAACATCCACTTTTTAAAATGCAACAACGTTCAGACTTCTATAATTGTTTCAAAATTTAATATGCTTTATAAGTAATAGCAAATAAAATCTGTTTTCCTGAGGCAGATGAAACTACAAGGATAACTGATGGCAAATCAAAAGAAAGTCAGAAAAGACTTTCATCCTCCTATTTCCTCTCTTGCAGTCTGTGGGTCTTCCGCTGTGGTGTTCTCCTACTTTGAAATTGCCCCAGTTAGGTTGGTCTGAAGTTATTGCTGCTACGAGAGGAATGTTTTTTACATTACAAAGGTGTTTCATTTGACTAGCCTTGGAAGGTGGGTGTTTTTTCAGTGGTAGTTCCATTTCCAAAAATACAGCCAACATCTCAGTGAGGGCAAGTAAGGGAGTCCAAGAAGTGTATTTTCTGACAGTACATGGTATTTTTTTATTTTTTAGGATGACTCTAAAATTATATTCTCTTGAAATAGCGACGAGGAAATACTTCTGGTTAGGGAAAAAAAAAAAAAAAAAAAAAAGAAAGTGGACTATTCTGTCTGCTCTGTGGAATATACTTGGAACAATTCCAGAGCAGTGAGGGGTGCTGTGGGTAGCGAACAGGATCCTGCAAGGCAGACTGCCCTCGGTGGTCAACAGAGCATCTCTAACTTATTTAGCTCTTTTATGTCTCAATATTGGGGATTGCCGGGGAGTGATGGCTGCTGTTGTGTGCTGGGATTGCTGCCTGTGTCACAAGTGACTGGATTGATGAATCTGTGCTCCCTGTGCCAAGCTGACACGGCACACACTGCCTATCCTCAGCTCTCCTGCAGGAGCACGAGCAGTGACTGTGGCAGAGCTTCACATTTGTCCAAAAAGGTTCCTTCTGAGCATCTTTAGCCTCTTTAAATATATGCCTGTATTTATGCCAGAATTTCTGAGTAATTATTCTGTTAAAACATGAATATTTGAAGTAACTAAAACAAATGAGGTGTGATAACATTAAATACAACTGGATTTGCATAATCTCTTTAATAGATACGAATTGTTACTGTGTTTGGTTTAATTTGTCATCGTTTGCCCTGCTTTACTGTTGTTTTGGAGGCAAAAAAATGAATGTCTGAATACTTACTCTTCTACAGAGGCTTAATGGCATCCATAAAGGAGTTGGTTGCCTGACTCAGGAATTTGTCTGCTCGTGTTTCCACCTCACCTTCTCCTTCCTGGTTCCTTCTTGCTACTTTAGGCTTTGACCATGACAATACTGGAGTGGCAGCAGCTGTAGAGATGAGAATGAACTGAAGCCAGCCCTTGTAAAGCAGGGAGTTAATAATGTATTTATAAGGATACTATATATAGGTACTTCAGTATCAATATATACTGTTAAATAATGTATAAGGTATTTACAGGAAAGAAACTTCAGCCCTGCAGAAGCAATTGTACATACAATTACACGGCAACAAGCATCACACGCTGTCTTCTAGGTATAGGTAATGTTAGGCTGTTTAAAAACAAGTGGAAAATTGCTCTAAAAGTCCAGAATGGGCTAAATGCCATTGCAGAGCTTGAAGCAGGTTATAAAATTGTTCAGAGGAATCTTTGGAGGTAGTAAACAGAATTTAAAAGCCCCACATGACTTTGAACTTGAGAATTGGAGCATCTTCTGTGAGAGATTTGTCAGTGTGGGAGAGGAGTGTTTTAGTGAGCTACCCCTAGAATAGATCCCGTGGGGAGCTCAGGATTATTGCAAACCTCTCCACCAAGTGTTGGGAATATTTGTTCGGCCTCGCCTTCTTTAATAGAAGAAGTAAGTGGTTGTGTGATAGGACTTTGGAGATTAAATAATGGGTTTTGATTATATGGAAGAAAACGAGAGCTACTCAGCAGTGTGGAAGATTGGTCTTCAGCTCCTGTAAGGCAGGTGGCAGAAATCCCTGTGTAAATGTTAACACTTAATAAAATCAAAGCTTTTCTTTCTGTAATTTCACCATGTTAACGGGAGAAAGGGGAAGAAGAGTTTAATAATTCACAGTATAAACAATACCTTGGCTTATAAGGCAATTTCTGTTCAAAGCCATTAGGTATGTTTTCTACTTCATACGTGTGATCGAAACCAAATGAAAACAAAACCACAAACAAGCAATCAGACCCCCCCCCAATTGCCTCTAACAACTCCCAAACCAAAAAAATCCCCTGAAAATCAACAACCCAAAGGTCTGATAGATGTCTGCTTTGACCTGAGAAATCTTGTCCCATGCCCCATCACCTCATATTTAAGCTGTTTGATTTTACAGATTTTTTTTTGAGATTATTCTTGTTTGGGATAATATAAAGTAGGAGGATGAAAAGGAAAGCATGGATAGCAGAGCCAAGAGGAGCAGTTGAGCTGGAGGGAGGTGGGGCTCACGACCTGCAGGGATATCTTAGGTGACCACTGTGCTGGAGGCAGGGCTGGACATGTGCAGGAGATGCATTTTTAGGGGCACATCCATCTCCTGGGGCTTTGGAGAGAAACTGCTCCTGCCCTGGTTTCTTCTGCCTACAAAGTGCTACTGCCAAACCTGCGTTTTTTTGGCTTCCCAAGGGTTTGTTTTGGGGGGAAGCCACTTCAAAGGGCTGCTGG
Organism: Sylvia atricapilla; assembly: GCF_009819655.1. Lineage (NCBI taxonomy): Eukaryota > Metazoa > Chordata > Aves > Passeriformes > Sylviidae > Sylvia > Sylvia atricapilla. The sequence continues at coordinate 32,506,282 of NC_089146.1, forward strand.
CAAGGACCTAGTGCTACCTTCAGGTGTTTCTTACTCAATTCCCTCATTATTCTGTCTCGGCTCCATCCTGGTAGCCTCCGACAGGGATCCTTCCCTGAGAACAACCTGACATTGAGTGTGGATAATACACTGCTCAACCATGATGAGGATAATGGATGCACTAATGTTATTTGACATGTATTTCATGTTAAAATTAATGTTGTCTTTGATGTTCTGAAGGTTGAATTCAGAGAAGATAATTGATTCTTGAGCTGAGAAGATGTCTTCAAAGTTCTTGGCAGTTCCTAGCAGTTCAGGTTGCAGGTGTGTCCTGGCTGTTCTTCTACTTGCAGACCATCTTGGCAGCCTGGTGGGTGGAAGTACCACAAATGGACATGTCACCTGAATGCAGGGAAATATCAAAAACTGAGTGGGTTGGGAGTTCTTTTGCCATTACACTAAAACCCCCAGGGCTTCATAGAGTTGCAAAGTGCCTGTATCATCTTTTTTCATTTAGAACTATGTAAATTAAAATATGTGTGGGAGAAATAGATAACTGATTTGCAGCTAGTACTAGATAATTTACTAATTACTTGTGTTTTCCAGTGTGTAGGATTATCATTTTAGGATAAAAAAGTTGCCTCCAGAAGCTCTTTTGAGTTTGATTTTAGAGAAGATAGTGAAGGTTCTGGTATTCATCCTTGGAAATACATTTCAAGGTGGTGAAGCAGCCCTGGAATGACTCCATCATCTTCTGATTCTGGGTGGAAATATTATGGATTTCTGGCTGCTTCTGTTAGTTGCATAATCAACATTATTGGAAGTTTATTGCCCAGTAGCAGAATTCTGACACCAGCAGGCCCAATCGATGTTGTTGAAGCTTTGTGTGGTGGAAGCTACCATTTTTAATGTGGAATTGCCTCCTGTTGTTAAGCATTGGGCACTGTCATCAAAATAAGTAGGAATCTCTAAATAATACTAACCACGACGTATAAAAAAAGTTTATATGATGTTTTGGTTATTAAATAAGTATTTAAAGTCTTCTAAATGATACCTTTCACTGTAAATGTACTATGACAGATTTAGTTATTTAATAAGTATGGGAAGTATTTTCAATGATACCTTTCACTATAAACATAACAAGAGAATAAATGACATCTTTAACATTTTGTTTCAAAGTTCTTCTGTATTTTCCTGAATAGCCAAGTGTATTTTCCTTGTTGCTTGATTGACACCAGCAAAAGTATTATTTTAATCCATTTTTGGATGAAGTAGTAAGATTGTAATGTGCAGCAGTCTGACAAGATGTTAATTCATTGTAATATTGTTATCAACAGACTTCTAATAACTTTAAATACAACTTTGTCATATTAAATGTTCATGTGCAGGTAGAATGGGAAAGGTTGTTTTCAAATTCAAGGAAAGTGCAAAAGAGTGCTATTTGTTCCTAATTAAATATTGAGGACTTTTGTACTAAATATTTAATTTGCCAGCTGTACTGCAGTGAAGTGGTGGAGAAATGATAAAACCCTGCATTTGCACTTAAAGACTGTTTTTGGGCTGTCAAGTGACCTGTTGCTAAACACAAATGGGAAGGAAGGAAGAGACTTAGATAAAAATACTTTTAGTGTGTTTCCCACCACTGCTGATCCAGGAAAAAGGGCCCTCAATAATCATATGGCTACTGCAGGCTCTTCTGAGCCATTTCACAGATAAGTGCACTGGGGACCTGCTTCTGACTTCTGTTTTCTGAAGGACTCCTGGAAGTCTGGAAAGTCTGTAAGGCAGAGGAAAACAGGAAATGCTCCTTCTGTGTGATAAGTCTGTATGAAAATTGGTATTAAACCCATGCAAATTGAAATGGTTCAGGTTGGTAGAATCTTTGTCAGTTTTACAGACAACTTTGAAGCAGACAGTTACCAGAAGAAGTGAATGTGTTCTTTTGCAATGCATAAATTAGTCCCTGTCTGTTGAGGAGAAAGTGTAAAAGTAAAAGGGATGTATCAGGCAAAACAGGCAGAACACTCCATAGATTCAGCTCAGAACAGGCAACTGCGCTATAAAAGACGCCAAGGCTGAGCTTTAGACATGGAAATGTTGGGCTACACCTGTGAAATTGTCATGGGTCCATAAGGCATCAGGAAAATCAAAATGTACATGTGGTGTAGGGCTGTGTCACATTATTATTTCTCCAGGGCTCTATTTGCAAGCTTAAGTTCTGGGTCTCAGTAATCATAGAAGGGTTTGTGTTGGAAGGGACTTTAAAGACCTCCTGAGTCCAACCCTCCTGTTGTGGGCATGGAGAAAAACTTTGTTACGAACCTTAGCAGTTGTTCCTAGATGATTTGAGGAATGCGTGTGTTGGGAGCTCTGTGTATGTGTCATTCCAGACATCATGAGAGGTGGTTCTGCCCTGTTTGCTTATCTTCCCTCTTCCATCCTGTCTCTGCCCCTCCATGAGTAGCTGGTAGGTTGAAGGAAAGATCAGCTCCACATTTCAAGATGAATGATGTGACAACAGCTGACCCGGGCATACATTTGTCAAGAATTATTTCAGCCTGGAAACTGAGGCTTTAAACAATAATGAGAAATGTCCTGAAATGGCATCTCAGTCTGAGAAATTCTGTATCTGAAATCTCTCTCTCTCTGCTGCTGTACCCAAGGGAGTTTCACTCCTTGGCATATAACTTTGAGTATATGGATTTTTGTGGGGTTTGCTTACGTTGTTTAGAGTGTGTTAGATTTAGGTCACAGCAGATGTGTGCTGGTGTATTTGGCTTGGGTTAATTGGATTACAAGGCTTAAGAAATGGAAAGCATGTTCATCTTGAGCAAAAAAAGATGAGATTTTTGGCTTTCTCCTGTAGCCCATGGGGTCATGCATGTTCCTGGATCATTTGGGTGTTGGATGCAATGAACAGTGATGCCCATGATCTGTTGTGTATTTCTGTTTGACTCTGCTGCCCTGATTACTGTGTTTTACCCTGGCCTTGCTTTGTTAATGGCTGTTTGAAGTTGCTGGTAGTATTTGAAGAGGTATTCAGAGATGTTTTGTGGTTTGACTGTGTGTTAAACTTCCACCACACTTCTCTGTGGCTGTGGGGACTGAGCTCAGTGATGCAGGCAGTTCTTCTTCCTTTGTTATGTTCCTGGAATATATTAGCTAGCTATTTTTTCCGAAAGTGAAGCTGTTGTTAATTACTATTGTAATAAATGTTGGGGTTGAATTAATGAAACCTAAAAAAGAATTCCAGATTTCATTGGGATGTCACAAAGCTACATCTTTTAGTAAGTGTGAATTACTGTAAAAAATAGCAAGACTTACTAAAAATGAACATAATGCTGTGCCAGTGTGCTAGTAAGCTATAAATTCTGCCAGTGTGTCTCATCCTGCCATTTAGTAGTTTCATTATTCTGTTTGTTGGTCACTTCTGAGCGAAGGGTTTTAATGAGAATACATAAAATGTTTTTCATTAAAGAAGTGACTTTGAGGGCACTTCATGTACAGGATTTGCACACTATTTTTTGTCCTGTTTTGTTTTGTTTTCACCAGGCATCACATACTCCCTCTGAATATTATCAGCGTGTGTGTGTGATAATTTTTTTTTAATATTTTGAATTATCTAGGTTTTGTCACATACAGTGAACAAGGCTGTGTGGGGTGCATAGCACAGACCCAGGAATATTCAGTGAAGACTGTTGTGTGCTAGAGAGAAAAAGAGTTGTTTAACACAGCAAACTGAAAGTTGTTCCTCATATGGGAAACTGAAGTCCACTGAGTGGGAAAGTCTGCCCAAGATTCATATTTATTTTCATAAAAAATACGTGTTAAGAGATCTTTCACTTTGTGAAGATTGTTTGTCTTGCAAAGTGAGTTTCAGTTCTTCCTCTGCCTTTACAACAGATGAATCTTTCCTCCAGTTTCTGAATTGCATATGTGCACCCATAGGGACAGATTCCATCTTTTGAATGTCTAAAACTTTTTCCAACATCCTTATGCAAAATACTTTTTTATCTGAAAACTCTAATTGCAACTGAGACAGCTTAATGAAATATTCTGGGCTTGATTGAAGTTCTTCAATAATTTTTTCATGTTCCCAGCAGAATTTCTGGTAATTCACCAGAGAGTCAGTAGCTGATAGGATGGAGGTGGAGATTTAGATTTACTTAGGATGAGGGATGGCTGCATTCAGATCAACTCTTCTTGGCTGCATTCAGATCTAGGACTTGGATTAATATTCAGGGATTCGGTTGAGTGTTTTGAATAAGGAGCTGTGGTGAGGTGCATCTCTCTCTCGTGTTTTTGATGTAAAATATATGTGAGAAGGATAACCTTCATAATCCACCAGAACATTAAAAAGTTACAGGATGAAATAAACCACTCCGGTTCAGCTTTAATGACAGTCATGGATGAACCCTGCAGCTCCTGAGTGCATAAGACAAGACTTATAACTGGGGAAGTTGCTTTAATTTGGCTCGAAATGTGGCCTGTCAGGAAGCCTTATAAGCAACTTTAACTGTATTATGCAATGGAAGGAAGCTATTACTTATCTAATTGCCTGGATTTTCATTAATAATGTAAAATTCCCTGCTTTTTTATTCCTGCAGGTGATTAACTGAAGATTTTTCTCGGCAATCTCCCCTCTGTTTTGGGAGAGGAGCAATGAACAGTCCAATAGATCTTTATCTCTGCTTTAGAAAAAAGGAATTGGTGTGATTAACCTTTAGCAAAGATACCATGACTGTTAACATCTCATATGGTAGCTGTGCTGAGCCATGCTGAACTGTGGGGAAGAAGGTTAATGACTGATCCTCAGGCTCTAAAAGACTTTGGAGCTCTTTCCAGTACCTGGAGGGGCTCCAGGAGAGCTGGAGAGGGACTTTGGACAAGGGCATGCAGTGGTGGGAGCAGGGGGAATGGCTTCACACTGGCACAGGGCAGGGTTAGATGGGATATTGGGAAGAAATCCTTTCCTGTGAGGGTGCTGAGGCCCTGGCACAGGTTTCCTAAAGAAGCTGTGGATGTCCTGGAAGTGTGCAAGGCCAGGCTGGATGGGGCTTGGAGCAGCTTGGTCTTGTTGAGGGTATCCCAGCTGATGGCAGGGGATTTGGAATGAGATGCTCCCTTTGAGCCCAAACCATTTTGTGATTCTGAGTTGATCTCCCATGATTTAAATACAGATCACAGTGTGAACTGGAAACTGTTGGATTTTTCACTGCTTTTAACTTTTGGTCCAAAACAACAGCAAAACTTCGGTGACAGAAAGTCACTCAGCTCAGAAAGCCTGAAATTTTCAGTCTCTAGGGTTCCAATAACAGAACTTGCACTGGAATTGTTAAATTTAGATAAATGGGCCACTCAGAGTTACAGATGTGTGATTTTTAGTGAGATACTGGGGTGATATCATGAACTATAACAGCAAAGCTTGAGGATTTCGTGTGTTCACTGGAAGCTGGAGGTGGTGTGGGATGGTGGAGATGGCCTCATTATCTTAAATATGTTGGCTCCTACTTAAGTTTTACCTGAAAAGGTGTCCCTGGATTGTGCACTGCTGTGGTGGGTTTTTCAGGAGAGCAGCAGTTTCTTGGCTGGATTGCTAATTGTGGTGGGATCTTCCTTCATGAATTACCTTCCTCTCTCTGGGTTAGTGCCATTACCTTAACAAAGCATGAAAACTGCTAATTGCCAGAACTAACAGCTTGCCTTTGTGTGTAGCCATCAAAGAAATGTTGTATATAAACCTCATGTGGTATGTTGTGGCATTAATTGGCTTTTATTGGTTTATCTTAATGATGGTCCATACTCAACATAATCACAGGAATTCTTTTACCTGAGTAAAGGCTGGAGTCCATGAGCAGAATATCTGGATAAAGGCACTGACTGTTGCTTCCATTCAAAACATTGCTGTGCTCCAGCTGTCACATAAAAGACAAAGTTCTCAAATGTAATATTTCTTAGAATTTATTTTTGTAGAGTTGTTTCTATGGCAGTTGTTATTTTCTGTGCAAATGGCGTGGTGAAAGTCAAATGGGTGAATGTTTCCTGAGGCTGAAGAAGCTGAGCAGAGCAACTGTGGCTGACTTTAAAACAAAGCAATCTACATCCATAACTAATGCCTCAACTTTTTAATGCGATTTTTAATATTTAAGTAGGAAAAAATGCTGTGAGGTTGTATAATCAATGCAACGGATAGATTTTAAGAAGTAATATTTGATTGAAAGTACTGTATTTTTTCAGGTTTCAATCCATAATCATTCAGTGCATTGTTTTTTCCATAACCACATGTTCATTATTTTGTTCAGCCAGCCTTGAACTAAAGGGTTGATGGATTAAACCTAATTTTAAGCTGTTGCTTTATTTTTCTAGATACAATATTAAATCCAGGGATACATTTTAAGTGTAGGAAGTTGTGATTACCCGGGTTGTCAGAATCCAAGTAGCGTGTGCATTCCAAAGTGGGCTGCAACTTCAGAACAACTTTACAATTGCGGTGATTTTGCTGTTCAGCTGCAGAAGAGGAAAACTTGACAGCAGGTCCTTGGAAGGTAAAAACAAAAAAATCTGAAGCTTATATTTAAGCACTGGCAATCATGAAACAATTTATTTTGTGAAGCTAGAGTAGGACATCCCCTAGGGTGGGTTCATGGGTGGACTCTGGAGAGCCTCAGTGCACATCTCTGTCCTGGTGCCTCTGCTCAGTGTCCTGCACTGAGTACACTCAGTGTACTCACTGGATGTTCTGTGTCTCCTCCAGCTTCCCCCGTGTGCTCAGTATTCCGAGCCTGAGGAGATGGAGCACACCCTACAAAAGGTGTGCTGTTCTAACAAAGGTTCACTGACTTCCTTGCCCTGCTGCTTTTTCCTGGAGGGACTGCAAGGGTGGTGGAGTGATCCAGGGATGAGGGGCAAGTCAAGAGGAAAACACCAAGATGTTCTGAGTCCTTGGGCGCCTCTGCTATGGAGACAGGCTGGAAGAGCTGGGGTTCTTCAGCCTGGAGAAGAAAAAGCTCCAGGGAGACCTTAAAGCACCTTACAGTGCCTGAAGGGGCTCCAAGAGAGCTGGAGAGGGACTTGGGACAAGGGCCTGGAGTGTCACTGGAGGACATTTCCCAGAGAAGCTGTGGCTGCCCTATCCCTGGAAATGTTCAAGACCGGGTTGGGTGAGATTTGGAGCAGCCTGGTCTAGAGGAAGGTGTCCCTGCATGGGATTAGAGAGGGGGTTGGAACAAGACGAGCTGTAAGGTCCCTTCCAACCAAAACCCTTCTATGAGTTTGGGATTGGATTTCTTGGAAGAAGGTCATCTGTTGTCTTGTCATATCTTCTGGAACACTTCCAGCCTGATGGTCAGCTGGATAATCTTCTTTCCAAGCAGGGTGGTGGCAGTGCCTGTTGCAGCTGCTGTCCTGCTGCAGAGCTGTAACTGTGTTTTTGTAAAACAAAATGTAAGTAAGATGCTGTCTGCGTTTTTTCTCAAATGACTTTAATACTCTGGGAAGCTCAGTGGAGAATTAGGTGTTTATGCATGGATGAGGAGAAGTTTAATGAAGAGGAAAACTACAGTCTTTACTCATTTTAGCCTTTCTACTGTTTTTCAAATAAATCCACAGAGAAGTTGCAGTATTAACAGTGTGCACCTATTCTTGTTGTACCTCTCAGCACTTTAGCATAGAAATTAAAGGCAAATAAACCCCTCCAAACCAAACCCAGAGCCAAGCTTTGAAAAATGATAATGGGACAAAACCTCAGAGCACTGTGTATTTCAGGCTTTACAGAGCAAACTTTTTAACAAATGAGGGACTCCAGGGCTGTAGTGTTGTAAAGTGAACCTCTGCTTTCATTTTAATCGCCCAGGTGTTGAGAAATGAAGAAAAAAAATGAATTGAAAGCAAGGGTTTTGCCCAGGCACAATCTTGAAATTAAATAAATAAATAAAATAATACAGAAGTACACACACATATATATGCACCAAGTGTTTGTTGCTGAGGGCAAGACTTAAAATGCTATTTGGCTTTATCCTCTTCATCTCCCTGCACACATTTTGCTTCCCTGACCGCATGTGAGAAGGGGCAGCGGGAAGGAACTTATTCCGTAGCATTTATATTCATAATTTATGCCTGCAGCCTTGAAATAATCTCATTTGTCTTCCACTGTTACCGGAACAGTTTTGCTAGCAATGAAGAATGCTGGGAGCAATGAGGGATTCTGTTGTTTCAGCTTTTCATTTGTCTTCTGTAAAGAGTGGTTTTGAATAGAAAGATGAATCGGGCAGAGTTGTGTAATACAATTGCCGGGACGTACCCAACCTGATTTTGAGGAGGCTCGCAGGACTCCGGCTTGTCTGTTCAATAGATAACCAGGTTTGTTGGGCAGATAACGCATTTCTCTGGGGCACAGGAGGAGAGCGTGTCAGCCACCCCCTCCTGCCTTTCCAGGGGATGGGCCGTGCTGCTGCAGCAGGATGGAGGAGGCTGTAGCTTTGCCAGGGAAGCGCAGCGGGGATGAAGGGAGGTTTTGGATCCCTGTGTGTCCCCTGCAGCAGTGTTTATCTGCCCCCAGCAAAATGCAGACAGAGAGAAGGCAGGGCTCTGATCCCGCTTGCAGCCGGGAATCATTCCTGAAGTGAGCTTAGATCAGGCAAGGACTGATTTCTTTAATGAACCTGGCCAGGAGGAAGCCCTGCCCTGTGCACCTGAGCAGTGGCTGTGTCGAGGATGTCCTGGGGGACAGTGCTGGTTGACCTGTGCTCAGTCACACAAACAGCTACACAAACTTTAACCTGAGCCAAATAAACCATTAGCAGTCTGTCAGCAGCAGTGTGGCACTCAGCGTGGATTAATTTTTCCCTCTTGTCAGTAGTTCTGTGATTGTAGAGCAGCAGTGACCTGTACCTGCAGTTTTTGTAGGTTAAACCAGCAGGCTGTAGACTGCACTGCAAAGTGGTGAATTGAGTCTGTAGAGAAAAAATGATTTAAAACTTTGCTTGGGAGGAATTTATAGAAGATTTTGGCTACTACAAACCTAGGAAACAAAAATGTTTGTGTTAGGCATTTTGTGTAACTTCTTACCTTGTTTACTCTGGAGTATATCTGAGTGAATGCTGGTGATTTAGGATTTATTTGGTGTAAATTAGATTAAAAGTCACCCTTGGGGCCTAATTAAGCCATGTTATAAACAGGGGAGGAAGTTAAACACTTGCAGTAGATTTTGCAGATAACAGGTGTGAATAGATGCAAATAAATTTAAATTTTCATTGATATGGGAATTTTAATTGCAGTTGTTGGTTGCTCTTGGGGTGACTGCCAAGAGCTCAGGACTATGGGCCATGAAGCTGTGCTGTTGTCCCTGCACAATCCATGCCATCCCACCTCTGCTCTCTGTGTCTCATGTTGTGCTGCTTGGTTCCCCTTCCTCCTCTGCCATTGATCCAAAAGAACATATAAATGCATTGTTTTTGGTTAGTAAGCAAGGGGATAAGATTTAAGAAATTTCCCTAAAGACTCCTTCTTGTCGTTGACAAAATACTTTACAGACAAGCTTCAGTTTCCCACTTGCACCAAACACAATCACTTCCTGACTGATTAAATATAAATTCTTCCGAACTGATTAATAATTCTAATGTAGTGTCTTCTCCTTTGTTCCTGATAGCTAAAGATGGCTGTGGGAAGTTTTAATACACCTTCCCTCCCGTTTCCCTGATGGATGTTTCTGCTGTCTGGGATAAGGTGCCAGGCTCAGCATCAGCCACAGGCTGAACCCTCAGCAGAGTCTCATTAACTTGCCACACACTTGCTGGTGGTGGGCATAGAGACCTCACAAATGTCTCATTACTGTGCTTAATGAAGGAGGCCACCCCTTGCTAGACCACTGGCAAGATGTGTGTGTTTCCAGCTTGGTGAGTTTTATATTCTGTTAAATTATAAATATTGTTTCTTTTAACTTAAGGCTCTATGGAAGTAATAGGGAGCTTGTGTTTTATTTTCTGTTTGATTGAATCTTGAATTCAATGCTAAAAGTAAGAGATAAATTCATATTAAAATCTTCCTTTCCCCCAAAGAAATTTGATAACTAAGCTCCATATATTTTATTTTTATAATAGCTATCTGATTGGCTTTTAATAATCATAGTGTTCCTGAAGACTGCTGATGTAAAAGGAGAACATTGTTAACTTTTAAAAGTATTTGTATTCACTTTCACAGAATGATTACTGCCAAGTGCTTTGTACAACTTCAGGTGGGGAATGTCACCTTGTGGTTACCATGCTTTCAGGAAGTTTACATCTGATAGGATTGATCCTGCTGTTGTTGAAGATGACAGCAAAACCTTTCCAGAACGCAGCAGTTCTTGTAGCTGGGACAGGTGACATTTGCTGTGAGTGCTGATCTATAGGGAACTGAGGCCTCTCCTCCCAAAATGAGGGCAGAGGATAGTGAGGGGTGGTGTGGTTTGTTGAATTTGAGCTGTACTCCCTCTCCCACACTGTAGTGCCCAGAAGTCCTTCTCTGAATCTTTTCCCCCAAGAACAGCTCTGTCATTTTTATCACCCTTGTGCTCCAGTAAACGTGGCAGAGGTTTGTAGGGCACCGAGCTGCTTTTCACTTGCCATAGGAATTAAAGAGGGCCTGAGGAGTCCCTGTGCAGCAGCTGGTGATGCTGTGTGTGCCTGACTCATCCTGGGGAGCTGGTCCTTTGCTGTGAGTCTCACGGCAGGTGTGCAGCATCTCCCAGGAGTGCTGTTGTTGGGGAACTGAGCAGAAGGTGAGTGCAGGCATGGTTGGGGAGCTGGAACAACCCATCCTTCTGGAGGCACTTGCTCCCATGATGTGGCAGTCCTGCTCCTGGGCTGGTGATGTCCATCAGTGAGGCTCAACCAGCTCCAGGGCTGGGGGCCAGAACTAGAGCAAGCCAAGCTTCTGGTTTTTTTTAATTTTTGGCTAAAATTGAACAAAGCAGCAAAACTAACTTTCTCAAATCAGACCAAAGCCTAAAGTGTAACTTCTGCAGCGCTACCTCAATTTCAAGCATTTGCTCAGATTACCTAGTTTGGAGGTCTTTATGGCTGATCCACTTTCTCTGTTTGGATTAAGAGAATAACTGAAGCGAATCATTGCTATATAAGATATGGAAGTTCAAACGTAGTTCATGTTTAAAAGGGTTTATAATGAACCTCGTTAAAAATGTCTGCTGATTACCTCTGGTGAACTGAAGTGCATATTGTAAAAGCTACTGATTTAAAAGTCCATCTTACATAAGCTTATATATATTGAGAATTTAAAAGTTTTTTTCAATATGAATTTGGACCAGCTCTTAAAGTGAGATTACGCCCTGGGTTTTTAGGATGGGAGATTCCAAAGATGTGTATCTCCACATTCTTTCAGGTGTTTTTGTATACCAGAAGTCCTGTCTGTTAAACAACTCCTAAGGAACCCAGTGGTGCAAGGTTTTTACAAGGTATAAACCCTCTGTTGCATAGATGGAGATTTCACATGAAGTTTCCTAGACACGTATTACTCAGAGGAACTTGCCACTGTTCCTGCTTTGAAATGCTTAAAAAACCGGTGGTTTGACCTTAAGCAAATGGTTGAATTCCTCAGCTGGGCTCTGTCAGGTGTTCTGCATTCCCTGTTCTGCTGAGCATAGGTGTGACAGCAGGTACACAGCTCCTGAACCATTGTTGGGCTTTGCTCAGGAGTGGTGGAGCAGAGCATCACCTGGTCCCTCACTGTGCACTTCTGTGAGGCTGCACCTGCTCTAAAATAGTCTGTGTCCAGTAGTAACCAATACTGAACTGTGCTGTGAGAAGCCTGTAGGAATAGAGACCTACAAACCTTGGAAGAGCTCACCGTGTAGAAGTGTGTCTGGGTTTTCTCTTCCCTGTGAGCGTCTGTGGGGACTGTCTGTGCCTTAATGTGCCAGAGTTTGGAGCTGTAAGCCCAGATCCCTGGGGGAGGGCAGCTGAACAGCAGCAATTGATGGTGCTGTACTGCACATTATCTTGTGGGAACGTAACTTTGTCAAGTGAAAAGCTTTAAGGCCAGTGGCGTTAACTTACCCCATTTCCTTTTCATCTCAGGGATTTTTTTTTTTATTTTTTTGAGTAAGCCTAATACTCCTGATGTCTTACTGAAAAATGGCTCACAGTTATTTTATGGGTATCAAACACTGCAGAAGGAGTGTGGTGGTTGGTACTGAAATAGTGAAACAATTGGGGGCCTTGTACCTTGGCTAGAAATAATTGACTCGTTAATCTTAACCACATCGAGCCCACCGCATGGGGGTCAAACATAGTTTAATCCTAATAGGTGGGAATATGTCAGATTACACTCCAGTTCTGACAGTTATTCCTCTCCCTGGAAAATTTGCTAATATTTTTACAAAGAAATTAGGAAGAAAGACAGTAGAAGATACCAAGCAAGCTCTAATGCATATACTGAGACAAAAAAGCAATGAGACAGTATTTAAACCTTTACGAATGGGATTTTGAGGAATATTAGATGAGAGCTAACAAATGAGAAAAAGAAGAGGGAAGGGGCTGCCTTTTTTGGAATTTGATTTTGCCCTGTGTTGTTGGATGCTGGTCTGTTTCTTATCCCTTTGGAAATGGTTGCTCACTCATGGACTTGTCAGTCTCTACTCCCTGAGTCAGATGTTTAATGCTGTACCACAGCACAAAATAATTTTTAAGCTTCTCCTGTCAAATCTGCATGTTACGAAATACCACATTGCAGTGTAGTGGTTGTGACACAGTATTGTAATTTAAATAATGTTTCTAACCATTGGCAAATACAGCTCAGGGTCTAGTAAATAATGGATGGAAATTAAAATTGAAATGGGAATGTTAAATAGCTATTCCTAACAGATGGTCACCAGAAATCATTCAGCTTATCTGTTATAGACAGCACAAACACAGATATCTGTGCTTCTGCTGAATCCATTTTTACGTGAGCTCCTTGAAATCGTGGAGCAGTGTCCCGGGGCTGGTGGCAGCTCTGGGCAGTCCAGCTGATGGGTGGCTCTGTGTGTTGGCTGGGCACTGAAACATGGATCTGAGCCTGATCTTGCCTTCAGGCTGCTGCTCTCAAACCTGTGTAAAAAGAATTGATTTTCCTGAAGAGAAAGTCTCGGGCTGTGGGCTGAGTAAGAGTGAGAAAGGTATGTCCTTCCTCCTGGCCCTCTTCCTCTCCAACCTGGAGCAGAGGTGCTGTGTGTGATTGGGCTGAGGAACTGGGTATTAGAGCCACATCTTATATCTCCACCAAAAATCAGGGATGATGGACACCTAACACTGCACCATGGCCACTGATGGTGTGTTATGCATGTGTGCCACAGAAACTGGCAGTAAGCCCATCAGGCTGAATTTCAGACTCCATGTAACAAACACTTCCCTACGTTTCTGTGGAGGAAAAAGCTGCTTTAGAGCTCTAAATGAGTTAGTTACTGCAGATGGAGTCTCCTTGAAAAGTATTTCCCAAGCTCTGGTATGCAAACTGCTCCTGTCCAGGACTGTGCAAGAAGCTGGTTTTTCAGGCTGTATTATGTATAGGTAGTATAGGTTTGGGGTTGTGTGGTGGTGGTTTTTTTTCCTTTTTTTTTTTCCTATTTTTTCTTTTTTCTTTGGTGGTTGTTGTTTGTTTTGGTTTTGGGTGTGGGGGGGTTTTTTTGTTTTGTTTTGGGTATTTTTGGTGTTGTTTTGTTTTGTTAAATTAGGAAGTTTGGAGAAAGTAAATATGAGCCATGACAGGGAAGGGAGGCTGCCAAAGTTAGGAGAGCACAGAGGTCTTGTGTTCTTGTTGTCCATGTATGTGCAGTATGTGTCAGGATTGTCATGAGAGGGCTGTCGTGGGGTGATTGTGGTGCCTGTATCCCCAGTTGTCTGTTCTGTGTGTGCTGTATGTTGTGTTCTGTACATTTGAGACGGGGAGTGAAGCAGGGAAAGAAGAGTAGTGCAGTTTGTTTTGAAAACTGTTCACTGCTCTGCATTTTCCTCCTTCCTCGGGACGGTGCATTTGTCACATGCACAGACAGTGGCCAGAGAGAGGTGTTCTCTTCCCTTTTGCTTAGTTTAGCTCACTGAGGCAAAGAAGCTTCCTGGACTATTTCTTTTTTCCTTTTTCTTGGGACTGTTTAAATCTGCTTTAGATTCAAAAAGCCAAAAGAAGACCAGGACATTGGCATTTTCCAGCACCAAAGGGACTGGGACTGATAAAAGAGTGAGAGAGCTGAGCTGACTCCTGGCAAAGACTTCCTCAGTTTTCCCATCTCTCTTCGGAGCAGCGAGAGGTTTTATTGTTTCATATTACTCATTCCTTATGTTTGTAGGCATTTTGTTTGTCTAATAAATAGTTATTTTCCACTTTATCCAAAGAAGTTCTTTTTCCTGGATCAGCTGGAGAGAAAAGTCATTAAAGTTTTCTCTCCAGAGGAACCCCATTCAGAGGTTTCCTCCCACATTTGCCCTAAACCAGGATAATACATTTTTATTGGTGCCCAGTGTGGGGCTCAAAACAGTAAAAAACCCCTTGTATTAATTATTGATTGCATTTTAATTGTACTTTATGTAAAAATAAAATAATCAGTAGCTATGTTGCTCCTTAAATTCCTGATGTCTCTTAAAATAAAGTCCTTTCTGTGTTTCTGTTCCCTGGGCTTTTTTGAAGTTTTAATACCTTTCTAGTCTGTAAGTTTGTTTTCTTATCCAGAAATAACTCCAATATCGTCCCTAACACATAACTTTTACACTACCCCAAACACACCAAAATAAACGTTATATATTCACGATAATAAAGACCACCACAAAATAACTAAAAACCTGTCCTGTACCTCATGCTACAACCCCTAACACCATTCTCAACCTTAAAGAACAGGTTCTTAAAAAACATAGAACCCCTAAAAAATCAGACAATAAAACTCATTTCAAAAATAACCTTATCAACACGTGGGCTAGAGAACATAACATTAAATAAACATACCATATCCTCTACTGTACACCAACTGCCAAAAAAATGAAATACAATAAACTGTTAAAAACCACCTTAAAAACATTAAGTAAAAAATCTTTCAAAAATTAAAAACAACATCTAAAAAAACCACCTGGTTAGTAACACCCGAAGTTCCACCAACAAAACCAGCCCTGCCCAGTCTGAACTCCTGCATACTATAAATAAAAATAAAGTCCCTAGAGTACATGTAAAAACTTTATTAAAAAAAAAAAAAGTTTAAATTAATTCTGCCTCAAGTACGAACAAACCCATCCGTAAAATTGTCTTTACTCAAAAACCAAATTGCACATAATAAATAAAAACAAAACAACACAATGCATACCTCAAAAAAAATCTAATTGTTAAACAAAAACCATTTGTAAATATCACTTTTTGTTAAATGTCACTTCGTTAAATATAAGTTTGTTAAATGTTTTCCACTTTCCTCTAAAGAAGTTCTTTTCCTGGACCAGCTGGAGAGAAAAGCCAATAAAGTTTTCTCTCCAGAAAAACCCCATTCAGAAGTTTCCTCCTAAATTTGCCCTAAACCAGGACAAGAGCCCAGAACAAAAGAGGAAAAGCTTTAAACATTCTTTGCTGTTTCAGTCAGTGAGTGCAGAGGTTGTCAGTGCCTCTGCAGATGTGCCAGAACCAGGTCCAGTACTGCCAGGAGCTCTGGTACTGATACTGGAGGTTCTGGGACAGCAAATGAAAACGCTGGGAAAGTTTTATACGCTAGTACAAAAGTACACTGGCTTTCTGGCATTGCTCCCATTTCCCCCAGACAGTTTGGGATATGCTGTAGCTCATCAGAGGATTGTAGGGACAAAAATCCCCAGGGGCAACCAACACAGGGACATCCAGCAGTATGACATGGGTTTAGAGGTGAGCTTGAGGGCTTTGCAGAGGAGTGTGAGTCAGGACGTGTCCTTGGTAGCCACCATTCTTTTTAAACCAATAAAGTCATAAAAAAGGTGTTGAAATTAAAAAAAAGCCAACTGAGACACGTTCAGAATCCAATTCTATTTAGCAGTGTTACACTGCAGATAGCTGCCCATGAAGTAGGGGCTGTCAGCTGCTGGCGTTTCACTCGACAGCAGACTGAAAGGTGAATGTCTGATACTGATGTTGGAGTCACTGGGGATGACAGATGTATGAAGACAGACATGAAAAAATCAATATGATTTGGGGCTCGAGAAGTTGCCACCACTTTATGAAAATGGTGCTGTGTCCCTCAGGAGGAGGAGGTAACTTAGGGCCACAGGAGCTGGTTGCTCCATGCTGTGCCATGACAGGTGATAACACGTGTGAATTGCAGGAGCACAGAGGATGGCTCTTGATGTTTCATGAGTTCTCCACAGCTCTGGGAACTTGAAATGAGAAATGTTAAGGCTTCAGGATTTAACACAACTCAGACAAATGAATCTGTTCTCCAGTGATGCTGATTTTCAGAGTGGAATTTTAGCCCAGGAGCAGCCTGGGTCTCCTCAAGGACTAACTGTTGCTGGCAAACTTGTGTCATAGTTTGGCTGTGCCTCTGTAGATCGTCTGTATTGCTCAGTTACAGAAAGGAGAACTCTTGAGGACAGTTCTGCCCATCAGGGCTTTCTCAGAACATCTAAAAGGTGTCAGAGATTGGACACAAAATACATCAGGGCTTCTGCAAGAAGGAGAAGCAGTGAATTATCATCAAAAGTGGCCAGATCTTGTGGTTCCTTGCTTTCAGTGAAGAAAATACATTATCAGGAACACTGATACCAAGTGAATCATCTGTGTTGTTATATAGCAAATAAATTTTGAGTCGCTAAAACAAGCTCTGTGCTGTGAGTCTAGTCAAACATATGTGTGTCGACAATGATACATGGTTGCTGTTAAACTTTATAAATCATTTGTAGTGAGGTAAATGAGCTAAAACCAGGCTGGAAGAAGTATGCAAATTAAAAGTAGAATGGAAATGAAGAAGGCTAGAAGGGAAAGGAGAGATAGCTACATTTGTGAGAATGCATGAGCAGAGGCTGTTCCTGTAGAACATTTGGACTGGTGTAATGTGTGAACAGGGGATGGGAGGTCTTCCTGATCAGCACAGCTGTCCGGGCTGCAGGCTCAGCTGAGGATGAGGAGCCTTGCTTTGATTGGAGAGAGCAGGTGGAGATAAAAACCAGAACTGTTCTGAGCAGCTCTGTCCCTAGGAAGGAAGCATCAGGTGCCCAGTCCCAACACTGCCCCGTGTCCTGGTCTCCAGCTCAGACATGGGACAGTGGTGGGAAGGGATGGGCTTGATAATGGAGCTCTGCAGGGCAGAAATGCTGCTGAATTCATCTTTGCTGCTGGTAGCTCGAAGAAGCTGTGAAGGGAATCTGCAGCTGAAGACAGGCTAAAATTTCAGGTACACTTTGTTATTTTTCCTTTGTGACATGTTTCAAACGTGACCATTAAGCACACAACCTTTTCCAGTGTCACTGACACTGCTGATGGAGTGGTGATGGGCAGATCCTGCTGCAAGGGATGGCTCATTGCTCAGGGAGCAGGAGGACTCTTCCTTCACAGAGAATGGCATTTCACACCAAGGTTAGGGACTCTCAGAAGTTGGAAGAACTTTTCTGTGAACTTGGGAGAATGGATGAGACTGAAGGATGCCTGCTCCAACTGATGTGAGCTAGTGGCCTTCCAGCAATTGATTGGACTGGCTGGTGGGAAGATGGCCAGGGGCTTAGCTGGCCAAGAATGACTCCAGAGAGATGCTAATTTTCCTCATGCACGTCACCTACAAGTTGAAGAAACTGGTGTGCTCATAGACTTTGAGAGGAGCTGCCCGAGCTGGTGGAGATGCTTGGAAGATTTAGTGTAGTTCTTAGTTGGTGTAGTTGGATTGTGAGATTTTGCATCCCCTGAGGAGCATAATCTGCACTGAGGGAAGGCAGATAAAGTACAGTGTGCTCTGGCATGTTGCCTGTAAGCATGGGGCTGAGGGTTCAGAAGATGGGAACTCATCTAGGACTGTCAGTATTGGCATTTAACTGGGCAGGAACCTTAATCCAACTTAAATTGTTATGAGGCTTTCAATTCCCTCAAATTAAGGCTTCAGCAGTAAGTTTCTTTCAAAAGACAGGAAGATTTCCTAGCGCCGCAGTGTGTGATGTATTATTTGTCTGCCCTTATGATTCAATTTTCTGCGTGCTGCTTAACTGCTGTGAGGAGAAAGGGAAAGCCATTTGGTGTGGCCATGTGGGAGAGGTGCTGCAGAGCACGTTGTGCTCAGGCACTCTGGGAATGGCAGCCAGGGCTGGCAGAGACAAAATGTGGGTTTGGCTCACACGTGGAGCTCCTGCTCTGGGCTGGCAGCAGGATCTGTGCAGTCCCTTCAGCGAGGAGGTCACAGGGCATCCAGGTGACAGCCTGGGGAGCTGCACCTCCACCCCATAACTGCAGGTGTCCAAGGATGGGGCTCTTGCTGCTCAGCACCCCAGCAGTGCCCAGGTTTGGTTTTTTCTCTTTTGGGCTTCACCTGCACCAGCAGATGCTGAAGTGGGTGTTACTTCAGACCATCTGGGGGCTCTGGGCCTTGGCTGGATGCTCACTCAGGGTTCATGGCCATAGTCCTGTCTTGTGGTTTTGTACTGGATATTTTAATGGCAGAACACCAGGTGATTTCCCCCCCTCCCCACACTGGGCTCTTTCAAAGCATTAAGATTTGTTAAGGTGCTTTTAATTTTCTGTTGGGCTTCTGAGCATCCCTTCTGAGTATTCAAGGTGGTGTCTGCATATTTTATGTTGCCACCATGAAAGAGACAAAACTTCCTCTTCTTTATCCCTTATCTTCCTGGGATAAAGGAGATTTTGGTATAATAGCACAATGTATAGATTGGGTCCTTAAGGTAAAGAAACAAAGTAGTGGTGCATTGTAAGGGGAGTACTTATGGAGGAAAATATTTTCCTGTTGTAGTAGGAGTGATTAATTTTAATTGTAGGTCTTGTACCATGCCAGTTGCAGACAATCAATTTTGTATCAAATAATGTAGAATATCTTGCCAAATTATATATGCTAATTGATTATGAGCTTGTGTGTAATGTATTATTAAATTTTATTTTTAGCCTGGACCGTGCGTGCCTGTGTTCTGCTGCATGGTCTGAACCAGATTTCCTGGTGGTAGGTGTGTCCAAGGCAAAGAAATGACATTTCCGTGTGTGGAATGGGGGCTGGTGTCTGCCTGGAGCAGACACATTCCAGTGCTCCCACGGATGGGAGGGCTGCAGCATCCCAGGGGTGGTGGGCATCCCATCTCTTGCTGCTACCTGTGTGCAGAGTGGGGCTGTGAGGAGGACTTTGCTGAGCTCATGAAACAGCTGAGGTGGTGTGGGAAACGGGAGGGAGGCATCTAGGGAGCATCCATACAAATCCAGGCTTCAGTACATCCATGAGACACCTTCTTAATTAGGTAAAACCATAAAGGAAATAAAGATTTGCATTTTTCTGTCTGATGGGATTGTACTTGAGTTAATTGCTTCTAAAATGAGACCATAGCTTCTAGCCAGGATGACGGGTATCTACTGTTCAGATTTCATTTTGATAATTTTCTTAATACTTCGTTTTACATCAGAAACCCAACTTGAGATGCAAGAGGCCACTTCTCTGTTTGAGGCACTGCAGCACTGAGGAGTCATGCTAAACAAACGTGTGAACTTGATCTCTGATGGATTTTTTTTTCCCCCATCTTTGTATTTTGCTGCAATACATACGTGTTTTCATGCTGTGATATTTCTGAGAGGCTGCGGGAAATGGGATTATTAATAAGCACATTCAGTAAGTACATTAATGAGTTTATTTTATGTATATGACTGCTCATCTGCATACATTACATGCTCCAGGGCTTTATCCAGAAAGGCAGTTTTCCTTCTGGAAATAAAGTGAAACGAGTTTTAACCAAGGCACGTGTTTTTGAAGTTGCTAACAAATTTCATTTGAGTTCAGTGACGGCAGACTCAGGTCCAGTATTGTAATGCTTCATATCAAATGGCATAAATTCCTTTGATACAGGATTTATCTAGTGCTCCTTGTAGTCTTTTACAGAAAGACTTAGAGAGAGCTTTTAATTCATACTGATTTTCTTTTTAAAAAGAAATCGAATTTTTTGTCATGAAAAATTCATATATATTACACTAATTAAGGAGTGTATGCACCCGATCTGTCTAGACTTAATTTCTGTATGTTTTTTCTCCTTTCTCTTCAGCCTCTCTTTCCTCTACTGAAGACTTTTTGAACTGGATCCTTTCAGAAGGGAATCACTTTATAAAAGCTTGGGTGTTTGCACAAGCTGGGTTTTTTAAAAAAAAACATTTTTAATCTATTTTACTATTTTTCATATCCTATAGCAATATATAGTAGCTTCTATTAGGATCCTTACAATGTCTTTTTAAATCCCCAAATAACACTTGGCATGTCAGGATTATATATAAGCATAACCTTTTTTTTGAGCGTGTCTGGAAATCACAAGGAGCCTGATGGACGCTTATTTTTCACAGGCTGCTGTTTTAACCCCCCTAAGGCAATCAGAAGAGACTTTGCAGTAGTGTATGTAATGTGAATAATTTTGGATACATTTCTTTCTCACTTCTCTGAGATGCCTGGAAAAGAGTCTGGCTTCTGGAGCTTCTCATCACCTGCTTTCTGCAATCCCAGCCCATTTGCTGTGTCCTGTAAGGGGCACCTGAAATCACTGGTCACATTTTAAAAAGGTTAAAATGATGGGGTTTTTTTTCCCTCCCCCAGTAATTTTTTTTCCATCAGTCAGACTCGTACTGCTGTACCGGAGTGGAAAGGTACAGAGGAGACAGGGTTCACTGCTTACATACCTGTTTGTTTGATAATTTGGTACTTTAAAATTCAAATTTATAGCTATAAATGGTGCTTAACTGCAAGAAGAATTTACATAAATACAACATTTCTTATTTCCCTACTCCTAACACTTTTAAAGCAAGGTGATATCCATATTTAAAATGGACATTATAGCTTCAGTAGAAGTTTTGGTCTGGATGTGTGTATTTTCAGGATGGGTCTTTAGTCTGTTTAATGCAGGAAGTGAGACTGGATGTGCACAGTGATCTCCTTAAACAGTGTCAGCATTTATTAGAAAAAATAAAATTACAAATTTTGGAGTAAAACTGGTATCTCTCTATTTGCTCAGAAGTTAATTAATCAGTAGCAAACAACCTTTGAATGGGTTTTGCATTTGCAGAAAGTTCTCTGTGTTAGAGTGGAAAGGAGCATGGATGTTGAGCAGATTCTGGTGGGTGTGTTTGAAGAGCTGTTAAGGCACAGACTTGCATGAGGGTTCTTAGAGAAGTGTGTATGTACAAAAGCAGAAAGAATTATACTGCTATAACTTCATTCCTAATTAACCTGTTTTCATAGAATATTGTGTTTATCTCTGAGAACAACTCCTGGCTCTTCGCTGATGAGAAATGCTGTGTGAGACAAAAGGGGAAGTTGGTCCTTCTGACTTATTTCTCTCCACAAGTTGTTTTGCATTAATAAACCATGAGATTTAATACAGCAAATATGTGAAGGGAGGAAACGAGCAGTGTTTTCCCTGAGTTCCAGAGTCTCTATATCATTTTGGGTGCAGAAAGTGTGCACTGAAATACCACAAAAATTGGGACTTTTTTTTTTTTTTCTGTCTCAAATCACTGATAATGTTAAAGTTCAGTGTCTGGGAGTGTGCATGGTGTGGCAAGATTGTGTTAGGCTGCCAAGAGATAACAAAACGATGCAGATAAATGTTCAGGAGATTCACTGGAGCTGGTACACAACTATTTACTGGCACTTGCATCCCTGAGAGGCCTTAAGAGGTTTCATCTCAAGTGATGCACCTTACAGAGAGGGTCAGAGTCCTGCTGCCTGTGATGCAGTGATCCTCCCTTGCCTGGAGCAATGCTGCTGTGTGTTTTGGGGTCCTGGTGGCTCCCTGATCCTGATGTGCTGCTTCAACAATCTGGCAAACTGGCGTCAGAACGAGATGGTTTTGCTCAACCTGCTTCTGATGCTGGTACAAGTTTTGTTAGAGATGGAATCATTTTCCAGGATCATCATTCAGGTATCTGGTAGCAATTGGCCTAATGCAGAAATAGAGGAGGAAATCTCCTTTTTTCTCTCTCTTGGTGTGGGACAGGCTATCAGTGTCTGTATAATGTTCCCTCGTGGATTAAGTGCTGTTCCCCTGTTGATACACCAGACATCAATCTTGCCAGCCAAGAAGAGAAACACCTCTGAGCTGGCCATCAGTTCCTGAGTATATGCTATCATCATTTCCCTCCTGGGAGATGTGACATCTGTCACTTCTTCCCGTGGGATTTGTGGACTATAGAGCGTTGAGAGTGACAGCTGCTTCAGTGAGTCTGGCAGCATTGATCTGAGCTTGGAGATCATGGCTTTGGTGAGGTGACCTTCTCTCAAGGTGGGCTTGGCAAAGGAATCTGCAGCTTCTCTCTGTCCTGTGTCCTTAGGAACCTGCCTTTTTCTCCCTGGTGCTGACAGCTCGTTCATCTGGAGGGAGGATGTGCATTGATATTCCAGTGCAGCTCCTCAGCTGCTGGAGGTGTTGGCCCATCACAGGGTTCTGCAGGAACCCCTCCCTTTGTGTGTGTGTGTGTGGCCACATCACTCGTGTCCATCCTGCACCCACAGCCTTGGCAGTGCCTGACATCCCTAACAAACCTTGCCAAGGCATTTTCTGAAAGCAGGTTTTTTTTTTTCTTTTTAAGTTCTTCCCAAATAAATTCCTGAAGGTTAAAAATATATGCCTTGTAATAATGTCTCTATCTATTTTGTATGAGGTGGTGCATAGCTCTATCTGCCTGCTAAATGCTGCGTATTGTTTAAAGCGTGGCTTGTGCTTTCTCTTATTGATTAATCTAAAATACAAATTTACAATTGATTCTCAAGTCTTGGATGTTGCTGAAAACCTCTGCTAGGAATAGACTTATATAGATGGTATTCACTGCTGCTTCCAGCATGTGGAAATATACCGAAGCACTATTTTTAGATGTTTTATATGCAGTCAAAAGCTTTTTGCTCACCCTCTCGCCTGTACTTTTATTTCTTGCAATTTGGAGAGTTTTGGATTAAAATAAAGAGAAAATTAGGAACAACAATCAATTTACCCTTAGCCTTACAGTTCCTTATTACAATTGCTAATTTATCAGTGGGTAGGTACCTCTCTTTTGTAATGGATATTGAGGATAATTTTAAATGCAACTTCTAAGCTTAGCCAATTTACATAGTACTCTGGGAGATTAGTCGCTTCTGCATAAAGAGATGTGTGCATTTCAGGGGTGTTCTGGAGCCCTCTTGTGTGGTTTTTTGAATGTTTGTTGTAATAATCATTGATTTCCTTAGCAAGGTGTTGACCTCTGAGTAAGTATTGCATACTGAAGCAGGCGAACTTTGGAAAATTGCTTGGATGTCTTTGGTTGGAGCAGTTTTTCTCAACTCACAATTGTATTGTGTTCAAAAGATTAGGGTCCAGGAAAACTGTTGGATTTTATGTTCTGTGCAAGCTGTTTCTGTGCTTCTGAGTCTGGGGTTCTTCTGTTCTGGTTTGCTCCTGCTCTGGTTTTTTTCTGCCATCAAATGGTCTTCATTGAAACAGAAGCTGCATTTTCCTGTCTTCTGTCCTTCCCTTCTACCTCAGTGTATTTACTTTCCTTGTTTATTTAAGCCATTAACGCCCCTAGCATCAGGACAGAAAATGTGAGAGCCACTAAATGGGATTATGTTAAAATGATGATTTAATTGAGCTCTTACACACCATAAGAAGATTGTCTTGTTTTGCTGAACTGCAGTTTACAGAGGTCCTTGGCAAGGGGATGCCAAGTTGCTTTCGGCACTCATTAACACCAAATCCAAATCACTGCTAAATTTGTTCAGCAGGAAAAGTAACAAATAGAGGAAAAGCAGAGCCCGTGATTTTAAGTGTATTTATATTTGCAAATATGTGTTTTCTTGTAATTCAGAGGAAATTCTTCCCACAGGACAACAAATTCTCAGTTTTTTTTTTTTTGGTTGTTTCTTTATCTTAGAGTTGAAGTGATCCTATGAAACAATTGCTGGCATGACAAAATCCCACTCTTGAAAGTAGGACAGGAGACATTTTCCACTTTTTACAGATCAATCTTTTTGTATAACTCAAAGCAATTGCAGCCCTTTAAAAAGGGACTCGGGTACTGAGTAAAAATTACATAGTAAGTGGAGTTTAACTCTAGTTGTAACCCAGTTCCCTGCGAGTTTTACCATATAATGAAGAAAAATACCCATAGAATTATGACCCAGCTCTTGTACTGCCTCTGCCATATATTGCCTGGTAGGCCAATTTTTATAGAAATGCCCAGAGCTTGCAATATATTTATTCCTGCCATTTAAGTTCTAATTTAATTTTAGATTTGTTTATGTAATCAGATATATTGGATTACTGCTGCTATCGAGTCCTGTATTTAGTTCAGACTCGCATCTTTCTGGAGGAAGAAAATGCTGGAGGAATGTAAAATAGCTCCAATAATGTGGAATACAAGCCTCTGGGAGTGGATGCAGATTTTAATACTGAGAGTATTTGTAGAAGAAGTCCTAAATACTTTAGCAAGATTTTAATCAGGTATAAGCACAGCTTTTTCATTGCAGAAGCTGTTAATCTCTCTTAGTGTGAACCCACAAAGAGCTTCTGCCAGCACTGATTTCTCCTGAAGGTTGGCTCAATTTTCACTTAAATTCTGAAACACATGGAAAAGAAGGCTCAAGACTGGTAAACATCCATCTGGGTGTGCTTTTACAGAAGGCTTTATGCATTAATTGACTTATTAATTCAACTAATTGGGAAAAGTGTAAAAAATGAGCATGGAAATATATTAACTTGCAAAAGTCTGAGTTTACCTCGGCTAGTGTGACAGCTGTGGTTTTGAACGTCTTTCTGCTGTAACCATCCCAAAACTTCAGTGGACAAAACGCAAGTCAAGCGTGGATGACTGGAATTGAGGAATTTGAGCAGGCTGTTGTGTTCCTAAAATACCCATGTAGGCCTGTGGTGGCACTTGAGTTGTTTTCCTTCCTTCTCCTGGAAAAGTTTTCTGTTCTTTGCTTGCAGCTTACAGGTGTGCCCTGTATGATTGACTGTATATAGCTATATATATATATGTTATATGTATGTTATAGATCTGTTTTACTTTGCTGTTAAGGCTGAGCTGCAGCTTTAAATCCAAAGTAGCCAGTAACCATGACTAATTTCTCTGGTAGCATTTGTTGCATAGGCTGTGTCTATTCTTTCTTTAACCAGGTGGAAGCAAGTCCATTCTGTGGTTATCAAATTTTGAGTTATTTAAGAATATATTTAAATAAAAAGCCTTTTTTTTTTTTTTTTTAATGGTGCACAGAACTGCGAAGAGTGAAGTAAATAACATTTGCTGTAATTGCAGTTATTGGATTTACAGGTACTTTCTGCCTGTTTCAAAGAGAAGTATGAGTAAGGCTTTAAGAGAGGGTTGAAAGCAAGTGTGATGAATAGATAAAAGCAAAAGAAGTCAAAGATAGATTTAAATTGCATTTTAATATAGACTTCAGTAATATGGTAAAAATAGATGTAATCACGAAACCTGACTATCTTAATACATTCCTGCAAGGCAAGCTTAATTCCAGGATTTCTTAAATGCTGATTATTTGTCACTGTAAAATTGTTATAGTATTCTCTTTTGGATGGTGTGTGTGGTGTTTCCAAGCATCTCCAAGGGGGGTAAAAAAAGGCAAAAAAAACAATAGAGAAGAATATGTGAGAGTTGTGAAAATGACTCCCAGGGAATTAGAAAATAGAAGGGAAATGCAAGTGAACAAGGGGCTTGTTAGGAGAAGGAGCACAGTGCTTTAGGGTGAGAAAAGGGATAAGAAAACAAGCTGAGAAAAGGTGGTAGAGGTAATAAAATTCTGTCTGTTGCCTTTTGGAAGTAATCAGCCAGTTTCATATGGGAGAGAATTAAGGGCAAAGGATAGAAAGGATTTGAGGATTAAGGACAAGGTTCTCAGGAGGAGATGTGCAGCAGGTGATGAAACTGGTGAGTAAAGAGATGGCAGAACTGAATGGAGGAAGAGAATGGTATTGAGATGGGGGGAAAGTCCTGCTTGTAGCACTTGGATGAGGTGAAACAACTTCAGATCTCGTGTCAGTTTGCATGAGCTTGGCAGAGTGAGCTCTCTGGTGGGAACAGGAACAAAACAGAAAATGTGGGGACAGTGTCAAGTATCCTGTGTGCTTCACAGCAGTCTGCTCCTACTTTGAGCAGAAGGTTGGGACATGCCAACCTGTCTTGTCCTGTGAGTGAGGAATGAGCTGCCCTGATGCCTGTACTCATAGGGAAGAGTGGTCAGAGCAGGCAAGAGTCTTTGGGCAGTGCAGACAATTGATGGGAAAGGACATGGCTCCAATGAAGCTGTGAACGTGGAGCTGTGGGAATGGGCAGCTGTGTAAATTCACTGTGGTTCACTGATCACCTTGCAGAACTCAGGGAGGAAATGTATCTTCCTTTTTGCTCCTCTCATGCCTATCATCTTGGGTAAATCTGTGCCTTAATGATATTAAGGAGACATAAAATAGAAAATTGCATTTGAAACCAAATTAATGTTCTATTTCAGTGAACAAGATTGGTGAAATAAAGCTGCAGAACTCATAAGGACACTACAGTCACTAGGAAAAATAAAACCACACAGAGCCATATCCCTCAGACACAGTCCCTGTGACATCCAGTGGTGGAATTGGAGATGAAGGAACTGTAGGTGGCTCTGAGTTTTTATGGATGGGATAGATGTTCCTAAAGAAACAGGAAGGAGTCAGAGGATAGGTGAAAGTTAAGGGGAGCCTCTGCTGGAAAGATGCAGAAGGAAATGGAGGGAGAAACAAAATTTGGGCACCAGTGAGCAGTGTGTCCTTTGGGCAGGGAGAGAAGAGCCAGGCTGTCACTATCTGCAGTGTAGGAGATTTTGGTTTTGTGGAAGTGTTTCATCCAGGTTTGATGTGTGTGTGAATTTAATTCTGCCTGAATTACTTCAGTAGTAGTTTTGGCCTGCTTTCTCTGCTCAGGTGTTTAATTTTTTAATTCAGACCAACCACTGCTGTATACCATTCCTTTAGTGGAACTGGCAGAGAGAAAATTCAAAAAGATGAATCCTTTTGGTGTGGGAAGGATTTTTAATCAGGGCCTCACCAGGATAAGTGGTTCTGGATCCTTGTGGGCAGCACCACCAGAGAAACCAGACAACACTTTAAGTTGCATGTCGAAGCTCTGAAATATAAAATTAACTGATAATTTTCATAGGTCACGCTCTTTGCCATAAACCAAACTCATCTGCTCTCCTGGAGGGAGACAGAACAACTGAGCTGCCTTCTCATTATCTCTTCCTATGGCGTATCCTTATTGAATTACTGCCGGGTAGAGGCAGCAGATGCTCATCAAGCCACTGCAGGACTCCTCTGTTAATTGAACTGTGATGGGGATGACAGCAGGGAAGGTCAGGATGATGGGACCAGTGATGTAACGTGAACTCTGCTAAGACCAACCTGCACAGGCAATTGACCTTGCTTAAATAATGTCACAATGAGGTCTTTTAGCAGTTCATGTAATTATGATTCTTTTTTTTCTGTATCAATACTGTGGCAGTGTCAGGGCCCCCTGTGCGAATCATATCATATCGTGTTCAGGGCAAATATATTTTTCACTGTAAAGAGATTAGACTTTCCAGTGTGATAAAATGCAGTTAGGGCAATAGCCAGCAAGTGGGGAAAAGAAATGGGAATGGGAAAGGAAACAGAATCACAGAATTCCTGACTAGATCTATGGTTTTACTCAGCTGGTTGCTCCAACTGCTTTAAAGGGTAGTGGTTTTTTTTTTTTTTTTTCTAACTGCCTGTATGGCATTTTGGAGTTTTTTGCTGCTGTCATGCATAGTTAATCCTGGGTTGAAAGCAAGTTCACTTTTAAATAAATGTGCTGGTATTATGAATGGGTTTTGAAAGGAAAAACCACATTTTTACACCTGGTTCAGCAGCTCTTGCCAAGTGCCTGGGAATGCCTGAGTTTTGGGCACACATCCCAGGGCAGGTACTGAGCTGGAGCATGTTCCTGGTGTTCTTCCCTCTCTGCAGGAGGTGATGGGATGTGCTGGTGTGGCACCTGCTGTGTGCATCTTCTGGAGAGGCAGAGTATTCCTGGGTGCTGCCATGGCAGGGGAAAGGAGGTCTGGAGACCTTCGCTGGAGTCCCTAATGTGGCAGCCTGAGCAAGTTTGGGAAAAGGAGCAGCTCACACACTTCTGAAAATGAATTCCAGCTAAAAAGCAGATGCTGCTGTTCAGTACAAGCCTTGTACCACTGCACTGTGTTGCTCTTGGTGAGCTGAAGTCTGCGTGGCAATCAGTAAAACCTGAATTCAGAGTGCAGTGTGTGCACATTGGCATCTGTGTGTGTGTGTGTGTTCAGGAAGCAATTCTTAGAGGTTCTTTTTACCAATATTTGGGGTTGTTTTTTTCCCCGTATTTTTTTACCCTTCACTGTATATTTTTATTAAAGCAATACAGTTTTTTCTTAACCCTTTTGTTACACTGTCTGTCTGGGCCAGTTGACATCAATGTTGCAAAGTAAACAGAAGGAAAATCGATGAATCAGTATTAAGAAATCACAAAATGTTTTTGATTAATTAATTTTGACAGATCCAGCTATAATTACTTAAAATACATATTCTGACATGGGACCTGACTTACACAGGATTTTATTCTGTAGAAATGATGAAACCTTGGTTATAGGAGACTTCATCTCAAGACCTCACGTATGATTTTTGATAGGAAATGAAGAGGTACAGTGCCAGGGCTTGATGAACTCTGTAGAGCCTGTGTGTTCCTGGAGTGCTTCAGTGTTTGCCATGCATTGTGCTCTTTATTTTCTCCTTTCTTACAAGTTTATTCTTTGGTGCACTGAAATAAACAGCTCACGGCAGAGGATGCATTAGAATAAACGTTTATTTCAGCACTTTGGAAATGAGTTTTTTGAAATGGGATCTATCTCATAGATGTTTGTGTGTGTGTCTCTTATTAGCTCATTTGGGTATAGGCTACAGCTAGGTAGTGCAAATGGCAAAATAATAATGACTACCTACAAATAGAGGTACAGGTCTTGTGGAAAAGAAATTATCCTTTGTGTCTGTGTTACAGCAGAAGGAAAATGATGCGTTTAAGAAGCGTTGAAGGTGGCCTCTGCATGTTTGGCTGGCTATTTTAGCCAAAGTCCCCAGTATGTAGAAGTTCAAAACTGAATCCCACGTACTCTCCCCAGAACTAATTAACCCAGTAAAATGATAAGATTTTCCTGCATGTTTGCAGTTGTTTCTTTGGTCAGGGGTTTGGGTGTGTGCATGCACCCAGTTGCTCTGGTTGAGGTGTAGAATATAACAATTTAAATTGGAGATAAGCTTCAGCTATGCCAGTCCTGTGGCAGGGAAGCAGATGGTCCTTCCCTGCTAAGCAGAGCCCAAGTCTTTGCTGAGCTCATATGTCTGGTGGTACTTGATTGTATTATTCTGACCTTGTGTTTAAGATTGATAAACTCTGTGTGGTGGCCATATTCCAGTGAGGAGAGAAAAAAACCCCCTGACCTACAGCCTGTGATGCTGTATTAATGTCAAATAATATAAAGTAATATCAGAATGCAGAAGAAAATCACTGCAGTAAAGCAATTTAATTTCTGAACTGAAAGCACTTTAATGGGAATGCTCAGGAAATCTGCCGTTGTTCCAGCAGCAGAGGTTATGAGGTTGTTTATTCTTTTTTTGAAACTCTGCTGCCTTGTAATTGGTGACTTTGAACCTTTCTGTTGTTTTCCATGTGAATGGTCCTGCTGCTAAAGTAGGGACTTGGCTCTCTACTGAGTTTGATTCCAGGGTTGCCTTTAAAAGGAAAATAATTTCAAATACTAGTTTTCAAATGGTATTATACTGCTGAATGTGCATTATATGCAATGCTTTGCCAGTGAAGTGAGAGTAATCCTCTTTGAACAAAAACTTGCAATAGCATTTACTGAAATGGTGTTGGAAGTAGTGCCAGCTCCCTTTGCCTTTGTTTAATTGCAATTTAACAGTAATCCAAGATCTGTGCAACTGTGACAGCAATTCTCAGATATAGCTTAGTTTCAAAGGACCTTCAGTTCATCCATTGCCAATGATAAAAGCTACAGCAGAGCAGTGTATTGATAATAGACTCAAACTTTTCTCTATCCATTCAAAAACAAACAAAAAGAAACTTTTTTGTCCCTCAAAGCTATAAAGTTTTGTTGTTACAAAAAGGATGTGCTATAATGTGAGGAAATCACTGAGCTTATTCCAGGCTGTGTTGTGCTGTGGTGGCTGAGGAGCCTGGCATGAGGCATTCAGCTGGAATGTGAAAGGGTTGTATACATAACCTAGATAAAATAATGCCCAAAATTATTTATCCCCCCAAAAATGGGACTTGGTAAGTTTCTCAGGTGGCTGTTGGTGTGATTTCAGTGAGGATTAATTGGGCAAACTTCGGTCCATTTCCCTGCACGTCTTGTCATCCCATTTGCATTTATGGTTTTCACTTGGTTTTGGAATTTTTTGTTTCTTTTCTTTAAATTTCGTTTCTTCAAATTCTCCTCTCCCTTTATGTCCATTTATTCCCTGATTTCAGGATTTGAATTGGAGTAATTTTGGCAAGGTTTGGTCCTTTCAACTCCCCCTCATTTCGTCTCAGGCCATTTGGGGGTAATCACTTCCAAATTTTCTCATTTTTTTTTGATTGAGCTGTTTTTGACCATATCTCCTTCCCAGAGCATTTGTTGGACTTTGTTCTCTGATGTCAAGATTTCATTCCCTTTCCTGAAAGGAAGACTTCACCTTTATCTTTGTTGTGTGTGCTTTGGCCCTTTTGGCCCTTTTTCAAGGGAGAGCTCTGTTTCTTCCAGCTAAAAGTCTGAGTTCTTCTCCTTATCTGTGTTCTTAGCTCTGTTATCCTGTTGTGTTTGGGTTTGTCCTTTTATTATCATTGATGGGCCCCAGATGCTTGCAGTTCTTTAAGGTATGCAAAGGGTGACAGTGTTCGGTGTGCACTAAATATCTCCTAAAATATAATTTAAGTATTTTCTAAAGCAATATTTAAAATACGTTATAACATACCGTGCATGTTTTTTGGTTTTACTCTAAGAGGGCGGCAAGAATTTTTAGATCTTTCTCTCAGGTGTGTCGATTAGATGTTTGGTTTGAGTTTCTACAGCCTTTTTTTGGTATTTATTTAAATATATATAAGTGCACGAGCATCCTGAAAAGGTTACTTAAAAGTTGTTGGACACTTCCTGTGTTCTGCTGCTCAGAAAAAAATCAATGTCTGAGTTCACCAGAGCAGCCTATTGACAATCTTGAGCATTTTGATCTTAATTGTTCTGTAGTTGTTCCTGCTGCAAGGGGGATGATAATGGCTTGAAGAACATTTGTGAGGGCGAATTACCCTACTTTGAGTGCTAAGATACAACGCCAAAAGCACCCAAAGGTCTGTGGCTCTTAAATCCCGTTGAGAAGTCCAGGGCTTGGGTTTCACTTGCACACTGGGTGACGCTGAATGCAGTTTGATAAGGGAGATGTTGGGGAGTTCTTGGCTGCTGAGCATCATTTCTTCTGCTCTCAGTGGGCTGTGTCATGGACAGCTGGGGAGTATCAGGATTGCACAAACTCCTGAATCCTTCCTTGGCTTGGAAGTCTCCTGCCCTTCTGAGGCAGTGTAAATCCCCCATGTTTGTGTGCAAATGAAGCAAATTTTGCTTCAGCTGCATTTAACTGATCTCCTGAACGAAGTTCCTGGGAAGTGTCTGCAAACCCCAGTCACTTTATATTTTTGAAAGTCAAGTGCGTTCCCGTGGAGTCCATTGGAAGCACTCAGAGTGAAGGAGAAGTAAGAGCAGCACTGTTTAAGAGAACAGTTCTGCTCCAGCACTGTTGTAATTAAAGTCATTCAACTGATGGAAAGTCTATTCTCTGGTGTTTTCTTTAATGTAGTCATAATGCATCAGTCTGAGTTCCCTTGCTGGAACGTCTTTCATTATAATCCACTTAGCTAAGTTTATAATTAAGCTTCTAAATTCAAACCTGCTTTTGTTACATTTTTAGGATGTACAGAGGCTGAAGCAGGAAAACTTAGGATTCGTGTTTTTTACCCCAAACAAGTTGATGTAAGTTAAGAAGCAATTATTTGGCAGTACAGTAATTTCATATCCTTGCTTTTAATTTCCAGGATCTTCTGTATCTTTGGAACAAGGATTGGATGCAATTGAATAGAAGAATAAAGGAAAATAATTAATAGGTTCTTACTATTTTGACTGTAGACATCTCCAAAATACCCAAACTTTCAAATATAACTGGTGATGATAGTGATGACTTACTGAGCTTTCCAGCAATGAGGAAGGTTGTTGAAGTTTATCTCTGAAGATGGACCATGAAATTTCTGTTGACTTTTGCTGATTTGGAAGGTTGTGCAGGCTTCCTCCCACCCAAAGCAGGCTGGTTGAGACTGTCTGCTCATTGTTTGGAATTATCCTCTCTATAAAGATGTGGGAACACCAAATACTTTTTCAGGCATTATTTACCCTTTCAGTTATTGTAGCAAATTACCAGAGAAGTGTGGAGATTAATGTTTGGATTCTCAATAAGTGACCACTTAGAACAAAAGTGCTGTCAGGCAGTTGTCAGCCTGATGTACAAATCTCCCTCATTCGCTGTGAATGTTTTCAACCAGGATTTTCTCAAATGCTCCTGGAAGAAGAGCAAATATTCTCAGTTAAGGTTCGGAGGTGAGGCAGTAGAGGTATAGAAAATCAAGCTACCATTCTCATATATGCAAAGTCACTCTGCTGAAATCACAGGGAGCACTTGCAGAATTGAGCATTAGTGTCAGAGCATGACCTTGGGTGACTTTTTACACAGGAGGTTTCTGATAGAGTTGGAAGTGGAGTGAGCTTTGGGTGCCTCTGCTTTAACCAGAAGACTGTTTCCCTCCAAATGTGTAAGGGGGAAAAACGTGTAGGGTTTGTTTTAGCTATGGAAGTGTAAGGGAAGTTTAATGAAACTATGTTCATCATTAAACAAAAGACTGGGCACACAGGTACTTATATTTGAATGCTTGTTTCTAGTTGGGCAGATGTCATTGTCCGAACGTTTTTATTTTGTTAAACTCCACACCTGTAACACCAGCATTAGTGGCTTTTTGGAAGTCTCTCCCCCAGGGATGGTCAGCAGTTCTTGTCTGTGGTGGTCAGCCTTTGCTGCAACAAGCCAGGCATTCTGCTGCTTTAGGAGAGAATAGAATTAGCTTTTTGGATAACAGCTTTCTGAGCAGGCAAGGCAGACTTTATCTGAGGATAAAGAGTTTGATATAAACATCCAGATTATCTTGGAATACCACACACAATGGGTTTGTGTGTAACAGGCAAACAGTCGCACAGTTACCGCTTATATTTGCGTTAAGAAAATTTATTCATGATTAACGATGCTTATCTTTGTGCTAGACACCTGCCAAATGATTCATAACCACACATATCCTCTGTAATGGCTCTTCTTTTTTGTTGTTGCTGTTCAAAGTATTTGGGCTTGTTCTAATTGCATCATGTGTTTTAAATGGAGAGAGCTGCCCGGGTGTCCTTGTCAGTATTCCCATCTCATCCCAAAAAGTAGGTCAGATTTACCCATGATGGGAAAGGTCACAACTCCCAGTGAAGTCAGGGGGAATTGAACTGATGTATGACAAGGCTGAAATCATGTCTCAGGTTTGGATCCGTTTAAATTGATCTTTTTCTAAATGCAGTGTTAAATATGTTGTAAATCCACATTGGAGCAGAGCCAGGCTGAGCTTGCCTGAGCCACAGAAATGGAGCAGAGGACTGGAGAAACCCCTTGTCCCAGGGAAACCTGGAGGAACAGGAACTGGTACCTTCTTTAACAGTGCATTATGTGAGAGTGAGAGTCAAATTCAGACCATCAGTCTTATTTTTCAGTGTTGGGTGATTTTGAGGACTCAGATGTGTCTTGGACTAGCACAGTGCCTGTCACTCAGGAAAAACTTGCCTTTGACTGTTCAGCAGTGGCTGGAAGATGGGAAAAGTTTCCCAGAGGCTTTTTCCCCTCCCTAGCTAAGCAGGGATTAGACTGGAATTTGGCTGGTGGATTGAGATTGAAAATTAAATTAAAATTAAATTTCAGAAATAAGATGCTTGTCAGCTGTATGCATGTTTACTTATTTCTAACATTTTGTCCCTGGAATGCCATACTTTCAGCAGAAATGCAGGTTTCTAAAATAAGTTTGCTTTTCAAAATAGTTTTATTCAATCCTGTCATTAAGAGAATTAGCAGTGGATTAGAAAATGTAAATGCGTTGTTATGATCATTAGAAAACTTGCACGTGTCTTTTTCAAGACTGCCTGTATTTTCCCAGCCATTGCAACTAGTGCATGATATCCGTGTTTTTCTAAACAAGATTCCAAACAAACCAAACAAAATGACAAGGATGCTTGTGACTAATCCTCCAAATATCAAACCAACAAATACCTCATTATTTAATTTCAAGAGAATCCATTATTGCAGACTGTTAACTGGCCAGGCCTGGATTATAAAGGATACTGACTAAATCCAGATAATTTTGGAAGAGTGAGATATTTTTTCAGACTAAAGCACTTGCCTTGAACATATTTAGGAAATAATATGTTAATGTGAGGGTGGTGAGGCCCTGGCACAGGGTGCCCAGAGGAGCTGTGGCTGCGCCATCCCTGGAAGTGTCCAAGGCCAGTTTGGATGAGGCTTGGAGCAGCCTGGGATAGTGGAAGGTGTCCCTGCCCATGGCAGGGAGCTGGAATGAGATGAGCTTTCAAGTCCCTTCCAACCCCAGCCATTTTATAGTTTTATGATATTTAAGCAATTCCATGAATTTAATGACTAGTCTCGATGAAATCAATATTTTAAATATAAATTTCATATTTTTTTTTCTCCTTTTTTGTGTGCATTTGCCAGTTTACAGCTAGCCATGCTGACACGTTTGGAAGCTGAGATATCATGTAACTAAATTTGATGTGAAGTGTTGGTGGCCTTCGCAATGTAATTTATTCATGTTTCCATAGATAGCATATGTTGCCTGTGCAATAATTTTTTTATCGTATCAGGACAGAACAGGGGCCGTTCCAAACTGTGTTACACAAACCTAGATACACAGAGAAATTTTTATTTTGTCCTTTGCTGGGGTGTAAATCAGTGGAATCTATTGAGCTCTGCTGGGGTGGAGGAGATTAGAATCAATGTCATGGTGTCTAATTTATTTCTGGTTTTTCTGACTTAATGTAATCTCTGTTCTTGCTCCTTAGGGAGCAGCAGCCAGTTATCTTTGTAGACCTGCCCAAAGCATGAAGTGATGTGAGCCCCCTTGTTTTGGGCAGGAGGCTGCTGCTCCCAGGGACGTGCTGCTGTTTGCTGACCCTTTGGATGCTGAGATGAGGCAGTGCATTGAGAAGGCAGCTCATGAGCACTACTGGTGCTTCATTAAAAATCTCAGCATCTTTATCAGCTGTTATCTGATATTTCCTTGGATTCTCCCGTTTCACAGCCCTGCCTGTTTAGGTTGTGTTGTTTTTCTGGCATTTTCTGGCCCTGGAGAGCTGCCCTGAGTGCAGTGAGTGC
This sequence comes from Sylvia atricapilla, assembly GCF_009819655.1. NCBI lineage: Eukaryota > Metazoa > Chordata > Aves > Passeriformes > Sylviidae > Sylvia > Sylvia atricapilla. The sequence continues at coordinate 32,541,978 of NC_089146.1, forward strand.
TGTCAGCACAGGGCTGGCCATGTGGCTCCCCTCCAGCACTGAAATCTGAGCATCCCAATAATTCCTCTCCTAGCTTTGAGTTTTTGTATGTGCAACACACAACCGGTGTTGGAGCCAGTGTCACTAATCCCTTCTCCTTGCCTTGGCAGGAAGTTGGTGACTCTGTTTTCTGACCGTCACAGACGGTGACTGCGATGCTGAAGGCACTGGGCGAGTCGCTCCTCCTCAGCTCTTCTGTGTGAGGTGAGCAGCCAACCTGATGGGCAAAAAGTGCTGAATTTTAGGATTCCTAAGGGCCCCTTCTTCCCCACACCCCAGGACTTCCCCACTGCGTTGGATTTCTCAGTGATGCTCAAGATTTCTGAGCTTCCGATGAAGCCGCTTGTGGTCTGCGTTACATTGCCTGGTGTTGGGACTTGGTGGGTTGCATTCTGAATTAAATGTAAATTCTGAATAAAATTAACCCAGAAGACACTGGCAAAGCATAAACATGGTCCCTTGCCCACGTTACTGCGTTTGGTCAGGTTTTTAGGCTGTGCATGAGATGCTGTTCATCTGGAATGCAAGAATGAGCTAAACCAGGTAACAGATATTACATTGTGTCTCCCACTGTAGCTAGTCAATATCTGATTAAATGTAATTGCATGAATTTATCATGATAGAAACTGTTTCAAAGTAATTTGAATACAGCCTGGAATTAAAAGCTCAACTCTATATTCAGTGTGTACAATTTCCAGATTTATCTTCAGTTTCTTATCAAGAACGATGCTGTGTATTATGTGCTATGACAATGTTGCTTTTCATAAGGTTAGGAATGTAATAGGATTTTCTAGACTGAGCTTCTAATAACTGATAATTTTAATGAAAATCACCAAGATTATGGCCAGGAAGGCAAATCTTGAAGACTGGTCTTATCTCCATCCTTATGCCAATACGGATGTTACATTTTTACCTATAAAAGTAGGATTAATCACTAATAAGTAGAACTGTGTGGAGAATTTAAGTGTGGTATAAATACAAAAGCTGTCGCATCAGAAAAATCAATATGTAAATTCACATTAGAAACTTGTTTGATGTGGAAGTACCGTGAATGTTTTTTGAGATTTCTAAATTGTTCCCACCTGAATATGGATGAATTCAAAATATCTTGAAACTCATGTAAAATCTGCCTAAGTGTGTAGTTGGTCATCTTGTGGAATGAGAGACACAGAGATTGGAATTATTAGACTGAATTGGAATTTCTAAGATTTTATTTTGTTGTATGAGTTTCTTAATCCTAATGAGTTTCTCCACTGTTCGGAGCTTTTCTAGAATATGTAGACAATGTGGGGGTTTGCTGATGCTGGCATTTAGGAATTGTTCTCCTGCTTTGTATAGGAGACCCAGAGAAACATTCCTCCTTGCTTCCAGCACCACTCAGGGATTATTTTAATGAATTGTGTAGTCAAAAAACTGCAGCAGGACTTGATCCACTCCTGTCTCAATTCACAGTGTGAATGCCTCTGGTATTTGTCTGAAGTGTTGAGGAGCTTAATTAAAATCCCTTAGTCAGGGAGACCTCTCTGGAGTAACTAGTCACTGACCTGGAGCTCAAAGATCCAAAGGGACTTGTATGAGTGTCCCAAATTCCACAGAAATGCCTGTGTAGTGTCTGATTTTTCCCTTTCAAGCTGGTCCATCAGGCTAATACCCCCAGTTCCCTGTCTTTCCTGCTGTGTTTCTGGTGTTGCTCTTGTGTATCCCATGTTACACAGGGTTTGAAAAGAAAACATTTCCAGGCCTGGATCTTAAATTTAGGGCGTGGAGTCTGGGTTTGGAGCTGAATATTGTGCATGGAATTAATTTTCCCTTTGGTTTCGTCTGCCTATATCATAACAACATTCCTGCTAAAGAGAGAAAAGAAGGGACACACCACACACTGCCACTGGATCCCTTGTCATTTATTGGCACTCTTAAGATTTCCTCTAAGAGCCTGCTAAAAGCAGGACTGTAGGTCCTCAGGGAGCTGCCCCTTCCTCTCTCTTTTCCCCTCCTCTTTTCTTTTTTCCCTTCTGAGTGAAGCACCTGTAACAGACTCGTCCTCCTCAAATCTGGCACACAGGGACTGATAAATCAGCTGCGGCCACCAGGTTGCCCTTAGCTGAGCCTCTTGGTGGTTTAAATCTTTTAACAAGCCTTCTCTTTTTTGTTAATTTTAGGACCAAAGAATACAAGAGACTGAATTATCTGAATTATGCTTCTACAACAGAACTGGGTTTCTCCTCATTGGGCATGGCAGAGCCTGGGGAAGCCCTTCCTTTTGTTTGTTTTCTTAATGCTGCAAACAGCTGATCTGGAAGCCAGGAGAGGTCACCAGTTTGTCTGGAAAACAGGTAGGAAAAAGATATATAGCTTCTCTACGAGATACTTACTGTGTTAATGGGTGGTGTGATTGTCCATTCTCCATTCTGTTTTAGTTCAATAATAAATTTACAAATTTCTGATAATGTCTTGTATTCTAATTTTTTTTTTCTGAAAAATAGAAGGGGTTATCTGTGTTTCACATTAGTAATCTGTCTGTTGCAGTTTATGCACCCAGAGCATAATTCTGGATTCCTTAATGCTTTCATCTAAGAGTATTTGTACTGGATTATCATCCTCATGTTGCTTTCTTTGAAAAATTTAATAATTTTCTTTTAATTTTTGTATGCAAGGGGCTCACCAGCATCTCTCAGGATGAACTGAGTCAGAAGTTCATGCTCTTGGTTGGTTTATTTATAATTCCACTGGAACCTTAGTGAATTATTTCTGTCCCTCAGTCATGTTGGACACATGCAGTGGTTGATGTGTACAAGGTGAGGGAACCTGTGAAGATGTTTTGGGAGACTCTTGGTGCTGGAGTGGGTGGGTAGGAGATGGGGTGGTGCAGCTGCACAGAACCAAACAAGGTGCATTGGATGTTTTGTAGCACAACACACAACAGCAGAGAACATTCAATGAAATGGAAATACTGGTGAATTTGGGAAATGTTACCTGAAGTGCTTAATCAAAAATGCCCAACTGAACCAGGGGTTTAATGGCCCACGATCCTTTGGCTTTTTGTGGCTGAGCAACAGAGAGATTAAATGGGACGGAAAAATAATTTCCCTCCTTTTTTGTTTCGAGAGGTTCTTGGTACTTTGGTTATTTTTTTTAATTACACTTCTGTAGAAGGTAATAGATTGAATTAGTGGAATAATGAAGCAGTTTTTCTGGGAGAACTCCTGCTCTGATAGGACCAACACAAACTTCTGCCTGGCTGCTGGTATGGGAAGCTGGGGAAGGGCTGGTAAAGTACAGCATGATACCACATTTCTAGAGACTTTTTTTCTTTACACTGTCTAGCATGTGAAATGAGGAGGAAATAAACAGTGACTCTCTTTTCTCCAATTCATTGTTATTTACATGGTTTTTGAACAAGCTTTGAAAGGTGAGAGTTGTTTTCTTAAGACAAATTAGAGCCTTCAGTGCTGTCTGTCTTCTCTTCAGTTCCAAAGCATGTTGTACTGTCAGTCTTTGGGGGCTGTGCATGGGGAATCATAAACTTTAATTTGACTTGATGATTCCAGCTGAAAACAAGGAGCTTTCATGCTCAAAGGCATCTGGTGCAGATGTAATTAGAACTAAGAAAATTTGGTGCCCAGGTTTGTGTGGGCACCATGCTCTGAAAGCTCCACAATGGGCTTGTTGTAAAGCTTCTCTTCCAGATGCACAGAAAAATTGTCAGTTCTTGTGACTCCCACAGTGAATTAAAATATCTGAGCTCTCGAGAGTCACCTTAAAAACTTTAAATCCTAGGAGTATTTTGATGTACTTTCTCTGCTTGTGGAGCGGAACTTGAGGTAGAAAACAACTTGACTGATATGTTTCCAAAGGAAAAGGCCCTTGTGAGGGTTCCCGCTGATGTATTGTCCCTGATTGAGGGGGACGAAAAGATTTTTCTCCAATATTTGTAAAGATCACCCCCTTCCCTTTTTTCCCCGTTGAAATGTTTTGTTGAAAGTTGGATAAAAGTTACATCTAAGCCCCAAATGTTTAGTTCCACTTGAAATGAACAGTAACCACAAATGACAGAACTTGAAATGAATAGAAAACATTTGGTTTTGCTGAGAAGCTAGAGTATAATTAGTGAAGCTGCTACTTCCTCTGCAGTAGTAATAAAGCATCAGCATTTCTAAATCCTGACTCTTGTGTTTCTGCAGTTGTCCTACAGAAATAACAGTGGGCAGTAAAGGGCAGTCTGCTGTCAGGGTGGTGTATGTAGCTTGATTTTGTGTAAGCATTTTCCTACCTTAACAGGAAAAGTTTTTTCAGGTATGATTAATCACAAAGGGGTGTCTTTCAGAAGATTAAAAGGAAGTGTTTTGGGGAAGAGAAAGGTGGTGACTGAAACGGAATAGGTGGATCTGGAGAGGTAGAAGTGTTAACATAACCCCTTGTGGCAAGATGCTAATAATAAAATAACTCTGGGATGTGGATTGTGGAGATCATGACCTGTTGAGGTCTGTGGTTTGTATAATAGCAATAATTGTAAAAAAATCCTCCCACAGTTTGAGGACTTTTTGTCCAATAAAAAATAATAAAAAGTGATAAAGCAGAGCACAATGAACCTAAAATTAAGTAACTTTTCAAATAAAACCTGAGTGGATCCATTCCATTAGAAGGAAAACCTGCAGGTGTTGGTAATTTTTTTTAATAAAAAAAAATCTGAATGAAACATGAGCAGTCATAATGGGAAAAGGGGAATGATCTGTTCTGTTTTTAAATTTTGAATTGTCTGTGTAAGCATGGCAAGTTACTTACCTGCTGGGGAGAAAGTTCAACTTCTTATTGAAATGTCCATGCTTATAATTAAATAAGATTATGCTACTGAAAGCTTGACTTTATGAAAATTAATATTATATGTACTGAAATAAATTTATCATAGCACACAGAAGCCAGGGAGGCATCCTTAATATGGATGGGGCTGGGGAAAAGAGAAAAAAAACCATATCATTTCTGCAGTTTATAATGCAGACTTTTTTCAGCCTTGACACTGTCTAATGAGATTTGTACATTTTCATGCTGGGCTTGGTGGTCTTGGTCTAGGGGACAACAATGTCCTGAAATCATTGCATCTACAGAAAACCCCAGGCTCTGCAATTGTAAAACATGAGAACTTGGCAGTGTGAGCTAATTTCATATACTCTTCCCTCAGCTATTCAGAGGGCCATCACTTGCATGTTGCTAATTTGTGGCCTGTCCTAAAACCATTTATTTTGATGTTTGGCTTCTAGAAGTTATAAATTAGTATCTGTACCCTGCATCTTCTTGTTTCCAGACATTTCTTGTCAGATACTCATTTAGTGGCCTCTAAACATGAAAGCAATAATCATATCAGCTAAATTACTCAGCAACATCAAATAGCTGAATAATTTTCTCGCAGTTGCTAAATTTAATTGGACCTAAATTCTTGTAAATTAATATTATTTAATGCAGTTGCCAATTAGCAATTAGAGTATTTCACCACGTTAATTTTCTCCAACACTGAGTAGTCCTGAGACTTCCTGGAATTTCTGCAATACCAGCATGCCTGTGTTTTAGTGATGGCCAATTAGGATTTAAAACTGTGTACAGAATATTGACACACTCGAGGTCCACAGCATCCTTCTAGTTGTTTTTCTTTTTTTTGGTGAGCGTCTAAAATTTCGTTCCAAAATCAGAATTGATTGTAAGATTCATGCGAATATTTTGTGTCCTTTACAGGAAGGGGCTGATAATTAGGATTTTTACAAAGTGCTGGAGTGTCTCTTTCCAGATATTCTTTTTGTAGCTCATGGAAAAGTCTCTGGCTCCCCTTCACTTCTGGTGTCTTCAGCTCCTCCATAACTACACCTCAGACATGTGCTGTTCCCCCCAAAATACAAACAGAATGCAAGATATGAGGGACATCACCCATAAAAGCTCTCAGAGCTAAGCAATGATGTGGTTTATTTTTTTAATGAGAGAAGTGTTATAAAAAGGTTTTTTCTAGGATGAAAATGCCCTGATTTTAGTGGAAAATGTTCTTTAATCATGGTAAAAATGCTATCTGTCATGGAAATAATCCTCTGCCTACCATGGAAGGGAAGAAGGAGACTGTTTAGAAACCCAGAGTTGTGTCCCAGTGAGTTTCCTTCTCTGTAAAATGAATCAGGATGGCTATTAGCCCAGCAGGGACATGCTCCCTGATATGAGTGGAAGAGCACTGAAAGTGAAGTATCGACTGGGAAATGGGTTGGTAATGATTCTGATCACAGCAGAGAGATTTTTACCTGAGGAAGAAACCATTAAACGTCTGGAGTTCGTGGGCTTTTGGAGAGCCAGGTGTGTGAGCAGTAAGTAGTCCTGCCCAAGGTGAACATAAAAAAACTTAATTTGGAGTTACTACTGTATTTGAAATCATCCTTAAAATAGGGTTAGCAGATGGGATTTGATCTGTAGTCATTCTTCAGAAACAATCCATAATGGAAAAGGGACGAAATGAACTTTCCAGAGAACACTTCTAATGTGAGGAACCTTTGAACCACCTGTGAGTGTGGGTGAGCAGCCCTGACTATGATGAAAAAGGTCTTTTGTTCTCTGGTTCTCAGATAATACTGCCGGTAAATGCCCTTTCTCCAGATGTAATTTCAGGAAGGTCAAATGCTGGTTTGGAAGTGCCTTGACGCTTACTGTCTTGAAAAGGACAGCTTTTACCTACGTACACCAAATGTTAAAAGGAGTCCAGGTCTTCAAGGACAGCAGAGCTCAAACTTGGTGAAAGGAGACGCAAAAATAGCTCTGCAACAAGTGAAGTTTTCCTGACAGCTCGACAAAATGCAAGTGATTATCAGTCCTAAATGAATTGTTTCTTTATTTGATGGGACAACGGCTCATGAATGAAGCACAAATGGCTTTTTAGTGATCTTTGTGTGGTGTCCTGGAAGGTTTATGATGTGTCTGACTGATGCTTTCAAGCTTCTCGTTGCGTGGTAAACATTCTGATTATGGGTTGTTCTGAGCTGCCTTGGTGGATGGAGTTGTAAATGCTGAACCTTTCAAGTGGAAATTTAGCCTTGATTTAATCAAACTTTGTATGATTCAAAGGTTCTTCACTGTGCTGAGAGGTTGGGACAGAAGGGATGCTCCTGGGTTATAGATTGCTGTCTTGTAGTATCGACAGCAGAAGCAATTAGTAGTTTTAAATAAAACCTATAAGTTCTGTTCTTACACTAACCAGAACACTGCCATAAACCTGATAATGAAAAGTTGCTCTAAAATGATAAAATTTCTTATTTTTACCTTTAACTTTATTCATGGTTAGTTTCATGCCTCTGTTCCTGAGCCAGACTACTCTTTAATTCTTTGGTCATTGCTGCTAATGTGTTTATGAATTGAGGATACCAAGCTTCTAGACCCCTGTGAGTAAACTTATTTCTTAGAAACTGGGTTGGTCAAAGTAAATCTTTTCTAGCCTGCTCATCAGAATTATATCAAATCTCAATTAAGATTTTACCTACTGATAATTTATAGTATTTAACTGGAATTAGAATTGTGTGGCTTAACATATCTCTGAATACTTTTCAAAAAATATTTGTAATGAACAGTTTCACTTGAAGCAGTGTAGTTGTTTTTTAATGTGTTGGCGTAGTTTCATTATGTAGCCATGAAAAAGTGATTTCAATAAAAAATAGACTTAGTTCTAATTGTCTAAAAGAATTACTTCAAATAATATTTTATGAAGGCAGTATAAATTATGCTTCTATTTCTACAAACCATTAAAAAAATAAACATTTGAAGATTCAAGGGAAGTTGTTTTGCAAAATTTCATTGGGAGCAAAATTTCATATGCTGGTTGATATTAGTCACTGATATTTGAGAAGATTTAAGGCTGGCCCAAAGCTAATCTCATGTTTCTTCAGACAAAAGTGCAGCTGTTTTGGATTGAAATGTTTGGTTTTCTTTCTTCTTTGTTCCTTACTGTTTCCTATCCACATTTCCATCCTTCTGTTCCATGAATCTCAAAATTTTATTACCTATTGTTCTGCTCCACTTCACCCATCTTACTCCACTTCTGATATTGGTATCATCATGGTCTTACTTGCTCAACGCTGTATCTGGCTTGTCTTGGAATTGTGGAGATGCACTACTGCCTTAATTTATCACCCTTTGCACAGGGTTATAAATTGGTCAATTTGTGCCTAGGTGGGTGAGACATTTCAGAGTTGGTGAAGACTTTGTGCCCTCAGCCAGGAGGTGCACAGTTTGGCAGAGAACAAGACAAATGTACACCAGAAGAGTTCCATAAAAGCTGGAGAAGCTTTCTTATGGTGGAACATCATTTTCCAGCCTGGTCTTTCCTCCAGGTGCTTGAGGTCTGCTGCTGGGTTGGGTAAATGCCAGTGTGGTGGTTTGAAAGCAAAACAAGTGAGAGACTCCAAGTCAGAAATACAATTCAATAGGAATAAAGGAAAAACAAAAAAAAAAAAGTAAAATAAAATAAGTACAATGATACAGAAGACCACTGACAGAGTCAGAATACACCCTGATCAGGGTGATGGAAGCAGTCCAGGTGAGCTGGTCTTCCTGAAGCAGTGATCCTGTAGAAAGGTCTGGTAGCTCTGGTCCTCTGAGAATCCAGTGGGTGAGAGGGCTGCCTGTACTGTCCATAATCCCATTTTTTATCCAGGTGAGAATGCTTGGCTCCCCCATGGGCGGAGCATCTCCAGTGGAATGATGGAGTTCTGCAGTGAGTCCTTGATGGCCCATTAAAGAGAGATAACCCCGGAGGGAGTTATCTGTGAGTCATGGGCAAGGCATTGATGGACCATTGACTGAAGGGCAACCCAGGACCCCACAGCCAGGGCACCATGGCAGCCAATGGCAACACCCCTGGGTCGGTCCTATCCCTGGGCTGAAAGCTCCATGTATGGGACACAGAGAGTGCCAGCCAGCATCAGAGATGTTGGAATAGCCCCTGGAGGAGTTTGGGGTGCTGGTTAGAGACACAGAAATACTTAAACTGGTGCTGTTTTCCCTTGTCTCTAAAACTTGGCTTGTTTATTAGCTCTGGTGTCCTGTGGGGAGCTGTAGATAGCAGAGGCAGGTTCTTGGTGGCACTGCTTAAAGAAGGAATCCTCGGCTTATTATATTTTCCTAGAAAAGCACTCCGCAAGCAGTACAGGCAGCACAGAGTACCAGTCCAATTAAAAAGGCAAGCAGAGGAGGAACTGAAATAACGCTGAAATGAGTGCTGAAATTAACACTTGATGGGCTTGGAGTACGAGCTGCTTGGCAGAGGCGAGTGCTGAGCCTGGCTGTGGGCTGGCTGCCTTCAGGGGGGAGCTTCTGCAGCATGTGCCAGGTCATTTTGTTATTGTTGGGCTTGCAAAACTATTTCAGCAGTCTTTTTACAGCAAGGCCGCCTGCTTTACCAAACATCTTTGTCAACCAGCATCAGATGTTCAGTAGGTGGTGGTTTAAACTAGATTACACAGGAGATTCACACTAATCTTTTAATGTCCCTCTTCTCTTCTTGAGAATAATAGTTTTTGAGAATAAGGCGCTTTTTTCAGTTTTTTGTTGGTATTGGGAAAAGTATGTTAGGCTTCTTATCCTTTTCTTTCCTCAATAGTTACTATGGGAACAGAGCTGGGGGGGTCACAGGGGAAAATCTGCAAAAGTGGTTTCTTTAAAATTTTTTCATTAAAAAAAAAAAAAAATAGCTTATTATTGGAATTGTGGTACTTTTCATTCAACTTTGTTGGACTGTATTGTTGTACATATTTCAGTCACAAAAGCACGGTGAGTGGCAAGAAAAACAGATGGGGATGTTTTTGTAGTTTTTCCTTGGGGTTAATATTTTTTAAATTGAATGCAGCTGTTGGAAAGATTTCTGTTGTTGTGTATAGGGGAGCATTAAAAATGGATGATCACATTTTCAGCCTGTTTTAGTGGAGTACTAGATTTAATTTTCTGCTGCTGCCCTTGTTCAGAACCCTGCAGGTTTTTTTTAAATAAGTATATCTTAAGGGTTTTACTTGGCCACTTAGTTGAATGATTTCAGTGTATAAGGGTAATCACTTCCTCATTCAGCTCTTGTGTAGAGCACAGTTGTGGGTGAAAATAACACAAAATTGTATTAGAAATCCCTAAAATACACGTTGTTGTTCTCAGTATGCAAGTTGTGCTGCTGACTCTTTCTAGGGACTGTTCATGAGGTTTGGGAAGTCTGCACTCTGATACCCTTACTCCCTAGATTTTTTTTTCTTCTTCTTCTGTTTTTGAGAATAGTCCTGCCATCTTTTTTTTTTTTTTTTTCATTTTTCATTTATTATTTTTTTCTTTTTTCCAAAAGGAATTTTAAAACATTCTTTCTTAGTTTCAGAAAATTTGGATGGCAAAAGCCGGGAGCAGGAAGTAGAGAAGTTAGAAGGGATATTTCATGGTAATCCAGGTTATTCCATAGTCTTGACATAGTTTGATTCAATCACCCTCAGCTAGTGGATGGATATGATGAAATGATCACTTAATGCAGGAGTTTTGAATGTCAGAACATCAGCTTGCCTGAGCTGGACCAGTCTGAGTGCAGGGTGTGATTGCAGAGGCACTGCCTGCTCCTTGCTCTTGATGACACTGTCTTGTCTCTACCTCTTTGCGGAATTCTGCAGTTCCTTCTTCCAGAGACCTTTTAAAGCTCGTGGTTCAATGTGTCTCCGTGTAGTCCTTGCATGTAATAGTGATATAGGATTATAGAGCTAAGTTTGGAAAAGCATGTTAAACCCTCATTATGGTGGTTCTAAATACATTGGTTCTGTATGCTGGATGTGAGTTGTAGACAGTTGCTGAAGCAGATCCAGCTTTTGTGTGGCATGTCCTAGAAGGCCAGCCATGAAAAATCACTTTTCAAATGAGAACTTAATAAAAACTTTCCTGCTCTGAACGCTAAGCCCTGCTCCCTGTGCGATTAGTGGTTTCATTTCTTTCCCCAGCAGTTGGGTAATGATTATGGCTCCAGATGCTGCAGGAGTGATAAAGAGAGTGATTAATTTCACTTGAAAGGGCATATGTTCAAAGAGGAGCCAGCCCAGCGCCTGCAAGGCTGCTGAGTGTGTGTGCCGTGTACCCAGCTGATCCCGGGGACAGGACAGCCAACCTCCCTGAGTTACCTTAAGCAATATATTTTGCTCTTTGGCTGATGTATTCTTTTCTCAGGATCTATTTAAAAGCTCTTCATGGCTCTGTAAAGCCGTGCTGTCAGATTTTCAGCTTTGAGGAGGGGCTGATGTCACCAGCACAACCCAAGTGACTGCGAGCGAGCTCGGGGTTGTGTTGTACCCTGTACAGAATTAAGTGGTAATGAAAGGTTCATATTCCCTGGCTTAGTCAACAGCAGCTTTGAAAGTGTTCCTACGCTTCATTTGCAAGAATAGTTCACGCTGTATGACTCTGAAAAATTCTGACATTTAATGCATTATATTTTCAATATGCTTGAAAATGAAATGTGCGAGGTAGGTACTTCTTTAAGTCTTTGTCAGGACTTTATTGTAAGTCCACAGAAATGTGAAACATGACTGGGCATGCCACCCGTGTGGTTAAATCCAGGTGTTTATTGTGTTGCCACCTGAAATTTTTCACTGTGTGGCGTCTTTTGGGGTTTATTCTGTCACCCCTGAGATCCAAAGACCTTCAAATTTCAATAGTGTAATAATACCCACCTACATGGGAGGCATGTTTTATTTCTCTACATGGTGACATTTATAATCAGAACTTTCCAGGTTTGAAGCTGCCAAAGGGAAAACTTGAGCACTTGTGACATCTTTAACATCTTTTGACCCTTAGTTGTGTTTATAACTCATCTGCTTTTAAGCAAAATAAGCACTTTTCTTCTATCTGTTGAAGATCTTCACAGTGGGATGCTGTATAGAGAAAAAAATATTTCTGTACTTTTAATTTTCTGTGCATTAAATAAATTTAGATGTGAATTAGCTGCAAAGCTTTGAAACAGCTGTCTGGATAGGGTACAGAATTAGTTTTACAGACAAGGATTAAAAGGAGGCTTTAGTGATTAAACACCAGAAACTTTCTGGAAGTTCTGTTATTAGTGCTCATAAAGTAGCACTCACGCTTCTATTGTCATTCCCTTAATATTCTTGGTTGCATTAATAAAATAACGCTGTATCCAAGCAGAAGTGAAAATAAATTTCAGTGAATTGTTTGCAGCTCTGTGTGTTAAATGCATATGGTCTATCACTAGAATAACTTACTAAACTTCAGTACTTTCAGTTAAACTAATTCAGTGCATGTGGTTTTCAATTGGCATTAAGTATTTCTTAACCACTGTGTAGCTGTATCTTGATTTAAAACATTGTTAATGTGAAATTTGGAGTTGGAGGTTGTTGCCTTTAACAGGAGGCTCACTCGATTCGTTTTGAAGTTGTAAGAATCTGATAATGAGGGTTTATCCAAAGTTTTGACTGTTATTGATCCCACTTCTCTCTTAAGGAAATATCAATCCTCTATCTTCTGCGTTCCTCTGCAAAATGCCAAGATGATCTTGCTTTTAGGATCATCCCCAGACAATTTCAAACATGAGAAAGTGTGCAAAACAACCTTCCCAAAACCCGAGTACATCCTTGCCTGTGCAGCACTGGGAAAATTATCCATGTGTCTGGGTGTTAAATTCGTTGTGTAGATGTCAGTGCCTCTGTGTGTGTGTGTTTATGCATTAATTCTCGCCCGTGTTTTATGTCACCCGTGTGTAATTACAGTGTTGCCATCCAGCCAAGGGCACTGGCGTGGTGGCAGAAATAGAAACAGAGCTGCAATGTTTTGAAAAGACTGGGGACGGATCAAATGAGAGACAGGGAAGTCGGAGTAAATGATGACAGTAATGTTATTGTGCCCTAAGGGTCTTGCAAAGTACAGTACTTAAAACCCAATTTTTTGCTTTGTAGATAAGTGAGCGTGTCTCGGTTAAATCAATATACGTGCGCAATAGATGATAAAACTTGGTATTACATACCTCCTTTGATATTTTTCATACTTACTGCTTTAAAGGTAACATTATATTTATGTTCGGAACACTCCAAAGTACTTTATGCCTTTTGTTATGAGCTTTGGAACATGCTGCTTGGTTTAGTAATGGCAGCTCAGGCAGCCCGAAATTGTCACTCTCATGTTGGGTATTTATTGATGGTTAATTGACTGCTGACCTTTGCCAGGACTCTCTTCAAAGAGCAGGGAGTGATACCAGGGGATAGTAAATCAAAGAAATTGAAAAGCAGGTGAGAAAAGGTAATTCTGTGTAGTTACATTTAAATTTTGAAGCGGTTCTTTTTAGATAAAAACAAAGTTTAATGTCAAACACTTCCTCACCCCACTGCTTTTCCCATAGATATTTCAATGTGCTCCAATATAAAAAAGAAACTTTTACCTACTATTCTTCACTGTGATTTACTTGTCCTTGATTGATTTTTTTTTTTAATGGATGAACCAGCTTTCAAAGTCTTCAGAATGATTTAATTATTACAGCACACAGGGCCTCAAATCAGATTTAAGTTTTTTTTGATATAGTTTATGGAATAAACCAGCGAACAGCTGCAGAGGACGGAAAGCTGCTGGTACTCAAATCAGCTAGATGATTCTGCAGGCAGAAGATTCCCCACAGACCTTAACTGAAAGGTCAGGAGGCAACCTTAGAATGTCCCATTTAATCCAGTGTCATTGGGATAAATGTATTGTAACTGTGTGTCTGTGGTGTGTCAGGAGCTAAAGAACTTGCAGTGTAAAAACTTAGTGTTCTGACTACACTGCCAAATAAAGCTATGCTACATTCGATAAAGCAATTACATAAAAAGTTTATAGTCAACTTCAATTCCAATACCAGCAGCATGATCAATCATTTTCAATCCAAGGGATGGTCTAATCACTTTTTTCTCCTGCTTTGAAAGGTTACATTACTCAGTTATCTTGCAGCTGAGCAACCTTTTCATGTTTACTTCACGTAGGATTTATAAATGTTCTTTCTTTTACTCTCAGTGTTTTGGTATGGCCTTTTTAGCAAGAGTTAAAAAATTTCCCAAGCACTTCCTTATCCCAATAACTGTTTACAGTTTTTAAACCTTTTTGGAACAGAAGACCTAATTGTCATGATCAGCAAACATGATTTTTTTTTTTTTCAGTTTCTCTTTATGAAATCCCCTTTTTGCTCCTGGCGCTGGTGTTGCCTCTTCTCATTCAGCAGAACAAGCATCCTGCATAAGCAATCTCATCTGGCTTCATGTGCTTCTTCCTGTGCACTTCAAGGACTTCTCTCCCCTTGGCACAATCCAGCCTGGGTTTGTTTGTTCAGAGTCATTCCTGTGACCAGCAGTGGTTTCTCTCCCCTGCTTCACTCCTGTGCACTGCAGGCTCTGTCATGGATGTCTGCTGCTGGGTATTCATTGATATACCTAGGAAACACGCTGAATTCCTTCCTTCATCAGGTAATTCGGGAAGTAGTTAAGGACAATTGTGTTATCATCGTTAGGATAGTACTAATGAGTTTATACTTCAGTGCCAAGACAGATAGAGAGCGTGGGGAAAAGATTTCCATCGAGCTCTCTTTTTGCTTCACCTCTCAAAGAACAGGTGTTGGACTGATAAAATGACAAATGATTCAACTTATTAACTTTTGTTCTAAAAGTCTTATAGGTCCTGATTATTTTTCCCCCCCAGTAGCCTAGATACTTTGTGAAAGATCCTTATTTTCAGTTCTTGTGGAACCAATTCTATACTTTACTTGTGGATAGTGCCATTTAGACAATATTAGTCACAATTCAAAAGATTAACTTTTAGGCAAAGGATACCTCTTTTTCTTAGAGACAAACCTGAGTAATAGTTACTTGAATTACTGCACCCTGTATGCTGCTTGTTGGCCTATAAATTTGTTTCCTCCCAGACCAGTAAAATTAATGTATTTTGCATGAATGAGAACTAAAAGGTCTGTAGCATTTTAGTTGTTTTTCTCCCATGTAAGTAGCAATTGAAGCAGCTGGAAAATTTTAGCTTAAGAATAAATTATCAGAGATTTGTTCCTTTTTATGTCTTTGGTATTGGCAAAGCTGTCTTGTCTGCTAATGTATTGCTGATGGATTTTTCATTTATTTATTCACTAAATCCTAGCAGTTTCTTTCTGCCCAACTCAAATACACTTTTGAGCAGAAATTGTCCTGTTATCCTATGGACATACACACACATGTTCTGTTTCCTTATCTTTGGGTAGCTGTTAACATGTGGAAGATACACTCATCTGAATGTCTGGTGGGTTTTTTTTATTTTTACTCTTTATCAGAACAAATTTATTCAGCCTGATTTCTGTTTTCTTTGTGCACTGTCAGCTGCATGAAGGTGCCATAGGCTGTCACAGGAATCTGCTGATTGTTAATGTCATGCTTTATTCTGGATTTTTTTTTTCTGTTAAACTAGGCTGGTAAATGCCATATGTAAAATTTCATAGCTTTTTCATGAAACCCTTCTAGTATCTTCCTGGAGACTCTGTTGATAAACTTTCCCTTAAGCATACATACAAATTAAATGTGAGAACCTGCAGCTAAAAGAACTTGCTCCGAGGCAATGATTCACAAGGATGAAAAATCAATAAAAGTTTCATTAAGAAAAGGGAAGAAAGTTTAGACAGGCTCTTTGCTTTGCTTTCCTGTGGGAAGTAGAGGGAGAAACTATTTTATTCAGCTTCTTTTCTTAGAAATAGGGATCATAATGTGCATGGGGATATTTCTGAGTTTGCTGAAGTGGAATTACCTTCTGGAGAAGCTGCCTTGGCCAGTGACTCGGAACCTGTTAGGTGAGTGTGTCTGTGCAGGAGTTTGCAGCATGGAGCTGCTGCCACAGGGAGATGTGTCCTCTCCTGGGCACAGCTCCACCCCATGTCCCCAGCCCACAGGGGCTCAGGCCAGATCCCGCTGCTGGAGGAGTCGATTTGAAGCCTGGCATGAAGGAAACTCTATTTCCCCCTATATTTGGCAGGATTTTCTGTTGAATCAGCAGTCTGAAGGGGGCTGTGGGAGCGCTGTGGGAGCTGGGGGCTGAAGTGTGCACACCAAATCCAGCACAGGCACCTGCTGGGGCTGTGTGTGGGAGCTCCTTCTGCTGGGAGAGGTGTCTTGTGGAAGCTGGACTTCTATAGCAACCATATTTCCCTGTCATAACTCTCAATCTTCGGGTTTTTTTTTTAGTTTTGCTATTAAAACTCGGTGATGACACATGTTAACAGTCTCCCAGTGACGTTTGGCAGTTGTACATCTGTTTGTTTTCATTAAACACTGTTTTTGAAAAGTTTAAGGGCTGATCCAATTAAAACACAGTTAGGATAGAAAAGCTGGCAGAGGTTCTCGCAGCCAAGAGTAAATTTATTTCTCCAATCTTTTTAAAAAGCAGGAATGCTGGCAGGGTTGAGTAGTAAATATGAGCTGTACATCTTGTTCAGTGAGCTTTTTCTGGATGCGTTGCATGAACCCAAAAGTGAGTTAAGTGAAGCACACGTGACTGAGGCTCTGACAGGGCTGTGGTGATGGATTAAAATCGGATGAGTGAAGCTGCTGCCACCCCAGACCATCTGCCCTGCTCTTTGTGGTGCATCCCAGAACAGCAATATTTGGTCTGTTCATGAATCAGCTTTTGTAAAGTAGAATTTAGCCTGGAATTTTAAAGTCATCTGAACTGGGGATGGTTTGCTTTAATATGTTTCTCCTAAATGGTTTTGGGGAGCTTTCAGACTGCCCCAGCTGTTTGATAAGAGATACTAAAAACAGGCTATTGTGTGTATTTCTGACCTGGGTAATGTGCTTGTGCTGCTTCCTCACTTGCCTCTCCCTGCTCTGTTGCTTTGTGGAAGTGCAAATGTGCACTGTGGCTGCTCTGTGATGTGTGCACAGCCCCCCGAGTGTCCCTGTGCCAGCATTGCCTACCCTGGGGGTCAGCACAAATGCTGCTCTCAGGTTCACGTTTCCTCAGTCTACAATGAGGTCCTGTTTACCATTTCAATCCCACAGAACCACTGAACCCATTTGTAAATATTCTACCTTAAGAGCAAGCTACTATTTTTTGCTTAATATTTGTCTGATAACGTGCAGCGATTGCTTAACTTGCATCTTTACCTGCAGTGCGCCTGAACTGTGATTTGAAGAAAAGTTGCTTGGTTTTAGAGCAAAATTGGATTAAAGTTGATTAGCTAGAGCGAATGTGGTATACCACAAACTGATGCTGGGTTGTGTTGAAAGCATTAAACAGGAATAAACAAGTTTATGGGGCTGGAAATCCCATGCCTGCAAGTGCCGTGGGCTCCGGGGACCTGTTCACCTTCCCCAGGTTTTGAACAGTGGCAGATGAACAGATTGGATCAGATCTTGTTTCAGCATCGTCTGTTTCCACAGCTGAAGCTCCCATATGATCAGATCCTATAAATTATTTAAGATGCAGAAGCTGTGTAACCAGAGTCTCCCGTAAAGGTTAAGGCTCCATCTGTTCTGCCAACCTCGAGGACTGTGCATTTCATGCCATGATCTGAATTGCTGGGTGACAGCAGAAGAGTCAGGCACACTCAAACATTGCTTCCCATTTGCTGCACAGCAGTGGAGGCCTCACTGCATCAGCACCACACACCTGAGATGCTCTTGGCCCAGCTTCATTCTCAGTCCGTGAGAAAGGAGCTGAACTGGACTGCACACAGCACCAAGAGATCTGAGAGCTTCCTGTGAGGAGAAGACAAAAAAAATTAATAGGAAAACCCCCCAAAATCCAGTCTTTTGGGTTACTCTTGTAGTAATCCATCTTGTTTAAAACATACTTTCAGTTTAAAATCTTATGGCTAATCACAATTCCAGTGATTCTGCTCAGAAGTGAGAGTAGCAGAGTTTCCTATATAACACCACTGAATGAAATTATTCCATGTGCAGGTGATGAGGAAGATAAGAATGGACTTCTGGAAATTGAAACTTCTTTTCCAAGGTACTTCCTTTCAAAGAGCAGGAATTGAGTTTCTAGAAAGTCCCTGAATTTTTGCTTTGTGATATTAAAATGAAATATTGACATTGTTTTCTGGTTTCTCCTCCAACCCAAATGATACGTATATTTCCTGGTACTTTATTCTACATAAATAAAAAAATCCCCAGAGAAATGTAAATTCTTAAAATGAGCATAGCTTCAGGTATAGGTAAAGGAGTCGTTGCAACTATCACAGCTGTTTAGAGTAAAATTATGGGAGTAAGAAAAGATGAAGTTTGGTCTCCTGGAGGAAGATTACAAACTTCTAAAGCTTAATTTTCAGAGCTTCATTTCCTCCAGTTTATTGTGACCCTTCCTGGAGTCTCTTTCTTAAAGCTGGATGATTTCCTTTCACTTGGAAACCAGGTGGGATTGTAGATAAAATATCTTCTGGGTAGCTTCTGTATATTTTTCTAAGTATAATAATTATGTTTCAGTCTTGAATTCTTCTGATGCAAAACCAAAACCCCACGTACTGTTCCAGCTTTTTTCTGTGAGTTGTCTGTAAAGCTTTAACAGGCGTGGTGGTGACAGCTGCCTGGTACCAGTGGTGTTACTGGTTGTGAGAAATTGCGTTAATTGGGGAAATTTATAGCTCACAGTTTGGGGAGAGGAGGCAAAAACCAAAGCTAAATAAAGTAGGTTGTTGGCTTTTTCTTTTCTTTTCTAATTTGAGAAGATTTTGTGGCAGATGATGTTTGGCAGACTGGTCTGGCCTCACCCAAAGCTTTGTGTGTGTGACAGCTCAGAAGTGAAATGATTTAGACCCGCTTGCTGTCATATATTAGAGCTCAGCATTTTGCAGCTTCTGAAGACAGATCAGACAGAGCTGATGTTTGGGTAGAGAACTCGTGGGAATTTATGGGTGGCAGCAGCAGTGTAGAGGCTCCAGAGGAATCCTGTTGCCTGTGGAGATCCTGGTGGGGTGGGCAGGGAATTGGCACCATCCCTGGCATCTCTGAGCCCTGGTCTTGGAATGTGTTTGCACTGGGCTGTGGTGAGAGCCTGGGGTGTGCAGCAGTTTCAGGAGGTGTTCCAGTTGTGCATTTCCTCTGCCCCTGCTGGAGAGTAGGTGAGACATTCAGTCTGCATCAAAGATTTATCCCGGAGCTGAAAAAAAAAAAATTAAGAAGAGGCAGTTAAATCTCTCTTTATGCTTTTTGACTTTATGGGATTTTTTCGTTCTGTGCCATGACTGAGGTTTTTTGAGCTGAATGCTGAAAATATAACAGAGCATAAAAGCTCATAAATTTAACAGAAGGCAGAAAGGCCATAGAATGAACAAATACATTTACCTTCCAGGAAATACCTTTTGCCAGCCACCTTCTCTCCATTCAGATCGGGCTCCACCTTCTCAAGCATATAAACTGCTGTGGGTCTTGTTTCCAGAATGAGATCTCTCACAAAAGGTTTTAGTGGCTCCTTGGAAGGATGCTAACTACTGAGAGCAGATGGGCATCCTTCCTAATTTTAATGCAACCACTTAGCTTCTTGATACTTTGAAAGAAAGTGAAAGAGAGTGGCCCAGATCTGCAATCTCTTTTCTCTCTCTTGCCCCTGCACTGACAACCCAAGCCCGTGTCCTGCCTGCTTTGGTGTGGACCTGTCCTGTCCCTGTGCAGCTTTGCATCCATCAGGGAAAGAGAAAAAAAAAGGTGAAATGAAGGTTAGTGGTCGTGTAGGACACACTGCACCCAGGGCGGTGATGGAGTGGGAGGAAGGATGTTTGCCAGCACCTTACTGTGCTCAGGGTCATCAATAAAAGGAAAATAATTGTCACTTTTCTTTTTTTTTTTTTTTTTTTTTTTTTTTTGTTTTGCCACAAACACACAATACTTCCCGTTGGATTGTTTTTGCCATTTCTCTGCATTCGTAGCTGTGACAACCAATGCTGTTTATGGGGACCAGTCAGCAGAGAGTTAAACTCTGGTAAATGGTGTATAGTTCACCTAGGCTTAGTGGAATTGCAGGAAAACAGAATTTACAGCAGAAAACTAACAATAAAATCCAACATAACAAACTGGGAGGCGCTAATGGCATCCTCCTGCACTGTGACCTGCCAGGTGTTCTTTGTGCTGTTGTGAGTTCATGTCTGCTTTGGGTGGAGAACAAGTCAATGAACAGACTGAAACAGAAAGAATCTGTGGTTTTAATAGTTTTGTCAGGCCTCTGCTTATTCTTAGATAAATTCTTTGAGGGAAAAACATAATAAACTTGATAATAAACTGCATCAGCTGCCCAAAACCACAGTGGACTTTTATGTATCTGTAGAGTGGTTAGACTTACCTGAAGTCAACATGGCATTATTTGTGCTCATGCAAAGATGTTTTGCTCCCTCTAAAATCTCGGGAATACTTTTCTCCCTGGTCAGTCCTCAAACTGATCAGTAATTTCCTTCAGGGGGCTGAGTTAGTGATAAAATGTTTGAGAGTCCAAATTTTGTGCAGTGTATTGTTTCTCAGTTTGTCACAAAGACAGGCAGGAAGGCTGTGACACCTTCCTGCTGCAGCCAGGAGCTGCTCAAATAACCTAACATGAATCAAATCAGGATCAAAGCCCTCATTGATTTTAATGGGATGTAATTAACCAGCAAGCAGTGAACTCTATGTTCAGGGCCAATATTAGTAATGCACCAGCTGAGCTGCGGTACAAGAGGTTTAATATAACTTTAGGAACACCTTTCAAGTTATAATCCCCAAAAGTTTCTAATCACCATCCCAGCTCCTGGTTGTATACCACAGATGATGTGGATTTTGCCCTGTGCTATCTGCCTCCCACTGCTCTCTCTCCTGCTATAAGGAGGAAAATCATGCCTTTTAAAATACTTCTCAAGCAGATTTCTTTCTTTGTTTCAGAAATCTGTGTAATTCTTTGGTTGCTGTTTAATCTGGCTGATGGCTCATGGTCATCCTCTTCAGTGCTGGACAGGCACCTTTTTGGGCAGTTTTGGACTCCCAGTGCCATAGAGAACTCTGATAAACTACATCTTAGAGTGGTTCTTGGAACTGCTTTTTCTGCAAATGATGTTTAAATCCCAGCCTTTGGGATTACCTTAACTTAATGTACTAAGCAATGTGATACAGCTGTGGCTGCTCATCTCCCCACTTATCTCTATTCACTTTGCAGCTGCATTCATTTCTGTTATTTGCTAAGTGGCCTTTCCATTTATAAAGGGATTCAAGAATAGATGAGAAAACACTTGCAGTTTGTGCTGTATTATACCTCGCTTTAAGAGACCAAATAGTATTTTCATTTTAACAAAGAAGAAATACTTACTCATGTCCATAGCTGGCTTCCTCTGGGTAAATAGGCAGTTTGTCTGCAGTAATTTCAGAGTGATAGAGCACTCAGATAAATTTTTGGCATTTTGTTTAGTTCAGTTGATGTAATCTCCAGTCTCTCACTCAGCTTCAAACCGAAATATTATTCTGGAGATCAGTTTATTTTCTGGCTTATTAAAGAAACGATCATTTCTTGGCAGGTTATTGATCTGTTGCCAATTTACCTTTTCTTCCCTTTTTATTCTCCACGCTCTGGTGCAGCACAGTTCTGTGCTCAGAGTTAGTTGTTGCTGATGGGAAGGGAGTGTGGTACTGAAACTCTCACAGTGTCCTGGCACTGCTGCACTCTGTGCCTTGGCAAGACTGTGTGAAACATGCCCACATCAGAAACGACAGTAGGAATAAAATATATTTTAAAAAAGCGTCTGGTGCAGAGCTGTCTGGGGTTTCCTGCCAGAAATGTGTGTCCCTGGGATGGAGCACAGGCTGCAGTCGGGGCACTGCTCAGGAACACTTATCTCCGTGTGTTCTGGTCACTTGGGTGTCCTTCAGGGCACAGGGGAACCAAAGCATTCGATCCAGGGCAGGGAATGGATCGCTCAGTGTCCGAGAGGATGGGCTGAGCTGTCTAATGGCACCTCACAGCACCCACGAGGCACTTAATCATATTGCTGGCATGATTCCTTTAGCTCCTGATATTCTTGAAACCTCATCTGTTCCTTAGCCTTGATTCTAACCAGCTTTTCTTTCTAATCATCCTGCTTTCCCATCTTTTCTTTACATTGTGTGGTAAGTTATAAAAGCTAATCTGTATTATTATTATTATTTTTTTTTTTTTTACAATTTTATGTTTGGATTTCTTGATCCTTTTTAACAAGCTTGTGCTCTTTCCACCTGTTTGATAAAGTACTTTGCAATGACCATTTACATCTCTTGAAATGATTTTGTTCAATTTGATTTGGCCTCAAAATGGTTTCAATTGTATAGACATCCACTCTTTTAACAACAGTTGTATATAGGTATGAATTGGTAGGCACTTCAGTTCTTTACTTTTGCAATTAAGTCAGAACTAATAATAAAGCTTAGGCTACTACTTTGTTCTAGCTTCTTCTTGTTCTTTCTGGTGCAAATACCAGAGCTGAGGCTCTCCTGCTAAATATCCAACCCCAAAACCTGTGGAAGAGATACCTGAAATATTGAATCCAATTACCGAGTTTTTTAAAGAAATATTTTACAGGCAATTAACAGTGACTACCAGTAATTTTTTTGAAGTGTTATGTTGTTTTGACTGCATACCTAATGATGTTTTAATAGGTGTCAACTCCTATGCAAATACAAGAATTAGAGACGAGGGCGGATTTTTTCAACAGCACAAAGGATAATTGGGTGTTCTGACTCATATCAAAAGTTAATCCAAGTGAGTGCCAAGTCCTTTTCGTGCCTCTCAATGCCTCATACAGGAAGATTACTAGTCAGTGCTCCCACTATATGACCCTGGAGCAGTTATGTTTGCATTTAGAATAATTTCTATTTTGGATTTGTAACATTTTTCAACGTTAGATGTACATGAGTTGGCTGAAGTGAGTGACACTTGTGTGTGTGTGTGGAGTGAGATGTCGTGGGGTGTTGGCTGGGGGTGATGGTACACTCAGTACTGCCAAGGTGCTTTTAAAATCCTGTTGGGAATGTCAGCTTGAAGACATACTTTTGGTAGCTCCTCTCAACTAACTACAGGCTTTTCATTGAAGCCTGAACATTTTGATAGCCAGGTGTGTCAAACTGATCAGCTGCAAAACTGCTATTTGTGTATGTTTCTTGAAAAGTACTGTTACCTAAACTTCCTTTATTTTTTTTAAAACACTGCTATTATAAAGACTCAGCCAAATGAACCCTCTGCTGACAGTAAAAGGAAAAAGCCACACTTTGAGCCTTAGATGACATTCCTTGTTATGATACAGGCTCTTTTTTGGACGTCATGATTTTATGATGCCTGTCAGAGTTTACTGTGTTGTTCTTTGTTCTCCTTCAGTAATCAAGATCAGTATCTAAGATGGAATATCATTGACCAAGCAGCTAAATAATTTTCCCTCCCTTAAGCTGTATAACCACTTTTTTTGTGGATACACTGGCTCTGGTCCAGCATTTGAGTCAGCAGGAATTTCCACTGACTTTGTGTGAGGTCTGCGGAAACGAAATGATGAACACCGCAAACCCAGGCACAACTTCTGACAAATGGTGGTCCCAGCAGACAGCTTGATTGCTGCAAAACATTAATCAGATAAATGCTTCTTAGTAGTTTCTTTGTTGGTGTAAGGCCAGAAGATGATGTATGTGAGAATAGAGGGGTGTGTTCATACTGACCTTCAGCAATCCTTGGTTTTCCCGTCTTTCGGGTGAGTCCAAGAGAGCAGCAGGAGTGCCCAGCCCAGAGTGCCCCAGTGGCTGCCCCTGTCCCCAGCACTGCCCACGCTGCCTGCCTGTCATGCTCTGGAAAAGTGGGGAGAATACAGAGACTTTTTGTGTCCCCTTCCACTTCTGGCAGCCTGGAGTTTGGGAAGCCCTGAGCTGCACCATTATGAGGGATAATAACCTTCACAGCCCTGATGAGCTGTGCCATGAATCTGTCCGAACGACTCTTGAAACAATTGTGTGCTTCTGACATCCAACCATCTTAGAGCAGCAAGGCCCAAAATTTAATTCATTGTACTCTGCTATGGCAGGCTGAAAGAGAGGTTTTTGCTAACTGTATCCTTGGGCTAATAAATCATTTTCCTCTTTCTTACAGTTTGTGGTTTTTAACTGAATTATGCCCTGCATTTTGTAAGGTTTTAAGATTGCTGCCTATCAGCCACTGATACAGGGTGAATATTCTTTTCCTCTTTTTCCTTTACTCTTAGTGGTTCTCATATTGCATACCCATAGGCAGCATTTGAAATGTTTCATCCTGAAAACCTGAAGCATTCAATGGCACTGAATGTGGGACCCTGAGTTTTTCCCCCCCCCCCCTCTTTTGTATAACCTCAGTATAAGTACCAAAGCCAGCTCTAAAATTTGGTTTAATAAGTCTTGAAATGTGTTTGCTCCAAATGCCCTGCCATTTTTCAGAGCCAGGCAAGCAGCACTGGCGTGGTAGGAGCTCTGCTGCAAAGCTTGGAGCTGGAAATGAAAAGGGGAATTGTCTCCCCAGGAAACAGAGGATGCACTGGGAATGGTGCACAAAGCCCAAAGGAAAGATGATAAATATCTTCTTAAAGCCCTGGATATTGCATCCTCAAGCTGAAGTCCTCCAGGACTGTGTAGGTAGTTTGGAAGCACAGCTATGCTCTTCTTTAATATTAATTGAATCTACTGGCAACTTGCAACGTTGCAATTTTTGTTTCCCCATTCTCTTCTTTGGGGAATCTGTTAAAACTTCCCTACATCTCTGTCTCTGGTTCTGTTTCTTAAATATGTGCTTGGCTCCCTGCTGCCAAATTACATACTTAAGAGGTGAAAAGAAAACTTAATATCAACCCCGTCATGGACCTTTTCCCAACCTTGCTGTGTAATGGCCATCTGTTGACCAGACTGATGGAATGAATGATGAGAGATACCCTGTGAGATGTGTCAAGCTATTGAAAAAGAATTTTTTCCTGTTTTCCCTTATTGTAATAAAAAAATTAGATCATTAAAACTGTTTTATGAACGTGAATGAACTAGAAAATATTATGACAAGGAAAGTTACTGAAGATAGAGAAATGAAATTTCAAGATGAGATTTATCTTCTTACTCTAATTTGTACTCCTGCTGTACTGTAAATGTAATAACCATCAAAATGAAAAATGCAACAGATTGATAATACCATTGAGTTTTAATTAAACCACTGAATTGAAAAGGGGCCCAGATGGATAACTGGAAAATGTAGTTATAAGCCTGGTATGAAAAATGCTGGATTGCTAGCGATATGTCTTACAAATAAATGCTATGCCAAAAATAATCTCATTTTTAGAACATCTTCCTAAAATTAATCATTAAAGTTTCTAAAACAGATGGTTTCTAGATTTTATTTAATTTGGCTGCCAAACAGTTACCCTAGATCAGGAGTTCTGCTTTTAACAAATCCCTGTCCGAGAGGCTTGTCCAGTGCTGTGGGTCCAGGAACCACAGAGCAAGTGCCAAGGAATGTGAAAGCTCCAGTCAGTAAATCATGCCTTAAACTATTTCAGTGTGAAATTGCATTATTTTGGCACAAAGTGCTTAACACATGACGTGACTCAACGTGAGATAGTGCTAAGCACTGCCCTGGCAAAAGACATCTTTTACGCCTGGTATTTTTAAACTTATTATTTCAGTGGAGACTCTTAATCACAAGGTGGCTCCATGCTGAGACCTCCCTGGCCTCGTGTCTTGGCACATTACTCCAGGTAATATTTTTGCCACTAAACAAGCTGGTGTGTGAATTCATACCTGAGTGTGTGTGCACAAGTGAGTACAGAACCCTGGAAGTTTTCCTGATTTTATTTTCGGATAGAGTCTTCTGAAGTTATTGTCAAAGGGAATCTTCATCCTCAAGTTATTTTGTAGATATCTAAAAGCGAAAAAAGCGCCAGTCAAATTAAATTAGCTGTGATCAAATCCTAAAATTAGCATAGAAAGTCGCACAAATCAATATCTTGTTACCTTTAAAGCTTGTTATCTGTACCTTCTCATGAATTAATTCTAGAAACTTTATGCTAAATGATGTAAAAATTGATCTAAAGCTAGAAAAAAAATTGGTGATCAATAAATTTCTTCTAGGCAGAGAGAAATTCATTAAATTCTATAGGTATTACATTGCCAGATATTCTTACTCTGCTCTGTCCTAATCACTACATTATTCTTGACTGAAAGCACATTAGCTGTAAAATTCATGAAATGAGAAACAGAACATTATAAAGATTTTCTTGGGGTTTTGTCAGTAATGAGTTGTGCAGAAAAGTGGAACACACTCTCCTTGCCAGTGAAGATGTGCTGTGTCTGGTACTCCTTCACACTTCAGCATAACCGTGCCTTTTATCATTGCATGAGAAATTATTTCCTGATAAATTTGGAAAAGCATAAAATACGCTTTTCTTTTTTTCCTACCAGAAAGATTGAACTTGTCTTTCTCTACTAAATATATTTCTCACAGTAAAATTGGGGTAGGAGTGATGAGGTTCATGAGCATGTCATTCAGAGAAGTGGTTGATAAGGACTTTGTTGGCTTTCCCTGTGGTGATCATCTGTATAATTTTAGCTGGGTGTTAGTGACAATGAGACACCTCTTTGGGCTGAATCACCTCTTTCAGCTGCCACCCAGTGCTTTGGCTGGCTTTTAAACTATCAAGTTTTATTTTCTGGCCCTGTGGCTGCAGAGTCTGCTCTTGGCAGCTGCTTAGAGCTGGATTAGGATTCCTTAGCTGATCAGCAGAGGTGCCCTGTGTTCCAAATTAAATCACGTTCAGGAGCCCCCCTGGCTGGATACAGTAGTGGTGAGCACACGCCTCTGTGTGTGCTCCAAGGAAAACCCTCTCCTCTATAATTACCATTTTCTTACCCTGTTTTACCTGATGCCAGATGTTTTTCCTATCGTGCTGCCCTCTGGCCTTTCTTTCCCTGTTCTTTTTGGTGTTATTTTTTTAATACTTTGGCTTCTGTATGGATGTCACTAGGAGTGAAAAATAGGAGTTGTTGATATTCATGTAAGTCACTTCCCTACTACTTCAGCTTATTTTGATGATTCAGGAGAGCCTACACATTATGTAAATTGAATAGCAAATATGAATTCCTATTGACAAGACAGGAGAAGTACAATCTAAGAAAAAAATGTAAAGCATATGCCAAATAATAAATAATTGAAACAGACAGAATTGTCAGAAAATACTGGTTAATAATTTGTGACTGATGTGTAGCACTATTGTAATAACGAAAAATTTCTTTTTTTGTGCATTGTATGTCATAGACATAAAAATGTGAGGATACTATTTAAAGCACATTTATATTAAAAAGCCCCAATTTGACACTTTGCTCACACGTGGGTGGTGGTTAGCTGATGTTATCCCCTCTCAGCAATTAATGGGGAATAAACACAGTGGTGTCATGTGAACATGTGAACTTTCTTTTGCCCTGAACCTTGTGTTTTTGTTTAAAAAAGAGCTGCAGTGTGGGTTGAAGTGCAGTTCTTTGAGCAAGTCTGATTGAGATTGGATGAAGCCCAGATAACACTTGTTATGTCTGTGACAAATTTTGAGCAGTCACACTTAAATTGTCACAAGAAATGGGCTGCTTTTGTATATCAAGGTTTCTAATGGATTTGCATCAGCAGAAATGAAGTGGAAAAATTTGCTTTTTTAATTACTGGAATAACTTTATAAAGTAAAGCATTGCCATCTGTTAGCAGTTTTATACTCAAAGCTCCCCTGCTTGGGCAGAGGGAGATGCCCAGTGTGTGCTAAAACTCTTATCTTGGGGAAGCCTTCACTGGCATTTACCAAAAATGCCTTTTATGACCCAAAGGATTTCAGTGCCTGGCAGCACAAATCTGTGCATACATACTTCAGAATGTGTGTGCTACCTTTATTTCATAAACCAAGCAAAATTTATGCCAAAAGTGCAGTGACTTTGAGAATATTTCATTAAAACCCTAGATTTTTAACAGCCCAGTCTCACAAATATGTCTTTAAATGTCTCACAGGTTGTTTCATGCAGCTTGTGAGTAGAAGGCAGGCTGCAAATCCAGTCTGTGAGCATTTCAGAACAACAGATCTGGACAGCTCTTTCTGCAAGTGAAATGTTTTCCAAGGGCAGATCTGAGGTGCCAGCCACAGTCTGCCTCACATCATTCCTTTCTGTAACTTCAAATTAAGCATGTGTTCAGTTTCCCAGTGATTAAAGTGCTAAAATATTGATATTATATATGCAGCATTTAAAATTGAAATGAATTATTAAGCTGAAACTTTAGACTCTTCCTCCTTCGAAGCTGAAGTCTGTGGTGAATGAATTACTTTTAACAAGGCCATAGCTGTGTGTTAGCCTGAGCCCAAGTTCCACAAGATGCATTAAAAAAGCACCTAATTACCCCGTAATTCAAACAGTATTATGGGAAGTATTTTCATATTTACACTCTTACTGTGTTTACTCATCCCACTGCAAGTTCACCAATGCGTCACTGTACCCTTGCCCTGGTTAATCTGTGCAAACATGGCTTTGAAGAACACTTCCAGGGGATGGATGTTGTTAAAGCTTGACAATTTAAATGATGTTTACTGATTTGCTGCCATCAGTGTTAGACATTCGTATATTACAGTGAAAAGATTTATGTTTGATGCATATTTTGTGGGACTTTTGTCAGAGCACATCTCACCTCATGCCCTGCTGGGGATGGGTGGCTGGGTGTTTTGGGGTTTCCTTGTGCTGGCTGTTGTTCCACTGATTTGTTAAAAAAATATGGATATTGATCTAACACCGATATCCAACTATGACGGACAAAGAGTCTCTAACAGTTTGAAGTTAGAAAGTGTATGTTTATTCTGACGCCGGGCAGCGTGCGGGATAGCTCCCAAATACACACCATAATTTACAGATGATCACAGGGTCTTTTTATGTGCAGGAGTATTGAATACCCAAAACACAAACGCATATTCATGACTCTGGTCCATCCCATTCCCCGCTTCGTATGGTAATTAGCCAAAAAGCAATTAAGCACGCGTAGTTTGTTCTTTGAAATGGGTCGGTGGTCCTTCTTATGGGGTGGGGTCTCAAAATGATGACATAAGATGGGTCTTCCTCGCTTTGCCTTTTTAACCTTGTAGTGTTGGTGACACCTGGATCCTGTTTTCTCAAGAGTATCTGATTTATGATCACATTGTGTTCTTGGAGTCTATTGATTAAGTTGACAGGTCTCCTGATTTATCAGTTCCTTAAATCCGGCTTATGTTAAAAAAAAGGAAGTTTACCTCAACAATGTCTAGTTAGTAAAGGGACGTCTGCGTCAGCAATACCTGGTTTAACTAAAGTCCTTAATTCTTCAAAATTAATATCTCACCATGTGATTTGGGAAGTTGATGTTACTCTCAGCCTCTGGGAGTTCCCATTTTTATTTAATTGGAGGAATAAGGACGACAGTACCTCTGTGTGTCACCCCACCTGATAGCAGCACCTCTGAATTTACTCTGAATTTACTCGTGCTGCGCCCTTTCAAGTTGTGGAATAATTTGCAGTTGACAGACAGTAAAATTTGACTTTGAAAATTTTGGGTTTTGACCTTTCAGGAGAGTAGAGTGTGCTTCTGTGTATACTCCAGGTGTTTTAATACACATATGAGAGTGTTACAAGCTCTTGTAAAATTGTTTTATGACAAATGTAAGGAGGTGATGGAGATGGCTACAGCAGGATGCACCTGCTGGGGAGCACTTTCTTTTGAAATAACCCGTAGCTCAGTAATTTTGCAAAAATTTAATAATGAAAGCACACACATTTCTGTCTCTGTTCCCATGACATTTAAGCCCAGGAAATAAAGGCAGGCATTTAGTCCTTCATACTTCAGAGGGGTCTGAACAGTCTGTTGAACCACTGCCTGGTGAGAATGAGCTGCCTTTAGGAGCACTAAAATGACTGAACCTCTGAGCCTCATTATGCTGTTTTACCCGTGATCTTCCAAAGCTATTGCTATTTGTTCATTCATTTGTAAAGCAGGTGTCCTATCTGAAATTTTCTGAACAACCCATCTAGTCAAAGATAAAATCAGATACTAAATAGCTGTACAGCAGAGTACAGAAAACTTTGATACGCAGTAAAATTTACTGATAAAACTGGTGGTAGGTTTAATAAAAGGCAGTTGATGAAAAGCAACATGTAGCCTCTGATATATAGGAGGGAAAGAGATAAAAAAATGGTGGCTTGTCAAATAGTCTAAGGAGGGTTTTTCCTGCATTGTGAGGAACAGCTGGGCTTTGCACGCCTCAGGGCTCCCAACCATCCTCCTCAGAGCTGCAGATCCAGGAGAACAGCATTTGGAGAAATCCAGCTCCTTCCTAAGGCCTTCCCCATTCCGAGTGGGGTTATCCCAGAGTGTAGACCCTGTTCCAGCTGTGGGAGTGGTGGTGAAGCCTTCCCAGACATCTGCAGCTCTGCACTCTGCTGCTGTGGAGTGAGGAGCTCCCGAGGAGCCCTGGCTGTAGGACCAGTCCTGCATCAGCAGCAGATTATTTTCATTTCATTGATATTTGAGCTGCAGCAGCTGGTTTAAGCTTCTGCAAACCTTTGCTGTGAGGAGGGGCTGGAGCTCACACAAATGTGGTGGCAAATATGAGATACAGTGAGCTGAGGATGGAAGATCTGGATGTTCTTCCCTTCATGGAAAGGGAAGCTTCGAACAGGGCTGCGTAGTTTTAGTATTTGCAGGGCATTTATTTGGAGAATTAAAGTTCTCTGACATGCAGAATAATTGAAACAATGTCTCTGTCTAAGAACAGAGCAATGTCGTGAGAGAAAATGATACGTATTTTATGCAAAGTTTTGATCCAAGTGTAGAGTGGTAAATATTTGTAGTAATTCTCCATCTGTAGCAAACTTTTATAACCAGTGACCCATCTGTTTCAAGCTGCTGCTTTGAAACTTTCAAAGTGCTGCATCTCAGCCGGAGCCAATACACTTGTGCATTTATAAACTCAGTGTTTTTCATGATACATTTAGTTAAAGAAATGCACCTGACTTACCGGGTTGTTTTTCTCCCCTGTACTGTAATGTTTCCTGCAGTGTATTAATAAATAGCATTTTGTTACTTTTTGCTGAACATTCAGTTTTTGGGGAAGAAAGCAACCCATTTCTAATAAAAGCAACTGATTGTGCTTCATCTTGCAGTCATGACAGAAGCACTGAAGTGCTTGAAGGGAACAGTGTTGGGCCTTGTTATTAGCAAGGAAAACCATAATTATGTTTGTTGAAGTTGAAGTCTGAAGTTCTTAACTCAAAATCCAAGTCTTGGGGTTTATTTTTCACCTGATTTATGAAAACCTCATGGGAAATCATCCTCCCATCTTCTTGTTGGTTCCCCCCCATCTGCATCATCACAGTTTTGCTTCATTTATTTCCAAAGTCGTTCTTGTCTCCCTCTTTTGCATCCCCAGACCTACAGTACAAACATATAAAGTTCTTTTAGTACTGTTTTTATGGGCTGTATTTTTGGTTTTCAAAGCTTTCAAGGAGTCGCCTGCTCATCAGACAACCTCTTACTCATTTTCATTTTTGTCTTCCAGTCATTACAATAATGAAAGATTTAGGAAATGCCTCACCAGCAGCATAAGCCATCAAGTCCAAAGATGTAAACAGATTACAGTTTCACCCACTGTCAGCTTTGCCTGCTCCACCAACATGCAATTTTACACCAGACTTTGGAAATCATTTAGTTGATTGATACAGCAATAAAAGGGCACTTAATAGCAACCAAGATAAAAAGCTTTGCCTAACATTCTTCGTCATGTGATAATGATCCTCACAACATTCTAGACCTCCTTAAATGATGAAAGTATTGTACATAAAAATGCTGTCAGAAAAAAAACTCCCTGCACTCTGACAATTCCTGCTAGGCTGAGAGGACCAATTAAAAAAACAAGTTCCTGTTTCCTCTTGTGAGGCCTGTCATTGTAGGAGAATTTGGAATTGAGTGAAATCAGAGGAAAATGAACTGAAGAAAAGTGAACCAACCTTTTTGGGGGTGCAGTTATTTCTCACTGTGCACTGGTCAGAAAAGGTTAAACAGCAGTCAAAAAAAGGCTGAATATTGTACAATCTCTTTATATATTATAACTATAAATTTGGTGGAGCAATACATGTATTACTTTGCCATAAATATTTTCTGCGTTTTTCTGTCTCAGATTTGATGCAAATGCTTACTTTCTCCAGCTAAAGGGCTCGGTATGGAAACACAAAAAGATGTGGATGGTTAAAGTTTCCTGTTGAGGCAGTTTTCACTTTTCAGGCAGCCCCTGCAGCCGTGGCCAGGTGAGATCTCCTTCCCTGGGTCTCCAGTGAAAATGAGGTGTTTGTTCCTCTGTACTGAACTGCACTTCATGGTGGAGAGCAGGGAATGAGTTTGGAGCTGCTGCGTGTGTCTTTGGAAACATTACAGGCCCTGCAAAAATATTGAATGTAGGGCTTAAGAGATTATATGTATGAAGGAGAAAAGAATCAATTTAAGATGGAGAATCAGGGATTTTGCTATACTGGTGCATCCAGTTGATCTCTGCTGGTAGAATATTTCTTGCAAGATTGGGGCAGAAGAAACAGTTGGATGTTGGTGGACTTTTTCTGAGGGGCAGAGAGACTGAGAATAGCACTGCTAGGGCAGAGCTGTGGATAAAATTTGTGCTGTTTAATTAGAAGCTTGATGCTTGGTGTGGCTGGGTAGTAACAAGATTGCAGAAGTGAAAATCACAATTTAAAGTCAGATTCAAGGAGATCTGACAGATTGGTTTCTAAGCTGTTCACAATGGAAGGCATCTGCATGCTTCTCCTTTTCCTTTTTAACCTGGTTTAGGATCTTGTACTGAATTTCCCCATCTATCCCCATGAACCTGCCCAGTTTTTCACCATTTTGTGGCTCAACAGACCATTTTTGGTATCTGCTTCTCAGGGCTTAAAAACATTCCAGGTAATTAATGGGATATGCATCCTGAAAGTGAGGATTTCTGAGGTAGTATCTACAAAACCCTTTTTGAAAAGTGACTTAAATTCCTACAGCAAGAGTGGGAAAAGTCAGAGCTTTATATAAAGACTGTCTTTAACCTCAGCTGTGTCTGTATAGTGAAAGAGGAGCTTCTCTGGGCAGAAGGTCCACGTGTGGCCGTGACCTGGGTGCTCCCAGTTTGCTGCTGGAGAAGCCAATTGCTCTCCATTTACCACTGAGGGCTCTTCCCTTGAGGGCCCTTTATGACCAGTCAGTGCATGTTCATACCCACCCCATCCTCCCAGCAGCAGTGTTTTGTGCTTACAAAAATATCACAAGTGTCTGTCATAGGCTTGTCTGAAAGTGCTGACATCTAGTCAATAAAAATTAGTTGTGTGATTCTTCCTCCATTTGCACTCTTGTTTAAGCCAGTTCACAGAAAATCTGTAAGAGAAGTGAAATTTCAGGGCTGTAGGAGGCTGCAAATCCCCAAATTTCTACAGAGGACATATAAATATAATATTTTGCTCTTTGAAAACCCTGGTTCATTTTTGTTTCTGCACTAACCACTGCTAAAGGCGATTTCCATTTCATAGGGAACACATGATATGCCCAAATGTGGGCTTAGAAAAACTCTTCCTTTTGAACTTATATTTGTGGAGTTTGGTATCAAACCAGAAGGAAAATGCCTGAGGTGTTAGTGTCTAATTGACACTGAGTCACACTGCAGGCATAGAATTTTCTTTCTCTCTTTTATTCTAAAAATTCCAAACAAACATATCTAAGCATTCCAGTGACTTTCACAGGCATTGACTCAGACTATACAGTGTTCCATTTTGGGATGAAATAGTATTCTGGTTCAGAACTGGCACCAGTCATATTAAAAAAAAAGAAAATGTAAAGTACTTAACCTGCCCTTAAAGTGTCTGCTGTGCAGAATTATCTGAGACTTGAAGAGAGAAGCAAGTGTAGATCCTCTTCTTAGACCTATTAATATATATATATATATATATATATATATATATATATCTTGCTAATTTATTAGTCCTGAAATGTTGAAAGATCAAGCAGCATTCCAATTGCTGCAGTTCATAATTGACAAATGTGATTAACAGCACAACAATGGTTAATCCAGATGCTGCTGCCAGGGGAAGGCTTGGTGGGCGTATGAGCTGCTGCAAGTAAATTGACAAACACAGGCAGTGCTGATTTATTAGAGGAAGCGTTTTTTTTTTAAATAACTATTTGAAATTAATAGGTATTGTGTATATTGCAAATGACTATAAGCTACTGAGAAACAAGGTGCCCAGTCTTAGGTGTCCAGTTGGACACCTGAGCTGGAGAGTTTAAGCCTCACTGCCTTGAGCTAAGTGGTCTTGATCCAAGATGATTTTATTATTTCTTCCAAAGAGTAGAAATTAAAGACCAGCAAACATAGAATTTTAGAAGAAGTGGTTCCCCATCCTTCTCTTCCATCCATGCTACCCCTCACTGAGCTGAATAGCTCAGACTCATGTCTGAGGATACAGAGCCCTGCTGGAGGAGTAGACCAGCAGAGGGGAAAAAAAAGGTTTGGCAGTTTGTGAATTAGCACTGGAGATGGGAAATTATTGCCATTTCAATTCTTAAGTTGTCACTGGAAAACAGGATTAGAGGAGGAAGGATTTCTCTAAGCCTTGGGAGAAAAGCTTTTGCAGGGGAATATTGACACAGGAAGAAATGCCTGTATTCTGTGCTATTAAGCACACTTAGGAAAATTGTTCAGTGCCAGTCACAGTTGGCTCTTCTGATATTTCTCTTATGTAATTCATAGGAACAATCAGAGGAAGCTGATTTATATAGAAGTCGGCCTTTTTCCACTGTGCCTTTGTGGCTCTCCTTGGTCCCTGTGAGGTGGCTGATGGCAGTGAAGGTGTCCTGGCTCTGGGTGCCCCTGCTCTGGGCACCTGCTGATGGAAAGCCTGTCCTGCTGCAAATATCCCAGCAGAAGGGTGTAGCTGCCTGGAGAAAGGTTATTCACTTCGATAATGCTGGCTGATATTTTCCCTGATCTGCCTTTTATTCCTCTACTGATTATTTGCTTAGGTCTGTTTTTGCTAAGAAAATGTAAAGTATCTTCTTTAGAACTTTTTTTTTTTTTTTTTTTTTTTTTTTTTTTTTTTTGGGTAGTTTCTTTCCAATTTTTCTATGGTGTTTCAGGTACTGGGTCTCATTCATCAGAGCTACAAAATGCTTAAATAGTGTGGTGTAAGAAGTAATAGGATGTTGTCTATATTGTTTGGAAACAGGGGTGCAGACAGCCATCCAGTGTAGATCGACTAGCTAAACATTATTCCTCAAAATTGAACATTTTTTTAGAATACTATAGTGGAATTTGGAACATGCTATGATATTATCTTGGTTAAATTCAAGATGGTAAATCAAAAGATTCTCTTAAGGGGGAGCAAATGGGGCTAAACCAGTGGCAGTGATGAGATGTTCTCACAGTGATTACTTGGGTTCTCAGGGGAAACTGTGTGGAACTGTGCAATGGAAATAAATCACATTGTGGCACCCATCAGTGTGCTGTGTATTGCTTTTCTTAAGCAGGTCTTGGAGTAAGGAGCATACTAAACCCTGAAAGGCTCTTGTCTGGGCAGAGAAAGAAAAGGAACACCTTTAGGATGACAATAGAGAGAGAGAGAGTGACAGAATGGGAAAGAGAATAATTTGTTTTACCTGCACCGAGGTGGAGGAATTCTAAAAATGTATAAAAGAACGGGATAAGGTGTATGTACATAGAATCCATTCACAGAAACTTCTTATTGTTTTTACCCTCCAATCTCCATGTTAATACCTTTGGGTGAAAGAATAAATAATTATTTGTGCTGTGGAGAAATGGTTTTTGGACTCATTTTAATGGGAAGTGTCACAGTGTTGTGGAAGGGAAAGAATTAGAGGTGTTGTGTTAACAGGGTTGGGAAGCAGAGGCAATAGCCCAGAGAGCTATTTTGAGACTGGGTGATTTCATCCAGGGGGAGAAAAAGGCTGCATAATCCCTTCCCCAAACAGGTGAATACAGAGGAGCCAGAAGGAGCCCAAAGATCAGCTCATTCTGCCACTTCTAACACAAATTGGTTGTTTTAGCTCAGGTACTAACAAAAAAATGATTGGAAAATGCATGCAATTCGTTTTAATTTTATAATTTGGAATAATTGTGATCAATAAGTACCCTCCCTTTTGGTTATAAGCTCTCATCACCAATAAAAATTACTTTGTATTGTTCCCCTGGGGTTTTAATTGCATTAAGAAATGATTGGCCCTAATAAACTTCTCCAGTCTGTGATAATTATAATCAAATAAGATATCCATAATAAAAGCACAAAATTATGCTGAAGCAAATGCAATCTTGATCATTAATTAGTGAACTATCAGAGGCCTTGCAGATGGTGGTCGTTTGGTGCTTTTCAGACTGAAGCCTGACCATTGCAGCCTCAGCTGTGTGTTGTAAATTCCTCTTTCAGTTATTCCTGCATCAGTAGCCACCTCTTAGTGGGTTTATATGCATGTGTTGCATGTAGTTCCCAGCTGTTTTTCATATGTGGAAATGTCACCAGGAAGGGTATTTGTTGTTTCAGCGAGATTGTGACCCTGCACAGTGCTTTAAAAAGCAGAGAAATGGATAAAGCTGCAGCTCATGGCAGGTAAAATACAGAACAGCAATTCACAGACAGTGGTAAAGAAAAAGCTTGGCATAAGCAGTGTCTGTAGAAATTCCTGAATTTTTGGAGTTCTGTGAAGCAGAGGAGTTCGTGTTTGGTGGCAGATCATGCCGTGTTTCAGTGGCAACATAGGGAAATGAGATTTCTTCCCTGTGAGGGTGGTGAGGCACTGGGACAGAGAAGTGGTGGTGCCCCTGGAAGTGTTTTAGGCCAGGTTGGAGCGACCTGATGTAGTGGAAAGTGTCCCTGCCCATGGCAGAGGTTGGAATGAGTTCAAAATCTTTCCAACCCAAACTATTCTATGATTGTATGAAATGAATGAATGAGGAGAGAAAGAAGAATGAAGTGGACTCTGTATTTGGCAGCCAGCAGGGAAATCAAAGCCGTGCTCTGACTCTGTGTTGGGCCACCACGTTTGGGTGTTGTGTGGCCTCCTCACAGGACAGTGTAGGAAGAATTGATGCTTTGCAGCTCTGGCCATGTTGGTACCAACCCAAGTTCTGCCAGCATGGAAATATTTGAAATGAAGTCACAAGTTTAAAGCACAATATGCCTCCCATCTCTGGAGTCCTTGGAGAAATACTGAACCTACAAAACAATGAATCCAAGGACAGGTGAGCTCATCTGTCAAACTCCTGTGAGATGCTGCCATCAGAAGTGTTGAGAGTACATCTTCATTTACAAAGAATGCCAGCCAGAACTAAAGATCAGGAGCATCATTAGACCCAGTTATTTTAATCTAGTGACACATGACTCTCTTGTGTGTGGTATCAAGATAGAATATGACATTTTTGTCTTACAGTAAGTTCCCCTCTAGTCAAATGGGCATCACAGCTGTCTTTGAGTTGCGGGAAGACTTTGATTCCTAAATCCCATAAAGTGGATTTAGGTCCCAGTTTGCATTTTATTGATTAGAAAGTTAAATTTAATTGCTTACACAGTGTTCTTTTCCTATTTTACACATTTTATCAGTGAAATACAGGCCCGCATCTTTGACTTCAAACAATTCCATTTACATAATCAGCACATTTACCATTCTCCCTCACAGTTTACGTATCGGTTGAGCTTGTCTGCCTGCAATGTGATCTGACCACAATGGCTAACCACTCCTCAGAGATAATTTACATTATTATTGCAATATGGATTAGGCATCAGTGGGAAGCGAGTCTGAGTCGATACGGAATTCTTTCCTGTGACTTAGTAAAAGAAATTATATAACAGCCTGATACTCATTTGGAAATTCACAGAAGATAGGGTAAAATGTTTCTGGGCAAACTGAGGTCCATCAGTGAAACTCAACAATTAATTATTTGGCATCCAAAATGTAGGACAGAGTTAAATGAAAAACAGAGCGGGAATGTGGACTGTACTCCCCTCAAACTGACATACTAGAGACCAGTTTGTCCCCGTTTCCCTTTGGAAGACGATGCCATGAATGCTCCTGTCCATGTCTGCTGGTCCTGACACTGCAAA
The DNA here is from genome assembly GCF_009819655.1 of Sylvia atricapilla. Classification (NCBI taxonomy): domain Eukaryota; kingdom Metazoa; phylum Chordata; class Aves; order Passeriformes; family Sylviidae; genus Sylvia; species Sylvia atricapilla. The sequence continues at coordinate 32,580,155 of NC_089146.1, forward strand.
CCAACCCCCTGAGCGAAGAACATGGATGTTGCAGGGAGAGATATTTAGTCTTGCTGTAAAAGTGTTTTTCTCCTTCAGCTGGCAAACACATACACAAAAATAGACTGGAAAAAACCGAATTCTTGTGCCTGTCCAACCAATTTATTGGTCTAGGGCTTGAATTCCCTGAAGAGAGGAAATATTCTGCAGGAAATAGCAGCTGTTCTTCCTCCTCCCTGGGGCATGGTGATCAGTAAACCCCCCCCTTATTTTTTATCAGTGTGATTGGCACCAGTGTCTTGTTCTAATGGTCCAGCTGTTGAATGCTGTAATCCCTGTTGGCCTGATGGCACATGCTGTTGTTACTGCTGCATGCCCTTTATCTATATTCTTGAAGCTGAGTTAATATTTTAATGTAGCTTGTATAAGCAATTTCATTCTAATTGCATGGTTTTGGAGAGTTTTTTAGGGTGACCGTAAAAAGGTGTTTTCAAGCCTCACCAAAGTTTCAATAGGGAAAATCTGTTTTTCCCATAAATTATGAATATAGAAAGCCCTACAGACTTCTTGTTATGGATGGGTTTATTCACATATGAAACATGAGAAGGGCTTTAGTACATCCTTAATCTAAGGAAGAATTTGTAAAATGTTCTTATTAGTTGGTATATTAAAAAAAATTTAAATCAGTTTCTATCATAAGTCTCTTTGTTATGCATAGTGTTCTTCAGCTATTACATGTGAAATGAAATGAATTATTTGAAAAGATTAAGGTCTGTTGCAATACCCAAGACTCTGAACTTTGTAGTCAGGGAGCCACAGTGACTTGTTTTTCCAAGGCATCGCAGTACCTAATAAATGTAAAGACTGTGAGGGCTGATGCAAAACATCTTTATTTGTACTTACCGAGGCTGATTTATTCCCAGGACTCGGGATTTTAAACTGTTGCATTACAGCAGACACTTGAGTGTTTGCCAGTGCTCTGGCACAGTGCTCTCTCTGCCTGGGCTGGTCTGGGGGAACCTGGTTCCCTGTTCCTGGTCCACTGCAGTCCTGGTAGGATTTGGGGCTGCAGTTTCAGGAATAAAAGCACACAGATTAGAGAAGGAGAGTCCAGCTCTAACACCAGTCCAAGTGTTGCGAGGCAAATTTTTTTCTCCTCCTGCTCTTGGTTAAGGAGGAAGAGAGAAATAAATCCAGTTAGTTAATGGTAATGTGGCTGAAGCTGGAAGAGGGTCATCGTTGTTAGCTCAGATCTAATCATTACTGAGGAGAGGAGTAATGCAGGTAAAGTTGTTACACAGTTCCCACCTTGTACCCCTGGGGTGTCACCTGGAGAGGTGGGAGGGTTGCCAGCATCTGGAGTCTTCTCCCAGGAGAAATCTGATGCTCATGTTGATAGTTTCTTCTCCAGGATCCTGCAGGAAGCTGTCCCGAAGGGCTGAGGAGATACAGGGCAGTGTAGGAGTGCAAACACTGTTTTATTCTCCCTTTATTGCGAAGTTTGGTGTGAGGCTTTCTGGACACATGGTGGGAAGCTTCTGCTTTCATAGTCTGGTGCAAACTGATGGCTTGTGGAAATAAATAAGGCTATGTGTGGATATGGTGTGTGATCACACATCCGTCATTATCAGGGGAAAATTCTTTGGGCAGCAACTATTACAACCAGGCAAATTTAGATAAATGGAAATGGGGGCTGAGTAATCATTAATACTGTGTTTTTGCATGAGTAAAAACGAATGTGGAGGAGTATTTAGTTGCTTAGTTTGCCTGTTGAGAGTGTTTTATTGGTTTAAGTTAGAATACTTGGAAGAATGGGGACGTGGTACAGTGAAGTGCTTCGGGAAGAGTGATGGGACAACAAAACTAACTGGTCTTTAGGTGAAAGAACCTATGACAGTGCAGTCTACATTGCCTCACAGAGACCAAGCTCACAGGTCAGGAGGTGTTTTCCTCCTCTCTGTTCTTAAGGCATTGAAGTAGAAACAGTTTAAATTTAGCATACCAGCTTTAAGAAAGGGTTTTTAAAAAACACATTCTCTGAACAGTAAATATTGTTTAAAGAAATAGGAATTTTTGTTTGTTTTAAACAGACCTGAAGTTTATGCAGATTATTTGCCATATACAGCCAGTTTTTGCTTTCTGTTTATGGTTTTTGGAACACCCTTTCCATATGTGCAGCAGTATCAAGATTAGGTATAAACTAAAAATCTTTCTGCATCATTGCAGAAGGAATACAAGTCATTTAAGATCAATTTTCAAAGATGATGAATATCTTGAATTTCTAAACTTCAGATAGGGCAGACTGTAAATGTTTTAAACATGTAATGAATATGGATTGCATTTTCTTAGCTCCCTTTTTGTCATTGATTTCTGCATTTGACCAGTCATTTCTCTTTGTATATGTAAAATATATGGCTCACTGTTCAAAGGATCCCAAATCAAATTGGCTTTACTTACCTTAGAATATTCTGAATAAAGATTACTATGGGAATCATAAGAAAGGAATAGACATTTATAATAGAATATGGTTTCCAAGTGGCTTCATTGAATTCAAGAATTCCTAGTGGAATTAAAACTCAATTAAGAGCAGTTATGTCAGTACCCTTAGTGGGAAAGCCAATTTTTCTTATTTCACAGAAGTACCAGTCTGATTTGTCTGCAGTTGAGTGTTCCCCATCTGCTGTGGCTGTAGACAGGATTCCTGTGGCTGCTGGATGCTTACACAAACTCTGCCCTGAACTCTGCAATTCTTTAAACCAGGGGAGAAGACCAAGAGCTGCATTTCCTTCCAGAAGAGCCCGGATAACCCTCACCATTCTTAAGGAATTTCTTTCTGTAGCAGTTTCTTGTTTTCCTGTGGTGATACTGAATCCTCATGCACTGGTTAATGAACCAGCTGGGGCATGCTAATGAGCTGGTTCATATGGAGACAGCTTACTCATATAAAACAGCAAAACTAAAAGCCACTTGAAATCTGTGGTTCAGGATTATTAGCTAAGTGTTTTTATTGCCCCGTTGCCCAAAATCACTCCTCATTCTGCCTGTGTGCGTTACACTCGGGGGATTTGGAATAATTAGGTTACCAGATTTCAGTGTTTTGTCCATTGCCTGTCATAATCTGATCTTCAGAAGTATCCCCAGCCTCCATCATGACCTCCAAGGCACTGGAAGTGTCTCCTGTGGGAGGGTTGGGAGCTGGCTCTGGTATTTCAGAACCCATGGTATGGCAATGATGACATTTTACATATGCTTCTGGTGTGTTGGACACAGACTGAGCAGAGAAACACAGATTGATTCCAAAATGTGAGCAAAATAGGATAATTTGGATATCAATATCTCACAGCACGTATTTATGTATGTCTGTGTGTACTTAAATATTTTACATCAGTTATGTACATTATGCACATTCACACATATATCCTGTTTCTTTTATTCAATAATTTATGATTTTTCTTAATCAGATATGTCTTCAGATATGAAGGAGAAAGGGATATTTTTCTTGGCTTATCTTTTCTGCCATTCCTGAGCCTGAGCAGGTGTTGGAAGGTTCCTTTGATAGCATCTCCTTTCAGTCAGGACTTTTGGGCTCATCCTCTCCTTTGATTAAACACCGGGGCAGCAACATCCTGTCAATATTTAGTAAGTTGAGGGATTTCAGGTGCTATCTGATGAACCTAAATGTGACCTAAATTGAACTGAAAGCAGCTTGAGGCAGGAATGGCTTTTTATCTTCTTGAATCGTGTTTGAAGTTGTGATAGTTCTTGGAGGCGTATTTAAATTAATAACCACTGCATTATCTTGACAATGCTGGTAGAGATAATGTGGGGTTTCCATTATTCTGCTCTGGTTTTCCATCATTCCCCAGTTACAGTGAGGATGATGAATGAACATCGCCAAGAAATGATATTTTAAAACATTAGTTTTGCCATGTGGTGGCACAGGGGGCCAGAGATGATTACCAGGGCTGATGTTTAATTTAAAATTGTCTAAAAATTTTTACTTGACCCCCTTTATATCAAGGTAAACCCGAGGCAGGCTTCGTTTATTCAGGTATCTCAGGCAGTCATGACATCAGTGTAAGTGTTAAGATTTATTGTGCAGGCTAAACGATCGTTTTATACATTCAACAGAACCACTCCGGAGTACAAAAGAGGACTCTTTGCAGCTGGATTTTCATGCAAATATCTTTATTTGTAGTGTAAAACAGTAGAACAGATAGGTGCTCTTGTGCAAACTCCTAGCACTGTTTGTAAATATCTCTGCAATTGAAAGCAGCAGAAGTGCCAGATGTGTAATTACATTAGCACAGATACTCTGCAGAAAGCTGCTTCTGTGAAACAGAAACAAGCTTAATGTGAAAATCTTTGCTTTTGAGAGCACGCATGCTATGCACATCATTAACCTGTTAATTAAATCTATTAAGGGCTGCATTTTCGGAGGCCTTGTTAAATGATTACTTATGTGTAAGAACGTCTGTTTCTAAAAAATCTTCGGTTGCAAAGTGTGGGCTGACATTGTGATAGCAGATGCCTTTGTTTGGATGTGAAATACATGTACAGCATATGTGCATCTGTAACTGATATTTTCCCATGTCACCATTCTTTTATTTCAAAAAGTCAGGGCGTGAAATCTTTTATGGCAACAGTGACCGGATTTCCAAGTTCAAGATTGTTCATCTCTGCTCTGCAAACAGAAAACCTGAATGCTGCCTGCCTCATCTGGTAGTGGTTTTTGAAAGAAATGTGGGGCTGTGCTAGGAAAACCAGCCTCAGGATTAGGTATTATCAGCTGCCTAGACTTCTCAGAGGAGATGGTTTTATCCCTTGTGCTGAAGCTGTGAAAATGTAAGTAAAGGTGTCCATCTGTTAGGATTTCAGTGATAGATGAAGGCCATTCAGAAATGCAAACCCACTATAAATTCAGGAGAGTGAGAGCAAAACACCTGCCAAAGAGGCAGTGAGGATCTACCAGTCTGCTAAGGCTGACTCCTGAGTACTTCAGGGTGCAGTTTGATGTTTGAACACACTTCCATCTTTAACTTACTGGAACTGATGTTCTTCTTTCGGCTTTCTTTATTTCAGGAGTGCAGATATTGAAAAAAAGCATCCCAAACTCTGCCCCTTCCCCATCACATGTTTGTTCCCAGCCCAGAGTGTGGGTTAACATCTTACAGGACTTGAAACTCTTGGGCTCCTGGTAAGGGCCTGGCCACAATTTATGGCCCAAACTATGGTACTCTCTTCTCTGTTTATCCTTAGAGCATTACTGGCTTTTGCTCCATGGAATCAGTCCCAGCTGGGAAAGGAAAAAAACTAAATTAGAATTAAAACTAGTAGAAAATTTCATGGGTTAATACAGCCCCTTCATACGATCCCTGGATCTCAGTCTGGCCTGATGTTCAGATCTCGGTCTGACCATATTTTACTCTTACCTGCGTGTGCAGTCGTTTGGAATGATGCCTGGCAAAATCTGTGTCCAGATGGGATGGAGATTTTTCTTTCTTCACATACTCATCCAGATATGAAGTGCTTGGTTTTATTTTGTAATTCTTGGCACAAGATTCCCAAGATTTTTCTTATCTTAACACCTGCAAGCCTGAATGAGGTAATGTAATCATGTTCCCTGAGTGCAAACTGAAGCATTTCAGTATTCTGTTCTGCTGTCAAGAAGCAGAATTTATGATGTGATGGGAGTTATTTCAATTAGAACATTATTTTCTTTGTTCCTGCTTTCCTATTACATTAATTAATTTCTCCCCTCTCCAAATTGAACTTCTGTGAACTGGATTTAGCTTTTTTCTTTTTTGGGGGGCAGAGGGGGAGGGTTTGGTTTTGGGTTTGTTTGTTTTGTTATAGCATGTGCCCTATGCCTGTCCTTCTTCTTCCCTGAAGTGAAAACTGCTGGCATCTCAAAACTTTTCACCCTGCTCTGCACTGGAAACTGGAGCTCTTTGTCCCTGTCAGATTGCTCAGCCACCCTCCTGTCAGCAGCCAGTGCTCCCAGTGTCTGTGGGACATTGATTTACTGCTGGAGAACACTTATATTCCATATTTTGGCATAGCTTCTCATTTGTTTTATTTCTGCACAGCTTTTACCACACAACACAGCGAGTTGTGCTTTTCCAAAACGCTTTTCCTCAAGAATATGGAATGTCTAGAGTAAATGGAAATTTAATTATTAATAATTGAAAGGGGATAATTAAATATGGACTGCAAATAAAGTGAAAATGCCCAGTAAAAGCAATTTGTACCGTTCTACAATAACCTCGGTCCAGTCTTTATAGAATTGATCATGCACATGTTTAAAAATAGAACTTTTCACATGAATTAATTATGCTGTTGCCAGGGAATTGTTATTATAGGTGTTCTCCATCTTCGCAGAAATACTAATTAGCAGCAGTTGGGCTCCATGGGGCTCCTGCCCATTGTATAGCTCTTCTATAATGTTTATTAGGATTAATGAGTGGCCCATATGGTTGAGAAGGTGTTTCTGTAGAGGTCCATGATGCCTGTGTTGTGCCTTTTCTGGTCCAAGTGCTGTGGGCACAGCCCCACTTCTGCTGCAGAGCAAGGGGACAGGGGCTGCTCCAAGTGGGGCTCCCCAGAGGTCCCACCTGCAGAACTTCTGCAGGAGGACACATCTGTAGGTACCTCAGCTCTGCAGGAGGATGAGGGACAGCTGAAGCAGCTCCTCTTGGTAGCACCTCCATGGGCAGCTCTGGGTTTTGATTCCTTTACCATCCATATTGATCACTGCAGTAGCTGAAAATGTATGTGGGCTTCTGGGCTGTGGTGGGTTATAAAATATGTAACTTGGAAATAGGATGAAGCTGAGCAGAAAAATTATAGTTCTCCCTTAAAATGATGTCTGGAGGGGGATGCATGTATTTCTGTGATAATGTGCTTGTGAAGTAAATTTGGATACTTCAGAAAGGTTTTGCAGGTGTGCAGATTGCTGTATTATTTCACAACTTTTTTCTCTGAAACAGATTTTAATTTTGCTGTTATTTCAATGAACAAACATAATTTAGGCTTCATGAAAGGGTAAGAAAATTAGAAACTGCAGTTGCCACAATTTGGAAGAGAGGCTGGGCTGTATCTTTGGTTTGCTGGGTAGTGAATTATTACAGAACTAAAATAAGAATTCTCTGTGTGTCTTGGAGCTCGAATGAGCAGATGTTGAACTAGTGCCAGTGTCTTCCCCCAGCTGTCCCACCAAGGCTTTGTCTCAGAGCAGTGAACCTTTGACAGAAAGTTTCTTACTGTGGTTCCCTCAGGAGTCCATGAGTGCCAGCCTTCACTGTCTTCATGGGTTCCTCCCTTTGAGGGTGCTGAGAGAAAACGTGGCTGCCCCATTTCCCTGGAAGTGTTCCAAGCCAGGTTGGACAGGGCTTGGTGTTACCTGGTCTAGTGGAAAGGTCCTGCCCACGGCAGGAAATTGGAATGAGGTGATGTTTATGGCCCCTTCTAACTCAAACCATTCTGTGATTTTATGATCTTGGTGGTGTTTGCTGAGGTTCCTGGTGAAGATGCAGATGAGGTGGACTCTCCAGAGCTGAGTGCATCCCAGCTGGGCTGCTAGCAGAACATGGACATGGGGTGACACCTTGGCTCTGCATGCCTGAAAAATATCTCAGAGTGACTGCCTGTGTGAAGGGCAGCCAGGGAAAGGCAGTGTGAGAAAAGCAGAACAAATCCTGTGTGAAGCTTGCTGGTATGAAGGCAGTGGTGCAGGGAGCTCTATCCGACTGGAGAGACTTCACAATCACCCAGGTCCTGGAGCCAAGTAAGAAATAACCCCATTCACAAATCTCTTCCTTCTGCTTCTCTGCAAATATCAGAGAGGATGTCCTCAACTTCTTGTTTCATTGAGTTTGAAGAGATCTGAGATTTCCTGTGGACTGAAGAAAAGATTTAAGTGTAACTGGGGGCTAGCAGTGTGCCCAGGAGTGCCCATGATTTCCCCATGGCCCCAGTGGTAAACCACTGTTGGTGTTACAGGAGGTGCTCTGTAACCTGTCTTGTGTTGATTCTCTTTTTGGATTATTTTTTTCCACTGAGAAATAACAGTTCTTAATGGGGATTACAAATCCCAGAGTCAAGATGGAGTAACTGAAGAAACATTTCTTTTGCTCTTAAGGTTACATTTACAAACACCGTACAAAGGCTATTATGTTTTAAAAAGAATTGGTTTCCACAGATGTTTGGAATTCCAAAAAGGCCAGAGTTTGATTATAGCTATTTATAATCCAATACTGAGGTGGTTTTAATCTCACATGCAGTAAACAATTTAGAGTTTTAATCTGTCGATAAGATCTTTTTGTTCTTTTCGTTTTTCAGTACATAAGCTTATAGGCATTATGGTCTCATCTCCTAATATCCACTGCTGTCAAGGCCAGAAATCTGCTCTTACAGACCCTCAAAATGTCTTGGATGAATATGACAGAAATGTTTTGGAATGTGTGGGGGTATTTTTTATTTTTCTGTTTTTTAATGGAGAGTTGAAAGGAAAGAATATTTTTTCTTGGGCTGTCTCCGGGGTGTGGGCATATGATTGAGTAGCTCAGCTAATACTGTTTACATTAGTTCTTAATATTGGGAAGTCCTGCCTTCCAGTGCCAAGGGGTTAGTAAATCTCTGTATTTTCATAAACAGCAGTGTTCATTACATTCTGCTGCAGAATGTCTTTCTTGCTGGAGTGTGTCTTGAGTGTTACAGCATATGGATAATAAGGGAAAAACCTGATATGTAAAATTGGAACAAACTGCTGCATGGCTGTAAGTCACTAAATTTCACATTTATTCAGATCTGAAATAAGATGAATAACTAAGCTGCTGAATTGCTCATTTGTGTAGGTCATGAAAGTTTAAAAAAGTGCTGCAGATATTTAAAATTAATTCCAGGAATCAGAGGAATTTTTTATGCCCTGTGTGACACACTGCAGATAGAACAATCGTCTTTTGTACAGAATCTTTCATACAGATTATAGTACAAAGGGATTTAATGAATTGCTGTTAATAATAAATAGGAAAATAATTGAGACAGTTAAGAATAGGGCAGGAAAATAATCTATATTTTGGCAGAGGGATTTGGCAGTAGATGCAGGGCAAGGAGGCAGGAGGGCTCTTTTAGAAACTGAGGGAATGGGCAGTTCAGCCAACTACAGCTATACTAACGTTATCTTATGAAATATACTATATTATTTCATATATTATGGAATACTGAAACATCCCAGATATGGTGTGCTAGACTCCAAAGATTTTAGCCTGTTTAGTCTGCAAAAAAAGACTTGGCTGTAGCTTCCTAATCTAAGTCTTTAGAATTACTTTTCTTGGCATGATGTGCCAAAAAACCACAAAGCCTTTGTATCATGCCAAGAAAACAAACATTGGTGAGGAACTGTGCTGTAGTTTGTATGAGCTTCAACAGCTCTGGCATATGAGAAATAAATATATGTCCAAATCTCATAAAACATGCATAATTCTCATAAAATTACATTAAAATTACATAAATCTCATAAAACCTTCTCATAAAGCAACCAGTTATTCTGATGAAGCGCGTTCAGGGGAATTTATTTTTTGTCTCTTACTTACAGTGAAGATTAATTAGCTGTAGTGCCATTAGGCTCATGTGTTCTCTGAGTCAGTTGTTACCTGTTCTCAGAATTCACGGGCTGAGTTTGGAGCTTTGCACTTCCCATAACCTTGCTCTGGTGGAAGGATGACATTCAGAGGGATTCTGGAACGTTTCAAGCAGAAGTATTCAATTAAAGTGGATGCTGCAGGGATTTTGGGGAGTTACGTCAGGTCTGGTGGAGTCACTCCTCAGTAAATGAAGTTGTATGTCTTTGTTATGATGGATAAGAATTAGGAGATTCTGTTCAAAAGCAAGTTGTTAAGGTCCTGAACAATTGCTCCTAAATTTGATAATATAACTGAAAGAGAAGGTAAAAATGGATAGAAAATAGGACTAGTCCAATGGCTGTCCATTAATTTTTTTGGTGTCCCTTCACTGGAGCATGTCTATTATCTGATACAAATTACTAACACAATATTCTATTTTACTGATTGCTCATCTTCTGCTAAGTTTGCAAATCAGAGCATAGCAACAGGGACAGAGTCATTGTGGAAGATGCTTATTATTGAATGAATTCTTCGATGGTGAAATGGTTTCAATTAAGCTAAAATGTCACAATAAACAGAGCATAATTATTCTAGCAATTCTTAGGAAGTAATAACATACTTACTAAGCAGCTTTTACTGGGATTCCTCTTCTAAGTTTGGTGTTCAGTGGTGTTTCATTTTGTCTGTAAAGTGTAATTATTGGCTGTACAGCCTGCTTGCCTTATTGTGTGTGTGACCTGTGTGTCAGAGAGCAGATGTCACAGCATCCTTTTCAGACACAATTATGGTGCAGTTGTAGGTAGGTCTTGCAGGCAGGAAAACAAATCAGTGCACAGTGCATCAAATCAACTCCAGTTGCTGTGTTATTGCATGTTTTGAAAGGGGTTAGAGAAGCTGTATGGGGTGATAGTACAGCTCTTTCTGGCTGATAAAAGATGAGAAACAGAACAATGTGTAATTTTGCTTTAATAGATTGTCTTGACTTACTAATCCCTTTCATGTCATTGCTTGTAGTGTTACAGATGACCTGAAAGGAACAGTGGGATGTCTTTGTTCACAGTTGTTCATAAACAAAGACACCTCATCTATCTGTTACGATTTTTGTGTAAGCCCAGCAAGTTTTGTTTCACTTCTCATTTTTGGAAATAGTGATTTGGTTGAACTTCTCTTTGGCTTGGCTGACTAAGGAATTTATTCATGCTGCTGTGTGTTTATTGGTACTTAGCAGATGTCAGCGTTATTTATCAATGAAAACATATATTTTATTTTTTTTTTTTTTGGCATCCTGCTGGAGAAAGCCTTGCTTTCAGCAAGATGCTCCTTCCTAGGGAAACCCAGGTTGAAAAGGACCACAGGAGGTCATGGCCACAGAGCAGGTTCAGCACTGAATGCACACCAGGTTTCTCAGGGTTGTTCAGTCACATCTTGGAAACCTGCAAGGATGAGGTTGTGTTGTCCTTTGGGGCAGCCTGTTCCCAGGGTTATCCTCACAGCAGTGAGGTTTTTCCTTACACCCAGCCTGGAGCCTCCCTGTTTCCATGTACATCCACACTTTCTCCCATCTGTGTCCTGCTGTGATCACACATCTGATGAGGTTACAACACAGAGGAGACAGACTGTCAATCCTTTATCTTCGTATTATTGTACTTCCTATAGACAGATCACTGTGAAATTAATTTCCTTTTGTATAGTCATCTTCTTTAATTACCAGTGGCCTTCCATTCTAGATGGGGAGTTTTAAAGCGTGTTTCTGAAGTTCAGGCTTCTGATACCAAAATTCCAGTGGGTTTATAACACAGTTGATATTATAATTCACGTTGTGCTGAGATGTTTCTTTTAATTGACTCAGATATATTTGGAGAAAAGTGTAAATTTAATATGAGCCTTCTAAAAATAATTAAATTCTAATTACAAAGTGGGCTATTGACTAGGAAGTATTTACAGCTTTCTCCTCATTTAAGTTACTGAACAGGATATTTAACTAAGCAGTGAAACACTGTGGATAAGTTTACTGCCACGTCCTGAGGAGATTGTCAGGAAGTGAAAAAAAATCTATAGTAATGGGTTTTGCATCTGATTTTTGGCTTTCTTTCTCGTGCTTCTTTTTCTGGTATGCCAAGAGCAGGCTTTGTTTTTAGCATGTTTGCCAGGGAATAATTGCAAATTGTAATGTGTCTAATGACAGTGTAATTACTTACAAGTTATTGCGTGGTTTTTGTTGTTGTTTTCAGTTGGTTGGTTGATATTTTTTTTTTGTAATTTTTCATTCTAAATTCACATCTGACTTTAAATAATGGCCAGTTCTTGCTTTTGGCTTCAGCTGAGCGTCTTTCTATCCTGTTAATGTGAGGAGTGGTCGTTCTGCTGTTCATGAGTGTATAGAAAGTACTAAAGAGACGAGTCCTGTGCAGTAGGGAAAGATCAGTCGTGGGTTTGGTGAGGGATTTCCTCTGCTACAACTGCTTGGCATTCCTCCATGGGGGGGATTTAATGTTATTTTTAATGCAATTCACTATCTTTAATGCTATTTTTAATGCAATTCCGGATTGGTCTGATGTGTTTCAAGATCCTGTTGATGTTTAAAATACTGTTCTGTTCAATGCTAAAGGGAAATAATTATTTTTTAATTTTTGCTTTAAATAAAACTGGTGAAAATGAAACTTCTCCTGTATGGAAACTTCTCCATCTCAAAAAACTAAACTGCCTTTGCTGATGTGCTGCACAGAAATAAATAAGTTCATGATAGAATTAGGTTTTAATGCTTAGTCACTGTTACTTTTCTCTGTTAATAAAAAGCCACCCAGAATTTGGGGGCTGAATTTTGACTGTTATCTTTAGATGACAGTATTTACATAATCTGATGTCTGGTTTCAAATCTTGGTGGCATTAGAAAAGAATATTCTGTTAGATCAAGGTGAAGTACCAAGGACGAATGTTTAACTTATCAATGGATCTCTTCCCTGTAACTGAACTTCAAAAGCATATTTAAAGATTTCTCTTTTTTTTGTAAACTTAGTTTTTAAGCACACCGGATTCTGTTGAAAGCCTGTAATTAAAGTAGGACAGCTTGTAGAGCACACTAGAGTTTGATGCTGCCTTTTCCCACTCAAGACACCTGTCATGACTGAGTCCTTACCTTGGGCTGATGTCTTTTGGTGTGAAACAGAAGCACAAAAAAGGACAAGGATTTTTGCACATAGCCTGAGGGATTCAGCAAAAGCTGGAGCTGTCTAAACCTCGAGGACTGTGCAATCCCCTCTTGGGTGCCTGACTGAGGGTAGAGCTGCTGCCCAGGCCTGGAGGATGGGGCAGGAGGAACATGGGATCTATTGGAAAAGAAGTTTAGTTATATCCAGTTCCTATCTGCTTTCTCTTCTTCCCTAAAAATAAAAAAAACTCAGGAGTTTTTATTTGTTTACTTTCATTTTTCATTACACGATGTCAAGCCCCTGTCTCTGGAGGATCAACTCCTCCATTCACAGAGTAAGAAAAATGGGATTGCCAACAAAACCACCATTGCCTGAACAAAATACCTGGGATTATAATTGCAGCTGTTATGGGACCGGTTTTGGTTTTTGTGTGTGTTTGGTTTTGTAGTGTGAACATGTAACTGATTCCAGTAGTTTTAAACTCAGTTTTTAAAAAACTTGACTGCAGTAGCGTTGCTTAATATAAATCAACTTATTTGTTGCAAGTTTTCTGCCTTGAAAAAATAGAAAAGCTAGGGCAGTTGCAGTGCTATTTTCAGGCAAGAATTACATATGCAATGTTTGTACTGAACGAAATGGCTCTTTTATGAGGTATTGGAAAGTTTTTAAACTTAGGAACAAGATAACACCCCCTTGAGATGATCATCAAAATCCCTTTAATAGTTAAGATTCGGCCTGAGTGCTTTTCTCTGCATTTGCTCTTCAGTTTGCCAGCAATTTTGTACTTTAGAGCCGTCATTATTTTTTTGATTTGGTGAACTTTTATTGAATAATATTTTCACAGACAAATCATTCTGTTTAGCCTTGTCTGATTGCTTTCACTTGCAAATCCTCAAGTAAGATTCATACGATGACATACACATGTTCATGTGCTCCAGAACTGAAAATTGCTGGGTTTTATTTTGGTTTAATTTCTCCTCCAGAATGATGGTTTTGCCACCTCTCACAGTGCCACTTGCTGCAAATTGAAACGATTTACTCAGTGTACCTTGAGGGCGATTATTTTCATGTATTTATCCTCACTGTTTTATCCCTTTTGGATGATGGTTCTGCGGCTTCCCAGTGCAGTTTATTCTGTTGACTAATTGCTCTATTAAGACTGTTTTCCTCTTATCTAACTTGACTTTCTTTTCCTATTAGATGATTGTTCTTTTTATGATCATTTTTATATTAATTTGTACAAATGAAATTAAATATTCATTTGGGATGAATTTTGCTGCCGCAGAAATAAAAGGCTTGCCTTTAATTCGAAGCACTGTGAGGCATTTTCTTTTTTCCCCAAATTTCTCCGAGTGATTCAGTGATGTGAGTACACTGGGAGAAGCGACTCGCAGCCTTCAGGAAGCATTTAACCAGTTTTAGGGACCAGCTGATAGTTGTTTGCTTTTTAATACATGACAGGATATGGCTTATATTTTATATATAATTTATAATTTTTTAACACATAAAGATAGGAGAATGGGGACCATTTCAATTCAAAGAGGCAAGATTTAGGTGAGATGTTAGGAAGAAATTCTTTAATCAGAGGGTGGTGATGCCCTGGCACAGTGTCCAAGGCCAGGTTGGATGGGCCTTTGTTATAAATGGATGTGCTGCCTTATTTCCCAATCCAAAAAACCCTCCAAACAAAATTAAATATAGCAACGATTTTAATTTGAGCTGCTTAAAAGTTACAATAATTTGTTAATAGTAAATAATATATTGGTTCTAAAAATAATACATGAGCAAATTTGTGCAGCGGGATGCATCCCACGGGGTATGGAGCAGGACTTATCTCCTGTCCCTGTACAAATACGATGTTCTAAACTTAATTTTTTATACTGTGTGTCATCTTCCATCCCCTCCCATTTTTGATCCATAAAATCGATATCATCAGCACCCATTTCTGCCTCCACTGTGCACACTCCACCATCCCCTTTTAGGGGTCTCCCCACCTTTGGGGGTCATGGGGATGAAGGCTCATGGTCTTCCTCTACGTCCTATAAATGACCTTTCCTAATTACACATGCGCATTAAGCTTATTATATATAATAAATATATAAATATACCTTTGCTGGAACACCAATCAATTCGATATAATTACCACTTTTCTGGATTTTTTTTCCTCAAGTTTTTCCCTGTCTCCTAGATAAATTTTAGCTCTTTTTACCTTAGTTTTTTCTTGTCTTCCACTCTCTACTGAACATCTGCTAAACATCTGCAGGAGAAGGGGGGGACACCCCTCCCTCTCCTCCTCGGCATGACATTTTTAACTATTTATTTTATTATTTTTAAAATATTGATTCCTGTTTCAATTTTGTCAGCACGGATTTTTCTCACGGCGTGGAGCAGCCTGGGACAGTGGCCGGTGTCCCTGGGACAGTGGCAGGTGTCCCTGCCCGTGGCAGGGGTTGGGAACGGGATGAGCTTTAGATGCCTTCAGCCCAAAGCGCTCTGGCTTTGTGGCTTTGGGGTGGTGTGACGCTGTGCCGGGTGTCGGGACAGATCCCTGGGGACACACTGATTTCATGGCATTTCTCTTGCAGGTCACTGGGGCCGCTGCATCGGGGACTGCGGCTCGGGCGGCCTCCGCAGCCGGGCCGTCTGGTGCACCCACGCCGAGGGCTGGACCACCTTCCACGCCAACTGCGACCAGCAGGACAAACCCGACAGCCAGCGGAGGTGCTTTAAAGTCTGCGACTGGCACCTGGAGCTGTTCGAGTGGGAGGTTTCGGGCTGGGACAGGTGCGGGCTGGCGCCGGGCGCTGAGGCGGGAGCCGAGCCTTGTGTCACGGCCCAGCACGGGCTGCAGCGCCGCAGCGTCCGCTGCCTGCAGAGACCCGACCGGACCGCGGTGTCCGGCGACATCTGCGAGGCCGTGAGCCCCCGGCCGCCCGCAGAGCAGGCCTGCCTGGTGCCGTGCCCGCGGGACTGCGTGGTGTCGCAGTTCTCGGGCTGGTCCCCGTGCGGCACGGGCTGCGCCGGCGGCCTGCAGCACCGCTCTCGGGCCGTCCTGGCCCCTCCGCTCTACGGCGGGGCGCCGTGCCCCAGGCTGGCGGAGTCCCGGCCCTGTGCGGCTCCCGCCTGTCCGCTCGGCGACGAGCAGCACTCCTACAGCCTCCGCCTGGGCGCCTGGGGCGAATGCCGGCTGCCCCCGCCTAAAGGCGCCGAGCCGGCGGCCGGCACTGCGCTGGATTCGGGCTCCGAGTCCGCGGAGCGAAGCCCATCCGCAGCTGCCGGCGCTCAGCCCCAGCACCAGGGCGGCCACGTGGAGATCGGGATCCAGAGCAGGCAGGGCAGGTGCGTCAGGAGCGACGGCAAACACGCCGACATGAGGTAAGGGTCATCCCCGCTGGGTCTGCGTGATGGGCTCTGCCTGGCGGCATCGTGTCATGGTACAGCATCCCTTCTTCAGTTCGAAATGGAGTTCTTTATGTGTTTTCTTTTCCTGATTTAGTCCCTTTCTAGCGTATGTTGAAGATTTTGCATTCTTCTATGATTTGCGACTGTTTAGTTCATTTCATGTTTTTAATAATCCTCTCCTAGGTCATTTCTTGTTGTTGTTTTGAGGAAATGGAATTGTATATCACTTGGTGCTGTTGCTGGGCCCTGGCTCTGGGAGAGGGAGGTTTCATCCTCAGTCATGTACTGCATATATTTGGTATAAGAGGCTAAGATTGCATCAGCTTAAACTCCTTCATTCTTACAAATCAATACAGGAGGAAATAAGTCTGAAAAGTTTGGCCTTGTAGATATGGTAGGAGGTGTATTTTGGAAAGAAATCAGAGAGTAAACCTGAGATTGTCAACCTTATTGAGGAGTCTTCTTGCCTAACTCTTACTGGTACAGGATAAGTGACTAGCACACCCATCTTTGATAGAGGTTGTTGATTTCTGTCCTTATCTATTGTTTTATCTAATGATTTCTCTTTGTCTATATAGGTTACTTTGCTGTAATTTGAGTGTGAAGGTAACAGTAATATGCAGCAAATAATGGAAAGATTTATTCTTTCTATTTCTCACATTTAAATTTAAGCTGAGCTCTGCTGTTTGACTTCAGGTTGGATTTGGCTAGGTGCCAGTAGCTACAGATGACTGATAAATTGATTGACTTCTGAAAAAGTCAGAATTTCTGGAGATCTTACTGTGCTCTATTTTTGAAGGAAATTGGAAGTTCTTGAAAAATCCTTCTCTTGAATTTTGCAGAAATCAATCTGTTTCTCAGTAATCCATAGCTGCTGGCACCTGCACAAACTCAAATGGCAGAGATAAGGGGTTATTTTACATACAGTTCTCTACCCCTGTTAATTTCTGTCGTGATCTTGCACAGACACAGAGGTGAAAATACGAATTCTAGCCTTTTTTCTTACCCACTCCTATTACACCCATAGCCAACTATGAAGTATTTTTTTATCAGTTGGAAAAAAGTCAAGCTTTGTGAAAAGTTCCAGCAGTTTCTGACTTTATTAGTCGTCTCTTAATATATGCTGATTCTAAATATACAGATTTTATGCTCATGTAGCTGCTTGATTTTAATGGAGTCACTTGTGATTTATTCCACAGTGTGACCAGCAGCAGGTTTTTGTCTGTTAACACTTGTTAGCTTTCTCCTGCCTCTTGTATCTCATTCCTTATCAGAGGCTCTGGGAGAAGTGTCCTGATTTTGTTAAAATTTCACTTGCTCTGCCCTCACACACTCACTGCTGTATTTTCTCTAAGAATGGAAATGGAAACTTTCTACAAATGTTTCCTCTTCTGTGTTATACGCTGAATTTCTGGATGCCAGTGCAGAGAGTGCTGGGAGTTTTAGTTTTAGTGACTATCCCTGATCGAGCTGTCTTCTTTCTTGTTCCTTCCTGGTTTTTTTTGCTGATCTGGCCCCCTTTTTGGGAGTGTACAGCTCCATTAGCCACCTCCTGGCAGTCTTTTTCTGCTGAGCTGGTGTCTCAGATTTACTGCAGAGCTGGGCCTGACCCATCCTTTACTCTTAGTCTAAATGCAAGAGCAAAGCCCATTGATTGAGTAGAGGAGAAAAGGTCATGTCATGTTACAGCATCCAGACACTCACACGCTTTTCCTTTCTTCTTTTGCACCTACAATTCAAAGCTAAAAATCCAGTCCAGAATCCAATCTGTGTTTAGTTCCAGGGCTGGAGTGTCACAGATATCAAATACTCCTGACAGTGGCTCTCTTTCAGCACCCCCTGGTAGTGTCCTCCTTGTTTTGTTGTGCAGCAGATTTGCTGCCGTTCTTCTGAAGAGCAGGATGGATCTTACAGCTGTTGCTTTACACCAGCAGTGGGATTTTGGCTACTGATAAAGAAGAGTAAATGCATTTGCATAACCCTGTAGTGGGGACTGGCAGGCAGCCAGGTGTCTGCCGTAAACCAGGGAGGAAGTGCCTTACTTGTGCTCCTGCGTTTTCCTGGCTGATGTTTCCCATTACTAAGCAAGCACCGCTGTAAACTAAACTTCTGGAAAACTGAGGCAAGGGACAGGAATATCCCCAGATGTGCTTTAACTGTGGGCTCTGAGCTGCTGGTCTGCCAGGGCTCTGCCTTCCACCACTGCCCAGTTCTTGCAGGTAACAGGAATGGTCAGCTAACCACCACTGAGGGCCACCAGGGCAGAGGGGCCACGTCCTCATCCTGCCTCCTAATTTATAGTGAAATGGCAAAGATGCCTAATTTATTGCCAAGGTTATTTAATTTACTGGTGTCTGACAGCAGGGCTGTAAATAACTCTCTCTTACTTGGAGAGGAGCATAAGGATGTGGAAGCCTGGACGTGCTGTGTCAGGGACACAGAGATGGGGATGTTTTTGATAAAATATCTTTTCAGTCTGCAGGTTCCACATTTCTCAGAAGCGAAGGAAAAAGGACAAAGGAAAAGGAAAGTGAGGGACAGACCTTTTTGAAAACACCTGAAATGACAACAGCTGAACAGCCAAACGTCAGTAGGCTTCGAGATAGGTCCACTTTTGCTCAGAAAGTATTTTGGTGTAGAAACATTATATTAATGAAAATAAAAGGTATAACAGCAAAACAGCATCCGTAGCTATGGATTCGATTTGAACCTTTTAAAGAGTTGCCTTATTTAAAAGGTTGGATTTTGTTTTTTTCATACTATTGCAGATAGAATTCAGGTTTCATTTCAGAAAAATGTTTCAGTTTTGCATTAAGCCTTACATCCAATAACAGATTCAAACATAAGGACTTTCATGCATTAAAAAATAAAAACCTCTGAAAAAGGTGCAAGAGATGTATGTGAAAGAAATTCTGTTCTTTTTGTTTTTCTGTCTCGTCAGAATTGTAAAAATCTACAGAATAAAGAGACAAAGGCACTTGAGTTCCTTCCTTCCTTCCTTCCTTCCTTCCTTCCTTCCTTCCTTCCTTCCTTCCTTCCTTCCTTCCTTCCTTCCTTCCTTCCTTCCTTCCTTCCTTCCTTCCTTCCTTCCTTCCTTCCTTCCTTCCTTCCTTCCTTCCTTCCTTCCTTCCTTCCTTTCCTTCCTTCCTTCCTTCCTTCCTTCCTTCCTTCCTTCCTTCCTTCCTTCCTTCCTTCCTTCCTTCCTTCCTTCCTTCCTTCCTTCCTTCCTTCCTTCCTTCCTTCCTTCCTTCCTTCCTTCCTTCCTTCCTTCCTTCCTTCCTTCCTTCCTTCCTTCCCTTCCTTCCTTCCTTCCTTCCTTCCTTCCTTCCTTCCTTCCTTCCTTCCTTCCTTCCTTCCTTCCTTCCCTCCTTCCCTCCTTCCCTCCTTCCCTCCTTCCCTCCTTCCCTCCTTCCCTCCTTCCCTCCTTCCCTCCTTCCCTCCTTCCCTCCTTCCCTCCTTCCCTCCTTCCCTCCTTCCTTCCCTCCTTCCTTCCTTCCATCCATCCATCCATCCATCCATCCATCCATCCATAAGAAGTTGTTCAGGTTAGACACTAAATTGCCATTTAGTAAAATAAATGTGCATAGTTAGACGTTGAAATTCTAAATAAATAGAACTCCATTTTCTAACCTGATGTGTGTGCTCAGCCAACCATACTGAGTAGTTAAAGTCAGGAGCAAACAGTTATAAGGCATTTTTTTATTGTTATTATTAGGATTAGGAGTATTGTATGTACATATTTCTTAAACTCTTCATTCGATGTGTAAGATGACAACAGTGATATAATAGAGCTGGATTTGGATTTCTGTTTACTTTACTTTGTAAGTGAAAATTCAGGTCAAACTCAGTCAAGGGACAACCCATCTGTCAAGGCGGAGGTGGAGCAGCATTCAGCTCTTTTGTTTGCCTCTGTAATTTAAATTTCCATTATCCATTTCCTAGTGGATTGTGCTTAACCACTTTGCTGTTGTACGTTTTTAGGAAAAAAAATATTTGCAGTTTCAGTGTTGACATTCTTCTGTTCTCTGGATGAATACAAAATTCTACAGTCCGGAGGTGAAAATGCTGTGCTGTAAAATGCTATTTGATGGTTGTGATTCCGATCTGGGAGAGGAATTCTGTGTTCACATTGCTCCTGGCAGATGTAGGAATCAAGCCTCAGTGCTCAGGCTTGAAAACAAATCCCTGAGCTGCTGGAGAAGAAGGATATTTTATTTTCTAATGTTCTTTTCAGAAGTTTTGTCTCTCACTTCTTTTGCTTTTATTTAAAAGCACAAGAAACAAAGGAGCAGCAGTGGCTTTTTAAATTTCTATTTTATTGGTCAGGCGTTGGAATAATCTGCTCAGGGGATGGTTCAAAAGGTGTGTGGATGTGGCACCTGGGGATATGGTTTAGTGCTGGTTCATAGTTAGACTCGATGATCTTAGAGATCTTTTCTCACCTTAACCATTCCATGGTTTGATGATTTTAGGAGTGGTGTCCAATAATGTGTTTTTTCTCCTGTTCCCGAACTGTGCTGGGAGGCAGCTGCCTCTGTAGCCCCAAGTTCTCAGAGACTGCCAAGATAGTGCAAATGGAAGCCAGCACTTGCTTTTAATTAAAACAGAGGATCTGGTGCATTAAGTTCTGGAAAGACCAAAACTTTGACATCTTTATTGATGTTTGTTTGGATTAGAGGTCTCTCAGCTCCCTTTCCCTTAGGGCAGTTGTAGGGCAGGCAAATATTCCCCATCTTCACCACCCTGGTGCAGAAGGGCTGGTATTTCTTCTGCCAAAGAAAGCTCTGCGGCATAGGTGGAATATACGGTATCCAAAACAGCCCTGGCAGCACTTGGAGACCCTAAAATACATTAGGAACTCTCAGAAGTGTGCCTGTTAACACTGATTGCCAGTTTCTAAGGGAAATAAGTGTTTTCATGCTGTTGGAAGCATGGCAAAACTCTGCCATGTTTAATATTATTGGCCAAGGGCAAAGAACAGGTAGTGGGTATTCTAGCAGCCTGTAGGGCTGGGTCTTTGATTACAGAATAGCAGACACTACTAAAGAGAGAACAAATGGAAATGAGTTGATAACTTGGCTCATCTCAGGATTATCTTGCTCTGCAGCACATGGGTTTGAACATGAGTTCTCTGGTCAGGCATGACGCTTCCCAGGAGCCTTCCTGAGCTGCTGAGGGACAGGCTGGCTGTGGACATGGTACCCTGTGCTCCTGGTGCTGCCTCTGTGCCAGCAGCACGGCCATGGTGACAGCTTCTCAGTGTGCCCAGTTCCTCTGCAGATGATCCTTTCAGCGTGAAAGGTTTAACAATAACTGCCTGTCTCATCCTGTAATGTAAGGAAATGCATTCACCTGTGCTTCAGAGCGCCTTGGTACAGCTGGGGAGGGAAAGCAGGGGTGACTCCTGTGCTGTGCCCAACCTGATTTACTGGTGCACAGATCCTGGGTGGTGTTGCTGCTTTTTCCAGCTGCTGGACCTGTTCCCACTCATTCCCGTGTGGTGGATGTGATGGCTCTGTGACTGCAGGGCACGTAGCACAGGCACCGAGCTGTTGGAAAATGAGCTATTTTGGGTGAGTTGCTTTTTGTCCAGAGCAGGAAGGTGGTGTAGTTCAGCTCGGGGCTGCACAATTCCTGTGTCTCTTGGGTGTGTGTGTGGCTGGAGATGGAGGAGACGAGTGGTGCTGGTCCTTGGGCAGCAGCCTGAAGTGACACGGCCACGGGGATGTGGAGCTGCACACTCAGAGTGGTACCCAGGGCTGCTTTCCCTCCTCCTGGGCTGTTCTGCTCCAGGACTGAGAATGTGAAAGGGACATGAGTAGGTTTCCTTTGGTTTAGTGTTTTGTGTTTCTTTAATTAGTGGTTTATTGCCCTTCTGCACACAAGAGGCTCAGAGGGCACTGTGCCACTTGAGCGGGCTGGGCTCTGTGCTGCTGCTGCTCTGGCTGCTCACTAATGGATCCATCCTACACCGCAGGCACCGCAGCGTGGGCTGGGAAACAATGCCTGTGGTTTTACAGTGTCATTCCAAGCATGTAACACAGAAAAAAGCACCAGTTGTGGGAGTACTCTACTATATCACAGTTACCAGATCGACCCCGAAGTGGAAGATCTAACCTGAAACATATGTCGAAAATCAGTTTAAACCCAGAGCTGATATAGTACCTCTTGTCCCCAAGAGCTCCTTCCTGTCCCTGCTGGTTTGGACACAGCCACAGCAGCACAAATCAGTGTCTGGTTTGCAGCCTCAGATCAGTGAGTGTCTCGCAGGTCTGGGCTTTATCTGTATTAGATCGTCCTAAATACATCTGCGACATGAAAGGCTGTGTCTGAATTTCATGCAAAAGAGTGTTTTTACATTTGTCTTTGTGTTGCTTGGTGTCACAATTAATTTGACTTGGAGGCTCTGAGTGAGTAGGTACAAGTTAATTAATTTTCTTTCTGTTCAGCAGTTGCTTGTAATTCTCCCTCAAAAGCCTACTTGAACAGGATGGAAATTGCCAGCTCCATGTCTCATTCTCCTTGAGGTCAACAAAGTTAGCATCTTGCCTTTTATAGCAGGAGCAGTGGGGGCATTTTCAGGGAAAGAAACAGCTATTCAGCCTCTGGCAAAGGCTTTTGCCAGTGCAAGGGTGATTTCTGGGCAGGGCTGGCTTTTCCAACCAGAGTGTGGTGAAGGTTTGGAGAATCCTTTAGGGATATTGTCTGGC
Source organism: Sylvia atricapilla (assembly GCF_009819655.1). NCBI lineage: Eukaryota > Metazoa > Chordata > Aves > Passeriformes > Sylviidae > Sylvia > Sylvia atricapilla. The sequence continues at coordinate 32,603,018 of NC_089146.1, forward strand.
TAAGAATTGGGACTGGCAAAGATCATTTGAACCAAGACTCCAATCCAGATTTTTAAAGGCTACATTTTATTTGGTGTTTCAGTAAAGATTAGGCAGGACTAGAATCTCTTTTGCTGTGGTGCAACCCCAAAAGTGGGTTTTGCTATTCACACTATGTCTGAATGGGGAGTTTTGATCACTTTAAGAAGTAAAAAATTCATTTACCCTCTTCTCCCCTGAAATTATCTAAGAACTAATGTGCTCTTAGATAAACTTGACTTTTCTGGTACAATCTGTTGAGGCAATGTCTTTTATATGCTGCTCCTTTATCTGCTTAAAATCAGGAGTTATTCTTCCTTGTTAATGTATGGCCATGGGTGGCTCCCTTGTTGAATAGATATTAAAAAGGAAATAAAGTCACCATTCACATGACTGCACCTAATCTAATGTTTCAAAAACCCATTCATAATCCCTGAGTTAATAAGTGCATATATAATGATTATTACTTTCCAGAGCCTTGTTTTGATAGAACTGACATTTTGTACCAGAGACAGATTTGTAATCGCTTCCATTTGACTTGTAATAGACAAATGAGAGATGTTTTTCAATTGTAAGCAGGAATAGTTTCAGTTTGAGGGGGCTACATCACAGGCTGTTTGTACTTGTTGAAGTTGTTTAAATAAGCTTTAGTAAAATCCTCACAGCACCTGTGAGATTACTGTGTTTTATTCTAGGTGAAGAATTTGAGACAAAAAATTGTTACAGTGGTTTTTTTCGGTTTACTTTGAAGTTCAAACAGAAGCCACTAATCTTCTATTTTGCTGGTGGTTGAGGCTCTAGTCAAACTTGATGTGTTTTAGTGGGAATATTCCTATTGACCTGTGTGAAAAGGGGACCAGTTTCTAGGGTGAAGAAGGGAGTGGATGCCCTTTATGTTCTCTGCTCCCCCCATGAGGCTGCCCAGCGACCCTGACCTGATTGCCCCAGTCTGTTTTCTTTAGAGGCAGGTGGGTTGGTCAAACTGTGCTGTAAGGAATAGCAGGAGATGTAATGGCTGCTTCCCTGGCAGCAGCTTGGATTTCACACCTTTTAAGTGTACCTGTGTTTGCTCCTTGCAGCTGGCAAAAGCTTGACTACAAGCAGCTGGAGGCCGGAGAAGAAAAATTAGAGTTCACACTGAGTTCATCAGATGTGGTCTTAATTTCAGAGGCCAGTTTGCATCATCCATATAACACTCTGCAGAAGTCAAAAGATGTAGCTTTGGGACTCTTCAAAATGTTATTCTGGGATTTTGTATCTTGATGCTAAATCTCATCAGTTGGGAGCCCTTAGAATTTGGTTTCCCTTTGTATTTGGCCTAGGGTGGTGTCTTGACATGTTACAGAGTGAATGAGATCATGTCCTGATGTCAGCAGGAATAATTGAGTCCCAAAGTCCAGCCTCAGTTGCAGCATTCCTGAGTCGCTGGTTGTTTGACAGGTTGGAAAACCCTCTGGCGTTGTTTGGCAGCATACGTTTGATAACAACAGCCTCATGGAACTGAGACCTTTCTTATTAGTGTGGGATTAATTATCTTTTAAAAGAGCAGAGTTGCTCAGCAGGATGGGTGGATGGATGGAGGACATCTAGTCCTGTGTGTGGGATATTGGAATAGTTCCCAGTGGCAGTATTTCTCTTGGGCTTGGATTCTGTTTTCCATACAGGACAAACTGTGAAATTCCAGCTAAACAGGAGCGTATAGAATGTCTTGTGCGTCTGTTTTAACTCGAGATAAATGAGATACATTATTTACAAAGTACTTAGCATACAGATTTGCACCCAGAGCTCGCTGGAAATGTGTTAACGTGCCCTGCATAAGAACTTCTGTTATTTCCCTTTACACTGGTGTTGGTGCAGATCCGCTTGACCACGGATTTCTTCTTGGGGAGTTTGGCTTGAAAGAGCAGCTCATTGAGCGAGACCTCCTCAGCTGTTGTACTGTGTTCTTACCGCAGCCTGTGCCTGCAAGACGCCGCGCCCGTGACGTCCCGGCCGTGTGTGATGCCCAAGGACTGCTCCACGTCCGAGTGGTCCCCGTGGAGCCCGTGCCGGCGCAGCTGCGGCTGGGGCAGCCCGGCGCCGGGGATGCGCAGCCGGCACCGCGCCGTGCGCAGCCTGGCCCTGGGCGCCGGGAGCCCCTGCCCGGAGCTGGAGGAGAGGGAAGCCTGCACTGGAGGAGGGAAGGCACCGCTGCAGCCCTGCCCCAGGTATGGCCACAGCTTCTCCCTGCGCCGGTGTTCCTCACAAACGGGATGGGACCGCAGGGTGATGCGCCAGGAGCTTTATTCAGGCGCCAGTCTCGCTTACAGGAGGAGATACAGATGGTACACGCGCTCATCTACCACAGACAGCCAAAGGTCTCTGTGTTACGGGGCGTTTTAAAAGTTTCCCAGCCAACGGCGTATTGCTGAAGCTTACAGACAATTGTTCTAGCCAGTCACCTGCTTCAAACAATGCTTGCTTGTGTGCTCTCTATTAACAATACACCATACTGCATTATTGAGCTTAAACTATCTTGCTAAGCGTATTTTTGTACAATCTTAAACTCTCTCTTAGCCAAGCCTAAAACTTCCAACTTCTAAAAGTCTTCTTACCTGTACAATTTCCCCCACTGCCCCAGGTTTTGGAAGTAAAGAAGCCCCTGCAGATCCTCCCTGCTCGGTTTGTGCATGCAGAGGGTTCCATGTGGTGCTTTCTCTGTGTCTGAGAGATCTTTGATTTGGTCTTTGTTAGCTGTGATTAGTGGTATAATTTATTGTTACTCATACTCTTCTAATTGTTGCTATTTTCATTATTCCTATTACAATAATTACAGTTATATGCAGAAATAAATTTGAATTACACCCACTACAGTTTACATTTTCATATTTTAAAAACTGCGAGCAGTTGCTCTTGTTCTCTGAAATGGCTTTTATACTGATTGCTGTTTCAGAGAATTTCATCAGCTGTGCAGAGTCTGGTCAGGTCTCCATAGCTGAGCTTTTATTGGCTTTGAAATTGTAATTTTTACATAAGATTTAATGATTCCTATTCATGTCCCAATAAAAAAAATCCCAGTCTTGCTTGAGGAAGATGGGAGCTGCTCAGAGGTAATAGCTTGGACTTCACTCAGCTTCCATCTCTTTGCTTCTTGAAATGGGAAACTTCGCAGTCCCTGAGAGCTTGCTTGGTTTGTGGTGTGAAGGAGAGGATCTCACCTTTTTGGTCTGCAAGCCCATGCCATTATGCTTGATAGTGTGATTTGCAAAGAAAATAAAATATTGCTTGATTTTTCGTGTGACATGTTCCGAGATTGACTGTAAAATGCTTTGGGATTGATAGAATTTTGTATGCATGCAGAAAAATCTCCCTGTCTGTGAATGAGTGTGTTTAATGGGAGAGCTGTGCAGTGCTCAAGTCATGAGTTTCCAGGGCTTTTGCCAGATACTGCCAAAACCTTCTATAAAGCCTTTGCAAGATACATTTCTTAGGAAGGCATCACCTGTAAAAGTGTCTCTGTATCACTGGGCTCATTCAAAATCAAATGCTGATCATTTTTATGCACCCTGCTAGCAGAAGGGAGGAAGTATAAAAAAATATTCTGTTGCTTGATTACATCCTGTGGAAAGGCTCTTACAGAGTGATTTTTGCTCCTGCCCAAGTGCACATCAATTTCAAAGACAATAGATTAACACATTGTCTTGCTGATTTTGTACAGGAGCGTGGGTGCAGGTGACACCTGACTGGGGGAGACTGGCTGGAAGTTAATCAGGGAGTGAACAGACGTGGGTCTGTCCCTGGTTTCTCACTTCCCCTTTTTGACATTGCACTGTATTGAAGGGCGTACGGTTGTGTAGAGCCAGGAGAGCCCAAAAGGTGAGAACCTGCAAACCACTGATAATTTTTGTAGGTGCCTCTCTCTCTGTAGAAGAAAATCTGTTGTTGTTTCAGTGTATTGCTGCTCTGCCCAGGTTTTCATGAGCCTGTGAACTCTGAAACCTTCCCATGCCTGTTATGCCTCCTTGCCTTGAGGCAACACCTCCGGGGCAATATCTGCATGAGTGAGGATGAACTCTGATGTGCTAGCTCAGAAAAATAACACTAAACTTGCAGGTTAATAGAGCCACTTAGCTGAACATATTCAAAAGTACAACTCTGGTATTTAGTTAATTGTTATTTCTAGGGATGTAATATCTCAAAATGCAGGTGGCAGGCTATGACCTTCTCACACTGTGCAGAAGAATTTTACAGCAGTGCCTGGTTAGTAGACTTTGATTGATTCACTCAGTATAAAGAAGCGAGAATGAAAATCCATAATTTTGCAGTATGTGCTGTGTGTCTACTGGATGTAAGGCTGTGGGGACCAGGATTTTGTATTAATGAATAGAAGTAAAAAATGTATGTTATTTAGGTTTCAGCAGCTGGTAAAGGTTGCTATTGGTCCATGTTTCAGTTTGCAGCCTGGTGATTTGGTGTTGGTCCTTGGGAATTGGTGACTGAGCTACTGGAAATAGCTCAGGTTGGAAAGCAGCAGCTTTTTAGGCACAGAGAGGTGTATTGTTAATCTCTGTGAAATAATACAAGAAACCTTAGATGCTCCTGTTCTCCCTATTTAACCAGATTTTATTTGTAGGGTAATACCTAAAAAGATTATGCTTTTTTCCCCTTTAAATATGTGCCACTTTGTCTGTGGTTTGCTGAGGCTTACCAAGCAATGATCTTTTCTTTCTTCCCCTTGAAAGAAGATGATGAATTTAAGGAGCTTCAGTAGCAGAAATAAAAGAGGCTCTCCTTCCTCTGGTCTCAACACAAACCACTCCTTTTTTTCTGTTTACCTAATCAGATTACTTTTTAAATCCATTGTTGTGAGACTCCTGTTTACTTTCTTAGAAAATTTCTCTCTTTTTTTTTGGTTGATTTGGAAACAAGTAGTCTTTCCTTTAGCGTTATTTTTAGGGCAAGAATTTTCCAAAGCATGCTTCAGCCAGAGCAAAGAAAATGGGATAGGATATAGACCAGAGCAAGTCACTGAGCAGAAGGAATGGAATTAGGAAGACATTAATATTAAAATTAGAAGAGTATTAGGAAGGAATTGTTCATTGTGAAGGTGGTAAGTTGCTGGCACAGTTTGACCCATCAAAGACGTGGTTGCTCCAACCCTGGAAGTGTCCAAGGCCAGGTTGGACAGGGCTTGGAATAACCTGGGATAGTGAAAGGTGTCCGTGCTCTTGGCAGGGGGTTGGAATGAGGTTGGAATCTTCAAGGTTCCTTCCAGCCCAAAGCAATCTGTGATTTTATGCTTTTCTAGCGGCTGTTTTTTAATGCAGGGGCAGAGAGCACCCCATGGCTGAATGAAGGTACACAGTACAGGCTTTATCCACTGACATAAAACACTAGCAGCTAAAAAGGTAGCCCTGCAGAGTTGTACTCCACAGGGAGAGGTGGGTGAAGTTATATACCAGTCTCCTAAAAGGATCCAGAGATGACAAAAATACTTTAAGCCTCAGAACTGCTCAGTTAAATAAAACCTCTATGCCCATGGCAAAGCTACAAGTTAAAGGTCCCATCGCAGGTAGGTGTCACAGGTGTAAATTCGCAGTTAAATGGGAAGAGCTTTTAATTTTATGACTGAAGTTTACAATAACATCTATAATCAATAGTCTAAACGCAAGAAAATAAAACACTTTAACTGCATGTAAGACTCCAGAGCTTTGTGCTTTGTTTTACCTTTGGTTATTTGTTCTGAAAGGATTAAGTGCTTAAAAAGCTTAAATGCATAGGAGGTGATTCTGCTTTCTTTTATTGTGGTATAAAGTTGGGATAGTTCAATTAAAGTGAAGGGTATATGCAGGTATAAAACTTGTGTAAACACTAAGAGCATATGTCCCATAGACTTAAAGAGACCAGGAGGTTACTATAAATTGGAAAGATACTGAGCCCTTGTTTGTTTCATAACTGTCACTGAGTCATCAGTTTTAAAACAATGTATTGTATCTTTTTTATCCTTGATGTGTCGCTTTCATGCTCACTGGGAATAGATAGATTTTCCAGAATTATGATTATGTCTTCATATCATTCATTTTGGTTGTGGTTGCTACGTTACGAGACAGGGATACAGCAAAAACTCTCTTTGCTTTGTTGGAAATTCAAAGCTTTTCAGAAGTTAAATGATGGAAGATGGGAATGTTTTAAGACTTGATTCTTTTTAAAAGGCCTATTGCTGAGATAGAGATGTGATGGTATCACTTTGTAAATGAGGTTTATTTTGCTCAAATTAAAGATAAGGCGTTAGTGTGGAGTAGTAGAGACTGAAGATGAAGTGCAGTGAACTGTGCTGGAAGGCTCTGGAGTTACACTTGGAGAGCAGCAGCAATGCTACCCTTCACCCCTTTGACTTCCTGGTGGGCTTGTTAATGGCTGTGGAAATGTGTCTCTTAATGCCTGGGGGTCAGGATTTGTTTTTGGAGCACTGCACAGCTGAGGACTCGTGCAGGTAGGAGCAGACGGGGCTGAGGCTTGGCGCTGGCGGAGCACCGAGAGCTGTCCTTGCACACTGCTCACACACAAGTTACTCTGGGAGAATATATAAAGGGACTTTTTTTTTTTTTTTTTTTAAGAGTCAGGAGCTGATGAAGTTTAATTATCTCTCTGAGCTCAGATTTAGTTATTTTGCATAATTTTAATCACTGATGGCCTAATTTTCATAGGTGTTAACTCCCGCAGCTCGCGCAGAATAGGAGAAGCAGATGCTCACGCCTCTGGAAATGAGTCTTTAGGATCCAGAGTTCACAGCTGACTTCCTAAGCCAGATATTGATAATGAGTTTTGCCTTAGTCAATTTTTGTTTTAAGAGATACTTCCTTAAAACAACTATTTCCATGGCTGCGGAAAGATGCGTGTGTTCTTTATTTAAGATTTTAGTTTCAAAAGTAGACCTGAAGAGCACAGAGTTCTGAAGGATGTAGAGGAGGAATCCTCTTCACCTGGTGTTTGATAAAGAGCACTTCTCGTTGCCTTTATGGTTGCATTTAACACTGCAGGCCCAAGAAATGGGATTAGGAATTCCCAGAAGGAGCTAATGAGAAGAAGAATTCATGGTTGTGCTTTATATATTGTGGGAGTTAGTATTAGATACTTGTCATGTGAGAAGTGTGTTCTTTATTATTTTCTTTGGGGGTAATGAACCCTGTGAGTGTATCCAGATTTGCACAAGATGCTGTGAGTTATTTAAGAGAGCATGACAGCTCATCTGAACAGTACCTGTAAATGCAAGTAATTGGCAGCATTCACAGATATTTTCCGTGAATACATTACAGAATTTGGAAGTGCTTTGGGGCTAATGAAAAAAAGAATCATTCACAAAATAAGTTAAGAGAACACTGATGTGTGCTGAAATCAGTGTGTTTATTTTTCATATGGTTTTGAGATGCAGGTTTGCTTGCCATAGCTGTAGTCAGGAGCAGATACTCACTGCGGAGAACACACAGAATTATGATGTGGAAGGCTTTTTCTGCAGAGACACCCCACTGAGTTTGAGTTTACAGTGATCAGTCAGCAGTTAAGGAACATATGTAGTTTTAACAACTGTGGATCTGCTGTAAAAAGAGAGAGCATTTGTCTTGAGGGTAAAAGAAGGAAATTATTTTACGTAGTTTACCTTACACAAAACCCAAAGATTCCGTGGTAAAAGTAAACAAGGAAATTTCGAGGAGTGGAGGCATAAAGCAGCACAAGTGTGAACAGATTGGTTATAAAAACAATATTGCCTAAGATTTGTGTTCGGGAAGCTCGGGAAGACTTTGGGCTCTTATTTACTCCCCTCATACTGTGACCTGTGAATCAAAGAGAACTCTGCCTGTGGAAACAGTGGTGTTAGAAATACGCTCTACATTTTCAGTCATGATGGGGAGATAAATCCTGCTTTCCACAGATACACAGCACTGTTTTCCCTGTGGTTTTAATAAGTTCTTCCTGGCATTTCAGCTGGTACACACCAACAACTGTTGTCTGTACAGCATTCACCTACCTGAATAAAAGCCTTAAATTCCTTGAAAACCTTTAATGCTCTTTAGGTGTGAATGGAATATAGAATGAAAATATTTTTTGTATCACAACTTGTGGAAAGTGGAATTAACTGAGATGCTTTAGCCAATCCCTTGAAGGAACTGGCAGTACCTTAAGCACTTACAAAGGTGTCCCCTGTGGAAAACCTTCAAGTGCTTGGAGCTCCATCCACTTATGCAGGATTTCAGCTGTTAAGGGTATTTCAGAGTGAGGTGTCCAGCTCTTGTCCAGAGAGGGGTGGTTTAGTGCTTTGAGACACATGTTTGAAAGCTACTGTTCACACTTAATCAAACCTCTTAATCTTCACTTGTTTTTTACATGGTGCTCAAAGGTGCTGTCAGGATGATTTAGTGTTTCAGAGCACTTTGGAGATTGGTGCTCTGTCAAAAGTTTTACACAAGTGCTCCAGACAAATAGCACATACTTAACCTATGTAAATTTAACACTCAAAATGTTTCCAAACATCCTGTTCTGGATAGGAAAGTGCTGCTATAAAGCTTAAAATCGGCTATAAAGATTAAACCAATTGTATCTAGTTATCCAATAAAGTACCTCTCCCTTACCTGTAGTCTTCCAAAAACTCATTTCATCTGTTCTCTTTCTATTCCCACAGGTTTGCCTGGAGGACTTCTGAATGGAAAGCTTGCCAAGTGTCTCTGCTCCTTGAGCAGCAGGACCCTCAGCAGCAGAAGCAGGCAGGGCTCTGTGGAGGTGGGATCCAAACGCGGGTGGTCTACTGTGCCCAGATCATCGTGGAGCTGGGGGCACAGCAGCTGAAGGAGGGTGCGTGTGGAGGGCCACTCTGCACTGCTGGCCTGAGTGCATCTGGGCAGGGGAAACAGGGAGAAGGAAGTAGATAAAGGAGTGGAGTCACTGGTAGCCTTTGGCTTGCTGATGCTCTCCTTGTGTCCGTGCTCACACAGGGAGGTGCTGCTGGGCACTGGAGGAACTGCCAGGAGCTGCAGCCTCCTGGGATGAATTGCTGCCAGTTCTGTTGTTCACCTGCATTTGGGAGAGTTACAAAGGATGAAGGAAGTAAATTATGCTTGGAGTTGACTTTTCTTCCTCTGTCATATATCAGAGAACCCAGCCCCCTGGTAGCTGAATGCACTTATCTGTAGTGTAGTCTTAGTTTAGAATATAAAACAGGTTGTCACACACCATTCCGGATATGGCTTTAGCCTCTGCTTCAGATTGATACACAATCTTTCTTGTGATTTGAAGGGGAAAGCAAAAATAATATTGTCACAACTTTTGAGCAGACAGATGGGTTTTGGACTCTGGAAGTGAGTTATATTTCCTTTAGAAGAATAATAAGTAGTTACAGATTCACAGTGAATAATTCATCATAGGCTGTTTTATTTACTCAATGTGGTGCTCTTGCAGAATGTGTTTATGAGCAGAGATGTAAGATAATAACAACACAATATTGTACCTTAGATTTATTTACTTACATAGGAGGATCAAGTGTTTCCTGGATGCCCCATGTGTGTACCAGCATCCCTCACAGACTCTGAGGTTAGAGAAAGCCAGACCTGCTCTAATCTCTATTCAGCCCATGCACAGTGGCTGATTCACCTCTCCCAGACATCTGGCACTACTTTGCTCTCCCAGCACAACCCCTCTCTCTTGTTCCACACAAGTGTGTGATGCAGGGGACTTTCAGAGTTAGAAAAGTGCTGTTTATGAAAGGTGTGTGGCATTTATTGACTTTCTTCATCCTTCTGAGCACTCCTGTGTTGTTGCAGCCACTGCGAGGCAGGTTGGTGAGCAGAGAGCTTGAACTGATTCATTCACACTTCATTCTTTGTCAGAATTGTGAATTTCTCAGGAAGAGTAGAGTGGTGCCTCTGAATGCCTTGAGCTTTACCTATCTCTTGACTAGAGTAGTGCTACACATCCAGTGTGTGACCCACCTGCAGCATTTTCCCTTGCTCAAGGTTCAGTTCAGCTTAAAAGTTGCAAGCCCTTTCATCAGCTAAAAAAAAAAACCCAAAACTGTGAGATATTCCTTGTATTTACACTTCTATTCATAAAAAAGAAAAAAAAAATCATATAGGCAACTGAAAAAAAAACCCAGATGTGCAGAGCAATTTTACAAGGTATGACCTATTACTGTAATTTCAAAGCAGTAGTGCTTGGAAAGTGAAAATCCCATCTTCTGCCAGCACAGTCACATGCAAATGGAACACAGGGAAAGCCTTCCCTGTTATACTTCCTTGTCCAGTAATATTCAGTGTGTCTCATTTACTAGCTGACTAATTTTTGTTCTTTGAATAAATAAGGAATTACATTTTTTTGGCTTTTTTTTTTCTTCTGGCAATCAGAACTGGCAAAATACTTTTATTCATCACTAGGGCATGTCATTTTTTACTGTACCAGTTTTTCAGTGGTGAGGAGAAGACAAGGAAGTTAATCCTCTACGGATAAGCAAATATAGTGTCTAATTGCTACCATGGAAAGCACAGTAATTTTTCTTTCTTCACCTCTTGAGTGTCCTAAAAGGGATCATTCAGGAATCAAACAAGCGAGTCTAATGGGATATTACCATCCATCACAGTTGTTATTCTTCTAGTTACTTCCAAAGAGAATTTGGAGCTGGGCCCAGTGACATATGTGAAAGAAGATTTTGTCCCGTGCTCTCTCCAGCAGCATTCTGGGATAAAATATGTTGAATCCTAGTTGGAGACAGGTACCATCTGTGATGTGTTTATACATACTGCTCAAAGCTCTTTTATCCCCCAAGGATACCTCTCCTATTTTTTATTTGCTTAGTCTTCCCATCTATTTCTTCTTTTATTAAAATGTGTGTGTTTGGAAAGGGAGCACCTGTTTCCTTGAGTCCCTATATATCAGTTTTTTCAGAAGGTCAAGTCTACTGAAATCTTTCTGTACTTTGATTATAAGGTTCCAGCTTGAAGATACTGAAAATAGAAAACTCTTACTTTGGTATTACTTTAAGGAATGCATTGATGAGATTTCATATTTTTTTCTCCCCAAGAGGTGACCTAACTAAAAAATCCCTGTCTTGATCCAAGTGAAGTTATATGTTTTTTAAGCTTTGAGGAGGAAGTTCATACTATTAATATGAGTATTTGGAAGGAGAAGATCTTGCAGTCTTTGAAGTCCTTGGAAACATTCCTGCATTCTGAGGCTGTTACAGCTAAATTTACATTGGTAAACGTGTAAAGTGATGTGTAGTTCTGAGGTCTGTGTTCCTGTGTGTGTAGGTAACCTAAGTGAAGAGATTGTGCTGGTTTTAATGCTGACTGTTCTGTCCAAGGCGTCCACATCCCTCCTCACTTGTGAGGCTTTTGTTAATTTAGGCTGAACTTTAACATGGTTACCTTTCAATAGATCCTGCTGTTTTTAAGTATCTCCCTGAATTTTAGCATGTTGAAAGTTATCTGTGTTTAATTTTCACTGAGAGGTTGTAATCTAGTAATTCCAGAGATGGAAGTGGCAAATCTGCATGTTTGGAATGATGTTGCTTTTAAAGAGGAGACACATTGTCCACAAAAAGTAGCACTGAATATGCAAGTGAGTTACTTGTGGTGCAGCCCTTTCTGCCCCTCAGCTGTGGGTATTCTCTGATCCCTGTGCCTGGACATCCCATTTCTGGAACAAACTGTAGGATTGGTGGTAATTACCCTTCTTTGTACCTCTTTTTGAAAGTAAATCTGTTCACTCATATGAAAACTCTTTCAAGCAAAGTAGAAATGCACATCCTTAACTTATTTTCAAAGCCAGACACTGCTACCACAGGACACAAATGCTTTCTTCTCTTCTGTAAGTGGCCTTACAAAAAGAGATAAGATTTTTGGGGTTTTATGAAATTTTATCTGAAATATATTTTTCTGTAATATATTTTAATTGATCTGGGTGAATATCAGCAATTTCCAGTGTCCCAACAAAAAAGACATCTGGGAAAGGTAGGGAAGAATATTGTGCAGCAATAATATGAAATGTTTCTGTTTATGAAACCTCTCCTTGTTTGGCAGTACAACTCTCCTCTCAATCACAATAAATTATTCCAGTGATATGGGAATGAAAATTCCTCTTAGAATCTGGGTCTGGTGTCTCTATTTATGTTCAAACAGTTAATAAACATATGTAGTTCCTAAATTTAGTCTTCTACCTCAGGATTTTTAACTTTCTTTTCTGAAGACCAGGGAGTATTCTTCTGTTTTCTGATTAATTTTGCCTTTCGGATTTATCTGGAAACTATATCTCTTTATCAGTAGTCTGGGAGGTCTTTATAAAGTACTCCAGAAGTATTTCCTCTCTTCTCTGAACTGTTACCTGCTGTCTCTAGTGACTGGGATTGCTGCTCTTTCCATATTTTCTGTAGTTTTCTAACTAGGGTTCTGTCTGCCCTGTCATTCTTTCATAAAATCTGTGCCTTGGTGTTTTTCCTTTTTTGCTTGTTTGAATGAGATGTGATTTACCTCTTGCTTTCAGAATTTTCTGTAAGTGTTTTTGGAGCCTGTCTGCTTAAGTGTTAATTACAGGACTGAAAAGGCCTTTGTGAAATACTGCTTTGCTTCCTTGAATCCTCTTTATTGTTTACTCAGCATAGTGAATTTGGCTAATAAAATGTATCTTTTATTACCTACTCACCAGAAATCATTCCAGGTTCCTATATTCTTAATTTTTGTTATTTTTCATCTGAAAATCCACGTAAAATTCTGGTGCTTGTACAAGGTTTTAAAGGGTTTTTTTACATTTTTTTGCTTAATGAGTTTCTCTGTCATATTCTCCTCCATATATTTATTTTTATTTGAGCTTTAATTTCAATATCAGGTATGTGACATAGTTGCTCCTTCATTATTTTTGGATAGCTTTTAGTGTTACCCTGCAAAACTATTTCTTACAGAAGTCTCTATTATTTTTATATTTCTCTTTCCTTTGAGAGGGATTCAACCCTCACCTGTTAGTAGACACAGTACCTTGCCTTACTCCACTGCACTTCCCCAGCCTCTACTAATTTTTGCTTTATTTTTAGGATGCAATTCCACCTTGTTCATTTTACATCAGATTGGGTTTTTTTTTTTATAAATTTGTGTGTTGCCAGCTGTAGCAGCAAAACCTCCTTTAGTCTGTTTACAGCTGAGGATTTGGAGAATACTCAAGTACCTGTTCAGGTCTAATGGTTACTCTCTGATCCATCCCTGTGTGTATTCCCTCATGTAGTTTTGTCTTACAAGCCCCTTTACTGACAGAATCACAAAATGGTCTGAAGCTGAAACTGGTCCCCTGCACTTTCATCTAAGTCCTACTTCTACAAGTCTCAGAGTGATTGTTTTATGGCCTTTATACCTTCTTGTTTTCCACAAAATATTGAGCTTTCTCCCTGCTGCTGATAGACAAAAATGTCTATTCCTTTCTTTTCTGATGAGTGCATTTTTCAGACCTTCTTGATTCCCACATGGGAAATATTTTGGCACTGTGCTTTCTTTTTCAGATATTGGTGCCTTTTTGGGCTTGCACAGAGATTAATTTGAGGAGTCCTTTCATTCATATGTTATTCTCTATTTATTCTCATACCTTTCTTTCTCCCCTATTGTCTTTTTTAGCTCCAAATTTGCTGTTTTCCTTCCTTTGCTCCTGTATGTGCTGCTTCCTAATGAGGGTGCCACGATTTTTTCCCTGCAAGTTCTTTGTTCTGCTCTGAATCATGACCTTCCAGTGTGTGTCTCCTGGGGGATTAGTGTTTCAAATTGGTGCCTGTGGCATCTGTTCAGTAAACTCTGGAAGTATTTTTGGGAAGAGGACAATACCAGTGGAAAGTCCACTTTGAAAGTGCCACCATCCCCTTGGGTGCCAGGGGTCTTGTGAAGCACCAGGTCAGGCTCTTCAGGAACTGGAAATTAGTTGTGCAGGTTGTTGTTGTTTAGGGCTGTTGCCATCCTGCATATTTATGGGAAAGGACTGTGTTGATGGAGATAAGCTGCCCATAGGAGTTGATGCAGGTTATGCACTGTTGGAGTGGATAGGAGTCCTGTGTGGAGTGTGAGTCCTGTAGTAAATGCACTTTTTTTTGTTTGTTTGTTTTAAATTTATGCTGGTGAAACTGCAGAAATGAGAAGATTAATTTACTCTACAGAAATTAGAATTTTAGGACTTTGATGTTTAAATCCTGTTTTCCTTGTCTGCTTTATGAAATTGAAAAGGAATAGGTTAGAATATATTAGTAATGAGAAAACTTGACTAGGACTGTAGGAGGGAGAGAAATGATGGTCAGCAGTGGTGTGAAAAAAGCTTTGTTGAGCTGCTTCTGGTACAGCAAGAGGAGAATCCAGCCTGGGGCTTAGCTGACCTGAATCACAGAAACAAGATTCTCAAGTGGAACCTTTTCCCCCCCAAGGATCCCTCTCATCCCAAGCTAGTTATTTATCACTGGGATGGCTGTACTAGCTTGAAAAGATGAGAAATACACCTCTGAAGTGTGAAATATATTCAGGGAAGTCTGTATCAGATTTATATTACTGGGATGCCAAGTTATTGATCTGTAAGCTCACCAAATGCTGAGCAGAATTTATGAGATACAACTCACATAATGGAAAAATAAATATGTAACAGCTGGCTTCTTCAGGGGAAACCCTGTAGAAGCAGGAGAGGAAATGATTTTACTCAGATTGTTGTAGTGCTTGACAGTGGTGTTTAAATGTGCATTTCAAAAATTTGAGTTTGAATCTATTAAGGAAAAAAACATTTTCCCTAATGTCTTTCAGAGGTGTAATGTTCTCAGTTATATCATATCTTGAAACTAATTAAACTAAGATGAAGTGAGTAATGCTTAAACAGACTTTGACAGTGAAAGAAGTGAGCCTTTTAAGAGGTGCCTTATAAATAATAGGCCTTCTTTTTTGGTCAACATGCTATTTGTTATGACCATGAATAGTTATCCCTTTATAAATACTTTAATTTGTTTAGCTGGCTGTGGTATGCAGCAAATAATATGCTGCCCAGTTAGTTCACATCAGATACTAGGTTTTAGTCCAGGCTTTTATCTTTGAAAGCTAACATTTTAATTGCATCTGTATTTTTATAATTATTTCCTGTCACTGAAACTGGATTAATTCCATTCAAGACAGTGATGGTTTGTTCTGTGTAATTTTGTCCCGCTGCTGTTCTGAGGCAGGGGAGCCTCATTGTGTTCAGACAATACCATGGAGTGAGATGAAAAATTAAAAGGATTTGAGTGTACGAGGCTACACCACAAACTGGGACACTGGGGAGAGAGAAGGAAGCCAGAGGTGCCTGGAACAGGAGACACTGGTGAGAAATGAAGTTTGTGTGCCAGGATCAGCTCTGTGTGGAGCAGCCTGGCTGCTCCCAGGATCTGTGCTGGCTGTGCCACCAGCTCAGCTTTGGCCACACCTCGGTGTCACAGGCACATCCACAGAGGTGCTGTTCTGGTGCCAGTCACAGGAGCTTCTCCTTCCTGAGAAGGAGAACACTGAACCCAGCAGTGAGCCAAGCTCCCACTCTTACGAGGCTTTCATGAAGTTTTCATGGATTTTCTTCCCTGTTTTGTAGATTTTCTTCCCTGTTTTCCTTGTTTCTTCTTTCACCCTCTCCAGTGGTCTGCTCCAGCGATTTCCAGCTTTTTTTGGGTAACAGCCAAATGCTCAAATATCCCACAGAATCCTTTTTTTTCCTTCCCATCATTCCCTTTGCTGCCATCCCAGCATCCCTGTTGCCTATGCTGTTTTTCCTGGACACTCTTAATGAATTGTGACTTCTGATCTGCTCAGTCATGTGGCTGCTGGTGGGGAGCCCCGTGTTCACTCTGAACTTCTGCCAGATATGTAGAGTCTGTTGTTAATCTCCACAAATTCTGCTGTAGCAAAACAATGCAGTGTCCCAGCTGAGATCACAGTCCTCTTGAGCAGCAGAGGGAGGACACAGGGATACTTTTTGTCTGTGTCACTTTAACCAAATTATGAGGATTTTTGTTGTTCTGAAATACATTAAGCCATTGTTGCTCTTGGCAATCCACTATTAACCCTCTTTCATGCTGTGATTAGCCTTCTATTCATACATTGTTCTTTGTCCATTAAATAGATTTTAATTGAAAATAGGCCTCCAACTTTGTGCTTAGTGGCTTCAAAACTAATTGGTTCTTCCTCAAAGCATAAAGGAATCCTTTCCATCAGACATGGGGTGCATTAGACCCTTAACAGAGGGATGCAAGGGGCTGGGGCTGGTGCCATTTCCAGGCTGGTCAGATTGCATTCACCACCTCTCCCTTGTTCTGTGTTTTGTTTTTCCCATAAAAATGTCTTTCAGGTTAGAGAAATTACTTATCCCTATTGTGTTTTACACATGAAGGTGTTTTTATAACATAACTCGCTCCTTTGTGGTTTTCTCAAGTAATTTCCCTTTGTATTGATCCAAGTGTCTTTGGTTTGTAAGACCCAGCAAAGGCAGTAAGAGCTTTCACAAGGATGTGCCATCCCTTTTTTGGGCCTGCCTTGTATCCTGGCAATCTTTAGTTCAGATTAGTTTTGCCATATGATAAGCATTTGGATTTATTTCCTTGACAATTGTGTATTACCTAAAATATGTAAGAGGCAGACTTGATAATCTTTCTGATTATTCCAGATTTTATATTAGTGATATTTAGAAAAGTCTCATTTTGGTTTTAGTATGAAAAATACTTGGGTTTTCATTGTAAAAGCGAAATGTAGGTACAGTCCAGGAAAAAAAGTGTTATTTACCTCCTGAGGAGTTGAAAAACCGTATTTGACAGGACCCCCTGCAAACAAAATGCCATCCTATACATTTCTGCCTCTGTCTGGTCAGCATTGCTTTTAACATAGTGTGGGTGTGTGTGCCTGCAAGTATCTGTCCATGTGACTCTATTCAAAGATAATTTATTTATTGGCTTAAAATTACATTATGGAAATAATCATATCAGAGCTGATTTCCTCTTCCACTCTTCCTCCAAATCATTACCTCAGTAAAAATATATAGGGAAACAAGACACTTTAGAACCCAATTTATTATCTCCTGCTGGTAGCAATAACCTGAAAATAACAGCAAATAGTAAAATTCAAACTTGAGGCAAGACACTGGTGCTGGGAACAGCTGCAGTTGCATTTATAAAGGATAGATTCAATATAACAGCTATAGAAATGTGCAATGTTTCAGAGACTCCCAGATTAGTACTTGATTGCTTTTTCAAGTTTATTCTATAGATTGGGAAGAACACAGGATTTTAAAAGGTACGAACAAGCGTCATAAATAAGCTCCTACTTGAATCAGAGATATTTCCTCTCCCTCTCTTTGCTTCCTTGGCTTCTGCCTTTCACCTTCCTCCAAACAATGTGGCTAATGTTGTTCCAAGGAAAATAATTACTCCAAAAAGCACTTTTTTTTTTTTTTTTTTTAAATATGAATGCAGGAGCATGCCAGTACAGAGTCAATTATTGAATGAAATCAGAAGGCTGGCCCATTCCTAAAGACATTCCTGGCAGCTGTGTTCATTTATCATAGGCATAATGTCAGGTTTTTTCCTGAGTAGGGCATCCCCAGCCAGGCTACCTGTGCCATTTGGACGCTGCAGTGTGTGAAAATTTTGGCATTTAGAAGGTTCACAGAAAAAGTCCCCCTTATCATTCCTTTATAATAAAAAAAGGATAAATTTGTTAGAGTATGAACAAATGACAGTAGAAAATCTTATCGAGCTTTGAAATAAGCCAGATGGAAATCAGAGGTTTCCATCAAATATCTGAAGAAGGAATGAAAATCTGTTTTAAATAGGACCCTGCTGGTTCATCCTGTCAATCTGGGTGGAAACAGTGTCTCTCCACCTGCCAGGTGTTGGAAAAGGATAGTATTGTATATGCATTTATCATTACAGCTTGGGTTCTTTGTTCTGGTCTTATTCCTGAAGACTGACTGGAAGATTGCAGTCAGTGTAGAGTGAGGAGTATAAGCTGGCAGAGACTTGGAATGTATTTGGGTATTTGATCAGAATGGTATTTTCTGATTTACCTTCTTTAGAATGCAAAGAACTACTTAAGGAGGTGAGCAAAGAAGCAGCCTTATTCCAGTGCCAAATAAGATGTAGGTCCTGGGAAAAGAGCTGCCAGTGCTGGAATTAAATAGGGCATCAGCCCAAGGGAGGAAGAGGAGCAGGAGGGTGGTTGGCAGGGAGAGGAAGGCAGGGATTTCCATCAGAATGGGAAGAAGTCATCCGTGAATGTGGGTTGGGCAGTAGCCCCTTTAACTTTTTGCAATCAATTTTTCTTGATTATTTTAATCCAAGATGAGTTTAAAATAGCTTTGGGCGCACTGGTTGGTTTTCAAGGAAGGAGACCACCCAGCTCTATCTAGACTTCAACATTTCGATGGTTAAATTCAGTGTAGAAACAGCCTAAAAATCAGTGAGGTGGGAAGAGCCTTTGCTGGCAATGACACCCTGAGTTAGAGCAAAGCAGGACTGGACTTTATTGCTTGGGTTGACCATTTGTACTCAGTTTTATTTCCTTTCTCCAGGTGAACTCAGAGAACTGATACAGTTTTGCAAGGCTTGGTGCTGAGAGGCAGTTAAGCCATGCATGAGACTTCTTGGTAAAATAAATACTCTTATCCTTAAAACTCTAGTATTTATCTCATTCTGTCACTTCACTTGCAAGGTCTCTAGAAGAGGTCTCTTTATGTGAGCATTCAGATGAATTTGATTTATGCCACCTCGTTCTAATCTTTAAATGAACATGTCAAAGGCCTTACAGGGTCTCAGAAAACATTCAGAAAATGGTCTTTTTTACCAATGTATTATCTTTCAGCTTAGAATTAAATCACACTGTTGTTTAATCCTGTTATCCTGATGAGTTGGGATCATAAGCCCTGATATTGGTCTGAATATCACTTCAGACTGATAGGTCTAAACTCAGCTTCAGGATGTGCAAATCAGAATTTGAGATACTGAGAGCTAAAGTCTTACGTCTTAAAAAAAAAAGGTTGTGTTTTTCTTCAAATGATTAATTTTAAAGAAAATGGTGTAATATCAGAAAAAGGAAAGATTAGTCATATATTGGGCATGTTTTTACAAATTCTTTTGAAATAAATTCCATGCATGGAAGCAAAGAAAAACAGACATGAAAAATAAAAATGAGGATAAAACAAACTCAGTAGCTATAAAAATTAATGAAGTCTTGGTAATGCCATGGCAAAGTAAACTCAAACAAGCCTTCGCCTTTTGAAAGACTGCTTTGATATTGATTTATCTAAAGAGACAGCCAAATTCAACCCATAATGTAATTAAAATGCAATATCATATAATGACTCAGAGGACAGATTTAAGAGTCTTTCTTTCCCTTTCTTTTGCTTCCTTCTCTCTGCCCCAAATAAAAAGGTGAGAGAAGTTAATTGAATCTAGAAATCTCTTAGGATAAATGAAAACACAAAGAGAGTCAACTTTACAAATCCATTGTCAGTATCAACTAAACTGGTACTTGGCAGGGTTTGGGATTGGCTCATTTCTGGGATAAGGAGGATTGGAGATCCATGGGTGCAGGCAGCTCAGGTAAACATCTCTCCTCCTAGGCAGGGAAGATGCTTCATGCTTGTGTCTGTGCAGAAGAATCCGAGAGCTCTGCTCAGTTTTATTGGAAGTAGATGAAGAAAATTCCAAGGTCTGGACACTGCATCCATAATCCAGAGATGGCAGTGCCCCAAAGGGCGGGGGAATGGGGAGAGTCCCCTGGGCTTGGGTTTTACTCACTAGTTGCAGTGGGAGCTTTTTGGATTCCCTTCTTAGGTGTCTTTCTCTTCAGTCCTGTCTGAACAGGTCTCCTTGGTCATAAATGGTGGGATTAGATCCCGGTTTGTTATTCCAGTGCTGTTGGAAATCAGCACTCAATCTAGTTTTTAACTGACCTGATTACACTAAGCTTAGTTTTAACTGGCTTGCTGAATATAGGTGATTTAGATAAAACTTCTAAGTGTCTTTCTGAACACAGGATTAACTTTTTGCCCTGGGGAGAGAACACCCTGAAAAATAACTGGATATTAGTGCATTCTGGAAAACTAAGGCCAGCAGGACAAAGTTACAGCACTGATTTTCTTTATTATTATTTTTTTTCCCTCTTAGTTACCAGACCAGTGGATGGGAAGCTTTGCCAGGGTCCTGCCCCTGCCACCTCCCAGGTGTGTCACCTGCCGTGTCCGGCCGAGTGCGCCGTGTCCTCGTGGTCCCCGTGGGGTCCCTGCCTTCCTGAGAGCTGCCAGCACCGCCACGGAGGGAGAGGTGAGCAGTGGAATATTGCAAAAAGGCTGCAAAGGCAGAGGTGTCACATTGGACACTGGGAGCCTAATGTGGTTTTTAAAAAAGTTAATCTAACACAGGACGAAGCTTCTGGATGTGTGTAGTGGAATCTGACCTTTAAAAGCTCTTTGCCGTAATTCATGTCAGAAGAAAAAGGAAGTTTTTTTTCAAGCTGATTCAGGTGCTTTTGTCCTGCACTGAACTTGTGCAGGATGATCTCTTGGGCTGGCAGCTGCCAGGCTGCCCCTCTCTGATCCGCCCTGCAAGTCCTGCTGTGTGCCTGGCTTCCAGAGCAGTGTATCAGGATGGAGGTGCATCCCACAGCCCTGAAATCTGGACTCAGGTGGACCCAAGAGGTTGTTCTCATTGTTGAGGGTTTGGTTTGAATTCCTGGAAGAAGGATGTGTGAGTGTAATTCAGCCTCCCCTGGATTTTAATTGACTGCTGTACATGTCTGTTGCTGCGACACGTGGAGATTCCTCGCTGAGCCTTTCCTTGAGGCCTGAAGTTCCAAAGAGGGCTCTTGGAGTGCGTGGCAGGGAATGGATATTATCGTTTGGAAATTAGGCTTTCCTGAAAACTGCTGAAGTATGTGAAATGATTTCGACTGGTCAAAAATTTTCAAACAAAAAAGAGCGATAATAGAAAATAATAATCATATCTGCAAAAGCGTTTCTTGTTTCAATTGTTTTCATAATTTCTTTTTGCTCATTTGAGAACTGTGGAAGCTTGATCTGTTGTATTTTCTGGAATGTCCTATTTTTCGTTTTATTTTCTGTTTCATGACCAAAGCATTTCCATGTGGCCTCTACTAATGCTGAAAATTTGCCCCTACTCTAAGGTGGTCAGAGGAAAAAAACCCATATATTTTTTTTCTCCCTTTTTCTTATAATTCTGTGTCATTTACATAACAGAACTTGCTGAAAGATAGTGTGTTAGTTCTGCATTGTATATAGCAACATGACTTTTGGTTTTATTCAGAAGGAG
Source organism: Sylvia atricapilla (assembly GCF_009819655.1). Taxonomy (NCBI): domain Eukaryota; kingdom Metazoa; phylum Chordata; class Aves; order Passeriformes; family Sylviidae; genus Sylvia; species Sylvia atricapilla. The sequence goes on from NC_089146.1 coordinate 32,624,346, forward strand.
GTAGATTATGTAATCAATTCTATGATTATTTCTGTAACCTTTTTCTTCCACTTTTCATTTGAATCTTCCAGTTTAATAGGATGTCATTTCAAAGAGGTCTGATATGCATTATGTATCAGAAAACCTTACACCTTCATAAAACAGAATACTAATTTCTTAGTAAACTGCTCTGCTGTGTCTCAAAACAAATCTTTTTGTTAGTGGATTCCCAGGCAGAATATAGATGTCATTTATATCTTCAGTTCCTTAACTGGTCCTCTCTTTTTATCTTAATGCTGTTATAACATTAATGTATGCATCACTGCTAAATTTCTGTATCCTGACATATGTATTTCTATGTAACGATGATGAAAGGGGAAAAGAAATGTGAAAAATGTGGGTTGCTGGAGTTCTTTGCACACTGTTAGATTCTGCATGCCTGGGCACCTACAGTCCCAATCAATCCAGTTTGTAAATATTGTTCTCTTGTCTGTCTTTAAATCCACAGCTCCAGATGCCCCATAGAGCCCTCTTGCCGCTGGATTACTGTATGAGTATTTTTTCTGTTGTCCAGTTAATTCTGCTGTGCTTTTTGCAGGCTTTAGGCTGAGGCAGAGGCAGGTGGTTGTGGACCCAGTGGGCACGCTGGCAGGCTGTCCCCATTTGGTGGAGGCCATCCCGTGCGAGGACGCGCGGTGTCACGAGTGGCTGGTGTCACAGGGGCCGTGTGTGACCGACCGGGGACAGTGTGGGCCTGGCCACCGTGTCCTCAAGGCCGTCTGCAGGAGCAGGAAAGGTGAGCTCTTAAAAAGCCCCCCGGGTTTTTTGTGCCTCCTAAAATGGTGTTTTGTTGCAGAGCAATTGTGTGTATGTACAATGGCTCCTCACTGAGTTTTTTATGAAACTTTCAGGTTTCTGAGTAGACTCTGTTACTCTTGAAAGCCTGGGGCTGATAGAGCTCAGGATTTTGCCTGGAGCCTTCTGTTCCATTTTATCCAAAAGGGGATGGCTCACCAGTGCAGGTTGTGTGTGGTCATGGCTGGCCTTATTACCACAACAGTGAGATATTTGTACTAAATCAGGGCTCTCACTGAGGTCAGCAGCTCTGTGGGCATTCAGAATATCAATCCAGCTCCCAGAACTACTTCTATCCTCAGTTTTTAGCCTGTGGTCTGAATAATTCTCTCTTTGGGATAACTCTGTTAGAGTCACCAGCAGGGATGCTTGCTTGTGCTGCCAAAATTAATACAAGACTAAGATGTAAATGAAATGATTGTACTGAGTAATCCTCCCCTTGGCAGCAGTTTAGACCTGCAGAGTGGTCGGTGTACAAGTTGCTAATAATGAATAACTACATTTTTATGTGACGTTTACAAACAGCCAGCAAGATGTTATTTCTTGTGTATGGTTTGAACCTCAGCCAAAAGTTTCATTTCTTGATAAGGTCACTATTGTCAAATCTTTAGATTCAATTACATGGGGCACAATTTTGCAGTCCTTAGTCACAGTGAGACTGTGCTATCATCTGAAAAGTGGCAAAATTGTACAACTTTGGAGCCTGATACTGTATCTGAAATAGAGAATTCCTCTTTCAGGTGGTTTTTTTAGCTGAGACTGGTCTCAGGAGACAATTACAGGGTGGTAACAAATGATTCATTGTTTAATGGTTAATATGGTGGGTTGTTTATGAGGCATTAGAACCTGGCAGAAAGAAATAAGGGCTGCTTTGCTTGAAGAGCATGGATTGTCCTGAATTATTTTTAAATCTGTGTGATTTTCTTGTTAGCTTGTGAGAATGGGGGGAAAAAGAAATTTTCAACAGGTACAAAATGACACATCCAGAATGTCGAGGAGAGCAAAGAGCTCACTCTGCATTTTGCATGAGTGGTCTGAGCTGATGTGTGATGATTGCTGTAGGTCCAGGGCAGCAGGATGTGTGCAGGTGGAGGCTGGCATTGCTGAGGAGCACCGTGTATTAACACTGCTAAAACTGTGCCAGCATCCTTCTCTGTGCACCAACCAGTGCTGGGGATGGAGAGTGTGTTCCATGGCAGCTGCTCATTGATCTCTGATCAAACTGTTCTCTGTGGCACTGGTCCCTCAGAAGCCAGGCCTTTGAAGTGTCTCTTCTTCAACAAGGAAGTCTCACAATACCCTTTTCATTTCAACTATTCTGTGCATGTTTTAGTTACAAAAAAAACCGTGTTGGGACACTCTGCCCACCCCACCAGCCTGAGGCAAACATTGTCACTAGGTGTGATCAATATCCACTTAAACTGAGAAGGTTTCACCAGGAAATAGCCAGGTTACCAGGCAGGTTAGAATCATTGCTTAATACTCCTCTGAAGACTTTCTGAAGTCTTGATTGAATATGAGAGATCTGGAAGAGTCTCTAAAATTGAAGTTGGAAAAAGAGTCAAATTGTTTCTTCTTCTCTCAATTCACTGATGTAGTTGCTTTGTTCGTAACCTTATTTATTTCCTTCTGTGATGTTCTCTTTCCTAGATTTCCTTTGCAAAAAGTAGTCTTCTTTTTTTTTTTTTTTTTTTTTTGCATAAAAGTTGGAGTAAGTGTCAGCTTTGCTTAATGTGTTTTACCTGGAATAGCTGGTTACTTGGCAGTAGGAGGTCAGAAGGGAGTTCTGTTAAACTGGGATGTGTCATTTACAGGTGAAATAGCATAAAGCCTGTGTCCATGCTTAGCATTGTACACATGCTCAGTATTCTGTGCAAGCAATGGCCCTGCTGAAAGCTGTATTGTGTGCTCCTATTTTCATTTACTTAGGCGTCTTTTGTAGAATTCAGCTCTAAAATCCAGTGATTTATCCAGTCATTCTGTCATCCATGCTTGGCATTATTGCTCAGTGTTCCTACTGCCTGAAGGGATGAAAAGAAAATTTTTTTGGACCCTGTTAAATGCCAAAATCCAGCATATCATAATCTTAACAGTTCATTTGGGCCTGGGGTGAGTTGATTAGGCTACTTTGGGTTGTCTCTGTATTCTGTTGCCACCCTCATTTCCATGTAAATGTCGGACTTCGTGACTTGGTGCTCACTTCTCTTCACGAGGAAGTTGCTGGTGTCAGCTGTGCTGCAGAAGAGTTTGCCATCAGGCTTCTTGTCCTTTCCTGCCTCCTCCCCTCCATCCTCCGTGGCTGAACAGTGTCCTCAGTGGCCTGTGCTTGGCTGTGCGACTCAGTGTCTCCGTGGCTCAGTGTCACCAGACGGACACGAGAAATGACACTCACCTGTCAGGTTGAGAAGCAAGAAAAAGAACTTTATTTTTGGGTTCAGGGTTTAAATAGAGTTTGGGCTTTGATCAGCAACTGGGGGACGAGGTTGACACCTCTCCAGCCCCACTGGTCAAACCAGAAGTCCATTACAGAGAGGAATGCAAAAACAATCCACTTGGTTTATGTTACCATGCATGAGAAGGCTCCAGTCCAGGAATGTAAACTATCAGAAGGCTGAAAAATCAGGGTGACAGCTCAGACACAGGAGGCCTTTCCATGTGGAGTCTGTTTGTTCACTTGCCAAAAGGAGTCACCATTTGACCATTTTGGTCACCATTTTCTTTCTCCCGTGTGCTGTCCATGCTGCCAGCCTGTGCCAGGAGAGAGGTGAGCAGGGGCTAAAAAATCTCTTTCTTCAACTAAAGCCTCACCTTTGAATCCCCTGTAGTGTCCTTTCTCTCCATGTTAAAAAGCCATCCTTTCTGGTCACACTGGCCCAGGTAACAAACTGCTGCTGGCCTGAGCTGGAGCTTGGACAACTTGGGAGCAAGTCCCAGATGGGTCAAGCTCTGATTTGAGGGGTTTCTCTGAAGGCTTTGCTGTCAAAACAACACCAGTTTTGAAAGGTTCAAGGGCTTGCTTGAACTTCAATGATGTAACACTTGTGCTCAGCCTAGAGGCACAGAAATGGCTTTTTGTTTCTTAAATTGGTTAATCTGTAATAATGAAGTGGCTCCACAGAGCACATAGTATGGACAGCAGGGTTTTATGTAGTAGCTGGAGTCTGTAATTTGTGATTTGCAGTACTTTAGCATGGATGAGGAGTAATGAGAAGACAATAGTAATCTCATTACTTTGTCATTATTAGGTGTCTGCTCCCACCTAGGAATGTCTCTAATCTCTGTTAATAAGTTACCGAACACGTGCAAGATGCTCGTAGTGTCTGGTCCATATCCCTTGAGTGCTTCTCTTCTGTATCAACAAAAGGCAGCAGTGTAATAAGTCAAATTAAATTAAATAATGTGTAGAAGCACAATGTGAAGTAATGCATAGAATAGAGAGTTTTTTATATGCTTCTTCTAAATAAAATTTTCAGGATGTTTTTTATTTAGCTGGTGAAGGTCAATGGATATGTTTGGGAAAGTCTGTGAAGCCAAAAGAACAATATAGGAAAATTGATGATTGTACTAAAAATTGGATTGTGTGTGTCATTGGCTACATTGATCTATTATTCAGGTAAAAAAAAATTATTTGAAAGCTCTTTTTTTATATTTACAGACACCTCAGGAATTACTGGTGATTTTTCTCAGAGTGGTTGTTTTGGTTATTCGACAAGGAATGGAATAATTACCTCTTAGTAATGTGTTCTTGGGCAGGAAGCTGCAAGTGTCTGCCATTTGATTTTGGGCAGCCTTGATTAGCACTGACAAACATAATTGTGCATCGACCAGATGAAAGGAGCTCCCTGAAAACTTTCCAGTTCACAAAACATGAACATGGTCAGAACTTTTTCATTTTCAAATGCAGTTGTGCAGTAGCCAAAGCATGTTGTGTGTCATTTTTTGAAGAGAGTGACCAAAATAATATTTCGTGGGCTTGGCTCCTTTTGTCTTTTTAAGTGGTACAAGCACTTTGAGTGTGGTGAGTCAGGGGACATTCAAACAGCAGGCCTTGGCTCAGGGTCAGCAGGTAGAACTTCAGACCAGACAGGAGTACTTGTCCTTCAGAGGTAATTTCACAGTTGTTTGATTTGGGTGTTAAGAAATATATAAACATGTTGGGTTCAGTCTGGTGAGGGAATTTGGCCACCCTTTTTATTGTCATTTTCCCGTATCTGTTTTAGGCTGCATTAATAGTAGAAAATGAGATTGAAACGAGGAATGTCGAGGCAGACCTTGTTTTGAGAAATGCCCATGGTGCAGCTTGTGCAGAGTAGTCATTATGGCAGGGAGTGCAACCTGAGAACACATACGTAAAAGCAACGATAACAATAACCTGATGAAATAACAAGTAGGACTCATAAAAGTAACAGTTCATTTTCCAAGCATTTTATAAATGTTTCTGACAATGTCATAAGTGAATTTTTGCCTATTAGCAAGTGCTCTTGAATAGATCATAAAATGTTATTATTCAGAATCATACCCACAAGTCATCAGTCTATTTTGCTGGAATTCCCATGTCATCATTTATTAATTTGCTTCTGCTTGTTGAGATTCCTACCAGAAGAACTATTAGTAGCAAAGAGGATTTCTCTGTGACAGTGAACAGCATGGTGTCTGAGTAATCAAATATATGAAATAAGTCATACCCAAAGGCTTAATAGTTTTAATCAGAAAATTGTTAGATCAACAACAGGGATTAATGCAAAGGTCATGTGATTTTGCTGGATTCAGGCTCTTCTACTCTACTGGTTAACAAATCTCGGCACAGCTCAGAAGCTGAGGAGTATTTTCCTCCCTGTACAGTCAGCTTGGGCGTCAGGGTTTCTTTGGTTTGTGGCAGCTGAAATTCACAGAATTTGAGAATGGTTTGAGTTGGGAGGAGACTTTAAAGATCACCTCATTGCAACCCCCTCTGCCATGGGCAGGGATGCCACAAGGTTGCTCAGGGCCCCATCCCACCTAGCAATCCAGACTTGTTATAAATGGTGTCTTCCTTTTAAGGACAGTATTTATAACCGTGCTGAATAATCTCTCTGTTCCTTATTCCTGCTCAGCTCAGGCAGTGCCAGAGAGAGGCAGGTGCTGAGCCAGAGGAGCAGAGTCCAGAGGGGCCCAGGATGCTGCTGACTCTCTCCCCTTGTAGCACCCGGAGGAATGAGCCTGAGACCTGTCACAAAAACTCCATCCTCAGCACCTTCTGCCTCACCTGGTGCTCTGAGGCACCCTGGGGTGTCTGTGCATCCTTCCCAGCCTCAGCTGACCAGTGAATAACACCTGCAGGTCTCAGGACTCATGGCTGGAGGGGGTGAACCTCCCTGCTATGGAGCATCTGCCAAAGGGGCAGCTTAGGAACAAAACACTGCTGCCAGCGGGGTTCTGGCAGTGCTGCTGAGAGGAACTGCAGCACAGCAGGTCAGTTTTATTTTCCTGTGCCACGTCTTTGGTTCTAGGCAGTTGGAATCTAGAATCTGGTGCTTGCCAAGAAGATAAGAGGATTTGATGTTTTTCAGTGTTAATAAGTTCACTGAAAAAGTATGTTTGGGTTGAAGCACACCTGTTTCCAAGTTTCTGTTCCATCTAGAAGTTTTATTTGTAGAACTGGGGAGTAGTATTTCAGTGACAAAGTGCTTTCAGCATTTTTTAGATTAAATGATTTATGTTTTGGAGGGTTTTTTGGGTAAATGAACTAGTACTAAACGAAACAAAAAAATTAACTTTTTTTTAAAAAATGAAGTCGTTAGCAAAAGCAAAATATTCCTTTCAGATTAAGCAATCATTTTGCCTTACCTTGAAATTACGTTTTTCCTAAATCCTCCCCCAGTCTCTCTTCAATTCTACTTTAAACATTAGTTTTTTCTTCCTTTTCCCTTTCCTTTTATTTTCCTCTTTCTTTTTTTTCTTTTTTTTTTGGTTCAGTGCCCAAACAGAAATCCATTATTCACACAACTCAATTGCCAGAGCAGACACTGAAATCCTGTTGGAATTGAGGCGGGGAGTAAAGGGAAGTAAGGTAATCAAAGCAGTGTTAGTTTAAGATCCAATATTGCATTCTGCCAGGGGTTGACAGGGAAGGTCTGCACTTGGAGAAGCTGAGGACTCTTTGGGGATAGAATATCGCCAGTGGTGTGCTCAGCTGCCTGTCTGTGCTTCCAGGTCAGTCCCAGTGTGTCCTGTGGTCCCCAAGAGAGTCTGTGATCCCTGCTCTGCTCTGTGCAGAGCATCCCAAGGGCTTGAGCATCCCACCAGCTGAGCCCAAATCCTGCAGGAAGAAGGGGCTGGAAGGGCACAGGACAGCTGCTTTTCTTCCTCCTGCAGCCACCTGAAACCTAAACCAGTCCAGTGTTTTAACACTAGCCATAGAATCACTTAGGTGGGAAAAGACCTCCTAGAGTCCAATCTCAGCAAAGCCAAGTTCTTCCCTGGGTAGAGTTCATGATTTTTCATTTTGTGTTAGATTGATGATATAAAATTCAGTTGCAGATTCTGTTTAATTTCTCAGAAAAAAGATTTACCGTGTTCAATTTACCGAAAATTAGTCTGAAATAAGTTCTTTCCTCTTAGTTCCTGAGTGCCTCTCACCATACCCCATCACTGGAGCTGCTGATCTCAAACCAGTGTGTTTTCCTGACTTTTAGAAACACAGATTCTAAAAGGCAGCATGCAAAGCTTTCTAGCAATTAGGTGAGATCTGTATTTCTCATTTAGCAGCCATGGAGGAAGAAGGATGTCGCAGTATAGTAGCAGGGCTGAGTGTTATGAGCATTTGAGGAATCCTGAAGTATGATGTGTGAGTTGTTCAGTAGATTTGGGACCTGTGTTTCTTGTAGTCATAAAGATTGATGTTCTCTCTGAGCAGGCTGGTTGTTAATGAGCCAGGTGGAGTGGATTTAGTTACCTCCATCAAGCCAAACCTCCCAGCAGCTGGTACCATGCCAAATATTTGATGTCTCCTGCTGGAAACATTTAAAAACTCAAAATGCAGATTGTGCCCTGCTCGAGGACTGGTGCACAAGCAATGTGAGGACAGACACTGCCATGTTCAGGATAATTTACTGTCCTTGAATCCTCTGCTGAAATTGATGTCTGCCAAAAAAAGCAGAAGATCAGCTTCAGGTTAATTTAAAGGTGAGCTGCTGGAAGGTTAGAGCTTTCTCTACTTAGTCACACTTTAACAGTTTTACTTCATTCAAGATTATAGCAAACATGTGGCTTACCAGCCAAGGAAGACAGAAATGGAAGAGTCTGTAAAGGATTCTTGTAGTAGCTGGGTGTGTGTAAATAACTGTCTTGGAGTCAGAAATGCTTCTCTAAAGTACAGGCTGAAATATCTAATGCTGGACAGGTGGAAAGCTGTGGGTTGGAATTGTGGGTTAAACTCAGGCATACTCTGATTTATTTTCTTTATCTTTGAATGCAAATATGTTGTATGATTTCCAGCTGAGCAGTGGCTGTGCTTTTTCAGATGCTGGTGCTGTGTCTTGTCAGTCACTCAGAAGGGAGCTACAGTTGGTATCCAGTGGTAATTTTAGCTCCTTGTATTTGGCTGATGGAGATGCAGTGGAGTTATCAGGAATAAAGCCAGCTTTCATCCTTCCTGTGCTGTCAGTATTAGGTATTACAGCCACCTGTGAACTGATTATTTTTTCTGTGCCAGCTAAGTGTGAGCTTGTGGTCAGTGCAGAGTGCCCTCAAATGAATTGCTATGCAAAACCACGATTCCTTTCAGTATCCAGTGCTCCTTTTTGATACCCTCTGTCTCCAAAAGATGTTTTACAAGACTTCAGGGCAGTGCTAAAATGGTGAGGGCAAAGGCTGCTTCTTCCCTATGGCTATTTCAGCAGAGAGGAGGTGGATTTTCAAATACCCAGCTCCCACTTGTCCTGGGAGAGGGAGCAACAGGTGCTGATATCTTTTTAAAAATTAACCTGAGCTTCAAGCAGTAGGTTAGGAACAAAGGGTCGAGGTAGCCCTTTCAGAATGGGGAGCTATAACATTAAGAAAAATATAAACATCAGTTAATATGGCAAGATCTGTATTGCCCTTTCTGTTTTAAATGTTAAGGAATAAGTTTGACCTACGTTGATCTGAGCTTGTGGTAAAGGTTACCTAAAGAGCAGGGGGATGTGTGTGACCTCTAGGTCTGTTACTTTGGTGTGCAAGTGCTTTGAAGAAATTTCATGGAAGAATTAGCATTTATATTCCAGGTTAGTGCATATATATAATTTAAAACTTTTTTTTAATAAGCTGCTTTTAATGTCTAGGAAGCCTTTATTGAGTTTGATGCTTTCTAACCTTTTGCTTATGAGACTGAAATAAGGTTCTTGTATTGTATTTTGTAACTGCCAAAGTATTTACAGCTAATTTTTTTAAGTCTGGAAAAGAAATCGTATAATAGTTTTGTTTGGTTTTGTCCCTATTGTAGACAAAAAACCCCAAGTTGTTTCAGTACAAAACTAGAAAAATACCTGTGAGTACCAACAGGAATTCTTGTTTTGTCAGTGAAATGAGGGATAAAATACCTGCTTGGCTGTTTTCTTTAAAGTGAGCAGAACATCACGTACATGTAGTTCATCTTCTTTTTGGAGGGTTATTGTATTACTTAGGGAACTCTGATTCAGTAAAAGATGCAAACAAAACAGGTTTGTTCTAGAACTGTGTTAGAAAGGCTGCTGCTGAGTTCTAAAATTAACTAAGTGGATGAAAGAGGAGGGAGTTCAGAAAGATCTGTTTGAAAAGTATTACTAATGGCAAAATTCTTCTGTGACCCAAATGTGGCTGAAGGTACCAGGAGGAGCAGGTGGAAGATGTGACAGTGAGGGTTCATCTTGTCCATAAGGGTTCTGTTTTCTTGGATTGAGTGGGTTCCAAAGGGGGTTAAGGATTTCTGGGCTTTTCTACTGAAGGGTTTCTCATCTGTAGATGTGATTGAGGGCATCCCACACTCCTTGACCATGATTTGGTAACATTTATGTTAAGACTTTAAAACTCACAGGTTCTTGGGGAATATAAGTAATGGGGATGCTTTATGTCTCCTTTTTATCATCCTCATCTCAAGTGGAGCCTCTAAGGCATTTTGCTTACATTAATAAAATATTTCTAAATTCTCTGGTGTTCAGCTGATGAATAAACTGTACAATGGCAAGTTCTGATGTTTTTTGT